>NC_142504.1:60355364-61016793 GCF_057876585.1 Rhinolophus sinicus
CCTCAAGTTTCCCTCTTTTTTTTTCTGATTAGTTTGTTCTTTTATTCTATTCTTTAGATTCCACATATCAGTGAGATCATATGGTATTTGGCTTCCTCTGTCTGACTTATTTCACTTAGCATAATGTTCTCTAGGTCCATCCACATCATTGCAAATGGTAAGATTTCATTCTTCTTTTTCTGTCCTTTAAATTAAAGTTTGTTGGGGCGACAGTTGTTAGTAGGGTTACATAGATTGTAACCCTACTATAGATATAGATACTTTATCGATATCTCACATTGTATATTCACCACCCAGAGTCACTTATCTTTCCATCATCATATATTAGACCCCATTTACCCTCTTCTAGAGCCCTGCTCCCCACTCCCCCCTGACCCTCTGGTAAACCCAAAACTATCGTCTGTATCTATCAGTTTTTGTTCTTTCACTTGTTTGTCTTCTTCATTTGCTGATTTCGGTTTACATACCACATATGAGTGAAATCATATGGTTCTCTGCTTTTTCTGTCTGACTTATTTTGCTTAACATTACAATCTCAAGATCCATCCGTGTTGTCACAAATGGTCCTAAATCATCTTTTCTTACTGCCGAATAGTATTCCCTTGTGTGTATATACACCACAATTTCTTTATCCATTCATCTATCGAAGGACATTTTAGTTGTTTTCATGTCTTGGCCTCCGTAAACAAAGCTGCAATGATCATTGAAGCACACATGTCTTTATGGATAAATGTTTTCACATTTTTTGGGTAGATACCCAGGAGAGGGATTGCTGGGTCATATTCGTAATTTTTTGAGGAATCTCCACACTGCCTTCCATAGCAGCTGCACCAGTTTGCATTCCCACCAACAGTGTATAAGGGTTCCTTTACTCTACAGCCTCTCCAACACTTTTTACTATTTCTCTTGCTGATGATAGCCATTCTGACTGGGGTGAGGTGATATCTCATTGTGGTTTTGATTTGCATTTCTCTGATGATTAGTGATGTTGAGCATTTTTTCATATGTGTATTTGCCATTTGTGTGTCCTCTTTGGAGAAATGTTTCTTCAGGTCCTCTGCCAATTTTTCAACCAGGTTCTTTGCTTTTTTGTTGTTGAGTTGTATGAGTTCCTTGAATATTTTGGGTATAGGCCCTTATTGGAGGCACTGTTTGCAAAAATCTTCTACCATTCAGTTAGTTGCCTCTTTATTTTGTCGATGGTTTCTGTTGCTGTGCAAAACCTTTTAAGTTTAGTAGAATCCCATTCATTTATTTTACCTTTTACTTCCCTTGCCTTTGGAGTCGAATTCGTAAAATGCTCTTTGAACCCAAGGTCCATAAATTTAGTACCTATGCTTTCTTCTATGCAGTTTATTGTGTCAGGTCTTATGCTTAAGTCTTTGATCCATTTTGAATTAATTTTGGTACATGGTGACAGATGCAGTCCAGTTTCATTCTTTTGCACGTGGCTATTCAATTCTCCCAGCACCATTTATTGAAGAGGCTGTCTTTTCTCCATTGTATGTTTTTTGCTTCTTTGTCAAAAATTGTCTGTCCATATTTATGTGGTTTTATTTCTGGGTTTTCAGTTCTATTCCATTGGTCTGTGTGTCTGTTCTTCTCCCAATACCATGCTGTTTTGATTTTTGTTGCCCTGTAGTACAAGCTAAAGTCAGGGAGTGTGATACCTCCAGCATTGCTCTTTTATCTTAGGATTGCTTTGGCTGTTCGGCGTCTTTTGTGGTTCCAACAAATCTGATGATTTTTTTGGTTCTATTTCTTTAAAAAATGCCATTGGGATTTTGATGGGGATTGCATTAAATCTGTATATTGCTTTGGGTAATATGGCCATTTTAACTATGTTGATTCTTCCAATCCATGAGCACAGAATGCCTTTCCATTTCTTTGGGTTTTCTTCAATTTTATAAAAAAATGTCTTATAGTTTTCAGCATATAGGTCTTTCACATCCTTGGTTAAGTCTATTCCTAGGTATTTTATTCTTTTTGCTGCAATTACAAAAGGAATTGTTTTTTTGTCTTTCTTTTTCTGAGATTTCATTGTTAGTATATAGGAATGCAATGGACTTTTGTACGTTGATTTTATAGCCAGCAACTTTACTGTATTCGTTGATTGTTTCTAATAGCTTTTTGGTGGAGTCTTTAGGGTTTTCTATATATAGCACCATGTCACCTGCAAAGAGTGACAATTTAAGTTCTTCATTTCCAATTTGTATGTCTTTTATTTCTTTGTCTTGCCTGATTGCTCTGGCGAGGACTTCCAATACTATGTTGAAAAGCAGAGGTGATAGGGGACAGCCCTGTCGTGTTCCTGAATGTAGAGAAAAGGGCTTCAGGTTTTCACCGTTAATTACATTAGCTGAGAGTTTGTCATATATGGGCTCTATTATGTTAAGGTATTTTCCTTCTATACCTATTTTATTACGTGTTTTAGTCATAAATGGATGTTGTATCTTGTCAAATGCTTTTTCTGCATCAACTGATATAATCATATTTTTGTCCTTTAGTTTGTTTATGTGATGTATCACATCGATAGATTTGTATATGTTAAACCATCATGTGCCCATGGGATGAACCTCACTTGGTCGTGATGAATAATCTTTTTAATGCATTGTTGCATTTGATTTGCTAGAATTTAGTTTAGGATTTTTGCATCTGTATTCATAAGAGAAATTGGTCTGTAATTTTCTTTTTTTGTGTTATCCTAACTACGTTTTAGTATCAGGGTAATGTTGACCTCATAAATGAGTTAGGGTGTATTGTCTCTTCCTCAATTTTTTGGAAAAATTTGAGTAGGACAGGTATGAGATCCTCTTTGAAGGTTTGATAGAATTCACTAGTGAAGCCATCTGGTCCCGGACTTTCGCTTTTGGGAAGGTTTCTGATGACTGATTTAATTTCCTTACTGGTGACCGGTCTATTTAGATTTTCCAGTTCTTCATGATTCAGCCTAGGAAGACGATATGTTTCTAAGAACTTGTCCATTTCTTCTAGGTTATTGAATTTGGTGGCATATATTCCTCCATAGTATTCTTGGATGATCCTTTGTACTTCTGTGGCGTCCATGATAACTTCCCCTCTTTCATTTCTGATTTTGTTTATTAGTGTCTTTTCTCTTTTATCTTATTGAGTCTAGCCAAGGGTTTGTCAATTTTATTAATCTTTTCGAAGAACCACCTCTTTGTCACACTAATTTTTTCTGTTGTCTTTTTGTTCTCTATTTCATTTAGTTCTGCTCTGATTTTTATTATTTCTTTTCTTTTGCTGACTTTGGGTTTCATTTGTTCTCCTTTTTCTGGTTCTTTAGGGTGTAACGTGAGATTATTTATGTTGGATTTTTCCTGTTTCTTGAGATAGGCCTGTAATGATATCAATTTCCCTCTTAAAATTGCTTTTGCTGCATCCCAAAAATTTTGGTAGGATGTATTTTCATTCTCACTTGTTTCTATGTAACTTTTGATCTCTCCTCTTATTTCTTCTTTGACCTGGTCGTTCTTTAAAGTATGTTGTTTAATCTCCACGTATTTGTGGTGTTTCCTGCTTTCTTTTTGCAGTTAATATCCAATTTCAAAGCCTTGTGACCAGAGAATATGCTTGGTATGATTTCAATCTTCTTAAATTTGCTAAGTCTAGTTTTATGTCCCAATATATGGTCTATCCTTGAGAATGTTCCATGTACACTGGAAAAAAATGTGTAGTCTGATGTTCTAGGATGAAGTGCTCTATAAATGTCAATTATGTCCATTTCATCTAATGTGTCATTTAAGGCTGCTATTTCTTTATTTATTTTCTGTTTGGATGATCTATCCATAGCTGTGAATGATGTATTTAAGTCCCCTAGTATAATCGTGTTTTGGTCAATTTCTCCCTTTAGTTCTGTTAGTAGTTGCCTGGTATATTTCGGTGCTCCCTGATTGGGGGTGTAAATATTGATGACTATTATGTCTTCTTGTTGTATTGTCCCCTTTATCATTATGAAATGTCCATCTTTGTCTCTTGTTACCTTTTTTATCCTGAAATCAGTTGCATCTGATATCATTATGGCTATACCTGTTTTTCTCTGGATACCATTTGCTTGGAATGTCTATTTCCGCCCTTTCACATACAAGTCTATGTTTGTCCTTGTAGCTGAGATGTATCTCTTGGAAGCAGTATAAGGTTGGGTTTAGTTTTTTGACCCAATCTGCTACTCTGTGTCTTTTTATTGGTGAGTTCAGTCTACTTACATTTAGGGTGATTATTGATATGTGAGGATTACCTATCATTCTAGCCTGAGTTTTCTGGTATGACTGTGTCTCCGTTGTTTCTTTGCCTTTTTGTTGTTGTCAATTATTTCTGTGTGGTGGTATTCTATAATTTTTTTCCTCTGTTTCTTCTTTTATTACATTATGTATTTCAGTTCTGGATTTTTTTTTAAGTGGTTACCATTAAGTTTATATAAGAGAAAATTTCATATTTCGAGTATTCCATTTTCTTCAGCATGCTTACTTTCTCCATCCCATATTTCGGTTCAGGCCTTTACTCTCCCCCTGTTTATGTTTTGGTTGCCACAAATTGTCCCTGTTGATGGTGGTCAAATAGCCTCCTTTAGTATTTCTTGTAGTGCAGGTCGTGTATTAGAAAATTCCCTCAGCTTCTATATGTCTGGAAAGGTCTTTATTCCTCCTTCACATCTAAAGGATATCTTTGCTGGATATATTATTCTTGGCTCATGATTTCTCTCTTTCAATAGTTTGAATATTTGGTTCCACTCCCTCTTGGCTTGTAGAGTTTCTGCTGAAAAATCTGATGATAATCTAATGGGCTTTCCTTTGTAGGTTACCATCTTCTTTTCCCTGGCTTCTTTGAGGATACTTTCTTTGTCATTGATTTTTGGCAGCTTCAATACAATGTGCCTTGGAGAAGGCCTGTTGGGGTTGAGGTAATTAGGTCTTCTGTTTGCTTCTTGGATTCGAGGATCCAATTCTTTCCACAAGTTTGGGAAGTTCTCATCGACTATTTGTTTGAATATACTCTCTGTTCCCTTCTCTCTTTCTTCTCCTTCTGGTGTGCCCGTTATTCTTATATTGTTGTTTCTGATGGAGTCAGAAAGTTCTTGTAGAGTTCTTTCATTTCTTTTAAATCTAAATTATCTTTCTTCTTCCATCCGTGTCATTTCCAGATTTCTATTTTCAATGTTCCTGATTCTTTCCTCTATCTGGTCAACTCTACTACTTAAGCTTGCTATTTCAGTCTTTAGTTTTTTTATTGAGTTCTTAATTTCCAGAAATTCTATCTGGTTCTTTTTTAAATTTCAATCTCTTTGGTAAAATGTTCTTTTTGTTCTTTGATTGTGTTTCTGAGTTCATTAAACTGCCTGTCTGTGTTTTCTTGCATCTTGTTGGGCTTTTTATGAACTGCAATCTTGAATTCTCTGTCATTTAAGTCAAGTATTTCCATATCTTTAAGTTCATTTTCTGGAGACTTTTCATTTTCTTTTTGAGCTGTTTTGTTGCTTGGTTATTCATGGCAATTACTGATTTATTATTTCTCTTCCTAGACATCTATAGGAGTGGGTTCTGCAACAGGTTGATAGAAGATCTTTCTTTTGTTTTCCAGTATGTGTTTGTAGAATGTTTTATTTTCTCTCTGACTGCAGCCTTTTATTCTCTCTCACACTGTAGTGTTATGTTTTCTCTGCAGTATTCTGGCTTCTCACACAATGGGGGGATTCCCTGGAAGGCAGGCTTCCCCTCTGCGAACAGTTCTCCTTGGTCATAAGGCACCACGTCATGTGGAGATGCAGAGAGCTTCTGAAGTTCCAAAGCTCTTTCTGCACCAGATTCAGAGCCCATGTGTTTCAGCAGTTCTGTTTACTCCTGCAGGGATCCACCCAGGTAGTTGGGGACAGGGGTGGGGTGAGTTGTGAGAGGTGGCCCAGAGCAATGGCAGTGACCACCACCACAGCCAGTCCTCCTTCCACAGCTCCCTCCCCTTTGCTGGAATTAGTTGGTCTGTGTGTCCGTGTCTGTGGACCACAGTTCTCAGAACTGCAAGTACTCTGTTCTTTTGATCTGACACTGCTACTGTTCCGCTTCTAGCACCGGGCAGGTGGGGGCGGGGCGAGCTCTGGGAGGTTAGGGAGGGGGCGGCTAGTCTCAGTGCCTAAGGCTCCGTTCTCTGCTCAGCAGTGAGGGCTTAAACCACCATTTTCAGCCTTCTTCCCTCAGTCTTTGCTCCGAGGTGTCTGCTGTAAGCATTGGGTTCAGCCATTTTACATGCTGCCCCCTCAGCCCTGTGGGCCATAAATGGAGCCCTAGCAGTCCAAGTTCTTCCCTCTCCCGCAGCTGCGGTACTTGCAGGTTGCAGCGAGCTCGGAACACTGAACTAGGTCTGCGTCCTGAGTCCGCACGGCCCCGTCTCACTTCTACCTTCCCTACTCCCTCTCTTGCGTAATTTGCCCTCCTTTAGGTGATTTCCATAATGTGCCACTTAGTCTTGCCTGTCTGCTGCATAGGGAGTCCTTTGTGGAGTCATAGTTGTTCAATTTGTTGTAAATTCCAGGGGGAGATTTTAAGAGGCTCACCTCACGCCGCCATTTTTATGACATCAATTTCATTCTTCTTTATGGCCGAGTAATACTCCATTGTATAAATGTACCACAGTTCCTTGACCCAGTCATCTACTGATGGGCATTTCGGTTGTTTCCATGTCTTGGCTATTGTGAATAGTGCTTGGGTTCCAGCGGAGGGACAGTAACTCAGGGGGTGTCGGAGACATCGAGCAGCCTGAGTTGTGTGGCTGTGGGACAGGCAGGAGGAAAGTCAGCGTTTCTCCAGCATGAGGTCCTCTTCCTGTGCAACAGGCAGGCTGATTCCCTCAAGTTTCCCTCTTGGTCCAAAATGGCTGCTAGAGTTCTAACCATCACATCACGTTTGTAATTCAGATGTTAGAAATGATGCCTACTTTCTTATTAAGAAGACTTTCTGGAAGTTCTATCTATTAACTTCCTCTCATATTTTAATGACTAGAACTTAGTCACATGGCCTTACCTGATGACTAGGGAAGCTGGAAAATAGAGTACTTTTGCTGGGTACATTGCCAATCTGAATAAAATCAGGTTTAAGTTACTAAAAAAAAGGGAGAGAATGGATATTGGGAGGCAAATAGCAGTCTCTTCCAGTTACTCTCTGTTTATAGGAAGTGACTGGTTTTCCATTAACAATGGTAACTGAAAGTGTGTTTAATAATTTCACTGATATAAGAAAAACAGTGAGTCCATGTCATAATAAAATATATTAGGTAAATAATAATACAGATGGTGTGTGGGCAGGACAAAATTGTAAAGGTAGTGCCCTCTGATGAAGATTGGGAAGTCTGACCCCAATATAAGAGGTTTGGGGCCATAGCAGATTTGACGCCTTCTCTGGGGCCCACAGTGGGTCCCCTCACTCTGGGTTCAGAGCAACAGTGACACACGTCTATTCAAATCCAGTGTCAGCTGCTCTGAGTCCTGGCACCAGCTAGTAGGCTGCCCTCCTGATGGTGCACAGCCGCATTGCGCCCCCGATCCTGCACGCATTCAGAGGCTGGCTTCTCTTCTTCACGTGCTTGTCACTGAAATATCTTTTGACATACTCCTGGCATTCCTTGTCCCTTCTGTGGTTGGTCCTTCGAGGTGGTTGGTGGGAAGGGAACTGAGAGACTGGAAAGCGGTTGGGTGGGAGAGGCATCTTACCCTTTATGAAACTGCAAGCAAATATTTAAACCTTTTTAATTTTTTAAAGCACCGCTCCCTCCTTTCACAAAGAACAGTTTTAACTTTGGCTTTTCCCTTTTTCAGGTCATGGTGGCTCATGAGGCAGTGGAATTGTTTGAGTAAAGGTTTATCTTTTGCTCTTCTCTCTGTGCAGGGTTTTGGGGGTTCCCTCCCAAGCAAATGAGGCTGTGCAGACTGAGAGAGGGCTTCAGCGGCTGATGGCCCTTTCTTTAGCACAGTCCCTTCTGAACGCCACAGCTGGGTGATGACTCAAACTGGGTGCCACTACCCAAAGTTCTAAGGATAAAAACAAGCAAAAACATTGCATTCCTCCTACACAATCCCTTCACTTGGGCTCAAGGTGAAGTTTTAAAACAGAATGCATAGTCAAGGGAATGTTACCATCTAAAGGGCATGGGATATGCAAACATGAGTACACATGTTTAAAAATACATCTTACAAGATGCCTAGCCCCCCAAAAAACCCTTTCATTTTGACATTCCCCTCTTTCTTCCTGTGGTGGGTTTCCTCAGCTGCTGAGTGAGAGGGAGTGTGGGGAGACAGGCTGGAAGCCTCCTGGGGATAGGCTGGGGAACAAATCACGTGCCTTTCCTGCATCCTAGGCCAAAGCCACCCTCAGAGAATGCAGGCCAGCCTCCCAACTCCCAGGCCAGAGGTCCAGGACCCTTACTCCCCCAGCCTATGTGGGAACCTGCTAGGTACCTGCTAGGACTAATGGCATAAGGTGGTCAGAGCTGTGGATTCCAGCACTGCCAGTCACGTCACCCCTCTGTGCCTGAGTTTCCACCTGGGTAAAATGGAGATTAGTAGTGCTACCTACCTAGCAGGGCTGTTGTGAGAATTGATCCAGTTAGCATACATAAAGAATTTGACGCACTGGATGGATCTACAATATTTCTAAGTCTTTCAATAGCCTTTAGCAAGAAATTTAGGAATTCTCATTTTATGGTTGAGGAAACTGGAGCAGAAGTGAAGTATTTCCTGCAATCTTGAAACATATTAGTATGGAGCTTTTTTCTTCTTCTTCTTCCTTATTTGCCTCTTATGGTTGTGAGGGTGACAGCAGGACTGCTTCCCCAAAAGGGAGAGATTTTCTCCCTTATCCTAGACACCTCCTTCTTTCCAGGAGATCTGAGAAGCTTGGAGTGAACTTGGTGGGAGTGTGGGTGGCCAAGCCTGGCAGGTGACGGGGATCAGAGGTCACAGTGGGGACCTCTTGCAGGCTGTGGGCTGAGTTCACAGAAGGAAGCACTAGCAGGAGAAGGAAGCTCAGAGAAGCAGAGTGAAACCAGGGCCTGGGTAGGCGGGAGAGTGTGGCTTACCCTCCTCTAAGTGCTGAAACGGCCACCAACAGGAAGTGACCAGAACAGAACAATATGCGCGTGGAAGGTGGGGCCCACAGAAACAGAGAAAATAGCTGAAAAGTTCCAGTGCCCAGATCCCCGAAAGCTGTGTTGTGGCTGGTGGCAAAACGTGCCATCCAAGGGAAGACAGGGCTCATGCAGTACCGGCCAGTCTAGGCTTGTTTAGGATGGTCCACTTAGTGTGGCAAATCAGTGGCAGAGATGAAACAGGGGTGGAAAAGGAGACCCATCACCAAAGAAAAGGTGCCAGGGGACCCTGCTGTGGGTGGTGAGCCCTGAATGTCCCTGTGGACAAGGGGCCTTTGCCATCTTGTAGTCATGTGGCCTTGATTACTAGGTCTTCAGGCAGTTTCTGATCCTCATCTTATTTGCAGAAGTAACATTCCTCCCCATGGACTCCAGGCTGCCCTCATTATTGCCGCAATTTTTAATAAAGAGAGTGGAGGTCAGACCAGTTACAGGATTTGCACATGGCTCCCCAATGGCAGAACCAAAACTCAGGACCAGGAATGTGTGATGCTGAGTCAATGAAGCAATGCTGGGGACACACCCAGCTCAGCATCTGCCCGGTGTGCTGTTCTCAGCAAATGCCAGGAGAATTGATGGAATTTGGGAACAAAGAGCCATGCCAATTTGGAACACCTGGGGTCTGTGCGGGGTAGCGGGGGCAAACAGCCTCACACCTAACTGCAGAGAATGTCACTGAGTTCTCAGAATCAGCAGGGTAAGGTTACAGTATCTTCAACATCGTGGGCTTTGGGTGTGGGAGAGGCTCCTGAAAACACAGGGAAAGCATGCTCCATGCTTTCTTCCTTTTTTATTTTTGTGTTTCTTTTGTACTTACTCCTGTGAACATTGTGTCTCCCATTTTTGTAGTGATTCCTTTTATAGTCTCCTACCTGTAATAATCTGGTGTTTATTTTATAATGCAACAGTAGAAGATGTTTCTTTCTTTCTTTCTGTTTTTCTATGCAAGACCATTGATTTAGAAAAAAAAAATCAATCAAAGGCACAAGGGCAGTTAAATAGAGGGCAATTTTTCCCACTCTTAGAAAAATAATGTGACTTCCATGTACATGCTCTTTAGATTAAGGCAGGAAAGTTAAAGTCTATCTGATGAGTCCTGTGCTGTGCACATGTAAGGCTGCAGGGGGAGAGGAAAGAGGGGCCTTGAGAGAGGAGGGAGGTGACAGAACCAGAAAATGCAGGGCAGGGAAGGCTCGGCTGGTTTTGCAGGAATGGCCGGTTCATTTATTTGTCTGTGGATTTTGGAAAGTTTCCCTCTGCTAAGGTCTTCCATTTAAAATGCTCACTTTACCAGTGATTCTGTTTCTGTTTCTGTTTCCACCCCAGAAGGACCTAGCCCTTGTTCTAGTGAAATAACCCATATGCCCAGAACAGAGGATTAGTCACATAGACACACTCACACCTTGCTGGTTAAAAAGAAGGAAAATAGCTATACTTTTGGCTATGGGAAGTTTTCCAAGACATATTATCAAGGGGAAAAACAGAGTACTGTTTATGGAAAGAAAAAGACACAAAATTATACAGAGGTAGAGACACAGGAGTGTGAGTTTGTAGAAAAAGTTCTAGAAGAATGCACGGCAAAGTGATAGAGTTGGCAATTCTGAGGGAATAGTGAGACTGTGTTCATGTATTTTGTAATTTAAAATAATTAACAATTTCTAAATCAACAGATGAAATACTTGTTGACCAAGTTATTATTTGTGGCTCTTCACCTGCCACAGTGCTTGACCTATGAAGGGCCCTATTGTGGCCTGGGAAATCCCAGATGTCATCACAGGAGAGCATTTCTCTCTGACAGAGACTCATAGTCAAAAACAAAATTCTCTGAGAGCCAGGTGAAATTGAGCCAAGGTTTTCTCATCTACAAATATTGTGACAGTAACCAGTTAATCAGTTAGCTATTGCTGTGTAACAAACCACCTCAAAATTGAATGGCTTAGGACAACAACCATTTATCCAGCTCATGATCCTATGAGTCAGTGAGTTTCATCTGGGCTCAGCTGCAGGTCAGCAAGGTCCCTCTGGTCTGGGGATCATCTGGCTGTTGGCTGGGCAATGGAGACCATGGAAGTGCCTCAGCTGGTCTCTGTCATCCAGCAAGTTAGCAGGACTTCCAGAAGCTGTAAGACCCTTTAAATCTGGACTCAGACCTGGCGAAACATCACCTTCACTGGCTTTCATCAGCTCCAACTCAGGTCCAGCTGGGAGGACATGGGTGGGCACAATGCAGCGGGGGGAAGAATTGTAGCCATTTTTGCAGTTAGCCTATCAAGTGACCGAGATAAGCATCCAGGTGTGTTTCCAAGAAGGCAAAGATGGCAGAATAGAATGAAAAGTGTTTCTTGGAGCTCTTTCTGAGAATTGCTTTTTTTCCATCTCAGGATATCTCAGTGGTGGTTAGGGAATTGTCTTTGGCTCTGATCCAGGCCACCAGAAGCATCATTGCTCTATTAAAGGGCTCTTCAGATGATTGTCATTATTTCCTTCCCCTGCCCCACTCAGCTCATTCATTTTCACATCCTCAACACCTAGCCAAGTCCCTAGCACATCAGTGCAATGCATGAATGTGCTAACTCTAATTAGAATCGCTTCTCAAGAGCAGATAGGATTATAGGCTGGTTGCAGAGCTGGGGGATTTTGTTTCATGCATTATGTATCTGTACATATATACAAATGTGATTTTAAAACAACAACCTTTATTTTTTCCCCTGGTGACAAAATACCAGTTCACTGTAGAAATTTTGGAAAATACAAAAAAAAAGACAAAATAATTAAAATAACCTTAATCCGATTACCCAGAGACAGTCAGTCCCCTGCTTTGTGGTATATCCTTGCGGCCGTATGTGCAGGTGCATGTGTATGTATGTACATGTATGTGGGTATCTGTGTATATGTATGTGTGGTGTGTATGTGTGAGTTTGTGTGTGCGTATGTGTGTGTGCAAATGACAGACCAGTGGTTTTGTGAACAGAATAGACAGACATTCCCGACACATCCCTTGGGTTCCAGCCTGCACCTGCTGTTTGGGGCATTCTGTTTCCTTCACCATGGTGGGCTCTCCCTCAGTTTTGCACTTCCCTCTACTTTTTCATTAAGTTGCTTCTGAAATTGGAAAATGGGAACATAACATTTTGAAGCGTGATGGGGGCAGATCATCTCCTTTAATTGCACAGATGAAGAAGCAAAGGCCCAGAGAGGGCAAGTGTCTTGTGCAAGGCCACCCAGCAGATTGGGTGCAAAGTGGGGATTCTTGATTTCTAGCCCAGTGTCCCAGACCACCATATGTGTGTGGCCTCCTTGTTACTCAGGTGTCTTTTCTACAGCAAACCCAGAAGAAAAGAGGCCCTGAATCTCACCAGGAAGCAAACTGAACAGGAGGTAACTGCTCAGCAGAGAGCCTCAGCCTTGGCCCCACCCTTGCCCAAGTCTATTCCCCACAGGACACGCCTTCCTGGGAGGGCCCCTCCTCCCTCCTGTAGGATCTGTACCTGCCCCTCCCTGCTCCTGTCTCCTTTCTCATCTCTAGAGATCTGGCTCCCATCCAGAGCCTCCACATCTGAATAACTTCTTCTGCCACCTGCTTCTCATCTGTACTGAAACATCACCTTCTTACGAGGCCTAGTCTGAAACTGTAACCCTACACACACACACACACACACACACACTTGCACACTCGCACACCTGCACTCCCTGCCCACTTCCTTGCTCTGTTTCTTCCAGACCGCCAGCAGACCTGCTCTGCATTTTCTGTGTTTTTTGTCTGATTCCACTGTATTGACAAAATACCTGTTTGGGAGTAGAGTGAGGAGGAGTCTCTTCTCTTGTCCACTGCTGACTGCTAACCCTCCTGCTGCTCCCACCACCACCACCCTGCCACACCTGCACATAGCAAGTGCTCAGGAAACATTAGTTGAATAAAAGATGAATGGAATTTGAAATGAAGGAGGCTAAAGACAAAGGAATACAGGAGGACATCATGTATTTTTCTTTTTAAATTGGACTTTATCTGAATTTATACATTCTGAAGGTATTCTAGCAAGAAGGCTCTGTGAACCTTTTGCTTTGGTCCTGTTAAGTTATAAAATGGCCATGACCCTCTGTTGGGGCTCAGATACTGCACCAGATCACAGGCATCTCAACAAAATGCCATATGCAGGTTGCAAAGCATGATCTGGGTTGTAGACACAGAGAGGAGGGAGCAGCTCCTTTTGGAAGTGTGGAGGGAGAGGCCAGGTGTGAGGAGGAGGTGACATCTACAGGGAGTTTGGGTGGCTGGATAGAAGTTTGTGAGGTGGGCAGAGGAAGGTGGCATTACAAGCAAAGAGAATTACATTTGCAAAAGAACAGAGTCCCATAATGGTGAGCTGTGTGGAGGGAACTGCCCACCACTTGTGGGGGCTGATGCCATGCATGGTAGTCAGCTTGGGCTGCTGTAGCAAGTACCACAGGCTGGGCAGCTTAAACAACAGAAATTTGTTGTCTCACAGTCCTGGAGACTGGGAGTCTGAGATCAAGGTGTCGGAAGGTTTAGTTTCTCCTTAGCCTTCTCTCCTTGGCTTGCAGATGGCTGTCTTCTCCCTCTGCCCTCTCCTGGTCCTCCCTCTTTGTGTGTCTGTGTCCTAATCTCCTCCTCTTGTAAGAACACCAGTCATTGGATTAAGGCCCGCCCTGATGACCTCTTTTTAACTTAATCACCCCATTAAAGGTCTTATCTCCAAATACAGCCACATCTGAGATACTGGGGGTTAGAATTTCAGCATGTGAATTTGTGGGATACACAAGTCAGCCCCTAGCACCTTAATAGGAAGTGAGTCAGGAGAGGTGTGAAACGCTTTGGGTACTGTGGCTTTCCCCTGGGAAGTATCAAGGAACAATGTCAACAGATTGAGAATCCAGAAAACTTGAATTTAACTCACATGATCCTATGAATGCCAGAGGTCTCTCTGTGGTATAGAGGGAAAAGCAATCTGAGGTCATGGAGGGCAGGCAGGCTTCTATGGGAAAAACTGAAATTGCCCTCCATATACAGTACTAGTGAGGTCCACAAAGTATGGTCTCAAGTTGTTTGATATTTGTTTACCATTTTTAAACACTTGTCATTTCGAAGAATACGTCTGAATCTTCTTGCTAATTACTTTTTACTCTGTGTAATACCTTTGACACACTGGCCCCTTCCCTCACGAAATCCCACATGAACTCGGAAGAAAGAGCATCTGATTCCACTTGGCCTGTTTTTGTTGTCAGTTCCCAGAGTGGCAGGGCTGTGGCCAAACCCCACTCCTGTGAGGAGAGCTTCCCTTCCTGTGATGTGCCTGTCACCTGTTTGTGCAGGCCTGTGAGTCTGTGAGCTGGGCCACACTGCATGTGTGGAGTGAGCTCCAGCCTCACTCACGGTGTCTGAGTATTTGCTTTGGGACAGTTGTTGAGGAGCTCAGGGGGTGGGTGTTATGGTGGAAGCCATGGCAGCCACCTGATGGAAACAGCTGTGACTCTCCCCACGTGGCGTCGGGCTGGACCTTCGACTCTGCAGTCAAATTCCAGTGAGGCTGTTAGTTGGCCTGGAGTGAACATCTGCTTTGTGACCCAATAAACCCTAACCTCTGGTTCTCATTAGTTCTCTTATTCTTGAGAATTTACTATGAGCTTGGCACTTTCTAGATGCTGGAGATACAAAGATAAGATAAATCACCCTGCTTCCCCCCCCACCGCGCTACCCCCCCAGGAGCGCACAGTCTCTAGGGGAGTGATTCTACAATGCAGAGGTACTTACACTAGTGTGTGCTAACACTAGTGTTGGGAAGTCTGGGCACACAGGGGAAAGTCAGGGGAGGTGTCCTAGAGGAAAGAGGAGATGAGCGGAGTTACCCAGGGGGTGAGGCGAAGTGTTCCAGGGCGTGTGCAAGGTCAGCGATGTGCAAGAGTGGCTCCGTGCACAGCGTCTGGCACACCAGGGAGGACTCAGCACAGAGATTTAGGATAGTAGCCTTGGGTGCTGTCCCTTCCTTGGAGCCCCAGGCCATGGAAGGGCAGGAGATGAAGAGGCACCTAAGGAGCCTCTCAGTTCAGGCACTGAGAAGGAGGGACAGAGAGCATGAGACAGAGAGAGCGAGCGCACTCTCCAAGGCACCACGATCCCCTCCCAGCCGGGTAGCACAGGGCCAGTCAGATCCACAGGCCCCCTTTGCTAGGGAAATTAGGTAGAGGAGGGAAGGGCTGGTGAGTGTTGTCCCCAGGCCCACAGACTGTGAGGGCTTTGTGGAGCCCAACGGGCTGGAGGAGGTGTGGGGGTTGGAGAGTGTGTCGGGGGTTGGGGGACAGGGAGAAGCACTGGCAGAATGTGAACCAGTGGGGAGGAGGGAAGCGAGAGGGCAGACACACCCCCTCAGAGAGAAGTAGGAGTGGGATGGATAGTCAATGATCCTGTGATTCCACCACCAGCAAAGATAAGGAAAGAAGCCACGAGAGGACCAGGTTGGAAGGAGACTTGGAAGAGGACCAGGTTGGAAGGGACATGTTTTAGCAGGTGGGAATATGGGGCTGAGACCTGGGAGCCAAGTGATATAGGAAAGCAGCCCAGCATCATGCTGTGGCATCACCCTCTGGCACTCAAGTGCCTAGTGTAGATGGGGACCCTGCAGCTGGAGTAGGGAAAAGGCAGGGGCAGGATGGAGGAGTGGAGGGGATTAGAAGGGGGTTATGAGGGACCGACTAGGGGCAGATGAGACGACATGACAGGTGGATCTGTGAGCCAAGGGACAGAGTTTCAAGAGCAGAAGGAGGGTGGCTGCCTTCCACACAGGGACGGTGAGTGGCTCAGAGAGACTTAGAGAAACATAGGACAGGTAATGTGTGGAGCTGCCGTATTAGAAAACTAGATGGAAGTAGATGCGTGTTTTTGTTTCATTATTTTTATCCCTGAAGGAGGGTCAAGAAGACTTGTCCATTTCGGTAGGACTCTGCTCCACTTCAGCAACCCTGGTAGAGAGCCCTAATGTCTCATCTGACCTGTCAGCCTGCTGGCGCCTTGCTCTCAGTTTTCTCTCAATTTCGTTCACACCTATGTGTCTCTGTCTGAGCCACCTCTCTCCCAAGCAACTGGCCACTGGATCTCCCATTCTATTTGAACTCTGTTCACCTTGGCTTCAGAAAAGTCACAGTCACTTTTGTTGTCATGGTGGGCAAAAGTTGGACATTTCACAGCAGTCTTGTAAGAGGTTGGTGCCTCGTTCAGCTCCTTCCATCCTCCATGGCCCTCTCCCTGCTCCCACTCACAAGGAGAGATTGTGACAACAGTCACCCAAAGAGGGACGTGCTTGGGGCACAGCCACTGTAAAACCGTTTTTGGCCTAAGGAGAAAGGATTGTGCAGTGGAGGACAGACAGACACCACACTACCAGCAAGCTTTCTCACTCCTGGAGTCACTGCCCCCAAGAATGAAGCACAAAGGGTGGAAGAAGGAAGATTAACATTTGCCTGAAATTGACCTTGTGACAGCTGCTGTCACCTGCTTTCTCATGTAAACCTTTTAACAATCTGCCAGCTAAAGACACTTGTTCCTGATGGCTATTTTAGCTGATGGGAAGACCAGGATCAGAGTGGTAGTTTGCCCAGCCTCACACACCTACTAAGTAGCAGCAGGGTTTGAACCCAGATCTGATGCAAAAGCCTGTGTTCTTTCCGGGGTCTTCCAGAAACTCTGCCAGCCCATGGGTTTATGGTGTGCAGGTAGATCTATCAGTCAAAGCGTTGTCGCTTTAATCTATGTTCTAACAAAAATAAAGATGATCTGAAGGACATGGAGAAAGTTGTTTACAAATGAAGTATTCTGTAAAATCCGGGTCAGATCAGGAATTTGCCTAATTTGGCATATTCTTGCCCATCCCTTTGACATTTTCCCCTTTGTTTGGTTCTAAGCACATGAAGTTTTGTTTGTGTGTGTGTGTGTGTGGTGTTTAATACATTAAGCAGTTTTCTGAAATTTCAAACCCTTACGATTGCTGATCTTGCGGCATTCTGTAATTTGCCTCAAGCGTTATTTATGGAATTTGCAGAACATCCTGTTATTTTGTTACAGATTGTTTTATTCCTTGATCTCATGGTGTCCTGGAAGTCTCTGGTAGTGAAGCCTCTCCCCACCCCACAGCTGTTGCCTGTTTATAAGCCAGAGGCACTTTCAGTATATTCATCAGGAAGATCTGGGTGAAAGGTCTGGCATTTCTGGAGGATTCTGGCTAGCCCAGAATCGCCCAGAGGCCCGCCCCCTTCCCCCCCACCCACCCCAAACTAGGTCATGAGACAGAAAACGAATGGGAAAAAAGCCCCCAAGGGCATGACACATGGGAAGGTGACAGCTTACAATACTGGGGGAACCAGCCTCCCTCTGTTGTCTGAAACCAAATCGTCATCCTACAGCATGATACAAAAGGAAGGTCATCTTGACACCAAGAACCATATTATGACACGGTTTGTCATGCTGTTTCCTCTTACTTATACAGTGGAGAGTAGGATGTTTTCAAATAAACCCTCTAAATATGAAATCCTGAGAATGTCTTATTTCTAAAACGCCACACCATCAACAGCTTTTTAGCTGGTTACGATATAAAGCATATTGTAAGAGTTTAAAGAAAAAATCTGAGCGAAATGTGTTTCCATAGCCCATATGTTGAATTCTGGCATCTTTATACCTTTTTCAAGTTGTTGTCAATTAGTAAAGAAATTGATTTCTGTCTTTCTGTCCTTTGTAAAATCAAGTGTATGTGCTTGGATGCTCCAGAGAGCTACAAAGGGAGATGTTTTCCTTGGGTCAAGGTGACTAAGAGCAGTGGTAAGTGGGAGATGAAGACAGGTTGTCCCAAGTGTCCGCGATGGACACCCTGGCCAACACAAACAGAAGAGGAGGAATGGCTTTTGTTGCGGGAAACAAACCATTTTCTAGGACAACAAGCTGTGATCTTGGACTTCTTGCCATATGCATGTTTTTTAAAAAGAGAAAGAGAGAGAAACAGAACCTCCTGGTCTTTTGATATTACTTGTCCTGGTGAGAGGATGGATGCCCGAGTATGGCACCGTGCAGTTCCTGTCTAACCTGTATCAAATCGCCTCTATAGTCCCTTTGCCCTGTGACTTTGAATCTCCCTTTGTTCCCATACTCTCTGCTCTTGGAACCTAACAAGGACATTTTTAGCATTAGTGGAATGTGTCCGCTGATGACGCAACATACTTTTGTGTTGGCAGCAAATGGACTTATGTATGGCCTTTTAGCTTAAGGCTGCAATTACATTACTTTTAACTTGTCATTGGTTTTATTTCCTTACAGTTTGGTATAGAATGTCATTAATAATGGAATTTCTGCTGTTGGATGTCACAGGTACACAGAAAACAAACCAGACCTACATTAGAAAATGAGTTTGAAACCATGATCTCTAAATTTTAAGCAGCATAATGATGTTGCAGTAGGAAGGAAATATGGGGATGGTGGCCTCCTTGTTCCATTAAAGCATTGAGGTTAAAGACTGGAAGCAGAAAATACAAACAATCATGAAGAAATCTGCTGGAACTAGAAGACCGTGGCTTGATGTGTCGGTGGCCACTGAGTGGATTTTCTGTCACGTCACTTGGGTACATTTGATAAGGCTCAATCAGTCACACAGATTTCACTTGCAATCTTGATTTCCTAGTGAGTCAGTTCAAAGCCTGGATTATTTTATGACCCATTGTTTGAGTAACATATATATTCTATGGCTCGCTCCCTACCAATGGTAGAGAAATAGGTTGCCTTAAAAAAAAATAAAAGAGAGAAAAACATATAACTTGAGCTACATGTTCTTCAGACCAAAATAATAGCTTTCTGTGGGGTTTTTACTTGGAAGCCAGGTTCCACAATGGGAAGAAGGTGAGTTTGCCACCTCTTGTACAATATACAAAGACATAACTCCCTGTGCTGACAAGGATGAGATGAACCTCAAATTTTCATACTTGGCTGTGGACAATGAAAGTTATCAAGCTGGAAAGCATTTTTGGTGTTATGAATGAAGACTCCCCAAAATATTCATATCTTTTGGTATAAAAATCCCATTTCAGCAAGTTTATCCTAATAGTTCTATACAGGCCTATAAAAAGATATTCATCTTAGTGTTATAGCAAATGACTGAAGACAATCTCAATGTCCCACTGTAAAAAGTAGTTGCGTGAGTCTTGATTTAATCCCCTGATGGGCTTTCATGCAGTCACTATAAATCACAAGTACAAATTATGTAGCAATGTGGAGGAAATATTCATATATTATATATGTTAAGTTAAAAGTCAACTCTAGGCCTCCAGTACCTTGCCAAGACCTGACTGACACATAACAGGTATTTAGGACATGTTTGTTCATTTGCAAAGACATTTAATCATCTTCCTACAGTGGCCCTGAGAGACAAAGGCCTTGTCAAATTGGAAGACTGAACTTCTCCACCCCACACCCTAACACATGCCCCTTGGGGCCATGAGGTAATGGGGTGTTGAGTGAACAAGAAGTCAAATGACGCTCCCTGGCCATTCTTGCTGGAAGGCACATCCATGGCCACCTCCACCTATACCTTTTGCCCTTTGTAATGCACATGTCATGGCTGTCCTCTCATGAGCCTCATGCCTGACAAAGGGCAGAGTAACACATACCAGGTGGCTTTGTCTTATCTGGGAGAAGTCGGGCTGGCCTGGAAGAGCCTGAGAAGGCCACGCCGACTTGCCCTGGCCACATCGAGATAGTGTCCAGAGCCGTATGCAAGACACATGAAATACGGGTTTCCAGGACCACAGGAAATAGGGGTTTGTTAAAAATTTAAGTGGTGAGCCATGTAGGCGTCATTCCACAACCTGAGTTTTTTCTTTCAATGATGTGTCTTAGAGTTCTTCCCAGGCCAGTTCATACAGTTCATGTTGGCAGGCCATTGAAATGAAACCAAACTTTAATAATACACATTTCCCCCACTATCTGAAAGTAGAGCATTCCTATAAAATCTTTCATAAGCCAAAATAACATGAAACAAAGACACAATTACCATTAATTTATATGGAAATTTTTTTGAGCATTCCCAGACCCAATTTTCAACACATGCACTATGTCTTTATGTTGTTCACCCAGTTTTACACTAAGTGTAACAACCTTATGAGCTCTCGTGGGCTTTCCTGGTACCTGAGGACACAGCTTGCTATTGGATGCACAAAATAAATAAAGCATAGATGCTCACAGACACAGCTCAAAGGTTTGATGCTTGAGATGGTGATATGCTGAGTGTGGTTCCTGGGGAAGAGCTCAGGCCACTCTCTGCTCAGGGAGCCACTCCCTATATAACGGCTTCTGCAAAACAAACCCCGAATGCTGTTTTTCACTTTTTGCCTTTGTTTGTAAAAGTGAAAATCCTCTTTGGATTTCTTTTAGGTAATGAAAACAGGTACTAATGTAAGTCTTTTGTAAAAGTGAAGTGACATAATCGTGACTTTTTGAAAAGCAGGGATACCTGTACTTATTTCTCGTTGAAAAGGGAGGAATAATTTGTTGCCCTTTTTTCTTTTTTAAGTTTTCATTTCCACAACTCTTGTTTACTGACCACTTCCTCTGTGCACTGAGCACTTTACACAAATTCTCTCAGTTAATCTTACCAACAATACAAGGAGGGACTATTATCCCCACTTTGCAGATGAGGAGACTAAGGCCCAAAAGAGTTAAAAACCCTGTGTGAGACCTTCCCACGGTGGAGCCAGAGTTGACCCAAAGCAGCCTAAACCCAGAGGTGTCCCACTTAGCCCCACACTCAGTAGCCACCTCGATCCTTTCCTGGTTTCCCCCACATACCTTGAACACGTATTACTTCTATAATCAGAGAAAGGATCAGATATATTATCTCAAATGCAGGAGAATGGATACAGGTATTTTTCTTCCTGCTACCCAGTACTTCCTGAACAACACATTTTCAGCACTGCCTGACAGGATTTTCTATGATGATGGGCCCTACCCAATATGGCAGCCACCAGTCAGTTGTACGTGGCTGCTGAGCACTTGAAATGTGGCTGGTGAGACTGAGCAACTGAGTTTTTAATATTAGGTTGGTGCAAAAGTAATTGCGGTTTAGAAGGTTAAAAATAATTGCAAAAAATGCAATTACTTTTGCACCAACCTAATAGTTTTCATTTTAATTAATTTAAATTTAACTGACCCATGTGGCCCATGGCTAGCATACTGGTAGGCACCTATCTCAGTTACACTGCCTAATGGCTTAGAGGGACTCGGCACCCTGCTGGCAGAAGCCAAGCCACCACCCTGTCTGCTTGCTCTGCTCTCCCGTGCACAGTGTCGCAGTGGCTGGACTACCAGCCGCAGATCTATGCTCCATCCTTCTGTGCTGGGACATGAGCAGCTTGCCCGGATGGTGGGCACAGAAGGCCAGATGGCAGTCCCTAACCTCTTCTTGGGCAGGGCTAGGAGTGGGTGGGGCCCAAGTCAGCAAGGTGCCTTCAGCCCTGACAGATGTTTTCTTCCAAAGAGCTCTCTGTACCTTGTCCCTCATTCTAACTAGACTGAGAGGATGGAGAAAGCCTGAGGCCTGATTCCAGGCCCCTAGCCTCCACCCTGCACTATTATGCAGGACTCCCCATCACCCCACCTCTTATGAAGTGATTCAGGAAACAATTACTTGTTTGTGCCTCCTGGGGTATGGTTTGCTCCTACCTGTGCATGAGTACACACAGGAAAGATTTAGATCACCATTTCCTAAATTCCGACATTATTCTCAGGTACTAACATAATATTACCATGTGCTGTATATTAATACATAATCATTGCCATTTTTAAGGAGGAGTGGATGATTTTACTGTATTCTGGAGGTAGTCGGTGATATCCTGGAATTGAAAATGACACAACAGATGTTCCGGTGCAAAGAACACGGGGCTGCTTCGGGTCCCAGCCCCCTTCTTCATCATAACCTAATAGTGGCAGTGAGCATGTATTTGAACACTTACTGTGTGCCACACACAGTGCTAACCACCTTACACTTACACTTTCCTTTAATCCTTGCACACCCTATGGAGTGCCTTTTACTGCAGGTGAGGAAGTCACACCTTCAGGAAATGAAGTCACCTGCCTCCACCCTTAACCCCAGTCTTCTACTTCCCCTCTTTTCTGGCTTTAATCGTCGATCTTTAAACTGGACGGTGACTCCTCCCTGCAGGTTTGGTTGTTATTATCAAAGAAGAGGAATCACAGATTCAGGGGGTTGGCAGGGCCAGGCATGAATTAAGTGCTAACAAATGAGGCTCTTTTCACCTTCATCACATCTTAGCTGAATTTGGATGTACAATAGTGTTTATTCATTCAGTTGTTCACAATGTGTGAGGGGCCCACATAACTACATGGAGCTGCTCCCTTTCTTGGAGGGAAGTTTGAATTCTCAAGGGCCAAAAGAGCCATTTCTCATGCCTGGTCACACCCACTTACTCTCTGTGGTTGAGTAAATGCTGACCTATCTCTGGCCTTTCCTGAATTCTCTGGGATCCTGACCTCAACTGAGTTTAGTTGCCTGCATCTCCAAGGCTTTCAGAAAGCTCCACTTCTTAAATATCAAAAATATAACATCTCACATACTGGAGAAATGAATCTGCATCTTTTTAAAGCAACCGCTTTACTATGTGCAATCTCCTTGTTTTTTAAAAGTAGCATTTGTCAAATAAAAACCACAATGAGATGTCACCCCACCCCAGTCAGAATGGCTATCATCAACAAGACAAATAGTAACAAGTGTTGGAGAGGCTGTGGAGAAAAAGGAACCCTCATACACTGTTGATGGGAATGCAGACTGGTGCAGCCGCTATGGAAGGCAGTGTGGAGTTTCCTCAAAAAATTACAAATAGAATTACCATATGACCCAGCAATCCCTCTCCTGGGTATCTACCCAAAAATCTGAAAACATTTAGAGATAAAGACACGTGTGCTCCAATGTTCATTGCAGCTTTGTTTACGGTGGCCAAGACATGGAAACAACCAAAATGTCCTTCGATAGATGAATGGATAAAGAAGTTGTGGTATATATACACAATGGAATACTATTCGGCAGTAAGAAAAGATGATATAGGAACATTTGTGACAACATGGATGGATCTTGAGAGTGTAATGCTGAGCGAAATAAGTCAGACAGAAAAAGCAGAGAACCACGTGATTTCACTGATATGTGGTATATAAACCAAAAACAACAAAAGAACAAGACAAACAAATGAGAAACAGAAACTCATAGACACAGACAATAGTTTAGTGGTTATCAGAGGGTAAGGGGGGTGGGGGGTGGGAGATGAGGGTAAGGGGGATCAAATATATGGTGATGGAAGGAGAACTGACTCTGGGTGGTGAACACACAATGGGATTTATAGATGATGTAATACAGAATTGTACACCTGAAATCTATGTAATTTTACTAACAATTGTCACCCAATAAATTTAAAAAATAAATTTTAAAAAAAAGTAGCATTTGTTATAGTTTCAATAGAAGTTAAACTTGGGTTGCAGTATTTCTATGTTTTTATAATGTTTTACCAACCCTAATCTCCAAACAACTGTGATAACACTGCATGGGAACCTCTGGAATCTGCTAGAGGACACAACAGATGTAACTTAATGTTTTTGAATGGGGAATAAAGAAAGGTCTGTTACAAGTTAAATCTGGGAATTTTTAGTTTGAAGGAAATGGAGCTAAAAGGCAATTTAATGCTTTATCTATAAAAAGTTATGATTATACTGAGGATACAGACCAGCTATCCTCCATTTCTTTGGAAAGAAAATCCTTTTAAGTGTGAGAAATACAGGTTAGACAATAGAAGAATCCCTGACAGGAAAGAATGCTGAACACCACGATAATTTATGAATTTTGCCCTCTGAAACTATATATGGAGGGAAAGGGAATGAAAGCTAGCATTTGTTGAATATCTACTACTGTATGTAAGGTATGTTTTGCTATTTCATTTATTTCCCCAACAAATTTATGACCTGAGTACATGTCTCCCAGTTTTACAGACTGGCAAGTGACCAGGGGTAACTATCATCTTAAAATTTGTTTTATCAAATAGGTATGGCTCTCTAAAAATATATGTATTGTTTGCTTTTTTTTGCTTTATATAAAACGGCTAAACTGAATACTTATACAGTCCTCTATGACTTGGTTTTTTGCACTTTATATTGTGTTCCTAATGTCCACCCAATTTGTTGCATGTAGCTTTAGTTCATTTATTTTCACTAGGTATAATAACTCCTTTTGCTACAATGTGTCCATTCTCCAGCTATGAGAACAGGCTGCTATGAACAGTTTTATGCCTGTCTCCTGGTGCGCATGCTCAAGAATTATCTTGAGTGTAGGTATACTTGGAGTAGGTATACCTGGAGGTGTAATTGCTGGGTTGTAAAGTATGAAATTTCAACCTTACGAGTCACCAAATTGTGTTCCAAAGTGGTTGTACCAGTTTCTCTCTCCTGTAGCATATATGAATTTGTACTCCCTTTAAATTTAGAAGTGGGCACTTAATCCTAATACTTCTTTGTGTCACACTGGCACTCATCCACAAGTGGCTACAATTCTCCCTCTGGGTCTAAGTGGTATTGACTCCCACATCTGGCTCCTGCCAGTCCAATCGTGTGGCTCTCAAGGCCAGAGGTTCCACAATGATCATCTGTCTCATTGGCCTGAACCACATATCCTATAAGAGTCCCCCCTCCTGGGACTTGCTGACCTTCTGTGGGTTGCCCAGGAATGCAGGGTGGAAGGAAGTAGCTGTCTTCTTACTACTCACATGTTACTAGGGAAACCAAAGCTGGCTCTCTAGAGCCTTGGCTGTGCAGCAGCCTGGGCACCTCGCATGGCTCCCTCCTGGCAGGAGGAGCGGTCTCCTTGAAAATCAAGAGCAGAGGAACTCTTCCTCCCTGGGCTGATGTGAATAAATACAATAGCCAGCTAAAGAGCTAATTGCATATGGATGATATATTACAGAATTGTACACCTGAAACCTATGTAACTTTACTAACAATTGTCAACCCAATAAACTTTAATTAAAAAAAAAAAGCTAATTGCCCCATGGATCTCTCTACCTGGGTGTTGTACATTTGGGCCAAAGCCAAAACCAGAGCCCATTTTCTAATTAGTTCTTTCATCCTTTAGCAGAGTTGTTTTCTTTAGCAGGCTGAGCAAATAATGTAATCCCATTTGTTTATTTTTTCTTTTGTTTCCCTTGCCTGAGGAGACATAGCCAAAAAAATATTATTGAAAGCAATGTCAGAGAGTTTACTGCCTATGTTTTCTTCTAGGGGTTTTATGTCTTACATTTAAGTATTTTTAATCCATGTTGAGTTTATTCTTGTATATGGTATAAAAAAGTGCTCTAGTTTCACTTTTTTGCATGTATCTGTCCAGTTTTCTCAATACTATTTATTGAAGACTCTGTCTTTACCCCTTGTATATTCTTGCCTCTCTTATCATAGATTAATTGACAAGATTATTTGTGGGTTTATTTCTGGGCTGTCTATTCTGTTCCATTGATCTACGAGGTGTGATCAAAACATACGATAAATGTTTAAATAAAAACAATTTTTTTACAGTAAAAGACACATTGTCATTAACACACACACACACACCCCTCCGACCCCCATAATACTTCCTCTCGCTTCAAACATACTTATCCCATCGTTCTTGCCACTTTCTAAAGCAGTTCTGGAAGTCCTCTTTTGTGAATGTCTTTAGTTGTGCTGTTGTGGCTCCCTCGATGACCCGAATCTATTCAAAACGTTTACCTTTCATGGTCATTTTGACCTTAGAGAAGAGCCAGAAGTTGCATGGTGTCAGATCCGGTGAGTAAGATGGATGAGGACACAATGAAATGTTTTCATTTGGCAGAAATTGCCGTACCAGAAGCGTTGTATGACACTGAGCTTTTCCACTGTGATAAAAAAAAATACGGTGAATGCTGCTGTCTAGTGTCATCCAAGACAGAGATCTTCAATGCAGGAAGTGGCACATCGAACCTTAGTAACAGTGTGTGACAAGTTTCAATTTGTTCGGTGCAGTCAGTTGGGTGTGAACTACGGTTGAGGGAAAGTATGCTTTAAAGCGTGCCCTAAATCATCCTCCACCATGACAATGCTCCTTGTCACACATGACTTCTGGTATGGAAATTTCTGTCAAAGAAAAACATTGCGGTGTGTCCTCATCTAACTCATTCACCAGATCTGGCACCGTGTGACTTCTGTCTCTTCCCCAAATCAGAATGATTCAGGACATCGAGGCAGCCGTGACAGCACAACTAAAGGCACTCACGAAAGAAGACTTCCAGAACTGCTTCAGAAAGTGGCAAGAATGATGGGATAAGTGTGTTTGAAGCAAGAGGGCGTATTTTGAGGGGGATTAATGGCAATTGTACTGTATTGTAAAATTGTATTTGTACTGTAAATTTTGTTTTTAAATTTAAGCCTTCACAATATTGTTTGATCACACCTTGTATGTCTGTTTTTATGCCAGTACTATGCTGTTTTAATTACTATAGCCTTGTAATGTAGTTTGATATCAGGTGGCATGACACCTCCAACTTTGCTCTTCTTTCTCAAGATTTCGTTGACCATTCAGGGTCTTTTGTGTTTGCTTATAAATTTTACTATTATTTGTTTTAGTTCTGTGAAAAATGCCATTGGTATTTTGGCAGGGATTGCATTGAATCTATAGATTGCTTTGGGTAGCATGGACATTTTGACAATGTTAATTTTTCCTATCCATGAGCCTAGCATATGCTTACATTTGTTTGTATCTTCTTCAGTTTCTTTTTTCAGTGTCTTATAGTTTTTGACTACAGGTCTTTTACCTCCTTAGTTAAATTTATTCCTAGGAATTTTGTATTTTTATGCAATTGTAATGGGATTGTTTTCTTAATTTCTGTTTCTGATAGTTTGTTATTGTTGTATAAAAATACAACCGATTCCTGAATATTACTTTTGTATCTTGATACTTTACTAAATTCACTTATTAGTTCTAATAGTGTTTTGGTGGACTCTTTAGGGTTCTCTCTATAGAGTATCATGTCATCTGCAAATAACGAAAGTTATACTTTTTCCTTTTCAATCTGGGTGACTTTTATTTCTTTTCTTGTCTAATTGCTGTGGCTAGGACTTCCAATACTATGTGGAGTAGAAGTGGGGGAAATGGACATCCTTGTCTTATTTCTGATCCTACAGAAAACACTTTTAGCTTTTCACCAGTGCATATGATGTTAGCTGTGGGTTTGTTAAATGTGTCCTTTATTATGTTGAGGTATATTCCCTTTATTCCACCTTTGCTGAGAGTTTTTATCATAAATGGCTGCTGGATTTTGTCGAATTCTTTTTCTGCATCTATTGATATGATCATATGTTTTATCCTTTATTTTGTTATGTGATGTATCACACTAATTGATTTGCAAATATTGAACCAATCTTGTATCCCAGGGATAAATCCCTCTTAATCATGGTGGATGATCTTTTTAATGTATCACTGAAATTCGGCTTGCTAATATTTTATTGAGGATTTTTCATTTATGATCATCAGGGTTATTAGCCTATAATTTTCTGTTTTTGTAATGCGTTTGTCTGGTTTTAGAATCAGAGTAATGCTGGCCTCATAAAATAAGCTTTGAAGGCTTTCCTCCTCTTGAATTTTTTGAAATAGTTTGACAAGGATAAGTGTTAATTCTTCTATGAATGTTTGGTAAAATTCACCTGTAAAGCCATCTGGTCCAGGACTTTTGTTTGTCGGGAGTTTTTTTATTACTTATTCAATTTAGTTAGCAATTATCAGTCTGTTCAGGTTTTCTATTTCTTCTTGACTCAGTCTTAGAAGAGTGTATGTTTGTAAGAATTTATCCATTTCTTCCAGATTGTCCAATTTGTGGGCATATAATTGTTTGTAGTATTTTCTTATAATCCTTTGTATTTCTGTGGTGTCAGTTGTCACTTCTCTTTCATTTCTGATTTTATTTATTTGGGTCCTCTCTCTTTGCTGAGTCTGGTTAAAGGCTTATCAATTTTGTTTATCTTTTCAAAGAACTAGCTCTTGGTTCATTGATCATTTGTATTTTTTTTTTTAGACTCTTTCATTTATTTCTGCTCTGATCTTTATTATTTCCTTCCTTCTACTCACTTTGAGCTTTGTTTGGTCTTTTTCTAGTTCCTTTAGGTGTAAAGCAATGGGGTTAATTTTTTAAAAATGCAAATATCACTCTTGTGCCTAAAACCTGCCTCGACTTCCCATCTCTCCTTCTAGGTAGAGGCCACACCTGGGCAGCGGGCCCTGGCCCAAAGGCACCACACCTCCTCCCACCAGGGTCTTCATCTTCTCTAACCCAGGCCTGAGCCATGCTTCCCCTCCCCCTCCTTGAATTTGGCAATTCTTCCAGCTCAGCTCAGACTACACTTCCTCAGGGAGCCTGGGCATGGTAGTTGCTGAACCTCACAGAGACCAGTCTCTGCATCCATAAAACTCACACGGGTGCCCATGAAGTGTGCCATGGGGAACATCCTTGAAAGCGGCGAGCTCATAGATTCAAGGTCCTCAGTGAATGAATGTTGCCATTTGCTATATTAATTCCAGTGTCAGTCTTAGCCTAGCCCTTATGTTTCCACCATACCTGCTCTCAAATATTTGGAAGGCTCCCAAAGGACGCTTCCCAGTGGCCTCCATGTTTGCACATCTGCAAACGCTAAAGAGCTCAGCCACATGATGAGTGAGACCCATCTCTGTGTGAGACCGCTGAGCACTCACAGGATTTGCCTCAGGTCTGAGTAGCTCTGGGTACAAACTTGGAAGGAAGGTACTAGCTGTGTGCTTTCACAGCAGATTTTTTATCCATTTAGGAAGAGTTTTCTTTGATTCCATCAGTTTCTGAGCTTCCTGCTTCCTGCCCATGTTTTGCACTGAGCTGTGACAGTGAAAGTACTGCATTTGGAGTCTGAAGCCTGCACGCAAGCCCTAACTCACTGGGAGATTGAGCTCCATCCTGTCTTTATAGGGGTCAGTTTTCTCAGCTAGAAGTTAGGGAAAGAATCCTGAATTCACAGAGTTGTGAGTATAAAATGAAATAAACTCTGAGAAAGAGGCTTTGTAAATTACACATTGCTACACAAATGTCAGGTGTTATTATTGCTTTTTAAATGCTTAATCTCTCTTTCCTTTCTCAAGGCTGTATTTTACCAGCTTTTTCTTCTGTAAGAAAATGAAAAGCATTTGAGATCTTGCTCCTGACAAATGTCGTCAGTTTGGCTCAAGTAAACTCTTATAAATAGTGTCCAAAAAAAAAAAAAAAAAAAACAAGAAGAAGAAAGAAAATGAACACTAAGTAGAACTAGTTCCCTAAGAAAAGGGAAATGGCATATTCATTCCTTCCTTTTAGCACTAACAGAATCATCAGCTTTCTGGTATTTCATAACGATCTCTCTTTTTTGCACATGGTAGTATCATGGGAAGTTACTTTCAGGTAGAAATATTTTGTATGTGAAAAAGAGATGGATCATTTAATCATTCAACAAAGTGCTTATTTTGCTTTAAATATAGTGCTAGAGTGTTTTAAGAGTAGCTGGGATTTGTTTTAATCAGGTATGATAAAAGACATAGACACAGAAATGACTGTCATGAGGAAAAATGTGTTATACTCACAGATCCCTAGAAACAGGAGACATGGTTCACCATGCAGGGTCACATGGGGAATCACCAGAGTGGTTTATGAGGGGTGAGAACATGGGTAAGAGCCTTCATTGTGATTTCTACAGGAAGGAACAGGTGAGGTAGAGTAAGCAGGCTCAGGGTTGGCTAGTTAAAGTTGTCCGGATCTTGGTCTTGGGTGATCAGGGCAGGGAAATACTGGCCCTGAATGTGAGAACCCATGGAGGAGGTGGTTGGGGGTGTGGGCTCTGGATTGGTTGTTTTGTATTTGAAAGGCTAGCTCACAAGCAAGTTCTTTCCTATCTCTAGAAATTAGCTAATCCTATGAAGGGCAGTCCCTCGAGGGTCAGCTTTAACCAGTTGTTAAAGCATCAAAATACAGAAAATAAATAAATAAATAAAAAACAGTATGTAGCAGAATCAGGGTAAACAAAACTGAAAATACATTGAATTAAGGTCTGTGGCTCAGGGTTCTTTCTTTAAAAAAAAAAAAAAAAAAAAAAAAAAAAAAAAAAAACATACCAGGGAAAGAAGGATGTAATTGCATATGCAGAACTGTTGCTCAGTAGATCAACTTACGTGTTGGGAAAGGAAATGTATTACATCAGCTATAGCTAGAGTAATACAGCTGAATCTCTTTGGTGAGTGGCCACTAAGAAACTACTGCTTACAATTCATTTCAACATGTATTCATCAAGCCTCTGCCAGGCCTGTGCAAAGAACCCTGAGGGCTGTGCAGATGAATCAAATACAACCTTTGCTTAAAGGACAGCCCTGGCAAATACGGGGCACACGTGTGCTGAACTTCCTCCCCTAGCCCATGGCAAGCATCACTGATCACTGACAGTACTCTTTCTGCTCAGTCCAGTCAGACCGAACGTTCACCATAGCACAGTGCAGTAGGGGCTTCCACTCTGCAATCCATGCTATTTGTCACCTTGGCTCCAAGGACCTTCAGTCCACAGGGGAGGGGTACTAGAAAAGAGAAAGAGGGGGAACTCCAATCAACTCATGTGTGATAGAGACAAGTGCTCTGGGGGTAATGGAAAGAAAAAACTTGCACCTGTATTGAGGGAAGTGACTCCATAAGCGTGATAGGATTTGAGACCAGTCTTAAAAGACTTTGCTCCTGGCCTGGTGCAGGGGTGAAGGCACCACGGCAGAGGCGTGTTCAGTGAGAGGCACAGGGCAGTAAAGTGTGGATGTGCTTTAAGAAACAGTGGGCAGATGGGTGTGAATGTGGCTTGGATTGTGTTTTCTAGCGAGGCAGAGGGCCCAGTAGTATTGCCGGAGGCTCACGGGGATGTCCAAAAGAGAGAAGGCTCAACTCAGAGAAACGGTGACTGGGTTCTTGTTTCCGCACAAGAAAGAAAACAAGAGCAGAGACAGATGCAGGAAAGCGAAAGTGATTTATTGAAATGAAAGTGTACACTTGAGAGCAAAGTGTGGGCCGACTCAGAGAATGAGTTGCACCGAAGAAGTCACAATCAGGGGTTTTTATCCCTCCAGTGGTGGGAACTGGTGACGTCCCATTGACTCGGTTTATTCATCTCTTCCCCTGGGTGGGACCCTCTGTTTCCCGCTTTTTCTTCCTTATTTGGTTCCCCTGGAACTATCATGGTGTCAGATGCATGAGGGGAGTCATAGTAAGCACAATGCAAATGAGATTATAATGACATTATAATTAGCTAAAGGTCAGGTTCCAGTCATAGTGATCAGCCTAGCTGGAAGAAACTGGTTCTTGTTTTTTTCCAGCTGCAGGTCCTGGATACATTCACTTTATTACAAGTGAAGCACCTCACTGTACCCTACAGGGGGTTGGCAATTTTCTAGGCTACATGTCCTGCCTCAGTAGGAGCATTTAGTGGAAGCCCCAAATACTGAGCTGGAATGTGTAGACGGAGTGCTGAAACAGTGAGGGCCGTCTGACCACTGCAAGATTAGAGTAGCTTCCAGAAAAGGAGGTGGAACAGTGCAGAGAGGGTTAGAGCAGGGAGAGCTTGGGGCAGTCAGGGGACTGGTTGGGAAGTTATCACCAGTTAAAAGGCAACAAGTGTCTCAAGCTCCGCAAATTACATGGGAGTGCAGAGAAGGCGACTGATTCAGGAGGCTGTGGATCTAGAAATCCAGAAGAATCTGGGGACCGGGTGGACAGAGGAACAAAATTAAAGTCAAAGATGACAGCCTTGTTTTGAGCCTGAATGATTTGGAAGGGTGGTGAGGGCATTAACCACGATATGGAACCCAGTTGGAGAGCTGGTTTAGAAGCAGTTTGAGGAGCCATGGGACAGCCAGGGAAATCTTTCTAACCGAGGTTGGCAAGGTGGATCTGCAGCTCTGGAAAGAACCTGCAGACAGTAAAACGGGGAGGCATCTGCCTTAGGATGAGAATCAAAGGATGGAAACGGTGGCCATGAACAAGGGAGAGCTTATAGAGTGACCAGGATGCTCAACCTACTCATGCTCTCCTATCATATGAGCAAAAGTCCAAACTGCCAACAAGACACTTTGTTTGTAAGGCTGAGAGAAACAGGCCCTCTCCCATATCTTGAAGACAGAATGAGACAGCACATTCCACCTGGAGGAGAATTTAGCAATATCCACCAAAATGACATATGCACATACCTTTCAATCAGACAACCCTGCACCTAAGCATATACTCTGAAGCCACACCTTCCCGAAGATTAAATAAAATATTCCAAGGTTATTCATTATAGTCAAATGTTTAATAAACAAGAGATTGGCTATAATGCAAATATTTGTCAGTAAGAGGCTGTTTGAATAAACTATAGTTCACCCATGCAAAGGAGTACTAGGCAGCAGTCCAACAGTTTGAATATGAGCCCTGGGGCCTGTTTGTGATATAAAGTAATCTCCAGAATATGATAAAGTGAAAAAAACCTGGTGTAGAGGGGATAGATGTGTGGCATGCTACCTTTTATGTAAGAATGGAGGGAAAATAAAAATAGATAGAGAGATGCACAGATAAATAATTTTCTTATCTTCGCAAAAAGAAATGTTTCAAGGAAAACCCAGACAATAATTTAAATGATAAACTATAGGGAACAAAAGGGGGAGAGGTGGAGGAAATAGGAGTAGAAGCAAGACTTCACTGGATGACTCTTTTTTTATATATTTCTGACTGTTGTACCAGGTAAATGTTTTCATATTCAGAAAATAAAATTAAATTAAAAAGCAAAAAAGCAAAATGGAAACAAATTTAATTTGAAATTAATGAATCTAATTTTATATCAAATTAGTAACATGAGCACACAGAGAACATAATTATGACATATTTGTTATAATTTAAACTCTGAACACAGTACTCTGGCCATTGGCATTACTGAACTATATTCTAAGGATATGCAAGGAAATGTTAGGTTTCCCTCAGTTGGCTTATTGTTGGTGGTAATATCGGTATTGTGACTTTGAAACTATGCTGTGTATTGTTAACACCACAGATAAGTAAATATGTTAATGCTATTAGTAACCAACATTTTCAATGTCAGAAAAAAGAGATAAAATATAAAATGAGAAAGTTTAGAAAAACTCTGGAACACTGATTTTTAACTAGAAATACCACTATGAACTCCTGATTCTGAAAAAAAAATACGTTTTCTAGCTCTGCTCACTGAAAGGGCACAGAAGCTATAGCACGCTGATGGCATTGAACACCCTATTTAGATATTGATATTTAAACACCACTGCAGACTAAAAAGATGTGGGACTCCTTGGAGAAATGCTTAATTCTAGATCTGAGGCAGAGAAAGTTTAGGGAAGTCAGGGATACTCATGCCAGAAAGCAAGAAGGTACTTGACTAATAATAGAAACACAGAAACACCATGAAGGGAAACCATTCAGATTCAGAATGTAGACCATTTTATTGGCCTGGTCTCTTTAAAATAAAAATGATGGGAATGTTTTAGATTGAAAAAGACTAAAGAAACACAACAACAACAATGTATGAACGTCGTATCCTGGTTCTTAGAAACAGCTGTAATTTACTTGGAGACAACTGGGAAATTTGAATTTGGACTGAGTATAAGATGATATTAGGAAGCTACTGTGAGTTTATGTAGGTGGGAAAGTAATGTAGTTACATGGGGAATGTGTTTTTTAGGAGATGCACCTTCAAGTATCTAGGGATGGAGTGTCATGATAGCTATGACCTTTTATGAATTTTTTTTGAAATAACTTCAGTTTACTGAAAGTTTGCAAAAATCATGCAAAGAACCTCTGTATATCCTCTATCCAGACTTGCTGATTGTTAAAATCTACAATTTACTTTAAATGATTCATCCCCTTTTATATTTATAACTACGCATGCATAAAACAAATAAAATGTTGACAACTGTGAAATAAAGATGGTAGGCATGTGGGTGTTTATTGTAATATTCTTCCCATGTTTTTGTGTATTTGAAAAGTTTTGTAGTGAAAGTTAGAGAAAAAAGCTGAGGAGAAGCTCTATATCAAATGTTGAAAGGTCTTCAGGATATATTATCAGGTGAATAAAGCAAAGTGCAGATTGGGATATGTTATGCTTCTTAATATTCTAAAAAGGGGTAAAAAATCAGGATTTGTATTTGCTTATAAAGAGGCAGTGGAAGGAGACAGGAGATACCTGGAGAAGAACTTAGGGGAAGAAGAACAAATCGGTGGCAAGAAATGTTTTCAATGTACACCTTTTTATACCACTTTGATTTTTGAACGATGTGAATGAATACTCTTTTAAAATGCAATTTTTGAAATTAAAAATGAATAGATGAAGGTAGTGCAGAAGTTGGTCAGGCAAAGGAGACAAAGAAAAAGCAGTGAGAAAAGTGGAGGACAACCAAGGAAGTTCATTTCTGTGGGAGCTCCATGACAGCGTCCACCAAGACAGCACGGGATGTGGTATGCAACAAGCCAAGCCAAGAGTGGGAGGAGAAGGAAGACAGAGGAAAGGCCATCGTATGTGGCCAGCAGGGTTTTCTGGTGACTTAGAAGGGTCAGGGTAGAACCTGGGCAGGTTAGAGAGAGGATGGGGTGGGAAAGGGCAGTGAGTGTAGTGCACTCTTTAAAGACTGAGGGGAAAGGGAGAAAGAAGATGGTGGTTGGATGTCCTGGAGGATGAAGGAAGGAGGGAGGGAGGTAAGGAGGGAGGGAAAGAGCATACTGATGAGCCAAAGGGATGGAGCTGGGGTTGAGGGAGAGAGAGAGAGAGAGAGAGAGAGAGAGAGAGAGAGAGAGAGAGAGAGAGAGAGAGAGAGAGAGACAGAGCTGGGTCAGGAATAACTAGGATCAGGAAGAATCCACCTTGGTAAAGAAGGAAACCCTCATAGGGGTAAGGGTGAGATGGCCATGTTGGATGGTCTTGTGCTTTCCAAAAAAAAGGAAAGAGTGATTACATATGCTCAGAGTCAGGTTTACAGGCTTTAGGATAATGGAGACATTTGGAAGAGATGCTGAAGCAAATTTGTTTGACGACTGAGTATGTGTGCAGAGGCGATAAGTCATCAGCCGGCCCTGGTGTTGCCTGGCTCACATGTTCATGTTCATCCAACCCTCGCAGAATCAGCTGGAGGAAGGGCAGCTGTAGGCTGAGTCCACAGCAGAAGATGTTCTAGCTCAAAACTCAGAGGAGCCACTCCTAAAAGAACTATAAAGAATTACCATGTGACCTAGCAATCCCACTACTAAGCATAAACCCAAAAGAATTGAAAGCAGAGATTCAAACAGATATTTGCACACCCATATTCATAGCAATATTATCCACAATAGCCAAGAGGTGGAAGCACCCCAAGTGTCCATTGACAATTGACTAGATAAACAAAATGTAGTGTATGCATTCAATGGGACAGTATTCACACTTTAAAAAAAGAAGATTCTGACACATACTGCAATAAGGATGAACATTGAGGACATTATGCCAAGTGAAATAAGCTGGGCACACACACACACACACACACACACACACACACTGTGTGATTCTACTTATAGGAGATACTTAGAGGAGTCAAATTCATAGAGACAAAGTAGAAGGGTGGGTTTCAGGGGCTGGAGGGAGGGGAATGGGGAGTTAATGTTTAATAGATGTATTAGTCTGCTCGGGCTGCCATAACAAAGTACCACAGACTGGGTGGCTTAAAGAACAGACATTTATTTCCTCACATTTCTAGATGCTGGAAGTCCGAAATCAGGGTGTTGGCAGGGTTAGTTTCATTGAAGCCTCTCTCCGTGGTGTATAGAGAGCCATCTCCTCCCTGTGTCTTTACATGAGCCTCCCACGGAATGTGTGTGTGTCCTAATCTCCTCTTTTAAGGACACCAGTTCTGTTGGATTAAGGCCCACCATAGTGACCTCATTTTAATCTAATTACCTCTTTAAAAGCCCTGTCTGTAAATAGTCACATCTGAGGTACTGGGGGTTAGGACTTCAACATATGAATGGGAAGGGGGTGTGCATAATTCAGCCGTAATAATGAGTATGGAGTTTCAGTTTGGGAAGATGAAAAAGTTCTGGAGATAGATGATGGTGATAGTTACACAACAGTGTGAATGTACCTAATACCACTGAACTGTACACTAAAAAATGATTAAGATGGTATAAATTTTATTATGTATATTTTACCACAATACCAAATTAAATTTAATTAAATTTTAAAAGGGAAAAAAATCCTCAGAGGGACAAGGGGACTGAGGGTGCCACTGAAAGGATGACAGAACTGGTGGGCTCCAGGCAGGCAGCATGCAATGGTCAGAGAATCAGGTGGGTGTGGGCAGTGGAAGGGATGGAGACACATGGCGGAGGGAGATAGGACAGTAAGAAACAGGAGTTTGTAGTCTGACCACACTTAGGGTTTCTGAGTGAAGTCTGGGCAACCAGTCAGTTCCAGGCAATGATGAATCCTCTCCTTTCCCATCTGTAAAATGGGTGTTATTATTCCCTGAAAATTTCCCTGAAAATAAGACCTAACCAGAAAATAAGCCCTAGCATGATTTTTCAGAATGCTCATTATATAAGCCCTACCCCAAACATAAGCCCCAGTTAAGATCGTCAGCCAGACTGACGCATTTAGTACATCCATTGCAACACATCACAGACGTATTGAATTATAAAATGATATTACTATATAATTAAATATAAATAAATAACATTATTGACATTAATACTTAATATAAGTGATATTATAAATTATAATTAAGTATTTGTAAATACCCAAGCAGGCGCCATCAGACGAGAGGTAAATGCCTATGTAAACAGATGAACTCGAGACTTATTGCCAAATGACCAATCATTATACAGATACAATAACGTGCAACAAACGGTAACAAACGGACGTAGTTGTATCTAATATGAATCTTCATAATTAAATATGTCATGTATTGTAACGGACGTACTTAATGCACTCATGTGAAGTAAAGAGATGTTTTCTGAGTTTTGGTACCTGCAATTTTTCGTCACTTTTGTGTGGACCATCATTCTTTTTTTTTAATTTATTTTTTAAATTTATTGGGTGACAATTGTTAGTAAAATTACATAGATTTCAGGTGTACAATTCTGTATTACATCATCTATAAATCCCATTGTGTGTTCACCCAGAATCAGTTCTCCTTCCATTACCATATATTTGATCCCCCTTACCCTCATCTCCCACCCCCCACCCCCTTACCCTCTGGTAACCACTAAACTATTGTCTGTGTCTATGAGTTTCTGTTTCTCATTTGTTTGTCTTGTTCTTTTGTTGTTTTTGGTTTATATACCACATATCAGTGAAATCACGTGGTTCTCTGCTTTTTCTGTCTGACTTATTTCGCTCAGCATTACACTCTCAAGATCCATCCATGTTGTCACAAATGTTCCTATATCATCTTTTCTTACCACCGAATAGTATTCCATTGTGTATATATACCACAACTTCTTTATCCATTCATCTATCGAAGGACATTTTGGTTGTTTCCATGTCTTGGCCACCGTAAACAAAGCTGCAATGAACATTGGAGCACACATGTCTTTATGTATAAATGTTTTCAGATTTTTTGGGTAGATACCCAGGAGAGGGATTGCTGGGTCATATGGCAATTCTATTCGTAATTTTTTGAGGAACCTCCACACTGCCTTCCATAACGGCTGCACCAGTCTGCATTCCTGCCAACAGTGTATGAGGGTTGCTTTTTCTCCACAGCCTCTCCAACACTTGTTACTATTTGTCTTGTTGATGATAGCCATTCTGACTGGGGTGAGGTGATATCTCATTGTGGTTTTGATTTGCATTTCTCTGATGATTAGTGATGTTGAGCATTTTTTCATATGTCTATTTGCCATTTGTATGTCCTCTTTGGAGAAATGTCTCTTCAAGTCCTCTGCCCATTTTACAATTGGGTTGTTTGTTTTTTTTGTTGTTGAGTTGCATGAGTTCCTTGTATATTCTGGATATTAGCCCCTTATCGGAGGCACTATTTGCAAAAATCTTCTCCCATTCAGTTGGTGGCCTTTTTATTTTATCGATGGTTTCTTTTGCTGTGCAGAAGCTTTTAAGTTTTATGTAGTCCCATTCGTTTATTTTAGCTTTTACTTCCATTGCCTTTGGAGTCAAATTCATAAAATACTCTTTGAACCCAAGTGGACCATCATTCTTAACTGTCATCATTTTTGTTGCTGCTCCTGTCTCGAAAGTCTTCAATTAACACTTGATTTAATGGTGGAATAGCACTCTCAAGATCCATCCATGCTGTCACAAATGTTCCTATATCATCTTGAGATTTAAAGGGAATAATATTTTGACCCCCTGACAAGATGAGTGCAAAAATAAAGAGCTGTTCCGTCGAGTACAAGAAAGGAATTGTGGAGGACTCCTGGGGCAAGAATCTTACGGCTTTCTGCAAAGAGAAGAAGTTGGGTCTCCAAATGGTCTGAAAATGGCGAGCAGAGTACGATAACCTCAGTCAACAGGTGGACGAGGGAAATGCCCAGAAGCACAAGTGTGGATCAAGTCGGCAACCATTATTTCCTGAGCTGGAAGAAATCATGGTGAATGGATTGCTGACAGGAGAGCAAAGACTTTGGCTGTGCACAGGACTGATATCCAAGCATTTGCCCTCGCAATGGCACCACCATTAGAAATATCCCCAGAAAAATTGAAAGCATCACAACACGGGCTGGATAACTCCCTTCAGGGATAGGAACTGTCTCTAAGATTGACCACACTGTTCAAGCTGGAAGACACTGAAGTTATTAAATGTGCACTTGCATTCAAGTCCTTTGTTTATGGCATTGACTTTTCTAAATACCAACTCTCCAACATGATTGCTAAGGATGAAACTGCAGTGTTTATGGGCCAAGGATCTCAAACGACAATTTATCGAAGGGGTGCCTCGTCAATCTACATTCCCTCCACTGGTTACGAAAGTGCACGTGTTACCTGTGTTTTGGCCATTCGTCTGGATGGAAAGAAAACCCCACCTCTAATCATCACTAAGGGCGAGAAAGAAGGTTGAACGTGTTTCAGGCATTTATGTTCTTGAAACCGAAAAAGCCTGGTGCACACAAGCAGTTATAAGGAAGTGGGTCAATTTAATGCTGCCACTTGTTTTGTGAGGTGGCCAAAAAGGTCTGCTAGTCTGGGATTCAGCCAGCACTCGCCACACTAAGGACATGAAGAACTTCCTTGCAGAGAGAAGAATAGATGAAATAATGATTCCCACAGGAATGACTGCCTATCTCCACACTCTTGATATTGCAATAAACAAGCCATTCAAGGACCATTTGCACATGGAAATCAATGACTACATTGAGAATAGAATGAAGAGAAATCAGTGTGAAAACTTTGTGAAGCCTAGCCTGCAAGAGGTCGTGACTTGGGTGAAGAATTCATGGGATAAAATCACTGACAGCTGTGTTGCCAATGCACTAGAGCAAGCTGCATGGACAAGAAGTGCTCATTTAAGGAGAGCTCTATTGCTCTGGACATGAGAGATTGGGGCCAATGGTTCTACAGGAAATGGAGTCGCAAGAAATTCAAGCCAGAATTCGGGGTTTGGAGAGTTATGACGATGTTCCAGAAGAAGATGACATGACTGTATTTGAATAAGTGTAGATTTTTGTCCATGAATAAATGAATAAATGTAGATTGTTGTACATGAAAAAATAAGACATCCCCTGAAAATAAGCCCTAATTCATCTTTTGGGGCAAAAATTAATATAAGACCGGTCTTATTTTCAGGGAAATACAGTATCCTTATTACTATAATAACTTCCTCGTGGAGGCGGCAGGAAGGGTTTGGGCAGGTAGTCTTGCTGTGCGGTCCCTGTTCTCTGGGAGCTCTATCTCTTTTGCAATTTTCAAACCATTACATCAGCTGCTTTCAGGCTGAATATGAAAGCTGCAGTCAGTGTGTTTCTATAGTGACTTACATCCTTCTGAGATGGAAAAAGTGGAGCGAACCTAAGAAAAAAATGGGAAATAAACAGCCCAGATATGTGACAGATAATAAAATCCCAGAGGGATAGAATCTGACCTGGTTCTATTGCTGCTTCATTGAGAAGATTTCTGGCAAGCACACTTGACTATTTTATGCTTGTCATATTATCTTCTGTAAAGTGAGGTGACACTTTACCTGGTGAAAGGCTAACATTGAAACACAACTGTGAGGGTCAAGGAACTGGGAAAACCCAGGAAAATTTCAAGCCTCATTGGCCTTACCCCTGGCTACTTTGCAGAAAATCAGGTTTCATTTCTCTGTATCTGCCTTTCTTTCTTCTTTGGAACCAGCCATGGGAAAGGCATCCTGGCTATATGGACAGGCTTTACAGAATGGCTTATCACTTCCTGACTATGTGATCATGAGCAAGTCCTTAACGACCCTGTGTCTCAACTTCCTAATCTGTGCAATGGGGGCAGACTAATTTCCACTTTCAGGAGTAGTTGGAAAGGACTGAATGAGATGATTCGTTCAGGTCCCCAATAAAGAATGGCCGGTAATTCTGGTGAGGAAATAGCTGAGCCTGGGCAGAAGTCAACCTCCTGGAAACTGCAGTTCTCTCTTTTCCCATTCCCTTCCAGTTGGCCATGGACAGAGCGAAGGGGAGAGGATGGTAGTGTCCGACTTCCATGTTTTCATCAGGGATGTGTTACAACACGTGGATACCATGCAGAAAGACTACCCAGAGCTTCCTGTCTTCCTTCTGGGCCACTCCATGGTAAGTAGACCACAGAAGACCCAGTCTAATCAGGCCTCGCGGTGGGTGGGTGGTATGAGAACCCATGATGGAAAAGGGGCAGCCGTGCCTCCCTGCCTTTCCCTGGCTGACATGCCCCACTCTGAACGCCCTGTACTTGGAGTTCCAGGCAATTCATGCTTAGGAAACGGGCCAGGTTCAGAGTCCTGGGGACAGCCCCAGAGAGAGCTCAGAGTAGCCCATTCCTTCCTATCAGGAGGTGGTCCACCAGTTCTTACTGAAGAGCTTAAGTGTGGGGCCTCTTGGGAAACTGATCTTTTTTTAAACCCCGTTTCCATCTCAATGCCATTTCTTGGTGAGGCTCTCAAGGGCACTTCTGCTCCCTACAGAGCCACTTGTCAGAGCAGGGATGGTGATTTAGTCAGTGAGAAGTGCACAGAATGTGCCAAAACCCTAGGTGCTTGCTTCAGAGCTATACAGCACAAATGAGGCTAGGGACAAAGGCTCCCGTGGACCTAATTCCTTAAAGATCATTCAAAATCCTTTTCACCTTTTAAATGTATAAAAGCCTGTAAAACTTAACCACATATAATCTTTAAATTGAGGGGTCCTCAAACTGGCAGAGCACAAATTGGGACAGATCTTCCTCCCACAATCTTATGTGTTGGCTGGCAGAGAATTGGAGGTACTCGATTTTGAATTTGGTGAAAACTTTTCACTCCAGGGCAGAGCTTCTGCTCCCTTTGTCACAGCCTGGCTCTGTTCTTCATTTCTATTACCTGCCTGGCCCCCGAAAGCATTTGCAATTTCCACCCTTGGTTCACATTATCTGCAGCTTCAGCAAGCAGCCAAGGCCTGAGACCTTCAGCACCATCTACGTTCACTAAGTATTTTTCCTGGAACCTAAATTTTTGGGATCTTTATTGAACCAGAAAAAATAATAATAATAAGGTGTAGCAACCTCTTATTATCATCAGATTACAAAAAAAAAAATCTCATATTAAGCCTGATGGAATGGATGAATTGGACATCTGCCAGCTTTTGGCTTGAAATGATGTAGGAATGTGTTATTGTCTAACTTGCAGCCCACACGCAGAAACCTTATTTATATCTCTCTGAAATGTTTACTCTTGGAAAAAAATCATGTGTAATAAAATAATTGCAGACCCAGTTTATCCAACATTTGATGGTATCTATTCCAAGGTGGACCTTCATAGGGCTCTTGGCCACGCCTGCAGCTTAGAAGGACCTCATCCATGGAGCTCATTAGAAATCCATGCAGTGGTGAAAGACAACACACAGCAACTCTGCCCATTTTGCATTGCAGGGAGGTGCCATCACCATCCTCACAGCCGCAGAGAAGCCAGGTTACTTTTCCGGCATGATTCTCATTTCACCTTTGGTTCTGGCCAATCCTGAGTCCGCAACAACTTTCAAGGTAAACAGACTTCGAGTTCTGTGAAACTCCTGCAGCTTCCCAGGACCCAGAGCATCTATTTATAGCTAGAGTCTGGGGTAAAAGGGCCAAAGTCCATTCTTGAACTTCATGCACTATTGTGTGAAGGTTTGGACAAATATCAAACATTGTTGTAACCGGGATTTTATAATTTCTAAAGTCAGATGCGTTTTTTCCCAAAGACAAAGGAAAAAATGACTTCCTGTTTGTGCATGCTTTATTGGTGAACGGTTAAAAGGAGAAAAGGTTACACGTGTTAGGAATCCAGCAAAGTAACCTTTGTTAACAAGTCACATGCAAGTCAAGCTGATTTTTGTTAAATATCTGCCAACTTCAGCCCAAAGTGCACAGTAAGTGGAATTGCAGGCTATTTATAATTGCAACATAGAGCCGTGTTCACTGTAGCTCTCCTCCATCCCAGAGCATTTTCCCCTCTGATTCTAACTGAGCCATGATTTTGTTTTTCTGGTTATAATGATACACAATGGTATATGTGTACATCTCTTGGTTCTGGTGCTTTGAGCTACTTTAACAAGGCAAACAAGCCAACAATACTACCAGAAGTAGAACAGGTACCTTCTCTCCCTGAGAAAGGAGAGGAAACTGGTGGCCTTAGCAGGACTGCTTAATTGTGAATGTAGGTTGTTGACATGTGATGTGAGGGGCATGAAGTTTGAGAGAGATAATAACTGAATGAGAGTAGAGAATCCTCACCCTGTGTATCCCCCCAAAATGCTCCATCTCACTGCAGTGCTGGGTGGGGCTGCTGCTTCCTGAGCCAGTTCTGGGAACTCTCAAAGGAGCATGAAGGATCAGGTGGTGGGTCACAGGGCCCTGGGGAACAGGGCAGCCATTAGCCCACGGGCTTACCCTGCTTTCCCTGGCCTCATCATCAAATGACAATGGAATCATTTAAATCAAAGCCTTAGCTCTGATGCCTCCAGTATTCTCCTGAGGACCCGAAGAGGGGAACACAGGTCAGGGAATGAAACCTTATCAAATGTCCTCACATGTTTCCTACAGCCCACAGCCACACACTTAATCCTGGACCTAGAGATGGGCTGGTGGGTCCTGTGTATGGGCTTCCAGTTACACACAGAAAATTTCACAAATTTAAAATGAGAACAGGCTGAGCAAAAGAGAAACCTAGAACTATCTGATAGTTTAACCAGAGAACAGTTTATTTAACTTGAGGAAGAAGAAAAATGGCTAGCTCCTTTGAATTTGACTCCATTTTAAGTAAATCACCACTGCCCTATTGAAATTAACTGTCATTAGTAAATTTCAGTGTCATGTGGGACAGCAGAAGGAGGGGGCAGGAGCCACCATGAGTCTGCCATGGAGAGAAGCAAGATCATCCATAGAACCATAGGTAATGCATGGATGGCATTTAGAAGTGCAAGTGGGGGGCATGACCTCCTGGACAACTCCCATCGTGACTGTGATTGCATAATGTGAGCCAAATCAGTCAAGCATTCTTGTCCAAGTAGAATAAGCAAGACCAGAGTCACAAGGGAGAGGGGTGTTCCCTCTGCCATCCATGGGCTTTGAGTCATAAAGATTTACTCAGTTCAGTGAGTGCCAGACATGTACTGTGCTTTCACGTGCATTATCTCACTTAACTCCCCTCATCAACCTAGGAAGAGGTCGTGACCTGTGTCTTATTGATGGAACACTGAGTTTTAGACCGGATAAGTGCCTTTGCCAGGATCACATAACTTGTGTGATGGGTTTGAATCTGGGGCTATCCACTGCCCCTCTAGGGTGTTTTCTCATAGAAGAAAATGGATGTTTTCTGCACTGAACTTTTATCCTTACAGAAAAGCCAGGGACTGTGGGGCTTTTCAGATGAAGTGCACAAGGAGGGTCATGGCAACTGAGCTCAGATGTGGAGCCTGCAAGAGTCGCTGGTGGAGGCGGAACTTCTGGCCAAGGCCACACCAATGTGACCTTTTAGAGCCCTGTGTTACTAGATCACCTTCTCAAATCAGGGACGAGCTCTCCTTGGGGGGAATGCAGGTCTCTTCTTATTAACCAAGACAAAGGGATTTCCCATTGCCCTCAGACTTGAGGGCTCATTCTCCCCACCATGGATTCTGTTGCTGCCTCTGGTTCTCGGGCAGTTTTGACTGATAGAGTCTATGATTTACCTGTCTACCCACCCCAGATGTCTTGATCACCCTCCACACATCTAGTCCTGTCTGACAACCTTCCAGAAAGAGTCTCACTGAATCGTTGTTTAAAATTTAATTTAAAAAATTTTAAATAATATGTTTATGCAAGAGAAGCTCCCTCCCACCCCAGTTGAAGGTGGGCAGCCAGAATTACAGGGGGAGTAGATTTATCTTCTGTGGATGCACACACACCCATCATTTACTCCTATGCTTTACATAAATGGAACATGCTCCTGCTCTTTTTGTTTCATTTTTTTGTTCTCTTGGTAGGCTGATTTGTTTCTGTGAGTTTTGTGTTCAATTTGGCCAATTTGCAGAGCAGTCTCTCTTAGCACTCCTCCCCATCAGACTAACAAGGGGCCCGCTGTGGGATGGGCTCTTGATTAGGTGAGGCCCCGCTATAATATGGGCTCTGGATTAGGTGTGGTCTTGCTGTCAGATGGCTCTGGATGAGGCGAGATCCTGCTGACTGAACTTCAGGTCATTTATTTGCAGTGGTTTGCTCTTATAGACCCCCAAAATAGACAGATTCCTATAGACCATCTCTTATTGAGAAAGCTGAGGCACAGGAGGGACCCTTCCCTGGGTCAGTCTCAGTGTCAGGGGGCCACAGAAAGCAAAGCCTCATGACTCCTGGCCTCAAGACTTCTCACCCAGAACTCAGCTCAGGACTTTTCAAAAGTTTGTTTGGCCAGGAGTTCCTGCTATAGAGATTCCTGAAATCCTTAAAGCAGGCAACATAAGACCCCAAGCTTTTCAGTATAGAGGAGCACATGGAAGGTGACAGTCCCTTGTTGACGTAAGAAATGTCAAAACTTGTAGAGAATTTTTATGAGTTTATTTGAGCCAAACTGATGGCATATGCCAGGGAGCAAGATCTCAAATGCTCCAGAGAATAACAGTTTTGCAGTTCCTTTTATGCATTTGAAATTGAGGAAAGTACGAAAGATGACCTGGAGGTGGGAGAAAGCAAAACGGGATTGGATTGCAGGATAGTTAAGATTGTTTGCTCTCTTGGTGGTTTTGCCTTAGAAGAAGGGGTCTGAAAGGGGGCATTTCAAAGGTGTGTTCTGGATGCACAGAAACAATGGACAGGGCTTGCTTAAGGCAAAGATAAGTCTTTTAGTAAAGAAGTTATATGCCTGGGGTATAACTACCCACTATGACCTTCCCAGGTAGGAAGTTATGATTAGATCACACTGTGAGGTTATTTTCCAGAGAACCTCTTTTTTTGTCCACATCCTCTACCCTGAAATGTGAGAACTGCAGACCCCACCCACCTCCCCAATCCTGCACACAGCTGTTTTTCGCCTTCATACTCTATTTTCAACAAGCTGGGGTACATTTAGCCTGGAGGAGAGACAAGGACAGAGGCTTCTGGCCTCCAAACACTGTGCTAAGAATGTGGTTGCACAAGGGAAAGACAGCAGGAAAAATTTAGAAACAAAAATCTAGAGCATCAGACCAAGTCTCAGCTGTTTATGAGGTCATTTCATGGGATTATGTCCTGGGGAAGGCAGGGCTAGAGTAACACCAGGGACAGAGGGGAAACCCTTGGCTGCCCAGGTAGGGGGTGTCAAACTCTGAGTTAGAGACTGGGGTCTCTCCTCACCTGACCTGTCGCAGGAGGACACCCAGGAATCTGCAGAGGCTGTAGAGCCTCTCCTTTACCTGGAACCCCCATGGTCAGGACAGAAATTCCCCTAAGCAGAGCCTGGGGTCAGGATGGGGCTCAGGCTGCTGGGAGGTTAGTGTTCTAAATGACCTCCTCTGCCTGTTGCCTGGAGGTTGTCCCCTGGAGTCCTGGATCAGATGCAGAAACCAGCCCAGTGCTTCCAGACGCTTCCACTCTCAGCCAACCAGGGCACCTGGCCAACTAGGGAGGAGTGGCAGCTATGAACCTATCACTCCTTGGGTGACTTCCTGTTCATCACCATCCTGTAAGGAGGGAAAATTAGTCCCAATTTACAGACAAGGAAATGAGGCCAATTTTCTCACTCAAGGTCAGCTTGATTACCACTTTGGCTGGCGAGTGTGGCAGGGTGCTCTCTTTTACCCCAATACCCACCCAGATCAGGCTCCTTTGACTTGAACCCTCTTCCCATCTGAATGTCACTCATCTGTTTTTAGTCACCAGAATCCAGAAGGCCCTTGGAGCACTGGGGGGTGGAGAGGAAATGGGTGGGGGCATGGAGGATTGCCCTCTTTCAAACTTCAGGTACAGTTAGACCGCGGAGTCTGGGACTTAGCTGTGCTCATGAACTTGGCAGCAGTGATGCACTGGGGGGCACTGTTAACTCTGTCCTGCAGGCACCTGCTCTCTAATAGCTGGGGGTGCGGACTTCTAGACACTTAGGACTTGAGGAGTAAGTCATCTCTCCAACACATCTTTGGGGAGCCCCAGCAGCCAGCAAGTGTCCTGCAGTCTTTTCCAGGGGCTTATGAAAAAGGGCACACAATGCTCTCTATTCTTTGTCTGCCTGAAGGTGCACTTTCCCTCCCAACACATTCTGGGCCATCCCCTGACCCTTGCACTGATGCCACCCTTACAGCAGGCTTGGAGTTCTGGCCTCTCTTTGTACAGGTCAACCTGCTGGAGCCACTTTATAAGATAACTATTGTGATTACTTCCCTCATGTCAAGGCTTTCATGGGCAGAAGCTTTAAAATGATCTTGGGGTGGGGGAGGAGGGGAGGCGGCATTAAAACCTTTCATATCAATAAAAGCATTTGTGCAAGTCTCTAGTATTTAAAGTGATGGGCCTGCAGTTAATCCAAGAATGCAACAAGGGCTTATCAAGAACACAGGACACATTCCGGTCTCTTGCTCATCAGGAGGTAGACTTTGTTTCTGGAGAGTTGTCCTCTTTCATGAGTAAAATAATTTGGGGTTCTAGCTGTGATATCATGTTTCTTACAAGTTGCAGGCCACACACTTTCCCTGAAGTCTCCACTCTGAATAATGTCGGCATGTGCTCACTCCTTCAGTCAACCAACGCGTAGTTCTTGAACTTCTCCTGGTACCAGAAGCCAGAGCAGTTAGGGATGAGCTCTGTGGGAATCAAGTCTCAGGCAACCATCCCAGCAACGCTTCGAGATTAGTTTTATTATCCGCATTTTAGAAATGAAGAAACAGCATCATAGACTTTCTTGGGAATACAAAACCGGAGGTCTGATGCAAATTTGCCTGACTCCCAATCTCCAAGTCTGATTCCTCCACTTCATTTCCTCCCTTTTCTGGGACTGGGGTCCAGTGACTGTGTCCATTTGTAGTGGGTCTTGGTCCCCAAATCATCCTCAGGTGACAAGACCTGGGGTCCCTCACTGAGAGCTCTGTGGTTGCAAAAACCTGACTTAGGGTCATGATGATGATGGGGGTACTCACCTCAAAGGGGGGCCCATTCAGGGTCATCCCTCTCCTGAGCTGGATCCAAGGCGCTCTCCACACTTCCACAGGATTATCCGAAGAGTTTGGTCAAAATGGCATCAAGAATGGTAATACCTTGCATCCCACCTTCTATATGGGTGAACCAGCCTCTCCCCTGCATCTGTGTTACGGCTTCCTTTGTCTTCCCCTGGAAGTAGGCCTGGGGCTCTCGCAGCGGATGGTGGAGGCTGAGGGAGATTGTGACAGAAGCAGCAGCAGCCACTAGGGCAACCTGGATAGAAGTAATCTTTCTGGGTATGGGGTCTGCCAGGCTGTTTCCGACCCCCACTGACTCCTTACTGCCCGACCTCGAGAACCCGTACTTGGCCCTTCTGTCTTCCTTCGTTGCCACAATCAACCCACTGCCTCTGCTTAGCTCTTTCTGCCCACAGCCCGCACTTTCCTCCTTCATCAGACATGAAGCTAAGGAAATAAACAAACCTTAAAAAAACAGTGGAGAGAGGGAATCTCTTTTGCAACTATTCAAAGCATCCTGTCCCTGCATCCTTCTCGGATCTTTTATGGGGAAGAGGCTAAGCACCTAATTTTTTAAAAAAGCTGTGACATTATTGTCATAAAAAAAATTGTCTCTACCCAATTAAATTCTTTTAGAAATGTGGTTTGGAACTTACTGTACAGGTTTAGAAAAAGAACTGAGGGTCAAGGCTGTCCAAACGTCTTTTATTGTGGCTCCTTCAAAAGGGCAACTTGCCCCTCAGAGACATCTGTGCCCTTCCCCTCCAAACAGTGTGGATCAGGAACACTTTCTCTACTCTGGCTGCACATTAGAATCACCTAGGGAGCTTTAAAAATAAAACATTGATGCCAGGGCCCCAACACAATCACAATCTCTCAGGGTGAGACCTGGTAAGAGGCATCTGTGATGCTTCTCTGAGAAACACTGGTGGCCAGTCCCTTAAACTTCAGGGTCCACACGAGTGTCCTGGGGTTGTATGAAAATGTATTTCCTGATCTGATAGGCCCCACATCTCTAGAAGCTGCTGTTGCTGCTGGTCTGAGAGCCACTCTTAGAGCAGGAGGCCGTAGAATATCAGGAAGGGACAGGCTGCCAAATGGGTGTACTGAGTCCCCTACCAGTATGCTAACTGGATGGAAGGAACAGAACGTTAAAAACAAAGGACTGTCTTTTGGGAAGACAGGGAGCGACAGGTCACTTGAAGGGACTCCCTGACTCAAGATACCTTAGTCATGGTTTCCACTCCTGTGTCTGCCTCAGGCCCCTCCCAAATTCTCCCAGGTGTTAACTAACACCAGGGCTTAGTAATCACCTACAGGCTGAGACTTTCCTGTTCTTGGAATGACATCTGCAGGGTTTAGTGACAGAATCCAATCATGCAGAACGGAGAACAGGCTGCAATATCTACACCCTGACCCCTCATCTATATTTGTAATTGGACAATCAGTTCTCGTTGCTAGGACACAAATATTTTCCACTTCACTCAGCCATTGGAGTTGTGTTGTCATGGGCACTCACCCATCTTGAACTCACTAGCATCAGCTCCCTTAGATGAGTGAGAATGGCTGCTGCCCTGAGACTCCTTGTGGTGGGAAGTATACAGCTGCACACAGCTTCTGATCCACCTATCTGCCACCTCCAGTCCTAAGCATGATGTATCCTTGCCATGTCTCCTCCTGTTTGTGCTTTGGGCAATGTCATTGGCAGCTGCAGGGAGAGGAGTCCTCACCAGGACTGATTTCTTATATTCGGAAGGGGGAGTTAAGGTGGTCAACTGATCTGCCATTAATTGTTGAGTTTCCCCCAGAGATCAAACCCTTGCACTGTTCATTTTTTGTAAAGCAAATGCTTCATCTTCTTTTATTTTTCCTAGGAAGCTCTTTTCCTAAAAACTTCCTTTAGCTGTAAATAGTTCCCCTGTTAAAAGGAAGAAAAGACCACTGGCTCAGAGAAAGGACAGAACAAGTTTTTTCCTATAATTCTCTCCTAGAGGTAGAGTCCTTCCTAGCTTTCTAGTCCCCCTCACCACCCTCTGTGAAATCAGAGCAAGGATGGTTCCAGCCACAGCATGGCTTTTTCTGATCCTTGTCAAGCCTAAACTGTCAGCATCTTCTGAAAATAGAGACCTTGACACTTTCGGGTATAAATGTTTTGGTTTAAGAAGTGCCAGTGGCAGGAACATAGATTCAAAGACAAAGGTAAGTCTGCCTCTTTGCGATGGCCGACTCCTGTGTGCCCAGGTCCATACAGAATCAGGTGAAGGGTAACAAAACATAAATCGTTCACAAATGAAAAATCTGCTGGTGGGCTTCAGAGAAATGAAGTGGGTGCTGTGTGGTCTCTCTGCTTGCTTTTGTTTCAGGGTGAATGCCAAGGTGCTATGTCCTTGGGCCTTTTCCTGGCTATTAGTCCTCTCATCTGGGAATGGGTAGGAAGCTAGCTTGCAGAAAAACAGCCCTGTCCTTGAGAAGGCCATGTTGCACCAGGAAGGCAGACAAGCTAAATTGGACAACATCTGGAGATTGACGTTTGCACAGGGTCCTATCACACACTGCTGCCCTGTGATTCTTGGGCATGGCAGGGTTACACGTGGAGTCAACCATCAGCCCCTGTGTCCACTCGGAGCTGTGGGCAAGAGTCATCAAGAACAGCAGAATGTCTGGATGCTATTTTATAGACTTTGGGATATAAAGTTTTTTCCTAATAGTGTTGCCTCTGGGCCACCATTGCTGGAGGAGATAAGTCCCTAAAAGTCCACCCTCCTTACACTAGCATGCCCACAGTGCACTTCTTTCTGTTGTGTTTTCTCTTTATTAAAAAAATTTTAACCCTTGAAAGCGTAAATACCAACTGCTGAATTTAGGTTCCCAGAGGCGCCCCCAGTTCCTGGAGGTCACAGACGTTTGATCTGTGTTCAGAACCCCTAAGTCCTTTCCTTTTGTAGAGCCCCAAGAATTCTGAGCCCTTCTGGTCTGGTTCTTGTCCATGGAGCTGGCCCACAGCCCCCCTTGCTTCTTGAACCTGCCCAATAGATCATGTCCATCCCATGAGGCTTCAGGCTGTGTGGACTGACTCAAGTGCTAACCTAGTTCTCCATGTTGGATTTCCTTATATTTCTATGCTAGACTGTCACAGGTCAGCTCAGAGCTTGGCGTTAGTGCTTGGCACATTGATGACAGAGAATCAATCTGCATGGGGTTTGCATGCCTGGGCACCAGCCTTGGGGTGCAATGAGCTGCAAGAGTCTTAGAGGCAGGGCACTGCCATTCCTGCACTGAAAAATGGAGAGTTGACCATGTGAATCCACAGTAGGTGCAGCACATATGTTCTTTTAGGAGCAAAGCCCTGCCTGGCCCCTGGCAGCATGAGATTGCATCAGGCATGTGTGTTCCAAGGAATAGAACGCTTTATAGCTCTGACTGTAAAAGAGATTGGGCAGCACAGCGATTGTCACCTTGGATAGCATCAGTGCCTATGGCTCTTGATCATCCATAGGACAGTTTAGGCTCTCAGTTGCATTCATATAGGGAGAGAGCGAATAATGACGGCCGGTGGCATAAAGGGGAAGAGTGGCCTCGCCCCCTTTCTAGCTGACCTCATGGTGTGGCACTGAGCCTCTGTTTTCTTGTCTGTAATATCAGGGTAAACTCACCTCACAGCATTTGTGTCAACATTAAAAGACTGGGCACCTATGACTGTGCCCAATGCACCAAAAGATTGTTACTCGGTAGATGTTAGTGCCCCCACCCCACCGCACCCCAGCAAGGGTAACAAGGGAACATCACTTTTTAGCTGCAGGATGTGGTCCCTTAACATGCACTGAGAATTCATTGTTTTCCACCTTTCATGTGATTCTAATTTCAGCATTTCACAGTTCACTTTTGAAATAGCATCCTTCATCCCCTAGAGTCTATGCACAGTGCAGAAATGAGAACAGTCCCCCTCTGCAGGCAGAAGTGTGAGATCCAGATTCACACTTTTCCTGGGTAAACACCAGATCCGGCAGTAGAGATGAGGTGGGGTGGGCCAGGAAGGCCTGTACCTGAATCAGGTTCAAGTTCAAGGAGCATATATTGAGCACCTGCTGTGAGTCCAGTGCTTTTGCGCACAGTGGTCTCCCTTGGCAGCTGAGGAAACAGAAGAGACTCAGCGATGGTCAGCCCGCATATCCACATGTGTGAGGCAGCACAGGCAGGAATGAAGTCGCATCTTGCTCCCTCTGCCACACATCTAATCAGGCCTGGTACCTATTTCTGCTCCCCTCCAAGAGAAACCACAACAATCAACAGATTCTTTCTGATCTAAGCAGATTCCTTTGGGGCCTTCTGAGCTATGTGGCTTCACTCTCAGGTGATTCTGTTCCTGCTGTGTTTTTTAGGACCCCCTAAGAAGTGCCTAGTACACAAGAGCTCAGCTAGGCAGCCTAGCCTGCAAATAATTCAAAATTATGACTGATGAGTGATTGTGGGGAGGGTGAGTGCATGGAATCTATAGCAGACAAAAAACAGACGTGGCGTTCCCTCCGTCAGCCCTGGTGGCTGCCTCTCACCCGCTCCCCAGGGGAATCTCAACCAGACTAGCTCAAGACTATCTGAGTCAGAGCAGGGAGAGTCCCAGGGTGCTCAGCCTTGGGAAACAAACCTGGCTGATGTTCAGTTTGGGTGTCACTTTCTGTAATTTACTGTAAACTGTCCCGTGGGCAGAGCTGGGCATGGATCCCACTGCACTCACACCCTTGTTTTCCCTTCCTGGCTAGGTCCTTGCTGCGAAAGTTCTCAACCTTGTCCTGCCAAACATGTCCCTGGGCCCAATTGATGCCAGCGTGCTCTCTCGGAATAAGACGGAGGTGAGAGTCTCTGAAAACCTGGGGGGTGAAAGAGTGGCTGGGGGTGGAGGTGGTTCGGAGGGGGTGTGTGTGGCTGGGGCTGGTAAGCAGTGAAGGCAGCAGCCCCAGTGGGAAATCTGAGATTTAGCTCTGCCTGAGGCATTTTGTCGCCTTTTTTGCCGAGACCCTGCATGAAATGATAGGGATATGACGATGCATGAGATGCCGTCTGGCTTCCGGATCGGGAGGGAAGGGATGGGTGGCTGTGATGTCTGAGCTGTGCCCTAAATGGTTAGCAACGGAGCTAACCAGATGAAGTTGTGTGTATGTCAGTCAGGTCTCTGTTGCTTGTAAGTGACAGAAATTTAACTCAAAGCGATTTAAGCAAAACTGAAATTTATTGGTGAATACAAAGGTTGGACCATTAAGTTCGCGAACTCATCTTAGAAAAAGTGCTACATACCTCATTGCTGAATATCACTACAGTCACCTTCGAAGTACTCCCCTTGGGAAGCTATGCACAGACGCCAGGGCTTAGTCCACCCTTCAAAGCAATTTTGGAACTCTTTTTCTAGAATGGCCATCAGAGCTGTCATCGTATTACCCTTGACATCCTAAATGTCATCAAAATGTCTTCCTTTCAATATTTCCTTTATCTTAGGGTAAAGAAAGAAGTCATTGGGGGCCAGATCAGGTGAGTAGGGTGGGTGTTCCTATACAGTTATTTGTTTACTGGCTAAAAACTCCCTCATGGACAGTGCCGTGTGAGCTGGTGCATTGTTGTGATGCAAGAGCCATGAATTGTTGGTGAAAAGTTTAGGTCATCTAACTTTTTCACACAGCCTTTTCAGCACTTCCAAATAGTAAACTTGGTTAACTGTTTGTCTAGTTGGTACAAATTCATAATGAATAATCCCTCTGATATCAAATAAGGTTAGCAACATTGTTGCAACAAATTCACAAACTTAATTTTCCAACCTCATATAAATAAAAGCTTCAGGCATGGGTGGGTCCAGGGGCTCAAAAGTCTTATTCACCATCCATTCTCCCCAGGTCTCATATACCCTAGTTTGGCTTTATTCCCAACCAAACTTTCCACAAGTAGAGGTAGAGATGGCCACTGGAAGCTTTACATGAGCAAGCCCCGTGGAAAGTCATCACCTCTTTCCAAGAAAAATCCTAGGGCTGATTCTTATTAGCTGATTGTCCAAGCCTGGGTTATTTGTCCAGGAAAAGGGGCAGTGTCAACCCCACCCAACCTCATGAATCAAGAGGGGTGGAGTAGCAGAGGACAGAAGACTGGATTCAGGCCAGGCCAAATGTCCTATGTTCATTGGTTGTGGGGGCAGTGCTGGGCTGAAGGTGGATCAGAGGAAGAGGGTTCGGCTGGAGGGAACAGCATGATTAAAGAACCCTGGTGTAGAGAAAGGACAGCACAAGTGCAGAACAGCCAGTAGTTTGGTTTGACCACATGTAAAGCAACAGGAGAGTGTCAAGGGGTAAACTGAGGACAGATCATGAGGTAGCCCACACACCCCATCTCCCAGGAGCCACTGCCCTCCTGGGAGTGTGTTGCAGCCCCTGAGCAGAGTGGTACTTCCTTCTATAAAAGCAAAACTAGCTGAGAGAAGCTTAGAAAGAAGGGGCAAGGTGGCTTTGGGGGAGATAAGCTGGGAGGCTGTGCCGTTGGTCAATGTCACCACTTGTGGGACTAGGCACTAAGGTTAGCATAGTCAAAAGGTCAAGATCAACAGTGTGCCCAAGACAGTGGATCTGAGCAGAGCCCAAAACCCCAGAGGTTGGGGTTGGTCTCTTAAACTGCTGCCCAGTGAACCAGTCCACCACCTGTTTAGTGAAAGGCCAGCACTTATACCTGCCTTTGATTGGGTCTTTATGCTCCATGCCAGTTGGGTGCTGCATGCTTACCCATGCACGGAAGCCCCAGATGAGCATACTGAGGTTTTGCAAGATGAGAGGACCTGCCTGGATCACCCACTGATGGGACTAGTCTGAGAGCTTAGATGGGTATGGTCCCCAGTACCTGCTGTGTCTGTGGGAGCAACAACCCCCTGCAGACTTACAGCCAGAGGACAGGCAGCAACCTTGGGCATCTGGAAGACACTGGAATTATCTTCGGGATTAAGCAAGTCATTTTGCCACTCTTCTGCCTCAGTTTCTAGTCCTGCTTTAGGAATTTGAAATCGAAATCAGTGGCTTCCTAAGAACCTTGTAAAACGGAATGGGGTGCTCTGGGTTTCCCAGGTCTCCTTGGGACTTGAGCAATGGCCTTTAGCTTCATTATAAAACTTGGCCTCCTGGCCCTCTGAGTGACCTAGAGAGTGGGCAACTGAGTGTCAATCATCCCTAATGGGGAGGGAGACATTCTTGATGAGGGGTCGAAACTCCCAGGCCTCCAGGGCCAGCACCTCATTATGAATCTGGCTGGTGAGAGGCTCTAAGGAGTGGTAGGGCCTGCGGGGAGCCAGACGGTATCTGATGCACTCAAGTCATCAACATTCAATTTTAATTTTAATTTAATCTAATTTTTAAAACCCACAGTGCCTCCCAAACCCACATCTTAGAGCCAAAATTGGTGGGTCAAAGAATATTTGAGTAAAGAAAAAAATTGTAATTTCAAAAAGCAGATCTACATGGTGAAAAGGTACAACTTTAGGATCCAGAAAGACCAAAACCAAACATATGCAGTTTCATTAAATCCTGACATGAATGAAACCAACATTAAACCCATTTCACAGATGAGGAAACTGAGACTCAGAGGTTAAATAACTTGTCAAAGGTTGCACAATGAGACAGAGGGCAGAGCTGGGATTTGAACCAATTTGGTTCAAAAGTCCATGCTTGGGTGCCTCCTTCCAGCTAGTATTTACAATCATTAAGCTCTTTTTTTCCTGTTTTATAATTACTGGTCCACGCAGCCAGGCCATGGCTGGGGGCCATTGCTCTGTGTGCAGGATTCACCTTGTGAGGAGAGTCAGTGTGGGGTAGGGGCTCGTCCACCTGCCAGCATCCACCATATTGGCTCCGGCTTGAATGTGCAATCTCTAGTAAAAGCAATTATTTTTGCAGCAGGTATGCTTGGACAGCAACAGATTAACAGAGAGAGGGATCTCTCTTTGAGATCCCTGAGAGGAAACATCCAGGTGCAAATCAGAGTCATGTATCTCACCACCTGAAAGTACTTAGGCCAAGAGGAAGAAAAAAAAAGATAATGAAATGATTCCAAACCTTCTTTGTTTAAAAGCAGCAACTCTGAGTTTTTAATCTCATTTTTGAAATAGTGGAAAATTCCACTGCAGGCCTTAAACACATGGAAGAGTCTGGTGTGAATATGCAGCACACAGGCTCTCCCTGAATCCCTGGTTGCACATGATCAGGTATCAGGTTTCTGGCTGGGTAGGTAAATTAGGTCATTTTATAGAAACACTAGTAAATGTCCCTTCTGGGGAGACTCCCAAGGAGGGACATGGCTGATCAGCCCCAAGACTGCACTCCCTTGGAACGAATGGAGCAAGGGCTTCCATTCCTGAGCAGGGAGAATTCGCGCCTCACCAGTCCCCTCTCTGAACCTTCTGCTTAGCTTTAAAAATAGCACCACCCAGAAGGAGACGTGCTCAGAAAACGTGCCTCCCAGGATCTAACATCAGGATGTCTTAAGGCACATCTTTAACTAAGATATTTCCCATGGAGCCCTGCAGCTGTAAAAGCCTCAAAAAGAAAAGAGATGTTTGTCTAACAAGCTTACTGAAGCCTGCTGGCCCTTGGAGAAAGAGCACAGGCTTAGTAGGGGGCTGCGGGGGCAGGCTCTTGGGAAGATTTGGAAGTCTGTCTCTGGGGAAACAGGCTGGCTCTGCCATTCTAATGTCAAAAGCAGGGTGTTTCTTTGGGCTTTGCTGTGGCAAGTGTTCTCACAACCTACCCAGGACTGTTAGCGCAAAACCGTTCACTAGCATCGCTTCACAGCTGCCAGCCCACAGACGCACAGTCTCCTGGCATGTGTAGCCTCCAGGAGTAATACTAAAAGTGCCTTGGAGTGTGCAACACCATCCATTCCATGATAGTTGCGCCCTTCTTCTGTGTCAGACTAGCCCTTCCATCTCCCACAGCTGTGAGAGAGCAGTCTTATTATAATCATTTGCATTTATGGAAGCTTGGGCCCAGACAGGGCAAGTCACTCACCAGAGGATACACAGCTACTAAGTAAGGATTTGAGTCCAGACCTCTCTGCTCTGAGCCAAGTGCTTTTGGCACTAAAATCCTGGGAACAAAGAAGTTACTACTCAGGCAATTTTCGTTTGTCTACATGTTTAGAGTTCCTGGTCAGAACAGTGGAGTACTGACATATTAGTCTTTCCACCCTCGAAATGTGATGAATCCCTCCCACTCTGAATGTTCTCAATAGTTCTCCAGTGAAGGACATGGGGGAAGAGGTGAGGAGGGGTGTTGCTCAGAGTCTCCTCCTGCCCTCACACCATTGCTAACCATGCAGTTAATTCCAAACAGAATGCATAGCTTTCTTTCTGAGCTCCATCCTTCGACCTGTGAACTGGGTAGAAGCTGGGAGGAAGAGATGCTGTGGTTCTGAACACATCTTTCACTGGAGACATGCACTGTTTATATACCGAGGCACTTCGTTTTCTAGAACCAAGTCTCTGTCCTTTATAAATACATTGGGATGCCCGCCAGGAGCATCCTGGCTGGTTTATATCATGCTGCCTGGCCATGTAGTGAGAGCTGTGAGGAGTGGCCAACTCCAGTTCAGTTCATTTCTATAAGTGGATGCCACTCCAGACCCCATCCGGTGTTTCAGATGTACCAGCGTCAAGGATTAAGCCCCTGCTCCCCTGTTCCCTGCAGGTTTCCCACCCACATGCCAGGAGGCCACCTTCCACCCATGGCCTGCAGAAAACTTCTGCCAGGTCTTGGAAAGCTCAGCCACACTGACGCTTTTGACTAATTATAACCACAGCTAAAGATAGGCCCCAGCCTCTACTCTGTCCACAGGACACAGCCTCCCACAGCAGTTCCCTCCAATAACTGGTTATTAACTTTCCAATACTCCCAGTTTGGTTAGCCAATTTTATTTTATGACTCTGCATCAATCATATCTTATAAGAGGTCTGACAATTAAGTTCGTGAATTTGTTGCAATGATGTTGCTAACCTTTTTTGATATCAGATGGATTATGAATTTGTACCAACTGGACAAACAGTTAACCAAGTTTACTATTTGGAAGAGCTGAAAATGCTGCATAAAAAAGTTAGACAATCTGAGCTTTCGTCAACAATTCATGGCTCTTGCATCATGACAATGCACCGGCTCACACAGCACTGTCTGTGAGGGAGTTTTTAGCCAGTAAACAAATAACTATTGGAACACCCTCCCTACTCACCTGCTCTGGCCCCCAATGACTTCTTTCTTTACCCAACGATAAAGACAATATTGAAAGGAAGACATTTTGATGACATTCAGGACATCAAGGATAATACGATGACAGCTCTGATGGCCATTCTAGAAAAAGAGTTCCAAAATTGCTTTGAAGGGTGGACTAAGCCCTGGCGTCTGTGCATAGCTTCCCAAGGGGAGTACTTTGAAGGTGACCATAGTGATATTCAGCATTGAGGTATGTAGCACTTTTTCTAGGCTGCATTCACAAATGTAATTCCCTTGTATTCCCCAAAGAAGACTTGTCTATTTGAGGCAGCTGTAATTTACCAATCCCTTAAAAAACATAACGAGCCATTAGAACATGTCTTGGTGTGCATAGCTCCATATAGGGGCAGCTGGAGAATGGGTCTGTCTTGGTTTGTACCCTGCAACATGGGGTCTGTTTGCTACAGATGTTTCCCCCAGATGTTTCCTGCTCCCAGCCCTCCTCCTGCTAACTCTGGGAGAAGCAGCTGTGAGCACGGGACAGTCAGGTCCCTGAAGTCAGTGACGTTAATAGCAGCAGAAAAGCCAGGGACTCTATAGAGAGACTGTCAGGGGTAGTCCCAGCTGCCAGCCAGACCCAAGACAGAATGAGGCGTTCTCCCTGCCCTGCAGGCCAAGCTAAGCTCATCCAAGTACCTTCATGTGGTCGAAGAAGGAAGTAGCACACTCAGGTGTGCTCACATAGGAACACAACACAGCCTTTGCAAAGCTCTGTCAAAAACGCTATTAGATTGAACCCTCGTTTACATGAGGATCCGATGCAACTGACCTGGCAAGGCTTGGAGAAGTGGAGCCAGACACAGCCCCAGACAGGCCTCTGACCACAGGGTCTCCCTGCCTGCCCAAGGGATGTTTGGCTTCTACTAGCAAAGGGAATCAAAACAAAGAATGAAAAACCGAGCTTGTGGGGAAAGGAGAGGGCAAAGTCAGTCATCGGTTTTTCCCTCCAATTTAATTATGGAAAATTTCAAACCTACAGAAAAGTTGCCAAGGTGGTGCAACACACACCCATATAGTCCTCCCCAAGATTCACCAATTGGAAATATTCTGCCGTACTGTCTTATCTATGCTAAAATATGAAAATATCAATATGGATATAGATTTTAAATCTTTTTAAAATTTATTTTGGTAAGATATACAAAACATAAAATCTTCCATCTTAAGCCTTTTTAAGCATGTAGTTCAGTGACATTAAGTACATCCATTGTTGTGCAGCCGTCACCACCATCCATCTCCAGACCTTCTTCATCTTCCCAAAGTGAAACTCTGTGCCCATTAAACACTAACTCCCCATTCCCCTCCCCCAGCCCCTGGTACTACCATCCTGCTTTCTGTCTCTATGAATTTGACTATTCTAGGAATCTCATATAAGTGGACTCATACAGTAGTTGTCCTTTTATATCTGACTTATTTCACTAAACATAATATCCTCTAGGTTCAGCCACGTTGCAGCATGTGTCAGAATTTCCTTCCTTTTTAAAGTTAAATAATATTCCATTGTATGACTATACCACATTTTGTTTATCCTGTCATCCATGACACCTCTTGGCTATTATGAATAATGCCGCTATGAACATGCTTGTGCAATGTTCTCTTTGATACCCTGTTTTCAGTTCTTTTGGGTTTATACTCAGAAGTGGGATTGCCTGACTGTTTTGATTTGCATTTTCCTAATTATTACTGATGTTGAGCATCTTTTCATGTGCTTATTGGTTATTTATTTATACATCTTCTTTGGAGAAATGTCCATCAAGTACTTTGTCTATTTTTTAAGCAGGTTATTTGGTTTTCAGTGTTGAGTTGTGGAAGTTCTTTATATATTGTGACATTAACTCCTTATGAAATACATGATTTGGAAATATTTTCTCCCATTCTATTGGGTGCTTTTTCACTCCATTGGTAGTATTCTTTGATGTGCAAAAGGTTTTCATTTTGATGTAATCCAATTTATCTATTTTTTTTGTTATTACCTAAACTTTTGGTGTCATATTAAAAATTATTGCCAAATTCAATGTCATTAAGTGGATACATTGTTTGGGCTGAATCTTCTGAAACGAAGTTGCAGACACCATGATACTTAGCTCTTGAATACTTCAGCACGTGTTGCCCAACAGGGACATTCACACATACAACCCCATGCCGTTATCACACTTTTGAAAAGTGGCAACAATTCCTTATCATTATTCTCGATCTAGTCCCTATTCTGATTTCCTTAGTTGTCAATAACTTTTACGACTTGAGATCGTACAGTCTTGCTGTTTGTGCCCAGCAGTTATGAAAGTGGTCATGCGAGATCCCAGTAATTCTTTCTTGTTTCTCTTATTTATTCAATCCCTGGGCTTGTGAAAAGATGACTGTGGCCAGTGTGATTGGGTAGACAATGTGGTGGTTGATTTCCTCTTCCCTTGGTGACCAGTCTGGGTCGTCGAGCTATGTCTGGGTCCAGGGTCGCACTTCGGGGACCTCCATCCCAAAGGAGCAAGTGAGGTTGACTTTCTGCCTCACTTCTGGTTGTAAAAGACCTTCACACCCTCCAAAAGGAGGCCCCAGCACCCTGTGGTAGGTGTGTGCACACTGCCTGTGCCCACGTATCCAGGGCCGTGACCTACCAGATGTCCAGGAGTTCAAGTTTTAATAGCAAAAAGTAATTCTTGGGGGAAAAAATGTCCAGTAATTCACATGCCCTTGATTCAGTGGCAATTCATACATATAAGCTAATCCTGATAAATCCTGTTTATATCCAAAATGGAACTGCAGCGTCCTTATTTCTGATGGTTCTTGTCTGGCTTGGGAATTTCCACCACCAAAGTTGGGTGCTTGTTCCAGCAATCATAACAGGAACTAGGCTCCTGGTAAACAGTGTTTGCTTTGCTCAACTGAGCCAGGGAGACTTTCTGCCAAGTCAGGCAGGGCCCTTATATCCCCTCTGCCATCCTGCAGGCGGCATGTCAAATCAACAAACTTGCGTGGAGCTCCCACTTTGGGCCAGGTCCTGAACTGGAGGCTGGGGATACCCGATAAGTTACCCTGTTTTCTGAGGTCATAGTCACAGGGAGAGAAAGGCACATCATTGGTTCTGTTACAGAAGACAAAGAGGCAGAGGGCTCAGTGGGAAGAGCAAAAAGGCCTGAGTTTAGACCCAGCTCTCCAGTTCTGTCTCTTTGTGCCACAGTGTGACCTTGGAAACCACACTCAGTTCACTAATCCTTGGGTCCCTTGGGGGACCAGGCTGCAGCCTGGTACAGCATAGACACTAGGTAGGTGGGAGCTGTTGTTATCACAGCTGCTTTTAAAGTAACGTTTGCAAAGATGCAGAAGCCATGGGGAGAAAGGCATGAATTTCACTGACAGTGTCTGGGCCCCTGTCAATGAGAGGGAACACTTGAACTGAGCCTTAAAGGGGAACAGGAAATTGCTCGTAGACAGGAGTAAGGGCGTGGCAAAGGGGCATTCTGGAAACTAGAAACGTCAGGGGCAGTCCCCAGTCTGTTGGTACAGATGATGAACCCTTGAAAGGAGCAGGAGCTGGGGATAGCACACACAGTGCCACTGGGGAGAACAGGGGGCTTCCTGGAGGAAGAGGCAGCTGAGCTAAGTGTCAAAAGAAAGGAAAAATTCTACAGGCAGCCAAGGCTGAGGGGACAGCCATACGAGGGCCCAGAGGTACAAGGGTGGGGAGGAGTGTTGAGGCGGAGGGGTGGTTGGAGCCCCATCACATATGGTCTTGCAAGGCATGGGAAGAGTTTGGACTTGGCCCTGCAGTGGGTGGGAAGCACAGCAGGATTCTCAGGGACAGGAGCGTCCAGGGAGAATCTGGGCACAGTGTGCTAGGGTGAGAATTGATCAGACCCAAGAGGAGGGGACACATGAAGAGAGGGAGCAGGCACTGGCATTGCCAGGCAAGACTGTTTCTAGTGTTCAGTATGTTCCGTAGTCAGGCCAATTTCTATGCTAAATTATTATTTGCATTTAGAATATTCCACAAGCCTGATATTCATGAGAACACAGCCCGGTGAGCCACAAGTAAACACTACCAAGCAGCTCCACAGAGCTGACCTTTAGGGGGTTTTCCTCTTTCGTGCCCAGTCATTCTTAGTTGAATGAACTAATAAAGGACCTTTTCCTCTAAGGCCAATGGGTGTCATTCCACTGTGAAGAGCCCCTTTGCCAGCTGTCAGCCAGTGAGCCCAGTGTAGAGGTTCCCAGCTGCCATATGATTTGCGCAGGGCTCCCAGTGCCCAGAGGTGTTGCTTCTCGGGTTGGGTTAAAGAAAGGTTGGCTCGTTCATTCATTCAGCCAATATTTACCGAGGGCCTCCTATACTAGGACACAGGGAAAGCAGGACACACAAAGCCCTGCCCCACGGGCCGACACTCCAGTGGGGAGAGAGGTACACAAACACCTGGTGGAAGACCAGGGTGAGTGCAAGGCCAGAGAAGGGCTGCTAACCACGGGAGCCTGGGCAGTCCCTGAAGGGGTCACGTCTGAGCTGAGACCCAAAAGAGGAGTAGATGTTAATTGTCTAAGAGCAAGGAGCTGGAAAAGCCACTTGAGATGGAAAATGGACGCCACTATACATAGGAGAAGATTTTCTATCATCCAAGTGCGTTTCACAACAAACTGTCATTCAAAACAAAGGTGGGAAATGAGGAGGTTATCTCTGCAAAGACATACCCATTCGCTGTAGGGTTCCCATGGGTTTCTAGGTTTCACAAAGATCACTTGGGTTGTTGTACACTCTCTCCAGTATGCCAGAGAAGGCTGTCTGATTTCCCTGTGATGAAAATGGATGGATTAAGAAAGTTCTAAACAATGGAGGAAGTAGATGGGAGTCCTGAGATGGGCTCCAAAGCACAGGTGTAAAGATGAGACTTCCATAGGAAAAGGGAACAGACCGGAGGGAAGGAGGGTCAGGAAAACCCAGTTGTAGACACATGTAGGTAACAGAGGGGAAACTGCAGGAGATTAGGCCTAGTGGGCTGTATTTCTATGTGAAGTGGGAAACAATGTCATGTAAGGAGGGCACATACCTGTCTGTGCCCAGAAATGTGCCCCATCCCCTTTGGCAGTCTGTGAATGGTGGCAAACTGTGGGACCCACCAAGTCATTTCACTGTCTGTCAAACCTAGATGTTTATGGTCCTCACCAGAGATCCACCCCTTTGTTTTCTGAGGAATGCCACCTCCATAGCTCCTGGCTGTCCTGTGAGTCCACAGGACTCACTTTTACTTTCCCTTTTCTAAACAGGTAGCATAGCGTGGTAAGTGGTTAAGAATGCTGATGGTGGAGTCCGACTGCCTAGGTTTTTATCCTAGCTCCACCCCTTTTTGCTGTGTAACCTTGGGTGGGTCACCTAATCTCTCTGAGCCTCTCTTCTCATGTGTAAAATGGTGATAATAATAAGAGTTCCTACTTTGGGTTCCTGTGAAGATTCAATGAGCAAGTACAAGTAAAGTGCTTAACACAGCACCTGGCACAGAATTAAGGGCTCAATGTGTTCGTTATTTTAAATATTATCCTAATTTAAAATGTAATTTGCATTGCATCATGGAACAGATTTAAAAAAAATAGGTCAAGGGATTTGACTGTAGGGATGGTGCCTAGATTTTGCTCAATGAAGTTTAAGAAAACTCCCAGCCGTGCATTACAGCTATATTTACTGTACTTTAAGGCAAAGTTTCTCCCCCACAGAGAGAGACAGTGTTCAAAAGTCAGAAGCCCCAGTTGGCGTGTTCCTAGCTATCAAGTTCAATCTTGCTGAGAGCTCTCAGAGCCCCAGAAAATAGGGAAGGTACTAGAGGATTTCTAAAACATGCACAAGAGGCCAGGAAAATACTCACAGCCTGTGAAACTTAAAACTTAAAAGGACTCTTCAAGGTCCCCTCAGTGGGAAAACTGAGGCCCAGAAAGGGGTAGAGCCTCACCTAAGGTCATGTGGCTTGGGGTCTCTGAGGCAGAGAGGCCTCCAGTGTGGAGTGGCTTTCCTCCCCTTGTTCCCAGTGTCAGATTCAGAAGCAACCCACACATCATCAACCTTGTTGTGGGGCCAGACCTGCCTGGGCGTGGCATTGTGGCTACATCATCCCATTGAATTTCCCTAGTGTCCTCTAAGGCACTTCCACTATCACCTTCTCACAAACCAGCAAACTGAATCTCAGAGAGAAGAGTCTTGCCAAGATCATGGTTAGTTTCTTCTCACTGCTCTGGTCTCATACTCTCAGTAAACCACCCCATCCCCAAGAAAAAAGACTTGAAGTCTCATCCATAGGTCAGTCATCTGCAGCAAAGATGTGGTCATTTGTACCTGGGCCCTCAGCCTCTGTCTGACGTGTCCCCAGCAGACACTGTTCTCAGCTGGCAGGAACAGTTGTGAGCCAAAAATACAGGGGGGGGAGGGTACAAGAGGTAGTGACAAAAACGGCCTTTTTTATGTTTTTAATTAAAATTTTCATTTTGAGATAATTGTTTCACATTTAGTTGTGAGAAATAATACAGAGCAATTCCATAGACCTTTTACCCAGTTCCCTCCAATGCTGACATCTTACAAAACTACAGGACAATATCACAACCAGGAAATTGACATCAGTACAACCAATCCACAGAACATCCCATCACCAAAAATATCCCTCATGTTGCCCTTGTATAGCACACTCAGTTCTTCCTGCTGCATCCTTAACAGCCATGCTTCTAGTTTCCGTTTCTCTAATTTTGTCATTTCAAGTATGTTGTAGAAATGGAATCGTAAAGGAAGTCATCTTTTGGGACTGACTTTTTCACCTTTGGTTTTGAATGGGCTTATTCTGTTGACCAGTGCTCTGGGCTTGGGACTTGTCTAGAAAGAAGAGCCCTGTCCATCTCTTTCCTGGGGGAAACAGGCGATGTTCTCACCTTGCAATGAGGACTTTGTATGGATTTAGATCTTAAGCTCTCAAAAAAGCAAAGTCTGCTGTGACTGGGCCAGAACGGTTACTTGAGGGGAAGGTTTGGGCCCTTTGAGCCTCAGTTTCCCCTTGACGTGTGGCCCTCCTCTTTGCTCCATAACCCATTTTTCCTCTGTCCCTCGCCTCCTGCCCTGGCTGTGGCTCACACCAGGGGCCTGCCCTTTCCCCGACACATCTGGTGGCTCCTTTCCCAGGCCCAGAACTGGCCATTGTGTAAATAGGGCCTGCATGATCAAGATGTAGAAAATGAAGCAAAGAGCAGGAAGCCACTTGGGCCATCAGAGCAGTTAAACTCAAGAGCAGACTCCCCAAGGGGCCTATTCTGGCCAGGATGTTTCAGGTCAGCAGGGCAAGGTGGCAGGAGGCTTCAGAAAGGAGGTGGTCAAGTGGGCTCTGGCCCTGTGCACTCATAAGGACATGTCCCCTGCAGCCAGGACCCAGCAGCATCGAATGGAGTGCTGTTAGCAGGGCTGCCAGCCTGCAGAAAGAAGCTTATTTCTCTGCACAGTGATTTCTCAGTGTCACCTGTCCCACGTGCTCCAATTCATCTTGTTGCTCGCTGTTTCTGGGGTGCAGTCCTTGTCCCTGAGGCCCCAACTACCTCTCCTCTGCCAGTGTTCTGGTAGGTGGGAGGAGGAAAAGAAGACAAGCCTTGACTAGAGGGTGCACACAGCACTGCTGCTCACTTTCCATTGGCCAGCTATGGTCATATGACCATACCTAACTGCAAGGGAGGCTGGGAAATGTAGTCTTTATTCTGGGTGGCTGTGTTCCAAATGAAACATCCAGGGTTCTGTAGGGGAGAACAGGAACTGGGTAACGAATAACACATAGGTTCCTTCTCTGCAAAACAGGAATAATGAGAGCCATTCCTCAAACAGGGTACTTGTGAAGGTTATGAAGGTGAACCGGGCTAAACACTTGGAGCGTGCACATAGGAAGAAAGATCTCAGAAATGTTAGCTATTCTTATTTCTTTTCACTAAACGAGATCTTACATGTGATGCCTGGCACCATGCTGGGCACAAAGTACATGTCTGGTCAGTGGTGCTACAGTTGCTATTGCTTTTTGTTAGTCTCAGTTCTGAACAAACTCTAAGCCCAGGGCTCTCTTTCCAAACAAAGCTCCTTGCAGACCCTGGATATGCAATGGCTGTGGCCATGCACTGCCCCTGCACTGCCCCTGCCAGCCTCTTCCCCGCTCAGCCCCCAAACAGATGGCCTGGCTCTGCAGGATTCACTTCACTCAGCTGCAAGAAGTGGCTAATCTATCTCATGTGGCTTTTCACAAATGATCTGGTTTGCCTGCTTGGTGCCCAGCGTGGGAGGAATCAGGGATGGCAGGGTTGACCCAGAACAGCCTGTCCCCTCTTGGCATGGATCCAAAATTCCAGACTAGGCCCAAAATTCTGGATGGTAACAGAAAAGAAGTATAGCCCCTGCTTTTGGAGACACTGCCAGCCTCATGGGCAGCTAGAAACACATTTCCTTCTAGCTGTCCCTGCACTTTTCAACCCCATGGCCCTTCTGCTCCCTTGTCAGTACTGACACCATGTGGCACTTCTCCAGCCAGTCAAGAACCACTCGCAAAGATGAGGGAAATGAGAGAACAGGTGTTATGGCCTCACACCTGCGCATATAAGCCTAAGAGCGTTCTAGAGACTTCTAACCTAGATTTTGTGGGGCCAGTGCCCCATCTGGGGCCACAGTGAGCAGGCAACTCACTCTCCCCTTAGAGGCCAGGAAGTGAAGCCAGGAAGAACGAGGACAGGGTGTCAGGGTAGCCCCATGAAAGGCTGGGTCAGATTCTGAGCCATAAGCAGGGAGAGTATCAGAGTTAGGTCCTGAGCAGTCTGATGATTGAGAAGGGAGGACCCAGCCTCTGGGCATATCCCCTAGAGAGGCAGCAGGCATCCCTGTCAGGGTGGCAGGCAGCCTTATGCAGCCCAGAGGAGAGGGAGGCTGGAGCCCACCCCAGCGCAGACCTGCCCTGGACTTCGCTTCTCCTGAGGCTTGTAGGGTGGTACTCTGCCAAAGTGCCTCAGGGACTCCTCAAACCAGCCCCACGCCTTCTACCATGGATCCCTTTGCCCCTGCATTTTGTGTGTGCCCCTCACCCACTTCTACCAGGTAGACACTAAGTCAGGGGAGATAGAGAAAACAAAATCCATACAAACTAACACCAAAACATCTTCAGAGCTCTTCTTGGGTGAAATAATCAAAGTGAACAATACAATGCTACCTATATAAAAATATACATAAATTAATACGTGAAATTGTCTACAGGTATATGTTATGAATGTGGAATAAACAAAGTCTATGAAGAGGCATTGAAAGTAGTGCAATCATAGAAAGGCTGGCCACGCTGTTGGCTCTTGGCACCTGTGCCCGAGACCAAGCTGATTGAATGGAATCAGCTCTTCAGGCCAGAGCAGAAGAAAGAACTAACAGGAAATAGGGGAATCCCCTGCTCATGAACTGGTAGAACCCTCTCTCTTTTACCTCCAGGTGGACCTTTACAACACAGACCCCCTCATCTGCCGGGCAGGACTGAAAGTGTGCTTTGGCATCCAGCTGCTCAATGCCGTCTCGCGGGTGGAGCGGGCCCTCTCCAAGCTGACTGTGCCCTTCCTGCTGCTCCAGGGCTCTGCTGACCGCCTGTGCGACAGCAAAGGGGCCTATTTGCTCATGGAGTCTGCCAAGAGTCAGGACAAGACACTCAAGGTGAGCAGCTGCCCTCTCTCACTTCCCCAAGGCGGGGAAGGTGGCGTCCCTTTGGGCACATCTGCCCAGATCCTCCAGGGCCACCCCCAGGAGAGGTATCTCGGGATGGGGCCAGCCTGGCTCCGTTGGGAAATAAGTACCGGGAATAGGAGGCAGCTGTTAATTCTAAGCAAGCACATGAGCCATTAGCCGATTGTTCGTGTGAACAACCTTGAGAATAAAAAAGCGAACACTCAGAAGATGTCTGGTCGAGAAAAAGAAAAACCTGCAACTGGGCACTGGGCAAAGAAAGGGCTCGTCTCCCGCTTTGCCATGTCCAAGGTCCAAGGGTGTTTGGCTGCCCAGTCTCCCTATGGGTTGGTTTTCTGCACCACCAGCAGCAGCTCAAGACTAGCTGCCACCACCAGGGGCTGTGAGTACACAGTGCAGTGGAACATGGCCGGGTCTGGTCTGCAAGGGAATCAGCAAGAGCATGTCCCGTAGAGGGGCTGGGACCTGTGACTTAACCATAGGACCTGTCAGACACACAGACCACAAGGGACTAACTTGAAGGGCCTTTCAGATGGAAAACGTGGTTTTGGGGTCCAGATATTCCTGTTTTGGTTTGTCTGATTGAACTGGGAAGAGCCCCAACTGGGGGTACGGGAAGGAGGAGGAGTACCTACTGTGTACCTGTCAGGTGAGAGTTGACCCTGAAGGTGGCTCTCTGTGGTCAGTTGGGCAGACCACAGCCCCAGTGCACTGATGAATGAGTGGAATGAGTGTATCCTCAGACTATGCCACTATGGCCTGTGCAGTGAACACATGGAAGCCCTGAGTCCAGGGCCATTTCCTGCTAAGTTATAATGAGAGCAGGCAACTCACTATAGATTCCACACTTACTGAGGATTCAAACTCACACCCTCTGACCCAAGCACACTGTTCCTCTCCATTCCTCACTGTGCTGAAAAGACCCGTCTTTGAAAAATGTCAAGTGCTCCCCTCACCCTGTTATGAATTGCAGACCCTGGCCCACACTGACTACCAGATATAGACTCATGGATAAACAGAAAGAAGGAGAAAAATGAAAAGGAAAAATGGTTCTTATTAATGCTGGAGAATATAAGACATCATGGGCATTTTGCAGTTTGTGTGAAGGTACCTCACAGGTCATGCCCTTTACTGTCATGGAACCCTGGTGACCCTACAAAAGAAGGCCATGCAGAGTTTTCATTTGTTCATTCACTCTCCATTCATTCGTTTTCTTCTTTAATCCAAGTGTTTATTGAGCACTGACTTTGTGCCAGACCCAGAGAACAAGATAGGCAAAGTCCCAACTTCCCCAAGCAGTCTATGTCCTAACAGGATGAGCAACCAACAACCAGACAGGATGACCATGATGGAGAGGGTCAGTGCCCTGAAGGAAATTAAGCAGAGAGTGGGGACAGGGGTCCAAAAAAGGGGTAAAGCACCTACTTCAGATAGACAAGCAAGCCCAAAAGCTGACAGTGATTATAGTGGTGGAAGAACATTCCAGACTGAGGGAAGGGCAAGTTCGAAGACCAGAGGTGCAAAGATCTTGGTGTGTACAAGTAACCAGAAGGAGACCAGTGCAGCAGGAGTGCACTGAGCAGGGCGAAGGTGGTGTGTGACGGGAGGGGACTGGCAGCAGAGGAGGAATCTGGGCTTTTTTCCTTAGTTCGGTGAAGAAGCCACCAGAGTGTTCTGAGCTGGAGAGGAACATGCTCTGTCTGACTCCAGTTCTCAAAGTACCTGCCAGCTGTCAAGTGGAGACAAGAAAAGAGACAGGGACACCAGGTGGGAAGATCGTGTTGTCACTCAGTCCAAGAGAATGGGCTTGGTCTGGGGTGGTAGCAGCAAAGGCAGGGGACAGCCTGGCAGGGCCTGGAGAGACAGTGACTATAGGGAGTGAGATCAAGTGATTAAGGATGAATCCGGAGCTGGGGCCTGCACACGTGCGGAGTCTATGACATCCCACCTTGAGATGGGTGACACAGGGGGAATGTTGAGAGCTCCATTTTGAGATACCTGCTAGAGAGTTCATTGGAAATTTGGGGAAAGAATGGAAAGAAATTACAAGAGGAAAGTGTTTCTAGAAGGTTAACAGCTTTTGAATGTTGTTGAGAAGTCAAATAATATGAGAACAAAAGTGTTCCTTGGCTACGCTGACTGAAGGTCATTGGAGCCTGTACCAAGAACAGTTGCTGTGGGTTGGTGGGAGTGAAAGTAGACTGGGATCAGCTGAGGTCCAAGTGGAAGGCAAGGAAGTGAAGACTGAATGGAAATCACCATTTTGAGATGGAGGCAGAGACCAGGTCCACAGCTGGAGAGAGAAGTGGAATAAAGGGAAGGTATGTGCTGATTTAAGAAAGTAACTGCTAGAACATCTTGAGACATTTTAGTTTATTTGAACCATCATCTAATCAAAAGGCATTGGCACCATAAAGACACGAGTCCTGGGGACATGGAGAGAGTGTGACTGCCCATCTGCTGCCCGTGGCCTCCTTCCCTGCACCTGTCACTTCCTGTGGCCCTGATTTCCTGTCTCTCCTAATTGCAGATTTATGAAGGTGCCTACCACGTTCTCCACAAAGAGCTTCCTGAAGTAACCAACTCTGTCTTCCATGAAATAAACATGTGGATCTCTCAAAGGACAGCGGCAGCGAGAACAGGGTCCCCACCCTGAGGGCACTGTCCAGTCAACTGTCCCACAGTTGGGGAAGTGGGCAGAGGAAGGGCAGAAGCTGGCTTCTCAGATGTGGCTTGCAAAAAAAAAAAAAAAAAAAAAAAAACACGAAAAAAAATTCATAAATTGGAGGAATCCTTAGCATAACTTACTAAAGAAAAAAAAAAAAAGACATTCTTGTCATATGTTAGGCTGTCTGTCACTGGATCTTCCTTAAAGGGTAGACACTAAGACAGAAAAGGGTCAAAGGCAGTTTTCCAGAGATGGAATATGTCTCTCCTAGCTCCTGCAAGGGTCCCAGGAATTCCTGGTGTTCCAGGACACCTGACTGCAATAATTGGAGGACTCCCCCTCCTGCCTACCCCTCCAGTCTCACCCCCACACCACCCCACCTGCCTCACTCTGTGGCTTTTCTCTGACCGTGGTGGGATTGGGATGGCTGGCATCAGCTTGCTGGGCAAACTCATGTGCCCTCAGAGACGCAGAAAATGCCTGGCACTTCTTCAGAATGCGCGGTCCCCCATGACCCATGTCAGCTCCTTGTCAGTGGGAGCCGGGCTTTTGGGGAACAGGCTTAGCCCAGAGAGAAAAGTTGGCAGGAGACCCTACTTCCCCTTTGTTCCCACCAGGGAACCTGAAGCTACCCACTGAGAACGGTATTCAGGGGCTGCTATTCCTTGCGTGACTCATTTTACCTGACATTATGACAGATGATTGTATTGAAGAGGAAATGTCTAATATGAAACATGTATTCTAAAGCTATTTGGGTGGGTGGGACCACGAGGGCTTGGAGGCACAAGAGCCTGATGTCTCTGCACAGGAATTAGACAAGCTGGCCAGGGACCCTGAGCCAAGGCACAGACCCCAGGAGGCAGGGCCCGGAGTCCCAGCAGTGGCAGTGGCAGGCTTGTCCCTGGTCCCTGCCTGCCTGGGCCCACAGCTACCCTGGGAGCTCAGTGCTGGCAGCACAGCCACCTCTGGTGGCAGGATGAGGGATCCCCAACTCTGTGGCCCTGCAGCCCCAAGGCCACAGCAGGGTGGGCAGGTGAGGCTGGCTGACAGGGCCTTTCCCAGCCAGGGCCCCGCAGTGCCTGACCAGCATTTTTCAAGTGCCAACCTGTGGCCCTCACTTACTGCCAGCAATAAACAGGGATCACCAGTCAGCGCTGGAAAACCTTCATTCTCAATGGGGCTTGCTATGCCCTCAGTAGGCTCCTTAGTGCAACTATGACCATGGCAGGGGGCAGGGAAGGCTGGGGGTGGCAGAGCTACTGGAACCCCATGGAAAGTGCAGGCAGGAGCCCTCAGCTGCAGAAGAGGTGGCTACTCCCCTGACAGAGCCTCTGACTCCAGCAGTTGGGGCTCCCACCCCTCTTCCTCCAGCAGCAAAACTGCTGCCCTTCACCCATACCGTGATCTTCTGGGGCTTTTTCTTGGCCCCAGAGAGGGCAGCCCATCCACCCTCCCTCCAGGGACCTGCCCACACCATGTCAGAGCTGGAATTGGTCCCCCTCCAACAGCCAGCCCAGTCATGCTTGCCTAAGGGCCCAGGTTTGTGAGGTGAAGTTCCCAGGCACTCACCCCCTGGGCAGGGCCCAGGTCTCCGCAGAGAGCAGCTTCCATTGCCCCATCTTATTTCTTTGGCTTCTCTTTGAGGGAGGAAAAATGTAAGAAATGCACTAAAAGAAGGTTGGCTCATGTTCAGCTGGCAGGCTGTGTGAATGTTTGTGCTCCTCAGCTAAGGAAAAGCAGAAACTACACTGCAAATTCCCAAACCCGCAAGACATCCACGAGCCCAGACCTGAAATTCTCGCTGGAGCTTTGATAGTTCAGGTCACACAAAGCCGTACCGTGTTTTCCCCGAAAATAAGACCTAGCCAGACAACTAGCTCTAATGCGTCTTTTGGAGCAAAAATTAATATAAGACCCAGTCTTATAGTATATTATATAAGACCTGGTCTTATATTATAGTAAAATAAGACTGGGTCTTAATTAATTTTTGCTCCAAAAGACACATTAGAGCTGATTGTCTGGCTAGGTCTTATTTTCAGGGAAACACAGTACACCTCCCACCCACCCTACCCACACCCCACCTCTCCCAGAAGCATGTGATGGCAACGCCATTTCCCATATTAAATATCAGGCACATGATTTGACCAGGAATCTTTTGGATGCATGAATTTATATGAAAGCTCTTATTTAGAGACATATTTAGTCACACATATCTCTTTAAAGAATTGCCTATGTTAAAAAGAAAAAAGAATATTTGAAACTGGGACTGATTCTTAATCTAGGAGAGGTGACAGGACAGAACCATGTCACGTCTACCTGCTGAATAAGGAGAAAGCTCAAGAGCCAGACATCAGTTGTATCTGGAGTTTTACCTGAGATACACAAGGAAAACTGTGCGAGTCTCCAGTTGAGTTCATACTCAAAGTTGACAGCTCAGTATTGATATCCAGAGCTTCAAAGTTGTGCCATGGCAGCGGAACAGAAGAGCTAGGTTTGGAAGGGAAGCTAGGTCACACACAGCCTGGCCGTGGAAAGGTGAGAGGAAGGCAAAGGCCAGCCAGGGAGGAGACCCCAGAGACACAGCTGATCCAAACCCATCTAGGGGGACGGATACCTCGGAATACTAGGTCCAAGCACTGATGTGAACACACCTTCCCCTGTAACCCAGAGGTCATGCTGGTCCATACAGAAAGAGGTTTCATGCCTGAAAATCTTGCTAGGCAAAGATGCCACCTGCAGTCAGTGGGAGTCCCAACCCCAAAGGGGCCCCATTACTGTGCAGGGATGGGGGATGGATGGGCCTTCTTACCGCCCAGCAACAACCCCAGCTTCCCCCTCAGCTTCTGGGAGGCACTGGGGCTCAAGGCGAGAGCACAAAAGGGCACTCTAAACACCCACTTGGCTCAGCTCAGCATCCCATGTCAAGGCCCCGAGCTACCTTTTCTTTCTCTCACCATACTGACATAAACCCGTTAGGATCACAAGGATTTTCCAAGCAATTCACCTGTTTGCTATTATCACTGCAGCTTGACATACCCCTACATGTATGGTTTTAGTGGGGACACGTGTATCAGTTTAGAACTATTAAAGGAACCAATGTATGCCACAGCTAATCCTAATAAACCAGATGTTTTCTGAATGGTGCTGTCTGTCTGTCTGATCTGAGACTATGACAGTCCCTAAAGAGAGAGCAGCATTGAGAGCCTGGGCTGAGCCAGTCACCTAATACCAACCCATGTGTGTGGACTTGATTTTCTGTCCTCTGTACTCAGGGACTTCTGCCCCAGGAGCAGATTGCATGTACTGTGTTACGTTGCAGACTTGGCCACCCTGCATACTGGAGGAGCTGGGCCACCCCCAGCTCTGGACCATGTGACTAACTGCTTCCTCCACAGTGCCACACGGATGCCTCATGTATCCAGAAACAAGCTCTGATCTTCACCACCACTCCAGCTCCACCATGGGCCTTGTCCATGTCAGCACAGGGCACCCCAGCTCTGCTGCTGCTCTGGTCAAAGCTCTGGACAGCATTTTACACTCTTCTCAGGACCCCAAACCTGGCCCAATAGTAACCTATCATTTCTCCATTTCTCCACGCCCCCACCGCCTCACAGCTATCACCATCTCTTACTGACCCAGGGCATGCCCCATTCCCCCCTTGTACCCCTTCAGTCTTTTTCCACACAATGAGCAGAAGGGGTGTTAAATGATTCAGACATGACCTCTCGCTCAAAATCCTCCTGTGGCCCCCATCCCACTTAGACACAGACCACAGTCCTTACTGAGCCTACAGATCCTTGGGCATGGCCACCCTGCCTTTGCCCTTCCTCCGGTGTCCACCGGACCCCACCTGCCAGCCTCCTTGCTGGCCACCTTCTCCATAAAGCCTTTCCAGACCACCCTGTCCACAGTCACCATACCACCCTGGACCCTGCCCTGCCTTGTCTTCTTCCAACACACTGATTGCCATCTGATACCATCTATGTTCTGCTTGTCTACTCAGTAGCTTTCTGTCTCAGCCACTGGAATGAACTGCGAGAAGCTTGGGTCCCCATATTAGACCTCTGTCTGATTTCCCTGGGTTCCCTGATAAACAACTCTCCAGTGAGGGAGGAAAGGGCGGGGCAGGAGAGAGAGAATGAGTGAATAAAAGAGAGAGGGAGGGAGGGAGGGAGGGAGGGAGGGAGGGAGGGAGGGAGGGAGGGAGGGAGGGAAAGGAAGAAGGAGAGAAGGACAAATGTCCTCTCTGGGCCAGGCACTGAGTTTGGCGCTGGGGTATGGATGCTGGGTCGACTTCATGTGTGTGTAACCCATGCAGTCACCCAAGGGCCCACCCTTAGAAGGGCCCCATGTTTTGCTTAGTGCTCTGATGTTGCTGTCTTGAAATTCTTAATCATTTCTGAACAAGGGCCCTGTATACTTGTTCTCCACTGGCCCCCCACACACGGAGTGGACCCTGTGGGCATGGCTGGGGCTGGCCCTGCCCTGGCCCTGCCCTCGGTGTAGACATTTCTCCAATGGCTGTAGACCTGAAGGACAATCTGCTCCCCTCAGACCCTCCCTACTGCTTATACCCGACCAAACTCTACCCTGAGCCTGAGCCAAACCTGGCCTTTTCCTGCCTCCTGTGAGCATCCGGGACTATTAGAAGCACCCGTGATGAGCCTACCAGGTATGGCGCCTGGCCCTGGGGCTGCCCCACAGAATGAAGACAGAGTGACACAAACTTGCCACTCCAGCACCTAATAGCAGAGGGGCGAGAAGAGAGAGCACACAGTGGGGCCAACCTAGCAGGCTAGCACGCTCTCCAGAGGCAGCCCTTTGGGAAATCAGGGAGATAAGTGGGAATGGGGCACACGGGGCCTGTGGTCAAGGAGACTCAAGGCAAGACTTGGGGATGGAGGTTGGTCTCAGAACTGCGATCTCAGGATGGCTGGAGGAAATCTAGGGTACTCTCACCACCACCCAACCAAGGATAGTGCGGTGAAGGGAGCCTGTGGGATAGGTGCAGAGCCAGACCAGCCACAGCGGGGAGCCAACAGCCCTGGCTTGAGGGGGCTTCATTGGAACACAGACAGAAGTGCCCCTGTGGGAGGGGGGCACCTGTTAGGCTTGGCCTTCAGATAGAGAACACAGCCATGATCAAGATAAAGGCTAGCTGGGAGGAGGCAGCCCACCTCTTTCTCCTGCCATCTTCCTCTCCCCTGGACCTGCAGTCTTGAGCATGAGGCTTCCAAGCCCATAGTCCAAAATGGCTGCTCTAGCTCCTGCCACTGCATCTTTGTTCCAGCCAACAAGAGGGGAAGCAAGGAAAGGGGTAGGCGTGTACCTTTCAAGGATAAAGCAGAAATCACATCTAGTACTTCTGCTCACATTTAGAACCTGGTCAAGGAAGGCTGGGAAATGCAACTTGTGCTCAGATATCAGGGACAGCCAGCAGGCCATGCCCAGGAATGAAGTGTGCACACTGAGGCTTTCAAGAAGGGAGACCCAGGCTCAGTATCTGCCTGAAAGACACCAACAGGGCCGTGAGAACGGGCTGCAGGTGAGGCAGGGCACTGACTAGGGCTGTGGCAGTGGGGACAAAGAAGCAGAGACTGAGCAGCAGCTACTGAAGAGGTAAAATCAACAAGGTTTGGTAACCAACTAAGTTTGAGGGCCAAGGAATCAGGAGAGAACATAAGGAACATGGGTCAATCTCTAAAAAGCTCTACAGATAAGTGTCCACATAAAAAAAGTCGAAACCTGTAGAGAATTTTTGCGTTTACTTGAGCCAAACTGACAACATACGCCAGTGAGCAAGATCTCAAATGCTCCTGAGAATAACAGTTTTACAGGGTTTTTTTTATGCATTTGAAATGAAGGAAGGAATGTTAAGATTATATGGAGGTGGGAGAAAACAAAAGCCAGGATTGGATTACAGGATAGTTAACAAGATTATGTGCTTTCCTAAAGTGGTTATACCTTCCAGGGGTATTATTTCTAGTATCTCAAAGATGTGTTCGCCTAGATGCACAGAACAATGGACAGGTCTGGCTTAAAATCTTTCACTAAAGAAGTTACAGGCCTAGGGCGTGACTACCTACCATGACCTGGAGTTCCATAAATTCCAGTTAGGAATTTATAAGCAGATCACCCTGGGAGATTACTTTCCATAGAACTCCTTTTTTTTCTACAGAAAAGGAAAGGTTACAAAATCTGCCCAAATTGCTTGTGTTGTATCTTCCAGGAGAGAATGGAAATTCACATTGAAGTTCACATTGGTTGAGCCCCCACTACAGCTGGGAGCTTCCTCATTGCCTGCAACTAATTTTCACACCAGCTTTGAGTGTTGTTGCTCCCAGTTCGACTAAGTAAACTGAGGCTCCAAGGGATTCCGTGATTTGCTCAAAGCCGGACGCTGAGTCCCTGCCCAAGGTTCCTGACTAGGGTGCCAGACACACTGTTGCCTCCCAGAGAATGAAGGTGGGCGACAAAAACCCAGGTGTAGAGTGCCAGTGCAACTCTCCTATCTTAAGCCCCCCACCCCCACCCAACTCCAGGGACTGGTATTGTCTGAGGGCAGCTTCCTGGCTCAGAGGCAGAAATTCCCTGAGGCCTGAGGGCCCCAGGGCCTCTTGCTTCAGAAGTGCCTGCCTCTGAGGCCTCTGGTACAGACTTTTCCCAAAGTGAGATTTTTATGCTTTCAAAATGTCTGCTCCAGGTCCTAAGGCTGCCCCAAACTGGCAAGAGCACTCCTAATTTTGTGATGCCAGTGGGCAGATGGCAGCCTCACCCTGCCTTGGGTTCCTCAGTCTACTGCAGTGAGAGGGGGCATTGAAGGCTATCTAGTTTTCCAGATAGAGGAAAGAATATATGATGCTGGGGCACTCGTCCTCTGTTCCTTTATGGGACCATGCCGTCTATTCGGGAGCTCGGGACTGTGGAGACCACTGGAGGCGGCCTGAATGAGCACACGATTCCCTGTGCACACAGAAGTTGCACTAATGTCTTTATGGTCGTGTCTATTCTACAATTTCCTTCCACACTTACAACTCAGGCTGTTTGCGCTGTTTCCTGTTAATTTGCAACATGGGGCATTGTACATAATGCCTTTGCCCATCTTAGACCAAAAATTGCCAAGAAAATGAGGAAGGTGTGGCACACTGGTATGATGGCAGTCGTGGGGACTGTAACTCTTCTGGCCCCAATGCTTCCCGGCTGGAGCCCCTCACTGCAACAGCAGAACCAGCTCAAAGTTGTACTATCCTGTTTAATGAGATATTAAGTTGCTCTTCGGAGACAAAACACAAAAACCACAAGTCATGCAGCTGAAGGATGCACACAGGAGAGAACTTTGACCTCCAGCAGCACCCAGAACCAAAGTCTCCCTCCACCCGCTGTAGTGTGGCTGTACTACTTTTAGAATGAAAAAGCACATATATCCCTCACTTAACTTTAATTCATTCCTGCCTCTAAGTGCAAAACTGCTGAATGTTGGTGCCCCAAGGAACCAAAGGATCAGGACATAACTGGAACTTGAACCCTGATGGAACCCTTTCAGAAAGCCAAGAGCTTGTCGTCCAGGAAGATCCAATGTTGATGCCCCTTCACAGTAAATGGCCAAGGTCCACGTTCTTCCAAGTGAAATTTGCCCCACTGGCACTTCCGCATACCCGTTCCTCCTAGCTCCTTAAAAACCTTTAACCTAGTCCAGCGAGCCAGGTGGAGTAGAGGCATCTCCCATCTTCCCGATTGGCGGTTTCTCGATCAACAAACCTTTCCTTACTCCAAACTCTGACATTCTGAGTGTTGGCCTTTTGAAGCGCTGGGTACACAGACTTTGGTTTGGTAACATCACTGTTCTTCTGTCAATAAACAACTGAGGTATCAGTTCCAGAGTATTTTCCCTTAAACCCCCCTCATGTGTGGTTTTGTTAAAAAACAAATTCAGCCGAGTAAATGTGAAGATCTAACTGGCTTTATTAAGCAATTTGTGAATGGCGCAGTCTCCTACGAGGTCTGACAATTAAGTTCGCACACTCATCCTAGAAAAAGTGCCACATACCTCATTGTTGAATATCACTAGGGTCACCTTCGAAGCACTCCCCTTGGGAAGCTATGCACCGACGCCAGTGCCTAGTCCACCCTTCAAAGCAATTCTGGAACTCTTTCTCGAATGGCCATCAGAGCTGTCGTTGTATTACCTTGATGTCCTGAATGTCATCGAAATGTCTTCCTTTCAATATTTCCTTTATCTTTGGGTAAAGAAAAAAGTCATTGGGGGCCAGATCAGGTGAGTAGGGAGGGTGTTACAATACAATTATTTATTTACTGGCTAAAAACTCCACAAACAGTGCCATGTGAGCTGGTGCATTGTCGTGATGCAGGAGCCATGAATTATTGGCAAAAAGTTCAGGTCGTTTTCATCTAACTTTTTCACACAGCCTTTTCAGCACTTTCAAATAGTAAACTTGGTTAACTGTTTGTCCAGTTGGTACAAATTCATAATGAATAATCCCTCTGTATCAAAAAAAGTTTAGCAACAGCATTTTGACTCGATTTGGACTGATGAAAATTTTTTGGTTGTGGAGAATTGGCTGACTTCCATTGTGCACTTTGACATTTTGTTTCAGGGTCGTATTAGTACATCCATGTTTCATCACCAGTGATAACAGAGCCCAAAACATCCTCTTGCCTCTCCAAAAGGTCTTGGCAAACTTCGACTCTTCTTTGCTTTTGTTCATCGGTGAGCTCCTTCAGGACCATTTTTACACACACATTTCTCATGCCAAGAATTTCAGTTAAGATTTTCCTAACTGTTTCTCTACCAATGTTTACTGTGATTCCCTGAAAGTAAGACCTAGCTGGACCATCAGCTCTAGTGTGTCTTTTGGAGCAAAAATTAATATAAGACCTGGTAGTCTAGTCTAGTCTAGTCTAGTCTAGTCTAGTCTAGGTCTCGGTCTCGTCTCGGTCTCGGTCTGGTCTAGTCTAGTCTACCTGGTCTTATATTACAGTAAAATAAGACCAGGTCCAAAAGATGCATTATAGCTGATTGTCCGGCTAGGTCTTTTTTTTGGGAAAACACAGTACTTAGTCTGCTATGCTTTTCACAGTCAGCTGACGATTTTGACTCACAATTTGACGAATTTTTGCCATGTTTTCATCAGTTCTACTCATTACTGGCCGCCCTAACCTCTCTTCATCAGTGACGCATTCTCTTGCTTCAGAAAAATGTTTAATCCATTTGTACACTGCCGTTTTCTTCATGGCATTATCCCCATAAACTTCGACTAACATGTCCCTGATTTCACTTCCACTCTTGCCACGTTTAACAAGAAATGTAATGTTTGTTCGTTGCTCTAATTCAAGTTCAGATATTCTCACGATGGCACACAAAAACACGCAACAATAATGAACGCCACTCAGCAAGACACCGCCACGTCTACATGAACACAGCTGTGAGACACTGATATAGCAAGGTTCTGAAACCTAACTGAGCTGTTTGTACAGTGCTGCCAGTGTAAGCACTCAGCGGCAAGTCACAAACTTCATTTTCAGACCTTATATCTAGCAACTACAGGGGTACTTTGAGGCGTTGTACAAAATGGAAGGATTTTCTAGGATGAAAAGTGGGGCAAGGGAGCTATTGGCTAAAGAAAAGTTTGTGTTTTGAGCCACACGTCTTTTCTTTGGGGGAAAACAGGAAGGGGTTTTATAATGTAGACTGCCTCTTCTCTCTACAGAGGGTAGGGATAGAGATGGCCCGTGTGACAGCTTACCTTACTGGTGCTTGATCAAAAAATTCCATACTGGCTGATTATGACTATGGTTCTGGGAGAGGTTGAAACTGCAATTAGATCAGGTGTTAAATCTAGGTTTGGTATCATGGGTTTTAGCATGAGTGATGGAGGCCATTTTGAGCCTGTGGTTTTTCTTTAACATACCTTAATTCTAAAACAAACTTTATATGATTTCAAATAATATCTGTAAGAAAAGACGTGTTGAATGTACTGGTTCACTTCCCCCCTGATATTTATTAAAAGAATTGCACAGTAATTAAAACAATGTTTTTAATGTTTAAACCTCTTACTACGTACCTTGGCACAGGCAAGGCTAGTGTGTGGTCTGTGGTGGGACCAATGCCTCTTAGGCCACTAGACTGGCTCACCTTTCCTGTCTGTGTGCCCCAAGCCAACCAGAGTGAACTTTCAGACGCAAGTCAGCCTTATCACTCCCTGCTCACAACTCCCTAGGTGGGGCCCAGCATGTATAAACACACCAGGTTCACTACAACAGGTGCACTAAGACCTTCACAAGTAGTAACTCAATTAACACTCCAAGCAAGGAGGGAGTCACTATCAAAATCCTCTTCAATTTACAGACAGGGCAAACTGAGGTAAAGAACGGTGACCAGGCAGTAAGAGGCAGGAACTCCTGGCCTCTGGCCCTGGACCTGGGCTCTGGCTATGCTAACCCCTCCAGTCTCACCTTGGGCCTTTTCAAGATCCATGGCCCTTGCACAAGCCCCCCACCCCGCAGGACCACCTACGACAGCTTGGCGCGCCCCCTACAGCCCGTAACTGTTGCCAACTTGTTCTACTGATCACTCATCTTGGTCTCAGACCTTATAAGTTTCCCCATGTGACCAACACACTAGACAAACACAAATGAAATGCACTGAGGAGAGAAAAGATTCCAAAAGTTCTGGAAAATGATAAACAAGAGTAAAAAGATGAGAAGGAGTATGAAACAACTGCAGGGAGGGCCAAGATACCCAGCATTCAGCCTGTGAAAGATCAGTGAGCTTCCGACTCTTCCTCAGGGCTGTGCACACCACTGATCTCAGCCTGCTATTCCCAGGGCAAAATGGAGCCAAAAGGCCTTGGGGTGGGGCTGCCTGGGCCTCGGGGCCCAAATTGGGGGAGGGCACTGTAGGCCAGAAGGGCATCCTGAGAAAGCCACCCCTGACCTCCCCTAATGATGTCACTGCCCTGCAGGAGAGACCGGGATGGCTTCCTCAAGGAGGCTGGCCCGTGACTGAGGGAAAATGGATGTTCAGTCCTCAGCCCCGTCCTGGCCCAACACAGCCAGTGGTTATGGGGTGGGGAGTGGAGGCAACCAGGCTGGGCCCAGGCTGGGGTCAGTGGCCTCCTGCTCCCTTTCACTTCACTGTCCCACTCCTCCCTGCCCTTCATCCTGGGACTGCAGAGCAAGCTGCTGCCAGGCTGGCCAGAACCTGTCTCCCCTGGTGCTGTCTGTGGCACAGTCTCAGGCCCTGTGCCTGTGAAATGCAGGGCAGTGAAGGTTAGACAGTACAGCTGTATGGTACATAGTGAGTGCTGGAAATGTTTATGGCTCAGAAGCCAGTCCTTACCTGGCCTGAGGACGAAACAGCCTCTATGGCCTTAGTCAGCTCCACCCCCACGAAACCTGCCCCAGGGCCCCCAAGGGAGGGTAGGTGGATCAGTGTGACTTCATCCAGAGGAGCCCAGGGGGGAAGCTGTGCTCTGAAGGGAGTCCCGCCATGAGGGCAGAGTCCAGCTGTCAGATTTCAGCGCCCTACAGACAGAGACGGCCTACTCAAGGCCTATAGAACCAAGGCATGCTCCCCCCACCCCAACGCGAGGAGCACCTACTGGGCACCTAAATGCCCTCATGAGGGGCCCTAACTCCAGAACTATCCTCTTTCCCCACAGGCTCAGGCTTCCACAGTGAATTCAAGCTTTATTGACACACAAACTCTCCTGCTCCCTCTTGGGTGTCTCAGTGATATAGGATTATGCTGTCTTGTGCCTGAGGGTCGTGGCCTCACACACTCGAAGAATGAGAACACGGACCCAGAGAGGTAAATTGAAGCAGTGAACAGTTTTACTGCAAAAGCGAAAAAGCACAAGAGCACAGCTCTCCGAAGAGAGGGGGATCTGGACGGAATACCTCGCAGGCTAAGCTGAGCTGGAGACTGTATGTCCTTGGAGCGTAATCTTTATTAAGTTGTTTATCAGGAGCCAGTTGGGCTCCCCCCCCCCCGCCCCCCGCAAGAACCTTCCCCTTCCTGCACCTGGGCTGGTATCTTAGCTGACTCTGCAGTCTGATGCAGTAGCCCCTCCCGCCTAGTTCCCTTTTCTACATTTTTTTTTTTCTGTTAGTTACTGTTCTCTTTGGCCTTGAGGCCCTTCGCTGTGTGTCCCTGACTACCCCCAGTTTTCCCATCTCACTTTGAGATTGTTTGTCTGGCCTTGATGCCCTCCACCGCGGTCCTGTCTCTAACTACCTATGACTTTCCTATCTCATCAGTGCCTGGGAGAAGAAGAAGGCTTGGTTTTAGGAAGCAAGCAGCCAGAATTGGGAGAGCCGGGTGGGTTGGGGAGGGGTGCTAAGACACCCCACCCCAGGTTTCTCTGAGTGGTGCTCAGCCCTAGAGCCTTGGGTGTTGGTTTAGGAATTGGGGGAGGGAGTGGGCTCATCCCTAGGTGACTCTCCCTGGGGCCCCCCAGTCACACTGGGGGAGGGACCCTACTGAGCATCTTCCACCCACAATGCCCTGGAGGGTGCAAGGAGCTGGCCCAGTGGTGGTCAGCAGTCCAGACCGATGCACACCTGCGGGTCCTCCAGTGCATGGAGCTGCTGCTGTGTCTCCTCAGTGTGGCCGTAGGTCTGTACCCTGCTGCTCACGTGGAAGTGGATGTCGTCCACCGGGGGGATGGAGTCCTGCTCTTGCCAGGCAGCCACAGCCTTGGCCTCCTCCTGCACTGCCTCTTCAGAGTCCTTCCACTCCACCAGCTGTGGACAGGCTGGCTCAGGGCACCCCTGCTGCCCACCACCCCCTGCAGCCTGTCCCCACCCACTGCAGCTCCCAGCAGCCCACCTTCTCAATGACCTTGGCCATATACTCAGTGCACTGGTCCTTGAGACGTGCTAAGCGGAACAGCTTGGTCACGCCACACGCCTACCACGTTGGCCTCATCCAGTAGCTGGGCCAGTCTGAGGCCGCAGTCACTTCAGGCCTGGCAACAGGAACATGTCAGCCACACTCAGCACATCATCGGCTGCCTCGGGGGGGCAGCTGCAGTGAAAGAAGGGGTGAGGGAGAGTGCATCCCGAGGTCACCAAAGCCTGTCCGGGGCTTCGCAACAAGGCTGGGACCTGATGGGGGAGCGGGTGGGGGCTTCAGGCAGAGCAGGAGCTCCCTACCCATGCCAGGTGCACAGCCCAGATCCCTGCAGGCATCCATGGGACCAGAAGGGGCACAAGAGCCTGGGGTTCCCATACCTCAGGCAGGGCAGATCTGAATCACACAGATCTGGGCTCAAAATTCTAGCTGTGGGACCTTGGGCAAGTTACTTCACCTCTGTGCCTCAGATCCTCTGTGAGGCGCAGACAATCATGCCTGCCTCGAAAAGCTGTCAGAAAAGTGACAAAAGTTGCTTGTCAAAACTGAGGCAGGGACCCTACTGAGGGTGGGGGAGTAACGATTTAACTGCTCCCTCCCACCCACAGAGGCTGTGGGACTTAGGGCATAGCCATAGTTGTACCCTGTGTTGGGAGAGACCATGTGCTCAGCTCTGGTCCAGACTTTAGATGGCCACACGGAGCAGGCTGGAGACAGCCTGCCGAGAGCGGGGCTGTGCTGCAGGAGAAATGAAGGAGGTGGGGAGGGGTCAGTAAAACTGCTCTCTAAAGGGCTAGGTGGTAAATACTGCATGCCAGAGGGTCTCTGCTCAGCTCTACCACCGTGCAAAAGCAGCCATGGACAACACAGAAATGAATGGGCGTGGCTCTTCCAGCAAAACTTTATTCACAAAACAGGCTGGATATGGCCCGCAGCCCAGGATGGAGTGGATAACCTGGGTCCCAGTAAGCCACCTGCTTGGGGGTGGGGTGGGGAACACTCACGTTGACATGAATGAGAAACAAACCTCTATTCTGTAAGTCACCATATTTGGGGGTCTCTTTATTAGTCGCCTTCATACACACGCGCACACACACACACGACCCCCCCCCCCCCCCCAGCAGAGCATATTCTTGGCACTATCTGCTGCCGCCCAGGTCACCCTGTGTTAGAGGGGACCTTCGGGCAGGTGAAGATACAAGGAGGCTGTGAGAGAACAGGGGATGGGAGAATAGGGAACCCCAGGAATGTGTAGCAACCCAGAGGCAGGAGGCTCAGGGCTCCCTGCTGTTGTGGGAATTCAGGGTTAGTGACCCCACCCATCCTGGAGAACTTAGGGACCCCATGTGGCTGACATTTATGTCCCCAAGTGTCATGTGCTCATGACGTGGGTCTTTTCACTCACTCCTGTTCTGGAACCTACCGAGGCCCCCTCTGCCTGAAAGAAATCTCCAAATGGATCCCACACTCCCTCTCCAGTCTCATGGAAAACCTGCCCCTTGGAGCCAATCAGGACTGGGGCACGCCCTTGGAGCCCCACAGTGACATGGGCTGTGTACCTGTCCTGACCCTGTCAAACCCCCGCCCAGTGCACACAGCCTGCCTCAGCCGCACCGCCGTGGGATCGGTGTCTATGTAGTACAGCTCCTGGGTGAAGATGTCGGGTGAGAGGCTGTGCAGGGTGACAGCCGGCAGGCCCCCGGAGGCCTCCATCCCTTCATTCTCTTGCAAGTGGTCACATAGCAGGGCCCAGAAGTAGTCACTGCAGCCACAGAAGAAGGCCTAGGGAAGGCTGGGCTTAGGAAAGACCAGGGCCAGGGCGATGCCCAAAGGAGCTGGCCCAGGGCTTAAGGCAAGGGGCTGGGAGACGGGCATGGGAGACGGCACCTTATGGCAGAGATAACTCCAACCCTCTACTCGGAAGCAAACATCAGGACAGATGTTGAAGCCACTGGGGCAAGAGAAGGGCAGCTCCCCTAGGTCACCCTGGAGGGTGGGAGAGAAGACACCACTAGAACAAGTGGGAGAAGACAGAGGCCAGCCTCAGCCAAGAGCCTCCTCTAGCTTGATCCTGGAGGGGTGGACTGCCACCCCATTTGCAGATCAAAATACAAGACAAACAACAATGAAAGTAAACAATTAGGCTTAGAAAACGAAAGTGACTGGCTCAAGGCCACAGAGAACTGAACCCAAATGTAGGGCTTACCTACCATACCCCCATCCCCAGACACACCTCCTGCCCACCAGGCCTAGCCCCAGGCCCCCATGCACTTACTCAGAGCTCAGGGGGCAGGGCGCAGTCGGCCTGTAGGGCCAGGTCCTACCTGAGCTGGGGGTCTTCTGGGGCAGGGGGCCTGATGCTTAGCACCTTCACATAAGTGCCTTACTGAGATGCCACTGCACAGGAGAGAGTGCAGCTTCAGGGGACAGGCTGGCCCTGCCAATTCCCCCGCAAAGCCCTGGATCCCAAAGCCTGCAGAAACCAAACTCAGACACTTCCTTGCACTTGGCCTCCAGGTCGCTGAGTAGGTCCAATAACTGGCATTGTTTGCCCAGACGCTCCGTCACTGATGTGTTCCACACCGACGTCCACGTGGCCTGGGAGCAGTGTGTGAGGTTCAGGTCCTGAGAGGGGCCATTAGCAGTATGCAGGGACAGAGTTCTGTAAGTGCTCACTCCCACCAAGCCATTCGGCTGCAGGGCTGGGACTTCCAGGCCTACGTGCTGCCTTCGTTTCTCCATTCAGAGGCACTGTCTGAATTCTACAGGCTCCAGAATGGATGGGAGGGGCAATCAGTTTGTGAGTGAAACAAGCTCTTCCTTAGCAGACACACCAGCTCACTGTCTCCCAACCCAACCCAGGAGGCAGGTGGAACCACCTCCCAGTCAGGGGACAAAGTACCAGGTAGTAAGAGGTCACCCAAGGCCACAGCCACGTCTGCTGCTGGACAGAAATGCAGCCCCCTCCCTGCCGCCAGACTGGGCCTGGGGGGTCACCTGTGTACAAGTACTGCAGCAGGGCCCCAAAGGCCACAGGGTTGATCCGCAGGCAGACAGCCAGGAGGGAAGATTAAAAGTGTGGCCTAGCACAAGCCCCCTGCTGTCCCTCTACTCCCTTCCTCCCCTCGCCCAGGGAGGCACCAGTGGGTGCCTGAGGACGATGACGCTCTTGCCCTTCCATTTGGTGTCCAGCACATTGGCGAAGTAGGCGCTGTGTGCACCCAGGATGCAGCGATGGGCCTGGAAGGGCTTCCCGTGTACCACAAAGACCACATTACTGTGGATGCCCTGATCTAGAAGCCTGGGGAGGGGCAGGTGGAAGGACTCAGCAGAGCACCGCACTTCAGTCTCACTACTCTAGATCCCCAGTCAGTCCCACAGGAGAGCCCTCAGCCCCCTGCAGGCTACCATCACCACAGAGCCACTGGGCAGAAGCCATCCCGATGCTCTGTGCTCCATCTCACCAGTGCAGGAAGTCATTGTAGTAGTCCCACCTCCTACAGGAGGCTGTCACTTGCTTGTCACGCAGCGCCCAGTGGATGTTATCACTTGCAGCCCCATAAGGCAGAGCTCTCCGGGTAAAGCGTTGACCTCGCAGTAGGCTCCTAAGGGCAGCAGGGCTCATCAATCAGTCGGGCCATAGGGCTGCACACTGCAGCTGGGAGGGCCTGGGGAAATCCTACTCTCCATCTTTCTCCTTCCCTCCTCCCCACGTGGGGCCAGTAAGTCCTGGAGACCCCTTCCCAAATGATCTCAGCATCCACTTCCAGGGCCTAGGCACACAAGCACAGCCCAGTACACTAACACGCACATATTCACTCATAGTACAGACTATACTAAAAAGAGTAGGCTCAGAGGCTGGCCCTGTTCTGTGCGCTGGGGACACTGCTATAGACAGGTCACTGAAGTGACACTTTAGTGGGGTAGGACAATAAATAGATTAACAAATGGTATTAAGTGCTATGAAGAAAAACAAAGCCAGAAAAAGAGTGACAGTGATGACAGCTGCCACATAGGGAGACCATGGAAGGGCACTGTAGTGGTGACAATGTGCAGAAACTTGATTAACATGAGGGAGTCAGCCACACAAAGACCTGGGAAAGGGCAGTCAAAGCAGGAAGAATAGCAAGTGCGAAGGCCCTGAGGTAGGAGCAAGCTTGGAGCACTGGCACACCAGAGAGAAGGTCAGTGTGGCTGGAACAGTAAGCACAAGGGAGAGCCAAAGAGCGGCCAGAGTGGAAGAAGCAGGTCGTGTAGTAGCTCCCAGGCAAAGCCAGGCATTCTAGTTGTATGCTAAATGCTGTTGGAAGCCATCAGAGGATTTTGATAAGCCCACTAAATTTGTTGAGCTCGACTTGGCTGTGATATAGAAAACAGACTGTAGGTGGGGCAGAAGGGGCAGCCGTAAGACCATTGAAGAGGTTGGCAGTGCATCCAGGGAGAGATGGTCCAGGGAGAGGTGCTGTCGCTGGGCTGGGTAGGAGCAGTGGAGATGGGAAGAGGGCAGAGGAGAGAACAGGTTCTGAAAGTAGAGTTAACAGTTTGCTGACTGGGTGTAGGGGTGAAGGAAAGAGAGAACTCAAGGGTGTTTGCAAATGTGTACATGCGCCTTGGAGCCCTTGCACATGTGTACACACACACCCCCACTGCCCCATCCCCCTCTCTCACCATTGGTCAGAAGGTAGAGCACCAGGTCCTCATGCCCACATAGGCAGGCGTAATACCAGAGGGGTAGGAGTACCAGGAGGCAGTTGTCAGGACTGAAGAGGCTGCCCACCTACCCTGACCCCCCATCCACCTGACACTCACAAGGGGGTGCTGTCCCACTTGTCCCATATATTCACCTCGTCTCGCTGTTCTAGCAGGTACCTGGGCAGGGAGGGGGGAGGTCAGAGCCTGGGATTATGAGGCTCATGGTCTGGGAGAGGAGACCCATGGACCAGGGAGGAGGTAAGACATCCTTTTTAGCTAAAGGAAGGCTCCTCCAAATGAGGGCAGGTGACAGGTTAAACCAGAGAAGGAAAAACATTCCAAACAAAGGGACCAGCACAGGCAAGGTGTGGAGGTGGGAACACAAAAGGCAGACCCTGAGTATCAGAGGCCAGGCCCCAGAGCTGAAGAGGCTGAGCCTCTGTTCTGAAGGCATTTGGGGGAGAGGAGGAAGTAGTGGGGCCTTTGCTTCTGCCCGGGGCCTCTGGCTGCTTGAGGCAGGGGAACCAGAGGAGGCTGCTGCAGGCATCCTGGTGGTGTGGAAGCGAGCAAAAAGTAGACAGATTCTAGAAGGAGCAAGTCAGGAGACAGGTAGCTGGTGAGATGTCAAGGTAAGGGGATCACCATAGATGGTGGTGGAACCCTTACTGAGCAGGACAGCCTGGGCGGATGTCCAGGTTGGATACTGAAGGGCTCAGTAGTATTCAGCTTTGGGAGTTATCAACTAACTCCTAAGTGGCACCTGCTGCAGGGAGGGACCCAGAGAAGCTGTGGGAGTAAGTAATGGGGAATGAAGGGCCAAGGAAGAGCGGTGTCCCATATCCCAATGGGGCAGCCTCTCCCTTCCCGCCAGGCCCAAGGGGATGGCGATTTCAGTGCCAGACTTGCTTTAGCTGTATTTAGGAGTTTCCGAATCCCCAGGGACCAGAGGCTACTTCTGGGTCCTAGGTGTTCCCAGCGCCAGGTCCAGAGGAACCAGAGAGAGGAGCCACGTCAGGAGTCCCAGGCCGGACCCCAGTATGGCCTCTGGCCCCAAGTGCTCAGAGGGCGAACCTCCACTTCTCTCCGCCCACTTCAACTTTGGGCCTCCGTGTGGCAAGTCCTCTCCTCCAGGACGGGTTCCGGGACCTCCCGGAGTAAATCATCAGAAGCACCCCGCCTCCATGCACGCCCATTTGTAAGGCTGCCGCGGTCCCCGTCAGCCTCCGGGTTCTGGCTTCGGCGCCCAGATGCCTGTTGACTTGTGGTCTGCAATGGGTCGGGTGCTGTTGCCAAGGCGCCAGTCCGTCCTGTGGTCGCCCCTGCACGCCTCTGAGGGCGCCGCACACACCACCCGCACCCCTCCGGGGCAGCGGGGTCCTCACCGCACTCGGGCCACGTCCCCCTTCCGGCAGCTGGCGGAGAGGTCGCTGGTATCCGTGGGCGGACACAAGCCGAACGACCTCAGGGAGCAGAGAAAGCGGCTTCGGCGCGCCCGGGCCGGATGTAAATAGGCACCAGCCCCGCCCCGCTCGCCCCGCCCGCCCCCCGCCCCAGAGCAAGAACGAGTCGGGCAGGCGGACGGGCTGGGCCCGGCGTGGGCTCCGGGAGGCGGCTTTAATGGGGGTCCCAGGACTGGCGTCTCGAGGCGTCGGGTAGGGGGAGGGGAGGGCTGTGCCAAGACTGTACCGAGGGTTGGTGGGAAGCAGGAGGCGACACTGGGGGCCCGGCTGCAGGGGAGCGGCGGGCTGGGAGAGAGGGGGCGCGACTGTATACGCCCCGGGTCAGCCTGCTGGTCCCGGCGCAGCGCCGGCGCGCGCGCTCACAGGTGCGTGTCCTCCTCAAATACGTCCGAGTCCTCGGGGTCCCGCTTGCCTCCCATGAGCGCGCTCCAGCCCCCTGGGCCGTTGACTGCCCCGCCGCCATTCAGGCTGGGCTGCTTCTCCTGCATCTCCGACTGGCTGTCGCTGGCCACGTCCAGCGTGGGGTTGTCGTGGCAGCCGTTCTCTACGAAGCGCAGCTCCTCGCCGTGCGACTGCGGGCCGGGATAGGGCCGCTGGGCGAGCGCGGAAGGCCCTGGCCCCCCTCTGCCCCACCAGCTGCACGTTTCCCATTGACCTGGCCTGTGACCTTGAACAAGTCACTTAATTGTTCCTTCCCTTTGTGTCAAGCTCTACACAGGGAACCCTGCACAGATGCCACTTTCTCCACAGCTCAACTCCTTTCTTTAAATAATTCTATTGATCCTTTGACTAAACAAGCTTGTGGTACCAGATGACCCCTTCCAACGGCCTCTTTATAGACTCCAGAGAACACAGAAGTCCTGCCATACCCTCTCCTTTGTGGGGAACCTTTTCATGACCCCTGGGCACTACTGACCCAGAGCTTCTCTGCTGAGACATGCAGATAAGCTCAGGCCTGCCCCCAGGAGGGGCTAGTGCCATGGAGGACCCCTGTGGGTGGGGCTGGTGCCCTGCACAGAGGGGCAACTGGGATGCAGGCACTGGACAAATGGCCTCACCTGCAGTACCCCATCCCAGGATAACCACTGCCAGCCCACCTGAGATGAGGACACTGAGTCTTCAGATGATGGATCTCGCTGGGCACTCCCATTCCACCTGCACCACCCCCAGTCCAGGACCCCTGCCCCACCTGCCCCCTACACTCACCACGTGTTTGAGTTTGGGCAGCCGGCGCTGCCAGCAGTTGTAGAGCAGGCCCAGCACGATGATAACGACACAGATGGCACCGATGACCACCAGCACCACAAAGAGTGTTCCATAGTCGCTACGCACCTGGCTGGCCCGGGCCTGGCAGCTGCTTGTCATGGAGTAGTTCTGGATGCCAATCTGGGGGCAGGAGAAGCCAGGCTCCTCAGCTGAGGTCCAGCGGTACTATGGCTCCTCACAGGCCCGTGGGGTTGGGGTTTAGGGACAGGAACAGGCTTTGAGGAGCTGGCACACTCCTGGCTCCTGAAGCTGTGTTCCTGAGGGACTGTCTCTGCCCTATGCCTACCCTATGCACCTGAGGGCAACTCCAAGCCTCTCTGTCCCACAGCTCCATTCCTGGCCTCCCCTCACGTCACCACCACGGCTCTGCATGACCCTGACCCTGCTGGGACAGAAATTGGTCTCTAAACCCACCTGGTTGTGGCCCTGAGCCCCCACTGAGGCCGGCTCCTCCCATGCTGCCAGTCAAGATGCAAACTAGATAGAGACCCCCACACCTGTCCCACCCATTAAAAAAAAACAAAAATAAAAACAGACAAGGGCAGCTATGATCTCGGCACACATCCTCTGCCACACACCACTACTGAACCAGTCCCCTGAAACAACAGCGTCCACCTTGAGGGTGGGGTATTTTGGTATCATTCGGGTGATTATGGGCCAGAGACAGTGCAGGCGATGCTGGGAACAGTCCACATCATGGGCCACCCCCAGCCTCCCAGCTTCCTCCCTTTTCCAACTAGAGTGGTCACCAGTGATGTTTAGCTGCCCAGCGCGACTCCAACACTACAGGTTGTCTTGGGTGGGCCTGATTTCTCTGGCCCAGAGGCTGCTGTGCCTTGACCTGGCCCAGCAGATGTTTTCTCCAGAAATCAGCATCCAGGCAGAGGAGAGCAAAGAAAGTAAGGTGCCCTCCTCAGATGACAGGTGCCAGGGTGAAGGTACTGGCTCCAGGCTCCTGGTACAGAGACCTGGGAGCCCCCTTTCTGCCTTGTGCTCCCCTTTGTTAGGCCAGTTGTTCAGTTCTTCCTTGGTTTCTGTGAACTGTATATTTCCAGTACTTTTCTCTATTGACTTAAGTTATCAAGCGTCCATTTTTCAATATAGCTAGAACTTGCTATATTTTCCCACTAATATACTTCCAAAGGCCTAGCATTCCTTTTGGCCACGTCAGTCAGAATGAAGTGTCCAGTAAAGCTAGAACACCCAGGGCTGGGAAAAGAGGCAGGAGGGTCTGTAAAAAAAAGGTCAAGGTCAGCCCGTTCCCACCAGCTCCCAGTGTTCACGAACTCAGACAATCACAACCCGAATAGCTCTCAGAAACCATCTGGGTGGTATAAATACAGCATCGTGGTGAAAGCCCAGGGTCTTGAGTCATTCAGGCCTAGTCCAAAACCTGGCTCTACCACTACTATCTGTGCAATCGCAGGTAAGTCACCACCCTTCTCTGGGCTCCAGCTCTCATCTTAAATGGAGTACCAAAAGTACTCAACAGGGTGCCTTACTTAATGCTCACAAGCCCTGGGGTGGTGGTGAGGGAACCCAGCACAGTATGGCACTCAGTAAGTACTCAACATGCTTATCAGAAAAAACAGAACCCCCATGTCATCCACTCCTCAGCCTTGCATTACTAGACAAGGGGGCAGCCACAGCCATGCACAGCTCATCTTTGCTGTCAAATAGTGCACAGCCCCCCAGGGGGAGAACTGAAGACAGATCATGGTTTCACAGTGAGTGGATGGGGTTTTGGTGGAGATGGTGACTGTCCTCATGAAGGAAGGTGGAATGAAGGGCAGGAGGACCAATGGGGACCTGCCCCTCCCATCAGCCATGGCTCTGCTCCACTCTGCACAGGTGCAGCAAGCAGCTCAGGAGGCGAGGCTGGCTAGCCTGTTTCCTCAGCCCAGGTGTCCAGGAAGGGCCAGGTGCTGGGTCAGGGGTGCCTCTCCAGAAGGCAGCGCTGTCTGCTGTGCTGAGCCCCGCCCTTCAATCCCAGATGGCCAAGCACTGCAGACTCCCATGGTTTCCAAAGCCTGTCCAGGCCCCTCGTGCTTTCTTCTGTGGTTCTGAAGCTGCAGTACGTGCTCCTACCCACCAGGCTTCTGTACAGCTCCTTGGCCAGACATGGTGTTTCTCTGGGTGTGTCTACCCAGAAAACTCCCACCTAAATGTCAAGATGCCCCTCAGAGGTCCCCTCCCCTGTGAATCCTCTCCTGACCACCACTCCCTCTGTGGCCCCTTTCTGCCCCTGGCTGTCCCATGTATGGTACAGTTGGTAGTTAAGTGCTCATATACTTTGTCTCTCCCATGAGAACTGTGTCTTATGAGAAGGAGACCTGAAAGGAAGAGCTGCAAAGCGAGTCTGTGTTTTGCTCCTTTGCATTGCACAGTACAGGCCGCCTCCTGCCCTCAGGGTAGGCAGCCCTGCTCCCAGAGATTTAAGGAACAGGAGGAGAGCTCTCTCTGTCCTCTTACCTCCACCAGACTCCTGCGGATGTCACCCAGCATGGAAAGGACATCTTGAGTGGGCACCACCCCTGGGGGAGACACCATCATCAGCACAGCCTTGGCCACTGCAGTACAGACCCTGCAGGCTCCCAGGCCCCTGGGATGAGCTTCCAGAGCCTCACTCCCTGGCTCCTGACCACACACAGTCCTCATGAGGCATACATGCCCACTCTCCTCTGCTTGCTGCCCAGTTTGACTCATTAAAAAGATTCAGGGTGTGCCCACAATGTGACAGGTGTGATACCAGGCAGTCATTTCCATGGGCCCAAAAGGCTACATTCTCAGCCCACCCCACAGTGTGCAGTGCCATTGTCTGGCAACTATATGCTGAAACCACCTCTTCCCTCTCCTGTTCCCAGTGTTCTCACCCTCCTCCTGTCTCCAAGCTTATGGGTACTCCCAGACCCTAAACTAGGGAGTCCAACTTTCATCCTGTTATCCTAGAGGTCCATGTCCACCAGCCTTGGCTGCACTTTTCCACAGTTCTGTTGGAGAGCTCCTATGGCCTCCGGAAATGTCAAACCAACCTGTCTCCCACTGCCTTCCTGGACCCTCTCCCCAGACATGCTAACACACCCCTCCTGTGGGTGCCCCCTCACTCACCCTGCTTGCCCACTAAGGTCATTAGAAGGTGCTGCTCCTTCTCACTGGGCTTGCTCAGGGAGATGTGCCAGTCCCCGTGGTGGTCGCTGCCATGGCGCGGCAGCACCTCCTCCACCAGGGCCAAGAGCTGCAGCCCCCGGTGCTGCCGGAACACCTCCTACAGGAGCACAAAGAGAGCCTATGCTCAGTGAGGGAGACGGCTCTACTCACCCCTGCCTTTAGGCTCAGCCCCCCACTCCAAACTCTACCCAGAGGCCAAACACTGGGAAAGGTTATCTAGCTATTCCCGAGGGCAATGCTTTGGACAGCTTGAAAAAGCTGTAAGCTTGGCCTTCGTGAAAGCTGTGGGTTTGTTCCCTACAGGCATCCATGTGCGTCTCTCGCTCTGGCTTTGCACCAGAAGGAGGGTGTGGGGCCTGTCCAAGGATACTCCCAGTTGAACTGTGGGGAGACAGACCATATATGATGACAAGTCCAGGAAGCGGGTGTATAGCATGTGAAGGAGTACGGAAGATTGCCCATGGTGCCTGCATGTTCAAGTATAGTGTGAGGGTAGGGGTAATGCACCAAAAGATGTGTGCAGCCACCAAAAACCAGGAGGAGAGGTTTGGGGAAGCAGTCTAACCATGCTTATCTCTCATCTGTCTTTGCAGACATACAGCACAAACTTGGGGAATCAAGAAAGATATCTGAGTACTCTAACAGTGGTTCTGGTAACCAGAAGAACTAAAACAGAGATGGTTAAAATGGTAACCTCCCCAGAAGCAGGACTGGGAGCAGGAGGAGGAATATAAGGAGACTTCTTTCTCATCTGATACTCTCTTGAACTGTTTAGATTTTCTTGATCTTGTATATATGTAATGACATAATTTTTCTTTTTTTTTTCTTTTTTTTTTAGCACTGAGCAGGAGCTCGGTGAGTGGCAGATCTCAGCCTGGGGCTGGAGGCCAAGACCCTGCTTCTTGTTCCCAGCCTGCCACTGTCCCTACCTAGCCCCATCTGGGAAGAGACCATCCTTTGGCCCTGTGGCTGCTCCCCCCACCCCTCAGCTCCCCAACCCCCTGCTCTTCTCCAGCAGCCTTCTCCCTCCTGTAACTGGGAAGTCAACAATCTCCCTGTTCCTGGCATCTAAAGTTCCCAGCCAGACACCCATCTCCCAGCTGCTCAGCTCTCTCTTAAGTGCCCTGCTGTAAAGCTGCAAGCCAAGGCTGCCCATGAGGTCTCACCAGAACACTCCCATTGTACCCCGACATTCCTAATCTCCTTTATGCTAGAGCCCAAGCTAATGAGCTTTCCTTGGTTGTCATGCCAACCTGAAGGTCACCAGGGTGACTGAAGTTCCTTGATACTATGACAAGTGCTAAGTTCAGGGTCAAGACTTGGCACTCACTGGCCTAACAGAAACCCAACTAAGTTCTGAATCTGGGAGAAAATTGGTACCTGGAGATAGCCACATGCAGCTGGGAAAGCCCTAATTCCTGAAATGGTTCTTACTACCTTCACATGTGTGTGTATGGATAGGGTAGGGGTGCATGCCTGCATATGCCTGAGCAGGGTGCAGGGTGAATGCACTGTGAACCAGCAGCCCCAGTGCTTGCAGAAAAAAACACCCTCCTGCCATGGGCAGTGCCTCCTCCCTCCCTGTGCATGCCCTACATTTTCCTGGGTCCAACTGTCTGTACGACTTAATCCTCACAGTAAGCTCAGGGTGTTAGGACCAATGCCCACATTTTGATATGGGGAAATTGAGGCTCAGAGAAGTGTAGTATTTTGCTAAAGGTCATGGAGCTGACAAATGGCATAACCAGGATTTGAACCCAGATTACTTAGATTCCAAAGCCAGGGTTGCTCTCCCAGCCACTGACACTCAGCTCCCACCTAAAACATAAATGATATGAAATACATAGTCATCAGATTCTCCCAGAATTGATATTGTGAGTCTGTGGTCTTCAGCGAGGCAACCCATCAAGCTGTACACTGCAGATCTGTGGGTTTTTCTGGGTGTGTATTGGAAGTTTTAGAGCTTTCCCGAAGTGCAGTACTTGTGGGTGTCACTCTAAGTTCCCTGTTGACTGCTGGGCAGATGATCCTTCTTGCACATCACACAGTTGCTCCCACTGTAGGGGCTGCAGCTCCATTAGGATGGTGCTTATGGCAAACAGGAAGGGACATGTCATTCATTACCCATCAGATCATTTTGATTTTTGGCAATATGGCAGATGGAACTGAAGTCCTACTGTCCCACCTTGCTACAAACACATAGAAATACTAGATAAAATACAATAAAACAATGAAGATGTTCTAAAAGCTGTTCAAGCTTAAGCTCAAAGGAGGCAGAAACAGAGGGAACTCAAAGCCGGAAGAGTAAGCAGGCACTAAAGCCATAATAATTCCTGGGGTTCCAGGACCCAGATATAGGATCCAGGAGCTGGAGGCCTGGCTTTCAATGCTCACATGGAAACAGGAAATGTGTTCCTGCTCCAAGCAAGGTGGAGAACACAGCAGAGTACCAGGATAGAGCCTCAAAGAGCAGCCCTTTCAGTGAAATGGGGACTTGAAAAACTTCCCACTCACCTAGAAGAGCTGCAAAGGGTGTGCCTGTGTCCATGGGAAGGAGAAAAAAAGGTTACCTAAGATCACTTAAAACCCAGGCTTGCACTTCACCTGGGTGTGGAGCCCAAACTTGTAGTCCTTTGTGGCATATAAATCCAAACCAAGAAATTAAGATTGAAGCTGATCTGGGACTACTGGAACTCCTGATGGTTCCTTGAAACCATTCTGTAGGAATTCTTTTATAACCTGGGGTTGAAAATGAGATCACAATAAATGATGAGCCATAGGAGGGAACAAGGCACAAATGCAACAGATAGGAGGACTGACATGACAAGATGTGTTATCACTAAATATGAAAGCGATTATAAAATATATATGTTTAAAATAATTAAAGAAGGAAAAGAAACCATTAAGAAAGAAGAGAACAAAATGAAAAAAGGGAGAGATTTGAAACCAAACAGAAACTCTAAAAATATAAAACAGTTATCTATATTAAAGACTCAATTGGATGGGTCAAACATAAAATTAGACACAACTGAGGAGAGTTATTCATTTGGAAGTTAGAGCTAGGAAATCACCCAGAATGCATCAGAGAGATTTTAAAGACATAGAAAATATAAAAGTGTTATTAAAAGACACTATAGATGGAAAAATAAGGCCCAACAAAGTTACAATAACAACGAAGAGCAATGGAAATTTGGCAATATATAACAAACTGCATATGCAATCCCAGTTCTAAGAATTTACTCTGAATATATATACCAACGACACAAAAATACATGTACAGTATATTATTAATTGCAGCACTGTAAGTACTTATAGAATGTTGGAAACCACCCAAATTCCCATACAAAGGAAATGTGATGAATAAACTGTGGTACACATACATAATGGAGTATTATTCAGTTGTACAAAAAATGATTAAGAATTACCTCCATAAACTGACATACAGTGATTTCCAGAATATATTGTTAAGCGGAAAAAGCAAAATGAAAGAGTATTTTTATGGACTGAGTTGTTGAAGCCCTAACCCCCAGTATCTAAGATATGGCTGTACTTGGATATAGGGCCTTTAAGAGGTGATTAAGTTAAAATGAGGTCATTAGGGTGGGCTCTAATCCAATGACTGGTGTTCTTACAAGAGGAGGAGATTAGGACATAGATACAAACAGAGGAAGGACCATGTGAGGACAGAGGGAGAAGACAGCCATCTGCAACCAAGGAGAGAGGGCTCAGGAGAAAGCAAACCTGCCAACACCTTGATCTTGGATCTTCAGCCTCCAGGACTGTGAGGAAATAAATTTCTATTGCTTAAGCCACCCAGTCTGTGGTACTTTGTTATGACAGCCCTAGCAAATGAATACAAACATAAATAGTATGCTACCTTTTCTGCAAGAAAGAAAGAAGAAATTATACATCTGCTTATTTCTATAAAAAGAAACCCAGGAAAGATAACCAGAAACTAATGAGATTGGTTACACAGAAGGAATGGGTGGAGATGGAACAAAAGAAATGATGGGGAGAATGGTAGTTCTTTAAATATACATTTGTGTATCATTTAGATGTTTAGAACCACAGTAATGTTTTACATACTCAAAAACACAACTAAATCAACAAAGATGAGGAAAAAACTAAAATTGAACACAAACAGAAACAAATAAACCTAACTATATTTCAAGTTTATAAGTACACCAAAAGGGGAACTAATAAACTATGATATTTTAGGTAAAATTGGAGAAGCCAGTGAGTCTGTCTAGACCACGAGGATCAAATTCCTCAAACTAAAGCTCTAACTTGAAAGACCTTCCCTGTGAGACTGTGAGCACTTTTCTCTCTTTTTCTGAAGACATGTTCTCTATATATAGCCCCATTATTTTTTATGCACATTACTCCTATTACTCTTTGATAATGTCAAGGTCATTAAACACAAAGAAAGGCTGAGTAACTTTTCTTCCAGATTAAGTAAAGAGACATGACAACCAAATGCAATGTATGATCCTGGATTAGATCCTGAACCAGGAGAAAAGAAGCTAAAAAGAACATTATTGGGCCACTAGTATAACCTAAATAAGGTCTATAGATTACAGTTTTCAATCAGTGCTAATGTCCTGATTTTGATAATTGTACTATAGTTGTCTAAAAAATGAATACTTATTCTGAGGAAATACTAATGTACCTAGGGATAGGAGAAAAAGGGAATGATGTCTTCACCTTACTCTCAAATGGTTTGAAAAAATGATAATAATTGGTGAATCTGGCTGAAGGTTATATGGGTTTCTTTGTACTATTCTTTCTGTAAATTTGAAATTATATCAAAATAAAAAGATAGAAAAAAAAACGAGAAAATTAAAGGCATTTTTACATAAATAAAAGGCTGAGATATCTTTGCAGAAAGCGCCACTAAAGATATATTTCAGGGAAAAGGAAGTTAAACCCAGAAGAAAGGAGTGGGGATGTGAGAAGACAAGTCAGCAAAGAAATGAATACATTGATAAAGTGAAATAAGCATTGACTGTTAATAATAATGACATGTTCAACATCATTAATCTTCAGAGAAGTACAAATCAAACCCATAATAAGATTCCACCTCACACCCATTACCAAAAAACCAGGAAATAACAAGTGTTGGTGAGGATGTGGAGAAATTGGCACCCTTGTCCACTGTTGATAAGGATGTAAAATGGTGCAGCCACTGTAGAAAACAGTATGCCAGTAACTCAAAAAATTAAAAATAGAATTACTATATGATCCAGTAATTCCACTTTGGGTATATACCCAAAATAACTGAAAGCAGGGTCTTGAAGAGATATTTGTACACCCATGTTCATAGCAGCATTATTCATATAGCCAAAAGGTGGAAACCAAACTATCCATTGATGGATGAATGCACAAACAAAATGTGGTCTGTCAATGCAATGGAATATTATTCAGCCTTAAAAAGGAAAGAAATTCTGACACATGCTGCAATATGGATGGACCTTGAGAATATTATGCTAAGTGAACTAAGCCAAAACAAATACTGTAAGATACCACTTATATGAAGTCCCTAGAGGAGTCAAAGTCAGAAACAGAAAGTAGAACATTGGTTGCCAGGGGCTGAAGGGGTGGGGAAGGAGGGAGCTGTTTAATAAGTACAGAGTTTCAGTTTTGCAAGATGAAAAAGTTCCAGAGATCTGTTTCACAACAATGTTAATACACTTAACACAACTGTATACTTAAAAATGATTAAGATGGTACATTTTAAGTTAGTTTTTTTAACACCATAAAAAATTCCACCATAAAAATAATGACTAATTATTAGGTAGATAACAAATATTAGATGAGAATAGTAAGACAAAAAAAGGGAAAGCAGAATGAAAGCATTTTAACACCTACGTGTCATTTGAAAAGAGAAGAGATATATTATCTTTAGACTTTATTGTTCAAGTATGTATACCAAATATTTAAAGGTACCCTTTACCTTTACTGTGGTCTCTAAGTACCATTTTTCAAGAAAAGGAATGAGAGCTTGGAGAAATGTTGATTCTGTGTCTGGGGGAGGGAACATACAAGATGAGCCTGGAACATCTTATTAGAATAAACTACCAAATACTAATAGGTTGGTTGAAAGGACTCAGAATCCAACACAAAGAGGCTTTCGCTGAGTAAAGACAGGGCATTTGAGCATCAATAAGAATAATAAGTGCAGTGGATGAAAACACATCAATATGTTAAAATACATCCGTTTATAATGATGCTGGAAAGAAAACACCTCATTGGTCACTTTCGGGTTAAACACATGCATGTACGAGGTGTGATCAAAACATACAGTGAATGTTTAAATTAAAAAAATGTATCATAGTAAAAGATACATTGCCATTTCCCCCTCAAAATACTCCCCCTCGCTTCAAATACACTTAGCCCATCGTTCTTGCCACTTTCTGAAGCAGTTCTGGAAGTCCTCTTTCGTGTCTTTAATTGTGCTGTTGTGGCTGCCTCGATGTCCCAAATCATTTTGACTTTGGGAAGAGTCAGAAGTCGCATGGTGCCAGATCCCATGAATAAGGTGGATGAGGACACACCATAATGTTTTTATTTGACAGAAATTGCTATACCAGAAGCGATGTGTGACACGGAGCCTTTCCCTTGTGATCAAAATATAAGGTGAATGAGGTGTTCACAGCTACCGCTGCCTCACTGCTGTGGCTCTCTAATGTCAGCGCCACTCTAGCTCGCCGAGCTCCAGCCAAAGGAGAAGGGGGTAAGTAAGAAGATCTCTACACCATGGCTCATACAAAGCAGACTGCCACAAATTGACTGGTGATAAAGCACCCAGAAAGCAACTGGCTACAAAAGCCGCTTGCAAGAGTGCGCCTTTTATTGGAGGGGTGAAGAAACCTCATCGTCACAGGCCTGGTACTGTGGCACTCCAGGAAATTAGACGTTATCAGAAGTCCACTGCATCATCCCTGAGGTGGTCTCCCAAATGGGACACGTGTCCATCGGATACCCTACAAAACCTTTACAACATTATTGATTACGTTCCCCAAATTAATTTTCAAAACCCCGTGGCCATCTTGTGGTTACCAACTATTCTCTAATCCCCTCACCTTCCCCCTTATCCCCACCACCCCACCCATCTAGCAACCCTCAGTTTTTCCTCTATGTCTCCAAAACTGTTTCTGATTAGTTCATTCACTTATTCTTTTCTTTAGATTCTGCATATAAGTGAGATCATATGGTATTTGTCTTTCTCTGTCTGACTTATTCCACCTCAGGGATGATGTCGATGCCTGATCACTGCACTGTACACCTGAAGCTGAACAATAATGAATGCCAACTATAATTTTATATACATATATATATATGTATATATGTATATATATGTATGTATATGGTTACAGGAAGCTGAGTACAGCATTAGGAATAGAGACAGCGGAAATGTAATGGCTGTGTGCGATGTCAGAGGGATAGTGGATGGGGAGAGGGGGTTCACAGTGTGAGGGATATAAATGATAAACGTCTAAGTATTGCTTTGTCTTGTGCACCTGAAACTAATAAAAAATAAAAAAGATTTTTAAAAAATTCAAAGAAAAAGATAAATATATAAAAAAATATAAATTTTTAAAAAAAGAAAAAAAGAAGTCCACTGAATTTCTGATTTGCAAACTTCCTTTCCAGAGTCTGGTGCAAGAAATTGCTCAGGACTTAAAAACAGATCTGCGCTTCCAGAGTGCAGCTATTGGTGCTTTGCAGGAGGCAATTGAGGCCTATCTGGTTGGCCTTTTTGAAGACACCAACCTGTGTGCTATCCATGCTAAATGTGTAACAATTATGCCAAAAGACATCTAGCTAGCACACTGCATACGTGGAGAATGTGCTTAAGAATCCACTATAATGGGAAATATTTCATTCTTTAAAAGAAAAAACAAATTATTTTTCCTGTTATTGGTAGTTATGTTAGTTTTTTTTTTCCCCCTCCATGGGGTCAAAAGGTACCTAAGTATATGATTGCAAGTAGAAAAACAGGGAACAGAAATCAGGTATTGACAGTTTTTCCTTTTTCATTTGTGTGTGAATTTTTAATATAAATGCAGGGACAAAGCATTAATGCAAGTCAATAGTTTCAGTGAACAAGTTTCAGCAGTTTAACTTTGTAACGATTATAAATACATCTGTTAAATTTTTTTCTGGATAATACCAGCATTTGGATATTTTTAAAACAAATTTCTTATTGATGGCGACTGAACAGTGTTTGTAGTATTTTTTCTCCCTTCTTCTCCCGCCCCCCCCCCCATTCTGGTTCAAGCCATTGTTTCTCAGTCTAGTGTAGGACAGAGCTCCCTGGCCCATGCCAGTGGTATTATGAGCCTTGAGCTGCCTTCGCTGAGGCAGTCGGCCACCAGTTGTAGGTGGCCACTCACAGCAGTGCACGGCAGCTCTCACTGGCTGCCAGTTGCGCACAATGGCTGCTGGCCACTCACGCTGGCCACCAGCTGCTCCTGGCAGCACATGGTAGCCGGTGGCAGCACACAGCAGCCCATGCCGACCTCCAGCTACTCAAGGCAGACCAGCTCCAGGGAGAGCCGTTGTTCACAATCTTAGAGGTAGGGGGCACAGCTTACTGGCCCATTTGGGAATCGAACCAGCAACCTCGGCCTTAGGAGCATCTGTGCTCTAACCACCTGAGCCACCGGGCTGGCCCATTTGTAGCATTTTTATCAGACAGCAGATTTCATTCATTCACTATACTTTTCTAACTGAGTTGTCCTACACGCAAGCACATGTTTTTAATGTTGTCTGTCTTCTCTGCCGTTCTTGTAAGTTTGCTATTAAAATACATTAAACTGTAAAAACAAACAAAAAAACATATGGTTAATGCTGCTGCCAAGTGCCATTCAAAGGAAAGGCAGGGATCTTCAATACGGGAAGTGGTGCATCGAACCTTAGTAATAGTGTGTGATAAGTTTCAACTTGTTCAGTGCAGTCAGTCGGGTGTGAGCTACAGTTGAGAGAAGGTATGTTTTAAAGCGTGCCCTAAATCATCTTCCATCATGACAATGCTCCGTGTCACACATTGCTTCTGGTATACAGCAATTTCTGTCAAATAAAAACATTATAGAAAAAATGGCGGTGTGAGGTGAGCCTCTGTAAAGCTCCCCTGGAATTTACAAAGAATCGAACAACAAAAACTCCACAAAGAACTCCCTGCACAGCAGACAGGCAAGACGAAGAGGCCCACTACTGACTGAAATCACCTACAGGTGGGAGATTCGTGCGAGTGGAGGGAGGAGGAAAGGGAGAAGTGCGCGGAGACGGAGCCGCGCGGGCGCGGGACGCAGACCTAGCTCAGTGTGCCGAGCTCGCTGCTTCCCGGAACTACCGCAGCTGCGAGTGAGGGAAGAACTCGGACTGCTAGGGCTCCACCACGGCTCCACAGGGCTGAGGGGACAGCATATAACTCGGCTGAACCCAACGCTCACGGCAGAGACCTCGGAGAAAAGACTGAGGGAAAAAGGCTGAACACGGTGGTTTAAGCCCGCACTGCCGAGCAGAGAACGGAGCCTTAGGCACTGAGACTAGCCGCCCCCTCCCTCCCCTCCCAGAGCTCGCCCGCCCCCACCTGCCCGGTGCTAGAAGCGAAACAGTAGCAGTGTCAGATCAAAACAACAGAAAATTTGCTATATTTGAGAACTGTGACCCACAGACACAAATTCACAGCCCAACTAGTTCCGGCAAAGGGGAGAGAGCTGTGGAAGCAGGACCGGCTGTGGTGGTGGTCGCCGCCATTGCTCTGGGCCACCTCTCACAGCTCACCCCGCCCCTGGCCCCACCTATCTGGGCGGATCCCTGCAGGAGTAAACAGAACTGCTGAAACATACGGGCTCTGAATCAGGAGCTGGAAGAGCTTTGGAACATCAAAAGCTCTCCGCATACCCACCCGGACACTGCGCCCTGTGACCTAGTCGAACTATTAACAGAGGAGAAGCCCATCTCCCAGGGAATCCCCCCCATTGTGAGAGAAGCTAGAGTAGTGCAGAGAAAACATAGCACTACCTTGTGAGAGAGGGGAAAAAAGAGCCTGCAGTCGGAGAAAAAGTAAAACATTCTACCAACAAGTACTGGAAAACAAAAGAAAGACCTCTTCCTATCAACTTGTTGCAGAAGTCACTCCAGTAGATGTCTAGGAAGAGAAATAGTAAACCAGTAATCGCCATGAATAACCAAGGCAACAAGATAGCCCAGAAAGAAAGTGAAAAATCTCCAGAAAAGGCACTTAAAGATACAGAAATATGTGACTTAAATGACAGAGAATTCAAGACTGCAGTTCTGAAAAAATTCAACGAGATACAAGAAAACACAGATAGGCAGTTAAATGAACTCAGAAACTCAATCAAAGAACAGCATGAGCATTTTACGAAAGAGATTGAAATCTTAAAAAAGAACCAAATAGAATTTCTGGAGATTAAGAACTCAATAGAAGAAATTAAGAATGAAATCACCAGCTTAGGTAGTAGAGTTGACCACATGGAGGAAAGATCAGTGACATCGAAGATAGAAACCTGGAAATGACACAGATAGAAGAACAAAGAGACTTGAGACTTAAAAGAAATGAAAGAACTCTACAAGAACTTTCAGACTCCATCAGAAAGAGCAATATAAAAATAATGGGCATACCAGAAGGAGAAGAAAGAGAGAAGGGAACAGAGAATATATTCAAACATATTGTCGATGAGAACTTCCCAAATTTGTGGACAGAACTGGACCCTCGAATCCAAGAAGCAAATAGAACACCTAGTTACCTCAATCCCAACAGGCCTTCTCCAAGGCACATTGTATTGAAGCTGTCTAAAATCAACGACAAAGAAAGAATCCTCAAGGCAGCCAGGGAAAAGAAGACGGTAACTTACAAAGGAAAGCCCATTAGATTATCATCAGATTTTTCAGCAGAAACTCTACAAGCCAGGAGGGAGTGGAACCAAATATTCAAACTATTGAAAGAGAGAAATCATGAGCCAAGAATAATATATCCAGCAAAGATATCCTTTAGATATGAAGGAGGAATAAAGACCTTTCCAGACATACAGAAGCTGAGGGAATTTTCTAATACACGACCTGCACTACAAGAAATACTAAAGGAGGCTATTCGACCACCATCAACAGGGACAATTTGTGGCAACCAAAAGTCAAAAAGGGGGAGAGTAAAGGCCTGAACCGGAATAGGGGAATGGAGAAAGTAAGCGTGCTGAAGATAATGGAATACTCTAAATATCAAACTTTCTTTTACATAAACTTAAGGGTAACCACTCAAAAAAAATACAGAACTGAAATATATACTGAAATAAAAGAAGAAACAGAGGTAAACATCATAGAATACCACCACACAGAAATAATAGACAACAACAAAAAGGCAAAGAAACAACGGAGACACAGCTTTACCAGAAAACTAAAGATAGAATGACAGGAAATCCTCACATATCAATAATCACCCTAAATGTAAATGGACTGAACTCACCAATAAAAAGGCACAGAGTAGCAGATTGGATCCAAAAACTAAACCCAACCATATGCTGTCTCCAAGAGACACATCTCAGCTACAAGGACAAGCATAGACTCAAAGTGAAAGGGTGGAAATTGACACTCCAAGCAAATGGTGCCCAGAGAAAATCAGGTGTAGCCATAATGATATCAGATGAAACAGACTTCAAGGTGAAAAAGATAACAAGAGACAAAGATGGACATTTCATAATGGTGAAGGGGACTGTACAACAAGAAGACATAACAGTCATCAATATTTATGCCCCCAATCAGGGAGCACCGAAATACACCAAGCAACTACTAACAGAACTAAAGGGAGAAATTGACCAAAACACAATTATACTAGGGGACTTAAATACATCATTGACAGCTATGGATAGATCATCCAAACAGAAAATAAATAACGAAATAGTAGCCCTAAATGACACATTAGATGAAATGGACATAACTGACATTTATAGAGCACTTCATCCTAAAACATCAGACTATACATTCTTTTCTAGTGTACACGGAACATTCTCAAGGATAGACCATATATTGGGACATAAAATCAGTCTCAACAAATTTAAGAAGATTGAAATCATACCATGCATATTCTCTGATCACAAGGCTTTGAAATTGGATATCAACTGTAAAAAGAAAGTGGGAAAAAACACAAATACATGGAGACTAAACAACATACTTTTAAAGAAGGACTGGGTCAAAGAAGAAATTAGAGGAGAGATCAAAAGATACATAGAAACAAATGACAATGAAAATACATCCTACCAAAATTTTTGGGATGCAGCGAAAGCAGTTTTAAGAGGGAAATTTATCTCATTACAGGCCTATCTCAAGAAACAAGAAAACTCCCAAATAAATAACCTCATGTTACACCTTAAAGAACTAGAAAAAGAAGAACAAGTAAAACCCAAGGTCAGCAGAAGAAAGGAAATAACAAAAATTAGAGCAGAACTAAATGAAATAGAGAACAAAAAGACAATAGAAAAAATTAATGTGACAAACAGCTGGTTCTTTGAGAAGATTAACAAAATTGACAAACCCTTGGCTAGACTTACTAAGATAAAAAGAGAGAAGACACTGATTAACAAAATCAGAAACGTAAAAGGGGAAGTTATCACGGACACCACAGAAATACAAAGGATCATCCAAGAATACTATGAAGGGCTATATGCCACCAAATTCAACAACCTAGAAGAAATGGATAAGTTCTTAGAAACATACAGCCTTCCAAGGCTGAACCATGAAGAATTGGAAAATCTAAACAGACCGATCACCAGTAACGAAATTGAATCAGTCATCCAAAACCTTCCCAAAAGCAAAAGTCCGGGACCAGATGGCTTCACTAGTGAATTCTACCAAACCTTCAAAGAGGATCTAATACCAATTCTGCACAAACTCTTCCAAAAAATTGAAGAAGAAACAGTACTCCCCAACTCATTTTATGAGGCCAACATTACCCTGATAGCAAAACCTGGTAAGGACAGCACAAAAAAAGAAAACTACAGACCAATATCTCTAATGAATACCGATGCAAAAATCCTAAATAAAATTCTAGCAAATCGAATACAACAATGCATTAAAAAGATTATTCATCACAACCAAGTGGGGTTCATCCCCGGGGCACAAGGATGGTTCAACATACGCAAATCCATCAATGTGATACATCACATAACAAAATAAAGGACAAAAATCATATGATTATATCAATTGATGCAGAAAAAGCATTTGACAAGATACAACATCCATTTATGATTAAAACACTTAATAAAATGGGTATAGAAGGAAAATACCTTAACATAATAAAGGCCATATGTGACAAGCCCTCTGCTAATCTCATAATTAATGGAGAAAAACTGAAGCCCTTTGCTCTACGTTCAGGAACACGACAGGGATGTCCCCTATCACCTCTGCTTTTCAACATAGTGTTGGAAGTCCTTGCCAGAGCAATCAGGCAAGAGAAAGAAATAAAAGGCATCCAAATTGGGAATGAAGAAGTTAAATTATCACTCTTTGCAGATGACATGATGCTATATATAGAAAACCCTAAAGACTCCACCAAAAAGCTATTAGAAACAATCAACTAATACAGTAAAGTTGCCGGCTACAAAATCAACGCACAAAAGTCCATTGCCTCCCTATATACTAACAATGAAATCTCAGAAAAAGAAATACAAAAAACAATTCCTTTTGTAATTGCAGCAAAAAGAATAAAATACCTAGGAATAAACTTAACCAAGGATGTGAACGACCTATATGCTGAAAACTATAAGACATTTTTGAAAGAAATTGAAGAAGACACAAAGAAATGGAAAGACATTCCGTGCTCATGGATTGGAAGAATCAACATAGTTAAAATGGCCATATTACCCAAAGCAATATACAGATTCAATGCATGGTATTGGCAGAAAAACAGAAACATAGACCAATGGAATAGAATTGAGAACCCAGAAATAAAACCACATAAATATGGACAGGTAATTTTTGACAAAGAAGCTAAAAACATACAATGGAGCAAAGACAGCCTCTTCAATAAATGGTGCTGGGAGAATTGGATAGCCACGTGCAAAAGAATGAAACTGGACTGCTATTTGTCACCATGTACCAAAGTTAATTCAAAATGGATCAAAGACTTAAGCATAAGACCTCACACAATAAACTGCATAGAAGAAAACATAGGTACTAAACTTATGGACCTTGGGTTCAAAGAGCATTTTATGAACTTGACTCCAAAGGCAATGGAAGTAAAAGCTAAAATAAACAAATGGGACTGTATGAAACTTAAAAGCTTCTGCACAGCAAAAGAAACCATTGACAAAATAAAGAGGCCACCAACTGAGGTTCCTCAAAAAATTACGAATAGAATTGCCATATGACCCAGCAATCCCTCTTCTGGGTATCTAACCAAAAAATCTGAAAACATTTAGAGATAAAGACACGTGTGCTCCAATGTTCATTGCAGCTTTGTTTACGGTGGCCAAGACATGGAAACAACCAAAATGTCCTTCGATAGATGAATGGATAAAGAAGTTGTGGTATATATACACAATGTAATACTATTCGGCGGTAAGAAAAGATGATATAGGAACATTTGTGACAACATGGATGGATCTTGAGAGAGTAATGCTGAGCGAAATAAGTCAGACAGAAAAAGCAGAGAACCATGTGATTTCACTGATATGTGGTATATAAACCAAAAACAACAAAAGAACAAGACAAACAAATGAGAAACAGAAACTTATAGACACAGATAATAGTTTAGTGGTTGCCAGAGGGTAAGGGGGGTGGGGGGTGGGGGGTGGGAGATGAGGGTAAGGGAGATCGAATATATGGTGATGGAAGGAGAACTGACTGGGTGATGAACACACAATGGGATTTATAGATGATGTAATACAGAATTGTACACCTGAAATCTATGTAATTTACTAACAATTGTCACCCCAATAAATTTAATTAAAAAAAAGAAATAATCAACAAATACAGTAAAGTTGCTGGCTACAAAATCAACGCACAAAAGTCCATTGCCTTCCTATATACTAACAATGAAATCTCAGAAAAAGAAATACAAAAACCAATTCCTTTTGCAATTGCAACAAAAAGAATAAAACACCTAGGAATAAACTTAACCAAGGATGTGAAAGACCTATATGCTGAAAACTATAAGACTTTTTTGAAAGAAATTGAAGAAGACACAAAGAAATGGAAAGACATTCCGTGCTCATGGATTGAAAGAATCAACATAGTTAAAATGGCCATATTACCCAAAGCAATATACAGATTCAATGCAATCCCCATCAAAATCCCAATGGCATATTTTAAAGAAATAGAACAAAAAATCATCAGATTTGTTTGGAACCACAAAAGACCCCGAATAGCCAAAGCAATCTTAAGGAAAAAGAACAATAATGGAGGTATCACACTTCCTGACTTTGGCTTGTACTACAGGGCTACAATAATCAAAACAGCATGGTATTGGCAGAAAAACAGACACATAGACCAATGGAATAGAATTGAGAACCCAGAAATAAAACCACATAAATATGGACAGATAATTTTTGACAAAGAAGCTAAAAACATACAATGGAGCAAAGACAGCCTCTTCAATAAATGGTGCTGGGAGAATTGGATAGCCACGTGCAAAAGAATGAAACTGGACTGCTATTTGTCACCATGTACCAAAGTTAATTCAAAATGGATCAAAGACTTAAGCATAAGACCTGACACAATAAACTGCATAGAAGAAAACATAGGTACTAAACTTATGGACCTTGGGTTCAAAGAGCATTTTATGAACTTGACTCCAAAGGCAATGGAAGTAAAAGCTAAAATAAACAAATGGGACTATATGAAACTTAAAAGCTTCTGCACAGCAAAAGAAACCATTGACAAAATAAAGAGGCCACCAACTGAGGTTCCTCAAAAAATTACGAATAGAATTGCCATATGACCCAGCAATCCCTCTTCTGGGTATCTACCCAAAAAATCTGAAAACATTTAGAGATAAAGACACGTGTGCTCCAATGTTCATTGCAGCTTTGTTTACGGTGGCCAAGACATGGAAACAACCAAAATGTCCTTCGATAGATGAATGGATAAAGAAGTTGTGGTATATATACACAATGTAATACTATTCGGCGGTAAGAAAAGATGATATAGGAACATTTGTGACAACATGGATGGATCTTGAGAGAGTAATGCTGAGCGAAATAAGTCAGACAGAAAAAGCAGAGAACCATGTGATTTCACTGATATGTGGTATATAAACCAAAAACAACAAAAGAACAAGACAAACAAATGAGAAACAGAAACTCATAGACACAGACAATGGTTTGGTGGTTGCCAGAGGGTAAGGGGGGTGGGGGGTGGGGGGTGGGAGATGAGGGTGAGGGGGATCGAATATATGGTGATGGAAGGAGAACTGACTCTGGGTGATGAACACACAATGGGATTTATAGATGATGTAATACAGAATTGTACACCTGAAATCTATGTAATTTTACTAACAATTGTCACCCCAATAAATTTAATTAAAAAAAAGAAATAATCAACAAATACAGTAAAGTTGCTGGCTACAAAATCAACGCACAAAAGTCCATTGCCTTCCTATATACTAACAATGAAATCTCAGAAAAAGAAATACAAAAACCAATTCCTTTTGCAATTGCAACAAAAAGAATAAAACACCTAGGAATAAACTTAACCAAGGATGTGAAAGACCTATATGCTGAAAACTATAAGACTTTTTTGAAAGAAATTGAAGAAGACACAAAGAAATGGAAAGACATTCCGTGCTCATGGATTGAAAGAATCAACATAGTTAAAATGGCCATATTACCCAAAGCAATATACAGATTCAATGCAATCCCCATCAAAATCCCAATGGCATATTTTAAAGAAATAGAACAAAAAATCATCAGATTTGTTTGGAACCACAAAAGACCCCGAATAGCCAAAGCAATCTTAAGAAAAAAGAACTATAATGGAGGTATCACACTTCCTGACTTTGGCTTGTACTACAGGGCCACAATAATCAAAACAGCATGGTATTGGCAGAAAAACAGACACATAGACCAATGGAATAGAATTGAGAACCCAGAAATAAAACCACATAAATATGGACAGATAATTTTTGACAAAGAAGCTAAAAACATACAATGGAGCAAAGACAGCCTCTTCAATAAATGGTGCTGGGAGAAATGGACAGCCACGTGCAAAAGAATTAAACTGGACTGCTATTTGTCACCATGTACCAAAGTTAATTCAAAATGGATCAAAGACTGAAGCATAAGACCTGACACAATAAACTGCACAGAAGAAAACATAGGTACTAAACTTATGGACCTTGGGTTCAAAGAGCATTTTATGAATTTGACTCCAAAGGCAATGGAAGTAAAAGCTAAAATAAACGAATGGGACTATATGAAACTTAAAAGCTTCTGCACAGCAAAAGAAACCATCGACAAAATAAAGAGACCACCAACTGAATGGGGGAAGATTTTTGCAAATAGTGCCTCCGATAAGGGGCTAATATCCAGAACATACGAGGAACTCATGCAACTCAACAACAAAAAACCAAAGAACTCAACTGAAGAATGGGCAGAGGACCTGAACAGACATTTCTCCAAAGAGGACATACAAATGGCAAATAGACATATGAAAAAATGCTCAACATCACTAATCATCAGAGAAATGCAAATCAAAACCACAATGAGATATCACCTCACCCCAGTCAGAATGGCTATCATCAACAAGACAAATAGTAACAAATGTTGGAGAGGCTGTGGAGAAAAAGGAACCCTCATACACTGTTGGTGGGAATGCAGACTGGTGCAGCCGTTATGGAAGGCAGTGTGGAGGTTCCTCACAAAACTACGAATAGAATTGCCACATGACCCAGCAATCCCTCTCCTGGGTATCTACCCAAAAAGTCTGAAAACATTTAGAGATAAAGACACGTGTCCTCCAATGTTCATTGCAGCTTTGTTTACTGTGGCCAAGACACGGAAACAACCAAAATGTCCTTCGATAGATGAATGGATAAAGAAGTTGTAGTATATATACACAATGGAATACTATTCGGCGGTAAGAAAAGATGATATAGGAACATTTGTGACAACATGGATGGATCTTGAGAGAGTAATGCTGAGCGAAATAAGTCAGACAGAAAAAGCAGAGAACCATGTGATTTCACTGATATGTGGTATATAAACCAAAAACAACAAAAGAACAAGACAAACAAATGAGAAACAGAAACTCATAGACACAGACAATGGTTTGGTGGTTGCCAGAGGGTAAGGGGGGTGGGGGGTGGGGGGTGGGAGATGAGGGTGAGGGGGATCGAATATATGGTGATGGAAGGAGAACTGACTCTGGGTGATGAACACACAATGGGATTTATAGATGATGTAATACAGAATTGTACACCTGAAATCTATGTAATTTTACTAACAATTGTCACCCCAATAAATTTAATTAAAAAAAAGAAATAATCAACAAATACAGTAAAGTTGCTGGCTACAAAATCAACGCACAAAAGTCCATTGCCTTCCTATATACTAACAATGAAATCTCAGAAAAAGAAATACAAAAACCAATTCCTTTTGCAATTGCAACAAAAAGAATAAAACACCTAGGAATAAACTTAACCAAGGATGTGAAAGACCTATATGCTGAAAACTATAAGACTTTTTTGAAAGAAATTGAAGAAGACACAAAGAAATGGAAAGACATTCCGTGCTCATGGATTGAAAGAATCAACATAGTTAAAATGGCCATATTACCCAAAGCAATATACAGATTCAATGCAATCCCCATCAAAATCCCAATGGCATATTTTAAAGAAATAGAACAAAAAATCATCAGATTTGTTTGGAACCACAAAAGACCCCGAATAGCCAAAGCAATCTTAAGAAAAAAGAACTATAATGGAGGTATCACACTTCCTGACTTTGGCTTGTACTACAGGGCCACAATAATCAAAACAGCATGGTATTGGCAGAAAAACAGACACATAGACCAATGGAATAGAATTGAGAACCCAGAAATAAAACCACATAAATATGGACAGATAATTTTTGACAAAGAAGCTAAAAACATACAATGGAGCAAAGACAGCCTCTTCAATAAATGGTGCTGGGAGAAATGGACAGCCACGTGCAAAAGAATTAAACTGGACTGCTATTTGTCACCATGTACCAAAGTTAATTCAAAATGGATCAAAGACTGAAGCATAAGACCTGACACAATAAACTGCACAGAAGAAAACATAGGTACTAAACTTATGGACCTTGGGTTCAAAGAGCATTTTATGAATTTGACTCCAAAGGCAATGGAAGTAAAAGCTAAAATAAACGAATGGGACTATATGAAACTTAAAAGCTTCTGCACAGCAAAAGAAACCATCGACAAAATAAAGAGACCACCAACTGAATGGGGGAAGATTTTTGCAAATAGTGCCTCCGATAAGGGGCTAATATCCAGAACATACGAGGAACTCATGCAACTCAACAACAAAAAACCAAAGAACTCAACTGAAGAATGGGCAGAGGACCTGAACAGACATTTCTCCAAAGAGGACATACAAATGGCAAATAGACATATGAAAAAATGCTCAACATCACTAATCATCAGAGAAATGCAAATCAAAACCACAATGAGATATCACCTCACCCCAGTCAGAATGGCTATCATCAACAAGACAAATAGTAACAAATGTTGGAGAGGCTGTGGAGAAAAAGGAACCCTCATACACTGTTGGTGGGAATGCAGACTGGTGCAGCCGTTATGGAAGGCAGTGTGGAGGTTCCTCACAAAACTACGAATAGAATTGCCACATGACCCAGCAATCCCTCTCCTGGGTATCTACCCAAAAAGTCTGAAAACATTTAGAGATAAAGACACGTGTCCTCCAATGTTCATTGCAGCTTTGTTTACTGTGGCCAAGACACGGAAACAACCAAAATGTCCTTCGATAGATGAATGGATAAAGAAGTTGTAGTATATATACACAATGGAATACTATTCGGCGGTAAGAAAAGATGATATAGGAACATTTGTGACAACATGGATGGATCTTGAGAGTGTAATGCTGAGCGAAATAAGTCAGACAGAAAAAGCAGAGAACCATGTGATTTCACTGATATGTGGTATATAAACCAAAAGCAACAAAAGAACAAGACAAACAAATGAGAAACAGAAACTCATAGACACAGACAATGGTTTGGTGGTTGCCAGAGGGTAAGGGGGGTGGGGGGTGGGGGGTGGGAGATGAGGGTGAGGGGGATCGAATATATGGTGATGGAAGGAGAACTGACTCTGGGTGATGAACACACAATGGGATTTATAGATGATGTAATACAGAATTGTACACCTGAAATCTATGTAATTTTACTAACAATTGTCACCCCAATAAATTTAATTTTAAAAAAAAAGTTATAAAAAAAATAAATAAAAAAAAAAAAGAAAAAGAGATAAAACCTTTAAGAACAACAAAAAAAAAATTTCAAAAACATTATAGTGTGTCCTCATCCACCTTATTCACTGGATCTGGCACCGTGCAACTTCTGGCTCTTCCCCAAAGTCAAAATGATTCAGGACATTGAGGCAGCCAAACAGCGCAACTAAAGACACTTACAAAAGAGGACTTCCAGAACTGCTTCAGGAAGTGACAAGAACAATGGGATAAGTATGTTTGAAATGAGGGGGAATATTCTGAGTGAGGTAATGGCAATGTGTCTTTTACTATAATAATTTTTTTTTATTTAAACATTCACCATATTGTTTGATCGCATGTCGTACTTTCACTTTCTTTCAAACCCGCTGAAACAAGAGTAAATAATTTTTTTAAACCTAAAACCACAAAGACAAAACCAAAACAAAACAGAAGAAGAGACTAAGCAACAAAATCTGGAACTAGAAGCAGATAGATGGATTAGAAGTTCCTGATTTAGCAAACCCCAAAGAGCCGAATCCTAAGCCCAACAGGGAAGCTAAGAAGCAATCACACTTATACTATTGAACTCTCCAAATGCTCTGAAATAAGCAGCACTGGTTACTTTGGCTAGAGGGGATGCAACCATACTAAAATAGTAAAACTGCTTGAAAATCTATTTAGGCAGCAGCTGGATCCTTAGTTCCTCTCCCCAACACTGCACAGCCAACAAATGTCCCTTCCCCTTGGCAGAAGACTGGAAGTTTATTCTTTAAAGAGAATAAAATAGAGGGTCTCTGACCTAGTGGATACCAGGCACAACTGTGGGAGGGGGCTCACACTGCAAACAAGGGGAGTAAATGCACATACCGCGGGTGCCAAAAAAATGTATAAAGTGAACACTTTGGTCAATGTTGCTCAAGCAGTAGTTCACTGTAATTAGAAGTGTCTAGACGCTGATGGTAACCACTTTGAGCACCTTTTGTAATTGCAGAAATCAAACATGACTTGTATTCATCTTTTGTTATCGGTATATATTATTACAATTTTAATAGTTTTTTCCTTTCTTAAAATATGTATACTTTTTTTTTGGCACCCTCTGTCTTTATGCACACATTTCCAATAGTGAAATGTCCGTCCCTCTTCTAATCCTGGCTCCCAGGACACTGGCAACCAGCCTTTTGTGCTCCCAGTTGAACTTCCCATTCAAAGAATCTAATCATCTAGGAGGAACGACCCAAAGATGTTGAGATTAGAAATTTTCAAATGAAATGACCCAGCCAGACCACCCTCCTGAAAGGCCACAGTTAAGAAATTCTACCACCACTCTCAAAGCCTCCAACCAGCTTTCTGATGGCCCTCTTTCAATAGTGGCAAGCAAATTCCACCAGACATTTGAGGAGAGTATGTATGTGGAAAAACTGACACAAAAAAGTAGGAAACAAAAAAAGTAGGAAAAGCAACCTCTTTAGGGAGAAAACGTTTTTTAAAATAATGTTACTATCCTCAGAGAGGTAAGACATTGCACACACGAGCAAAACTATTCCTTTAAATTAAAATCAGAGAGGAACAAGAACAAAAGAGCCATTAGAAATTTAAAAACATGAAAGCACTGTCTTATCCAATATTTGTGGGTAATGGTTCATCCCCTATGCTAGGCTGGCCTCTTCTGACTTAAGGGCTTAGGCTTCCACCCCATCCACTGCCCATTCGCCAGTGCCTGCCCTCTACCCTGACTCTATCCGCCTGCCTCCAACCTCCACCTGCAGTCCTCAGCCCAGCTCAGCACTCACACAGTCTATGTTCTCTGTCATGTTCAAAATGATGTAGTTTTTCCCAGCCAGATTGCTCCAGTCTTTGCAGATCACCTGTACAATAAAACGAAAAGAAGGGTGACAGTTATAAAGGCATAAGGAAAGGCATCCATAGAGAACATGAGTAGAAACTTTGAGAAGCTAGGAGGTGAAGTCCAACTGTAGGTTTGTCATAGCTAGGTAGGAGCTGACAGCCTCTGCAAGGTGACATGCCCAGGATCGAACTCAAAGGTCACAAACCCAGATGTCTTCAGGGATCAAGTGAGAGGAGGAGGCCAGGAGTGACACAAAGGAAGGTGGAACTGTGCCAAAGGGGCCAGATTGCAGAGGGCTTGCCCCAGCTAGAGACAAACTTGTTTTTAATGTTCTGTAGGTCAAACAAAAACATGCCTGTGGGACAGATTCACAGGCTAACAACTTGGGACCCCTTTTCTTTCCTTTTGGTGTTGGAGCGTGTGAGCACTGACTTGTGTGTGTGTGTGTGTGTGTGTGTGTGTGTACTGAGCAGGGGTGATAAGGGGAGGAGCAGAGAGTGACTGCACATACAGTGGTGGGCATGGAAACAGTGCTGGAGAGAGCACAGGTCAGGCACAAATTCTCTCCACTGTCATAAGCAGTGGGGAAGCCAAGAGTAGCAGCGATAACACCTAAACAAATGAAAACCAGGCCAGAGTACCAGGCTCTTCCAAAGCTTCTACTTTGTATGTAAGTGCAGTGAGGACACCCACTGGTGGGCCATGAGGTGTACACCCCTAACAGTTCTGCGGAGGCTCGATGTGGTGTTGAGGGCTTTTATCCTTGGCCCAGCAGACCTCCTGCTTCCATGTAGCCCCAGGATGGCCAATGGCATGCATGCACCTCCACGTTACCTGAGTAGAATCCCAAGGGATTCTGGATTGAGCTTCAGCGGACTGCCCTTCCTGGGGCTGCTGGCTGAGGTCTTCTTGTCCCAAGGTAGCAGAAGGTGTCAGCTCCATGTGTTGGGGGTACTGAGGGAGAGCAGTTGAGGTTCCAGGGTAAAGGGGGTCTTCACTTGCGGTCTCAGCCCCACTGGGGGCTTCTGCTTGAGGGAATGAGGCCAAGGAGAGCACCTCTAACCCAGCTGTTCCCACAGTAGCCTTCTCACTTGCCTCCTGAGGGGCTTCAAATTCTACCTCATGCCCTGCAGCTGGCAGCATTGTGCCCCCTGCCTCTTGGCTGGCAAAGTCCTCACCCCCCAGGGTCACTGTATTTGGGGTGACTGAGGGTAGTAACAGACTTGGCTCCATGTTGCTCCCCACCTCCACACCCGAGGAGGCCTGGTTCCCAGAATCTTCATGCCTGTGCTTGGGGGCCCTTGGTGTCTGGCTACTGCTGGTGAGAGAAACGTCGTAGACCTGAGTTTGGGCTTTTTCCTGGGTTCTGTTCACAGGCAGCAGCTCTTCCTCCTCTTCCTCTTCTTCCTTCTCTACCTCTTCCTTCTCTTCCTCCTCCTCTTCCTCCTCTCCAAGAGCCATAGGCCAGGGTGGTTCCACCAGGTTCATCTTGGGCAAGGAAGAGGGGAGGCTTGGCATCTTTTGACCCTGGCTGGTGTCTTCTATGGGACCTGCCTTCTCAGTTAAGTCTGGGAAACCATAATCTAAGAACAGAGATGGACAATTCATTCACTAGTTTCATCACTCATTGATTTGTTCAGTATTTGCTGTGCAAATGATATAAAAGAACCATGAGAGCCTCAGGGAAACAGTGGGGAGACTATTGGTTGTGTTCGAAAGGAGTGGGAAATAAGGCTGGGTGAGGGGCAGGGGCAGACTGGAAGGGAAATAGAGGCCAGGCTGGTCCTTGTTTCCTTCATGATAATAAAAATGACACAAATCTGTCACGAAAATTCCACGAATATAGGAATGTATAAAGTAAAAAGAAAGTTTGTATGACTGTACCCTTCAGATATTACTTGTTAACAGTTTGATGGGTATCTTCTCTATTATTTTTATAATGTATTTATGTTTCCTCATCTGGGGATTTCACCAAGAACAACCCATTGGAAAGGGTTCCCTTTATGAGGTCTGAGGACACTTTGATCACAGGAATAGATGAGAACCATAGATTATGACCATTGTTCCCAAACTTTGCTTTTGTTCTATAACTCAGGCCCTGATTGGGAAATGAAAAAGACGCAAGGAGAGCTGGAGAAAGCCTGAACCCACAAGTTTTTAAAGCCTTCCAGAACTTACAGGGACACCATTGGCAGTGGGAGAGGGGATTTTTATTTTCCTTGTTATTCTGGGAATTACATTTTGAAGCAGAAAAATTAGGAGACCTCCTGGAGACCAGAACATTTTATGGCTTTTCAATAGTCCTATCCTTTTCAGGATAATGACATATAAAAATTATAGACCAGTTTTGTCCGAAATTCATTTGAAGTATCAGAAGCTGTATCTAGGTAGCGACTTTTATTGGCTGCCAATTTGTTTCAAAATCATAAATATCAAAGACAGCTTTAAAATACTCTTTAGAAATGAGAGAGGTGGGAATAGTTTAAGGTGCTGAACTGAACCTACTCATTCTCCTCTTCCTTCTCCTCCTCCTCCTCCAAAATGTTTGTCAAATGACAGAATTTTTTTCTTCACAGTCAAAATGAAAGTTTTAAAAGTTTAGATAAATTTCTGGGAACATGGAAAGCAGATGAGATCATAGGAACAAATAGCCTCTCAGTCATAACAGACATATGAAAAGATAGCAGTGGAGGAGGGAGGCTCTCTTACCAACAGAATTAAAAGCCAGAGAACAACTATGGAATTAGCAAAGACATAGAACATACCGTGTTTCCCCGAAAATAAGACCTAGCCGGACCATCAGCTCTAATGCGTCTGTTGGAACAAAAATTAATATAGGACCCGGTCTTATTTGAATATAAGACAGGGTCTTATATAATGTAATATAATGTAATGTAATATAATACAATATAATATAATACCCGGTCTTTATAATATAGTACAATATAAGACCAGGTCCTGTATAAATTTTTGCTCCAAAAGATGCATTAGAGCTGATGGTCCAGCTAGGTCTTATTTTCGGGGAAACACGGTAGAAAATTTAAGGAATGGAATATAATTTAAAATTCCAATTAGTATCCTCAAAAAGACCCAAAGCTATTGTATCCCTCAAATAAGAACAAGATAATAAGAAAATCAAGTAATGTTTAAAAAAGTGGCGTGGCCAGTTGGCTCAGTTGGTTAGAGCACAGTGCTCATAACACTAACGTTGCTGGTTTGATTCCCACATGGGCCAGTGAGCTGGGCCCTGCACAACTAGATGGAATAAAACGACTTAGAGCTGATGGATCCTGGAAAAACACACTGTTCCCCAATATTCCCCAATAATAATAAATAAATGTATATACACACACTCACATATATATGTATACATATGTGTGTGTGTATAAATACATGAGTAAGTTCTTGGACATTTAAGTTCAATTGTTGAAAAGTACAAATTCAATAGAAGAGCTAGAAAAAAATGTCAAGGAAAAGTCTCCAGAGCAAAAACAAACAACAAAAAAACATTTTTAAAAATGATATTTTTTCCAAAAAGACAGAACCAATAAAATGGAAAGAATAAATAGCCAAAAAAAGAAGAAAATTTCCTGGGCCTGGCAGCATGAATCTTCATATTGAAAGGGTATATAAACAAGGTGAATGATAGAAGAATCACATCTAGCCTCATTCTTATGACATTTCAGAATTCTAAGGGGCAAGAGAAGATCCTAAAAGCTCTTAGGGAAAGAATAGGTTACCTAAAAGGAACAAGAAACAGATTATCAAATTATCATCAAGCTTCTAATTAGTAACACTAAACTGCATGAAGGAAATTGAAAAGTGCATTCCAAATTCTCAGGGAAGTTTATTTTGAACCTGGAATTTTATACCCAACTAACTATCATTCAAATGTGATTACAAAATAAAGACATTTTTATATATGCAACAACTTAAAGGTTTTACTATCCACAGATTCTGAGAGACTTGTTTAAGGAAGTTGTCCAAGAAATCACCCACAAAAAAGATATGGAAATCAAGAAACATGAGAGGACAGTCATAAAAATAAATTTCAGGATGGAAGCTGTATAGCAGGCCTAGAAAGCAATTATCCAAATTAGAACAAGAATTTGGAGAGCTCTGAGAATTATTACAAAAAGAAAAATTGATTACCTATAAGAAAAAGTATGATTTTTAGAAGCTGAATGATCTTAGTAATCATTGAAAGCCCACTATACTATTTAAATGAATGATTCAAATATTCTACCCCCCCCCCATTTTTGTTAATTATACAACTCTGTTTGAGTAGTAAAGACTTAGTAACTTAAGACTGTCCATTCCTCTACACCCCTGCACACATTCCGTAGGAAAGCTTACCTATTCCCCATACAAAACAGCCAGTCATGACATCCAGGGGAGAGGCTTTCTGCTGGAACAGTGAGCACAGCATTGCTGAGGAAACCCACACCAGACTCTAATACTGAGCAATCTATATCATTTTTATAGATATGAAAAAACAATCAAGGTTCACAGGACACTTGAGGAAAGCTGGGTGCATTAAAAAGCATAAGGGTGAAAAAGCAAAGCAACTGACTTCTGAGAAGAGTTAATCTAGTAAACACAAGAGAACTTAGAAAAAAAATTCTATTAACATCTTCAGAGATATTCAAGAGGAAATTACACCCATAAAACAAGTGCATAGAATAATAAAAATATTTTACTTCCATATAAACAAGAACTATATAATAGGCAGATGTGTTTAAAATTTAAATGCAGAGGATCCAAGATGCTGAAGTAGATAAACGCTGTGCTTGCTTCCTCCAGGGACAACAGTATAATTACAACTAGAGCCCTCCCCATTCTCAGTGGGCAGACACAGGCGGCCACCATATCCAAGTCTCCATCAACCTGGCTAACACTGTTCCTTTACCCTGATTCCCTAAGACCCTGCCCCACCCAACTTTCCATCCCACCCAAATTGCTTGCAGTGGCTTTTCCGTATAAACAGCCTGCCTTGGTTCATGCTGTGGACTTTTCTAAAATTTCTCAAAGGTTCACAAAACCCAACAAGCAGTATTGGGCTTCAGGGTGTCCTGTAACTCTGGCTGAGCAGCCCTAAGCCCAGCACTAGCAGCAGCTGGCATCCATTTGCGGCTTGACCTCTTGAGGCACCTCCAAGCCCAGTGCAAGTGGCGGCCACCTACAGACTTACTTTTTGGCTCATGCCAGGTGGTTCCAGGCAGCACATAGACTATGGCTGAACTTGGCCTGCAGTGGGGCCCGTCACAGGAAGCCCCAAGGCTGGCAAGCCTGGTGGCCAGCTTTGGACCCAGCCGGAACACCACCCAGCAGCCTCCAGGGAAGATAGACCCAAAGAGCACACTGTGCAGGCACCAGAGCCCTGCTAAAATAAATCCTGCTCTGTAGGGTCAGCGCCTGCACAACAGCTCTTCCATAGCAGTCCTGGCCCATTTTCACAATCAATCAGCCTGAGGATTGATCCCTCCCATTGATGTACAAACAACAACCAAGGCTCAACTACAACAGAAGACACACACGCCCCACATAAGGGACACACCTGGAATACCCGGCTCAGGTGACCAGAGAGACTGCACCACTGAGCCCCACAGCACACCTACTACACAAGGCCACTCTACTAAGACCAGGAGACACAGCAACCTTACCTAATACATAGAAACAAACACAGGGAGGCAGCCAAAATGGGGAGACAAAGAAACATGTCCCAAATAAAAGAACAGAACAAAGCTCCATTAAAAGAACTAAACAAAATGGAGATAAGCAATCTACCAGACACAGAGTTGTAAACACTGGTTATAAGAATGTTCAGTGAACTCAGGGAGAACTTCAACAAAAAGACAGAAAACATAAAAATGGAGATAGAAAATATAAAAAAGAACCAGTCAGAAATAAAGACTACAATAACTGAAATGAAGAATCTATTAGGTTGGTGCAAAAGTAATTGTGGTTTTTGCAATTATTAACCTTTTAAATCACAATTACTTTTGCACCAACCTAATAATAGAGGGAATCAACAGTAAGATGAGATGAAGCAGAAGACCGAATCAGTGATTTAGAAGATAAAGTAGCACAAAACACCCAAACAGAACAGCAAAAAGAAAAAAGAATCCAAAAAAAATGAAGACAGTTAAAAGGCCTCTGGGACAACATCAGGTGTAACAAAATTTGCAAAATTTGTACCAGAAGGAGAAGAGAAAGAGCAAGAAATTGAAAACCTATTTGAAGAAATAATGACAGAAAACCTCTCTAACCTGGAAACAAATATACAAACCCAGGAAGTGCAGAGGGTCCCCAACAAGATGAAGCCAAACAGGTCCACACTAAGACTCATCATAATTAAAACGCCAAAAGTTAAAGACAAAGAAAGAATCTTAAAAGCAGCAAGAGAAAAGCAATTACCTACAAGGGAGCTCCCATAAGACTATCAGCTGATTTCTCTACAGAAACTTTGCAGGCCAGAAAAACTGGCAGGAAATATTCAAAGTGTTGAAAACCAGGGATCTATGACAAGATTACTCTCTCCAGCAAAGCTATTATTTAGAATTGAAGGACAGATAAAGAGCTTCCCATACAAGAAAAATCTAAAGGAGTTCACCAGAATCAAACCAGAATTATAAGGAATCTTAAAGGGACTTCTTTAAAATGAAGAAAAAAAATAAAAAATATGAATAATAAAATGGCAATAATTACACGTCTATCAACAATTACTTTAAATGTAAATGGATTAAATGCTACAATCAAAAGATAGCATGGCTGAATGGATAAGAAAACAAGACCCTTACATATGCTGCCTACAAGAGACTCACTTCAGATCAAAAGACACACAGAGACTGAAAATAAAGGGATGGGGAAAAGATATTTAATGAAAATAGAAACGGCGGGGCAGGGGGGGAGCTGGGGCAGCAATACTTATAACAGACATAATAGACTTTAAAGTAACAGCTATAACAAGAGACCCAGTAACCCCACTTCTGGACCCAGTAACCCCACTTCTGGTATTTATCCGAAGAAACCCAAAATACTACTGGGTCCCAGGAAGGACCCAGTAACCCCACTTCTGGTATTTATCCAAAGAAACCCAAAATACTACTTTCAGGGGACATGTGCATTAATACGTTCATTGCAGCATTGTTTACAATGGCCAAGATGCAGAGGCAGCCTGGGTGTGAATGGATACAGAGTAAGTAGTAACATATATCAACAAAATATTGCTCAACCAGGGAAGGGAATGGGTTCTTGCCATCTGCAGTGGCATGGATGGACATGGAAGGTGTTATGCTGAGTGGAATATGACAGCGAAAGACAGACGCAATGTGATTTTGCTTATATGTGGAATCTACAGAACAAAATAAACAAAACAAAACAGAAGAAACTCATAGATACAGAGAATATTTTAATGGTTGCAGATGGGAGGGGGGTTGGGAAGATGGGTGAAAAATGGGAAGGGATTAAGAAGTACAAATTGATTGTTACAAAGTAGTCATGGGGATGAAGGAAACAGTATAAGAAATATAGTCAATAATATTGTAATAACTATATATGGTGTCAGATGGGTACTAGATTTACCAGGGTGACAGATGGGAGGGTTGGAGGCTGGGTGAAAAGGGTGAAGGCATTAAGAAGTACAAATTGGTAGTTACAAAATAGTCATGGGGATGTAATATAAAGCATAGGGAATATAGTCAATAATATGGTAATAACTACATATAGTGCTAGGTGGGTACCTAATCAGGGGAATCACGTCTTAAATTACATAAATGTCTAACCACTATGCTGTACAACTGAAATTAATATAATATTTAATGTCAACACTAGTTGAAAAATTTAAGAAAGGGGGAAAAAAGTGAAGGGGGCTAAGAGGTTCAAATTTCCAGGTATAAAACAAATAAGTCATGGAGCAGTAATGTAAGTATAGGAAATACAGTCAATAATACTGTGATAGCATGGTACAGTGTCAGATGGTTGCTAAACTTATCATAGTGATCACTTCTTTAGGTATATAAATGTTGAAAAACTATTGTGTACACTTGAAACTAATGTAATATGAGATGTGATCAACAAATATGGTGAATGTTTAAATTTTTAAAAATTTATTACAGTAAGAGACCCATTGCCATTAATCCCCTTCAAATTACACCCCCTGGCTTCATACACACTTATTCCACCATTCTTGACACTGTCTGAAGCATTTCTGGAAGTCCTCTTTTGTGAATATCTTTAGTTGCACTATAATGGCTGCCTCAATGTCCTGAATTGATTCAAAATATTCCTGGTCATTTTGAGACTTTGGGTAAGACCCAGAAGTCACACCACGTCAGGTCTGGTGAATAAGGTGGATGAGTACACACTGTAATGTTTTTGACAGAAATTGCCGCACCAGAAGCAATGTGTGACACAGAGCATTGTCATGATGGAGGACAAAACTGTTTGGCCACTTCGTGTTAATGCGTTGCTTGTGGTCCATGATTTATGGCACACTTTAAAACACACCTTCTCTCAACTGTAGCTCACACCCGACTGACTGCACCAAACAAGCTGAAACTTGTCACACACTGTTACTAAAGTTCTATGTGCCTCTTCCTGTATTGAGCTCCCTGCCTTTCTGTCGGATGGCACTCGACAGCAGCATTCACCATATTTTGTGATCACAACGGAAAGGCTCCATGTCACACATCGCTTCTGGTACAGCAATTTCTGTCAAATAAAAACATCATGGTGTGTCCTCATCTACCTTATTCACCAGATCTGGCACCATGTGACTTCTGGCTCTTCCCCAAAGTCAAAATGACCATGAAAGGTAAATGCTTTGAATTGATTCAGGACATCGAGGCAGCCACGACAGCACAACTAAAGACACTCATGAAAAAAGAGTTCCAGAACTGCTTCAGAAAGTGGCAAGAATGATGGGATAAGTGTGTTCGAAGCAAGGGGGAATAGTTTGAGGGAGATTAATGGCAATGTGTCTTTTACTGTAAAAAATTTTTTTTAAATGTAAACATTCACTGTATTGTTTGATCACACCTCATATTGTATGTTAGCTATATATATTTTTTGCCCCCACCCCCACCCCGGTTTTTAAGCCATTGTTTCTCAGTCTAGTTGTAGGACACAGCTCCTGGCCCACACTGGTATTATGAGCCTTGCGCTCCACCCACTTAGGCAGTCTCGGTCGTTGGTCGTTGGTAGGTTGCTCACAGCAGCTCACGGCAGCTCTTGTGGGCTGCCGGCCTCACGTTGGCTTCCGGCCACTCACAGCTGCTGGTCACTCACAGCTGCCAGCCAGCACAGCCACCGGCCGCTCACAGTAGCACATGTAAGCTCACAACAGCCCACGGCAGCTCACAGCCGTCCATGGCAGCACACAGCAGTTCACACCGACCTCCGGCAGTTCATGGCAGCCCAGCTCCAGGGAGAACCATTGTTCACAGTCTTAGCTGTAGAGGACACAAACTCACTGGCCTATGTGGTAATCGAACCAGCGGCCTTCGGCGTTAGGAGCATACACTTCAACCGCCTGAGCCACCCCATGTTAGCTATATTTTAATAAAAAATATTTTTAAAATTACAACTAAATTATAGAGCAATCGAGCTGGAGAACACCTGAAGTCTAGCTCAACAGAAGTTTTATAACTAAGAATATAATGAAGAAGCCATGTTGAGACTGACAGGAGAGGCGGAGACTCAAATTGGGCTGGTGTCACACCCACTTTGGCTGTTAAGAATTGGGAGGGATATCTTGGCAATGAAGGCCCCCCTACCTGCAGGAATAAGGGACCCCCGCTCAACACTGGGATCCCCAGTCCAGAGTACCAGTCCCAGGAAGAGAAGTCCCCCACACAATCTGGCAGTGAAAACCAGTGGGGATTCCAACCACCCGGGTGGGGCAGAGGCTGCAGGAAACCCAGACATCCTCTTAAAGGGCCCACGCACAGACTCACTCATTCACAGGCACTTGCTCTGGGCTCCAGCGGAGGGACAGTGACTTGGGAGGCGTCACAGACATACAGAGAGAGACTGAGTTGTGTGGTTTCAAGGGGAGGACTGGAGGGACAGTTGCCATTTGCCCTGTGTAGAATCCCCCTCCTGTGCAGCTGCTGGCAGGGAGGCACCATTTCTCCTGTGTTGAACCCTCCCCTACACAGCCAAATCTGAATCTGAATTGGCCTAGTGAGCTCCACTCATTCCACCCTGGTGACTTCCTGGGACCCCAACCCACCAAACTCTCACAATGCCAGAGGTAATTTCTCAGCAAGCAGCCAGCCCCGCCCATATTTCACAATTAATTGGACAACTCTCAGGGGTCTGTGGACCCCAGGAGGGCAGTAGCTGGCCTGTGTGCTCTGAGACTTTTGCTGAGTAGCTCTAGGCTCAGCACTGGCACCAAATCAGAATCTAACCCAGTAAGTACCAGTCATCCCACCCTGGTGACTCTGAGACCTCACCTCACCCAACTCGCATACCACATGAGGCTCTATCAGAGGCTGATAGCTGGAGCTGGCAGGCAGCAGCAGGCCTCGGTTACCCCAGGCCTGGTACTGGTGGCAGCCACCCTCAGTTCACAGCATGGCCTCTCCCATGTGCCTTCAGGTCCAGCACAGGCAGTGATCAACCGCGGACCGTTTTGTAGATCCTACCAGGTAGTCCCTAGCCAGTCACAGACAGTGGCTGACCTGCACCTGCACCGGAGCCCCTCCCAAGAGGTCCCAGAACCAACATACCTACAGGTCAGCTTCAGACCGCAGCAAAGCATCACCCAATTAGCTCCAAAACAGCATACCCAAAGGAAGGTCTCAACAGGCACCAGAACCCACTGGGGCAAATCCTGCTCCACTGGATAAGCCTTCTGCACAGCAGCTTGTAAGCTGTGGACACAGCCAAACCCCATAGGCAGTCAGCCTGAGGGTCAATCCCACCCACTGATGTACCAATAGCAATCAAGGCTCAACTGTAACAGGAGGGCACATACAACCCACACAAGGGACACTCCTGGAGCACCCAGTGCAGGTGCCACTGGTCCCCACAGGACACCTACTACATAAGGCCACCCAGCCAAAACTGGGAGATGTAACACATCTACCTAATACATAGAAACAAACACAAAGAGGCAGCCAAAATGAGGAAACAAAGAAATACATCCCAAATGAAAGAACAGGAGAAAACTCCAGAAAAAGAACTAAATGAAATAGAGACAAGCAACCTACCAGATACAGAGTTCAAAACAATGGTTATAATAAGGATGCTCAATAAACTTAGGGGAGGAACAGATGAACTCAGTGAGAACTTCAACAAAAAGATACTAAGCATAAAAAAAGGACAGAAAAACCATAAAAAAGAGCCAGTCAAAAATGAAGAATACAATAACTAACATGAAGAATGCACTAGAAGGAATCACGAGCAGATTATATGAAACAGAGGATTGAATCAGCGATTTTGAAGACAAGGTAGCACAAAACATCCAGCTTGAACAACAAAAAGAAAAAAAGAATAAAAGGAAATGAGAATAGTTCAAGAGACCTCTGGGACAACATCAGGCATAACAACATTCACATCATAGGAGTACCAGAAGGAGAAGAGAGAAAGCAAAGAATTGAAAACCTGTTTGAAAAAATAATAACTGAAAACTTTCCTAAAATTGAAATGTAATTCATAAAAATAATTGAAATGGGCTGGATGACCACTTAGCAGGAATACTATAGAATGTCACATGGGTGCTTGGGAAATAGAACAAATACAATCATGGGATTTCACTAATAGAAGATTAATCTGATAGCAATGTGTAAGAATTAGATGGAGGGAATGAATGAAAGCAGAGAAAAAAGTTAGGGGGCCTGCAGCAATGGTTCAGGAGAGAGAAATAAAGGTGATGATATTGGAAATGATGAGAGAAGAATGGATTCAGAAGATAGCCCTGAGGTAGAATTGATAAAATGTGAGTTGGTTGGCTAACAGGCAGAAGTTAGCACTCTAGCTGATTTTGGAAGTAGCCAAGTCATAACCGAAGTGGTCAAATTCAGAGAAAAAGTGCTTTGGAAACCCTCAGGTAGCACTTGAATGAGCCAATAGATTAGAGGAATCCTCAAATGTGGAAGGATGGCAAATGCACTCATCAGCAGAATTCCATTGGGGTTGGGGGGGTTCCCAAGAGGACAAGCTGACCAAAACAATCCCTCTACTCAATTTGATGATGACTTTCCAAAAGTCAGGTCTCCATACCTCCAGAAAGAGCCTGGCTCCCAGAATTCCCTAAACTGTTTACATCCTCCTCTAAGATAGCTGATAATAGCAGTCATGCTGTTGGTGACATGATCTGGGAGTCAGAAGATTTAGCCACCAACTAAGCAATTCTCTGGGCTTTAGTTTTTCATATGACAAATAAGAATGCTGATATATGTGGTTTTTCAGGTTCTTTCTAGCACTGATGTTCTAAGTTTTGGAGATAGTTTTGATAAATGTGTCTTACACAGATTGGCATTAAGAACAAGTCCTCTACTATCCTAAATAAGAATAAAAGAAGACTCACAAGATTACAGACTCTTACTGACAAGCAAGGTGGTTTTCTTCATTTCTTTATTCCCAGCACCCAACAGCGTGCCTGGCCCAGAGTGGAAAGGACAGTGATGTGTGTTTGTAGAGCTCTTGATTCTCATCTTCTGACTCCTACACCCAGGACCTGCTCCTTTAGGTGGAGAACAGAGCCTCCAAGCACAGTGCAGACTTCTCCTTCACTATCTGCATGAGCTCCTCTCCTGTCTCCCTAAATGTGATCACTCCCAAATAGTTAGCTTTCACTCATCATTTCTACATTCTTTCTCACAGAGTTCACTGATTCCAGACTTTATCTATTGTCTCTATGCTAAAGGCTCCCAAATCTACACCCTCCACCATCTCCCTTCACCCTTTCCAGCCTCTCACCTCCAGTGACTTGACAAATCACTAAATGATGCTTGCTGGCCCTTGGAATCAGCAGGATTTTTCCTACTTCTTTACCACCTCTCAGCATCCAAAATTATTCCTTTTCCTTTCACTGTATGATCTCAGTTCCACTGCTTCTTAACTGTGTGGCCTTGGACACGTTACTTCACCTTTGTGTTACTTATGTGTCTCGTTTTCCTTATATGTAAAACAATAATAGTACCTAGCACATAGGGCGGTGGTCAGGATTCAATGAGAAAAAACCTGGGCACAGCCCGTAGTACCGAGCAAACACTTGATTAATTTTAGTTATTCCTCCTCCTCCCATTATTATTATCAAAATAATTTTTATACTGTAAAATAATAGGAAAAATAGCACTATTCTGGAAATTTGCTCCAAGGATGAGGAACAGGATAAGCACTTGAGTGATAAGTCAAACAGAATCCAGGAAAGAGCACAGGGCAGGAAAGGACTGACCATCTATTGACAAGTCTAGATATGATCTGAATATCAGAAATGTCTCATACCAGAAAAAAGAATTTATAGGGAGACCCAGTAGGGCACAGACTATAAACTGGAGGTGTGAAGGGAAGTCATCCAGGAGCAGCTGTGGGACAGATGAAAATGGCGTTCTCAGGAGAGTTAGTAGTGGGACAGGATCCAAATATGAAATTAGACTAATGAGTAAAGAAACCAAGCTTTATCCAACAGTAGAATCACGCTATGATTGACTGAGAAAGATACAATAGCACTTCTATGACATTTCTGCCAAAAATGAAGAACCTGAGTCTAGTCATGGGGAAACATCAGACAAACCAAAATTGAGAGATCTTCTATAAAATAACTGGCCTATCCCCTTCAAAAATGTCAAAATCATGAAAGACAAAGAAAGGCTTGAGAATTTTCCAGAATAAAAGAGACATGACAACTAAATGCAGTATGTGATTCTGGACTGGATAGTGGACTAGAAAAAAAAAAACTTTTTTCATTTGCTATAAAAGACACTATTGGGAAAACTGGCAAACTTTGAATAAAGTTTGTAATTATATAATAGCATCATATCAATGTCAAGTTCCTGATTTTTTTTATCATTGTACTGTGGTTTAGTAAGAAAATGTCTTTGCTCTTAAAAAATACACACTGAAGTATTTATGGGTAAAGGAGTATCATGTCTGCAACTTACTGTCAAATGGTTTAGAGAAAAAATCTATGGGGGCGGCCGGATGGCTCAGTTGGTTAGAGCATGGGCTCTGAACAACAGGGTTGCCGGTTAGATTCCCACATGGGCCAGTGAGCTGCGCCCTCCACAATTAGATTGAAGACAACAAGCTGCCACTGCGCTGCCAGAGAGGCAGATGGAGGGCTGAGTTGGTTAAAGTGTGAGCTCTCAACAACAAGGTTGCTGGTTCAATTCCCTCATGGGATGGTGGGCTGCGCCCCCTGCAAATAAAGATTGAAAACGGCAACTGCACCCTCCGCAACTAGATTTAAGGACAATGACTTGGAGCTGCTGGGCCCTGGAGAAACACACTGTTCCCCAATATTCCCCAATAAAATTTTTTTTAAAAAAAGGACTACATCTTGTATGACACTATTTATTTTTTTTTAAAATCTATGTCTATACACATACACAGAATAATAAAGCAAATGTGGCAAAATGTTAATGAGTGAAGGGTATGTAAGAATTATTCTTGCAAGTTTTCTATAAATTTGAAATTTTTTTGTTAATTAAGAGGAGAGAGAGAGAGAGAGAGAGAGAGAGAGAGAGAGAGAGAGAGAATGAGAATATATCACTTTAACTACTGGGCTAGTGAATGTGCTGGAATCACCAAAAAAGAAGAGAAAAACTGTGGGGACCGGGCAGGCCATCCTGGATTAAGAGCTCAGAATGCTCCAGGAGGAAGGAACACAGTTGCCATGAGACAAAGAACAACCCTGGTGGTTAGGGAAGACTGCTTTTCCCACTCATGTGTCCACGCCAAGGCAGGGAGACCAGGCTTCCAGCGACTTGCAACACTGAGAGGGGAGAGGAAGCCTTAGCAGTCATTTTGGAGGGGAAAAAGGGGGAAACGGGCAATGGAGGAAGAGAAAAAAAATAAGTGAGATGGATCAGGAAAAAGGAGAGAGCTGGAGATAGGGAGAGAAAAGAAAGAGAGCGGAGAAGATGGCATCACCAGAGACAAGGAGGAGGGAGGAGGGAATGGGTCTCCTCTCCAAGTAAGGTCGGTCACCTCCCAGCCCTCCAGTGTCCTCATGCAGTGATGGGTTATAAATCCAGGGACCCATCCACTCTGACACGGAAAGCTGCAACTCCACATTAGGAGTCTATCCTGTTTAGTGCCCCAGGTTCTGCCTTTCTGTTCCATCTACCGCAGGCATTTGGAGGAGGGACTGTAGGGCCCCACGAACCCTGAAACCCTATCTGGAACAGAATATACCTGCAGAGCACTTTCTACATGCCCCACACTTAGATACAGGTGTGAACAAGCAGAGATGCCCAAGAGATACACTGAAGACAGTGAGAAACCCAGTCAAAAGCCTGTTCCCAGGAGGGTAGCAACACCCTGAGTACTGAAGAGATGTGAAGGGTCCCCCACAGCTCAGGCTCTCCAGGGGCAGACTCCAGCTTGGCTTCAAAGTATGGAAGGTCAAGGAGTGGCTAAGTTGCTAGGGGACTCAGAAGAAGCTAGTTCAGTCCCCTCACTGTCCAAGAGATACCAAAGGACAGCCAACACCTTGCCCCTCAGGCTGATGAACTTCCTTCCCTGACACACCTGGTAACAGCGCTGTGAAGCTGCAGCCCCCTGGTGGCCGTCATTGGAAACTACCTCTTCCCTAGAGCCCTGGGGAAAATCAGGTCGCCCATCCCAGACTCAGGGTATCTTATGCTAGATAGGGGCCCTGTGAGATCCAAGGACCCATCACACTCCTCTTACAGATGATGAAACAAAAGCTCAGAGCGTGGAGGATACTTGCTCTAAGCTGTGAAGCTAAACTTGTCATGCTGTAAAGTTGTAAAACTCAGGCTCTTGTGTGGTCAAAGCCAGTCTTTCAAGACACCTGGTCAGGTCATCACTCAGACTTGGTTGGCTTCAGATGCAGAGGAGCAAACTGACAGCAGTTACATTACTTCTCCAAGTTCATCTACTACTTCCAATCTCTTTAAAGCTGGGCTTGAATCACGAGACTGGTTGACAAGTAAGCCAAGGCCAAGCTTCAGAGTTCTGCTGGGGACTAGAATTCTGGATGACCCGCCTATTGACTCCACACATCCACCCCTCTGGGACATGAGGCTAAGATGAAATGACATAATAAATGCAAAATACTTGGCCCATTGAAAGTACTCTTTTCTCCCCAAGGCAATCTCTGAAAGTCACACTACATGTCTTGCACTCCTCTGAGCTTTCCATGTGTGGGGACAGAGCCACGAGTACAGTTTCCAGGCTCTCGATCTCACGTGGAAAGGTGCTGGCTCAGGTAGAAAATGGCCATCAACTGTGATTGGATGGCCATCAGCTGTGGCTAGTTGGCCATCAGCTGTAACCAGTGAGCCACTGGCCACTAATATAACTGCTGTGGCTACGCTAGCAGCAGATGGTGGCTGAGCTAGCAAGAGTGGATTGCAGCTAGCTAGTGAGTTTGGTTGGCAGAGAGAAGCGAATGGCAGGTTGCAGATAGTGTGGCTCCTGCTTCCTGTGTCTCCAACCCAGCCGCCAGCAAGAGTGTGACTCCCGTATAGTATGACTCCCCTATATATAGCTCCATGGGTGTTCCTTTTTGGCCTCACCGTGTCCTGTGTTCTTGTGTGGGGAGCGGGAGCTGAGACCCAGCATGCCATCCTCCATGACAGGCCACCAGTGAGACTGGGGAGCAGGAAGACCCCTCAGGGTACTGGCGTATGTTTGCTTTTGTGTCTCGACCAGCCACCATCCAGAATACAGTGGTATGACTCCCCTACCTATGGCTCTGTGGGTGTTCCTTTTTGGCCTCACCATGTCCTGCGTTCTTGTGTGGGGAGCGGGAGTGGAGTCCCTGCCTGCCACCGTGTAATCCGGCTCCCAGTAGGCACATCTGTGGGCAGCTGTTATTATAATGGGCCCCTGAGGAGCCTAGGGTCCAAACACTGGAAGACGCCTAGGAAACGATCTGATGGCCTCAGCCCTTTGGCCGGTGGCTAGTAAGTCTAAAAGAGGTGGGCTGGCAAGCCTCTTCCAGAACACAGGTTGGCCTTTTTAGAGAGGCATTGCTGTGTTGATGGTTTTTTTTCCTCCCCAATTTCTATAAATCAACTGTGATGGTTCATTTACAACTTAAGCCCATTTCTGTTTTATCTAAGTGAGGAACACCTGGGAAGCATCTCCCTCAGGAAAAGAAGAAAACCTACATATTCTCTTATTGAGTTGCCCCAAATGAGAGTTCTTTTCCTGAGGCTAAATAACCAACAGTAATTATTCCTTATTTGCAACCCTTCTGTTGCTAACATGTTTCTTCTCTTGTGAAAACTTCTGGATTCACCAGTTTTAAGAGTGGTTACAAAATCAACAAAGTAGGTACACAATAAATATTTGCTGAACGAATTGTTGAAACTAAACAAGATTCACTAATTAGAGGGTAACTGATGCAAAATGTAAGGTTTCTTTACTCAGGTACCATCATTTGAATGTATCACAGCACTTAAGCTGCATTCTTCCCACGTGATGTGACAGCTGCTCAAAGGCTGCTAAGGAGCACTCTGACGAAGCTCCAGGTCACTGGACAACTGGGATTCTCCAGGTGTTTTCTTTTCATCTCACTATGGTGCTGGCTTTTATTCCCTAAATAGATCATGTTGCATTTTCATCCTCCTATTTCATCCTAGTTTTGTAGGTCTCATTCCCAATTTATCCAGGTCACACTGGACTTAATTTCTTCCTTATTAATCCATATTAATCATTATGGCAGCCATATCTCATGGATGACCTTCAGCATCAGCTAAAATATTAATGAACTGATTCCTCTGTTTAAGACATGGAATTAAAACAGGCATCAGGGCCAGTGGCCTTGAAAGATCACTTTAAATATCCCTTTAATGTCAAATTACTGAAAACTGTCCCGAGTGCAACACTCAAGACAGTTACCAGTTATTCAACCGAGTGCTAATATAAAAACACTCACAAAATTCATAATAGATTTGTATAAAACAGGTGCAATGGAAAAAACTTTCAGTATAATTAAAAACTAATTTTTAATGGTCAACCTCAGTAGTCATCAAAGAAATGTAAATTAAACAAGATGATAATTTTTTTGGCCTACCAACTTGACAATACCCAGTATTGGATCAGTGCAGAAAACAGGAACTTAATCCACTGCTGATAGGAACAGAAATCAGGCCACATTTTTTGGGGGGTGGGGGGGGACAATGTGAATGAAAAGCTTTAAAAACAAACATTCTGAACTCCCAATTTCACTTCTAGAAGTACACCCTAAGGAAACAATTAAGGATGCTCACAATTTGGTTTTAAGGATTCCCATCATGGCACAGTTCACATAACAAAGATTGGAAATCTTCCAGCTCTCACACAGCAGGGTGGACTGAAGAAATGGGAGCCTATCACTTGAGATACTATTTCAGCCTTAACGCTGAGGTTGGAGAGCTGTATTTGCTGGCTTGGAAAGATTTTGGTAAGTGAAACAGAAAAATCTGTATGCTATAAATCCATTTTTTTTTTGTAAAAGCATATTGGAAAAAAGCATATTTGTAAAACCATATGGAAAAAAAGTCCAGAAAGATATACGCCAACATGTTTACATTTGTTAACTCTGAGTGATGGGATTATAAGTGGTTTTTATTTTCTTCTTTTAACTTGTTTGCCTTTTCTAATTTTCATATAATGGTATTTACTAGTGGAAGGAAAAGGGGCCACATATTAAACCTGACAAGCTCAAGAGACTGAAAATAACCACATACGATGGTGTGAGCATAAAAAATTTCATAACTAAGTGGGCCATAGAGGGAAGTCACATCTTTAGCTTCCTTCATAAAGTTAATTTGTGTGTTTAAGTGGGCCTGTCTGTTGTCTTTTTGCACCTAAGATAACATCTTTGGAATGTCAGTAATCCTTTTTCCGGACCAGAGCTGGACAATGCAAAATCCCTCATTATTATGCTTGTCTCCTGATTACCATCTCTATGTGCTATAAAAAGCGAACTGTTAACTATCCTGCACCCACCCATGTAAAAGAAATACCTGTCTTTCCAATTTTCTTTTATCCAACCCCAGAGATTTCCCCGCTTTGCTTTCTCCCACTCCCTTAATCTATCAGCAATGGATTTCATGTAACCCTCCTCCTTTGATTTTATGTATAAAATGAGCTACAAACCCCCATTTCGCAGAACATTTTCTCAATCCATTGAGATTTTGCTTCCCAGCAATTGTCGTCTGTTTGGCTCAAATAAACTCTTATAAGCTTTCTCTTCGGGTGGATGTTTTTTGTTGACACTAGCATAAAACAAAAACAGGTTTTTTTGTTTGGTTGGTTTTTGGTGTCTAGGTGAAAGTGCTTCTGTCAGCTGTTCCTTCTTTTAGTAAACAAATCTGATGTGTGGGCAGTGACCTAGAAGGTCAAATGATTCTATAGCAGATACAATCTCTACAAGGATTCACTGTATAGAAACCACGTCCAAGTCCCAGCAGACAGCTGCTCTGATGATATTATTTCTACAAAATTCATTACAGGCTATAGTAATTAAAGTAGTCTCATGAATGATTTCATATAGAGAAGGAGAAAGCTCTTAGAGTAGAAACCTCAGATTTGAGATTTAGCTCTGCCACTTATTACCTGTGTAATTTAGTGCCACTTTTAAACCTCTCCAAGCCAGTTTCCTTAGCTATGAAACAGGGATACTAATCATACATGTTTTTACAAAATTCATCATGTTGCTGTGAGGTAAAATATATATGTGTGTGTGTATATGTGTGTGTGTGTGTGTGTGTGTGTGTGTGTGTGTGTGTGTGTGAAAATGATTTATAAAATAAAAACACTTTATGAAAGCTCCTTACTCAAGTGCAATGTTGTTTATGCCCAACCAACATTTCATTCCCCTCTTTCTGTTAATGGCACCTCAATTTTCCTTTGGAGGCACTCCTCCCCTCTTCTTGTTCCAGGGACCCTACCCCATGGCTTCAGCGGGGCTCAAGACCCACTCTGGGCCAGTGAGAACACTCCGTCCCCAAGGCCTTAGGATTGGTTTGGAGATGGGCTGATGACCCAGACCAGACTAATGAGACTTCCCTCTGAGACTTTTCCAGAAGTGATGGGGAGGCAGAGTTCTCTCCTGCAGGGGTCGCTACGTGAAAGGAGGATGAAACTGCAGATACTGGGGGATGTTGAAGCCCTCACACAGGAACAACCTGCCTAAGAATGAAGCCAATGAGGGAGAGTAAAGCACCATGGAGCAAGTCAAGTTCTGATGCCGGTTCAATCCCTGGACCCCACCTGCCTAGAGCTCTGCAGTTACTGAGCTAGGAAACACCTATGAGCCTGTTTAAGTTGGGTTTCTAGAACTTGCCAACCCCAAAAAGTTGTCTCTTTTCTTGTAAAACACCAATTAGCTTGTTCACTAGGAAATTAAAACTCTATGAAGGAGCTTGGAAAGTGAAAGCAGTGGAGGGAGACAATAGGGACAATCTTGAGATGGGAAACATGGTAACATGGGAAAACATTCTTAATCATTAACAATTCTGCATGAATTAATTGACCGGGCTTTAAGCTGGCTTGCTGCTAGCTGATGGAGTGGTAAATTTACATTCCATTTCTTTTTCCCTACTTTGTAAGAATACCCTTTTCACTTGAAATGTCAGAGAATCATGGTATTTTAAAGCCGGAAAAAGACTTCACTCTATTATTCCCATGGTTTCACTTACAGATGAAAAAACTGAAGCCAAGATTAGAAAAGGAACCCACTCACGGTCACACCACTTATCATCAAACAGAAACTTCATCAGCTGTTTTTGCCATTGGACTCTGAGAATCACCGCTACAGAGGGAAAAGGGAGGCACCAGCTCTAGTTCTTCTAGGCTCAACAGACTAGAAATGAGATGTGTAACAATACTACTGACAATAAAATGTACTGGTTTCCTCTCTAACACATACCATCAATGTGCTCTCATGGCAAGAACACAGGTCCATAGGCATCACTGCTCAGGAGAAACTGATTCTAGACTCAGCTCTGCCACACACAAGCTGTGTGAGCTTAGGCAAAGCTCTTGTTATAGGAAAGCATACCAATCAGAAGATGAGCAATGAGGGAGCCTGGACAAAAGCAGCTCTCTTTCCTCCACCTGCTCTGCACCCCTTTTCCATTCCCCTTGGAGGACACTTATGTCCCCATCTCACAGTTCTTCAGGTATGTACAATAGAAATAAGGAAACAGACCTGCATTGTGGAACTGGTATGAGCAGGAGAAAGAATATATGCAAAGTGTCCATTACATGGCTTGTGTTCACTGAATGCCAGGTATTTTTATTATAATGAGACCTAGAGAAGCCAATGGGATAAGAGAGATGAAGTGAGAGAAAAAGGAGGGGAAACAAATGGGGGAGGGGTGCAGAGCAAATCCGAGTTAATCAAAGCTAGGGCTTTCCCACTGTGATCCTGAGGAAGGTCTAGGCACACAACTGGTGATTTCTTGACCAGGCTCTCTGAGTGACTGCTTGTCTTAGACTAGAATCTCAATAGTCTGAACAAAAGGCAAAGCCCAAAGAAAGACCTAGTACCTATAATTGTCCAGTATAAGGTAAAAGTGGCATTTCTTTTCAATGAAGAGAGGAGACTTGTCAATGAATGCTACTGCAGCAATAGCTTATATATGTGAGGGAAACGAATTGGATCCCTGTCTTACACCACATACCAAAATAAATCACAGCTAGAATAGAGTGAAATATAAAAAATTAAGCTCAAAAAGAATAGAAGAAATAAAGTTGCATATATCTCAGGGAGGAAAAGGCTTTTCGAAACAAAGCAAAGAAAAACACATAAAAACATTTCAAAAGAAGCACTATTTTAAGCTTATAAAAATTAAATTTATGTATATCAAAAATTAATATAATAAAAATAAAGGTAATTGACAAGCCAGAAAAATGTTTTCTATATATGTCAGAAAAAAGGTTAGTATCCTTTTTACATGAAATGTGTACAATGATAAAAAAAATTAAAGCCTCAGTAGAAAAAAAATAAAAAGTAATAATAGTTAATATTTACAGAGGACTTACAATGTGCAAGCACTATGCTAAGTGCTTTAAATGTATTATTGCATTTAAATCTCACAACCCTATGTTACTACTATTATCCTCATTTCCTAGATGAGAAAACTGAGGCTTAGCTTGTTACTTGCCAAAAATCACATAGCTATTCAACGGCAGTGCTTACACTGGAGTCTGCCTGACTCCAAAGCCTGTTCTCTCAATTACACTATGCTTCAAATCAAACATGAGAACTATAAATGAAAGAATACGTGTATTTGTAAATGGAGAATATATAGAATATGTATACATATATATGTGAATATATATACATACGTAAGTTAAAATTTACTAGTAATCAGAGCCATTATAATTTTGCCTATCAAACTGACAAAGATTTCTATTAATAAATAACAAAATTTGTGTGTGGGAAGGGTTCAAAAAACTGGCATTCATTCCATTTCTGGTGGGTATGCAAACTGGAACCACCTTTCTGCCGGGTGATTTGGAAATATTTAACAAAAGCCTGTGGAAAGATGCACATCCTTTGTGTCAGACATGCTTCACCCCCTGCAAATCCACTCTCCACCCTTCTCTACCTTACCCTGGCCCAGGAAGAGTGGCCCAGTGGATTACATCAACAGGCCATGCCTTGCTTCCTGACCTGACTCCCAGACAGAGGTGGGTATGGGAGAATGACAGGGACCCTGGCAGGAGCTGGGAGGAGAGGGAGGTTGGGTATTTATTCTCCTGGTTCCTTCCCTGTCAGGCCACCTGCTCCCCACCACTCTCTGTCCTTTCATCCTTCCCTCCCTTTGTCTCTTTGGGTATAGGGCACTGATTACTCTGCTGCCGCTGGCTCTGGATTCCTTTGCAAATTCACTGATCTATAAATAAACCCTCTTTGGATTATCTTAGTTTATTTGTGTCATCTGCTTCTGGGTGGGATGCTAACTGACACACCTTTAGATCCTGCAATTTCATTTTAGAAATTTATCTAAGGAAACAATCAGAAAAGTATAAAAACATACGAAGATATTTGTAGCAGCATTAAAATGAAGACAACCTAAATATTCAACAATAGTGAACTGGTTTCAAACATATGATTATCTACATGATGAAATACTATATAGTCATTAAAAATCAGGTTATAAAAAATACTTAATGATGTGGAAATACAGTTATGAAATATTTTAACTGAAGATATTATGTCCCCTATGATTCTAATTTTGCATACAAAAGTGACTAGAAGAATACAGTGGTACCTCGGTTTTCGAACATAATCCAGAAGTTCTGAAATGTACAAAAACAGCCGACAGCTAGGCCTCAGGATCTTGCACTCAGCAGAAGCCATGTGACATGTTCGACTTCTGAGTTGTGTTCGAAAACCGAAGCATTTACTTCTGGGTTTACGGCGTTCATAAACCAAAATGTTAGTCAATGGAGACGTTCGAAAACCGAGGTACCACTGTATATTCCAAACTACTAGTAGTAATTATCTTTTAGTTATGACATCCTGGAAAGATTTTATTTTCCTATTTGTATTGTTTTTGTATTTCTCATATTTTCTACAATTTTCACATATTATTTTTGTAATTAGAGAACATCAATCCAAAATATTATATATTTTAAAAAGAAAAATTAGGGCCAAATTCTGTTAACACCCCGCCCCAATATGCATGTGCCCACGCACACACACAATTTGACAGTCTGACGTTTAAGAATGGGCTCCTGCTGGCCAAAGACAGGTGCCTGCTGCTGTAGCTGGAAGCATGTGAGCTCTGCTGTATTTGTAATCAGCCATGATACATGCATTCCTGTTGAGCCCAGGCCCCACATGTCCATCAGCCATGCTCTGTAAACCCAGAAACCAATCTGGTACATGACTGATGGCAGGGTAGTTAGAATGCCTTGATGAGTATAGAGAGACCTAAGGGGGGACATGGGATGTGGTGATCTCCAGGAACCTTCGACAGAGACAATACAGCAGGTAGGGAAAAACAAACAAACAAACAAAACCCCAGACCTTGGAAATACCTCAGCTTGAATCATGACTGACCATCTGAATAGTTGTATGACTGTTAAGCATGCTTTTAACCTTTCTAAGCCTCAGTCTTCTCATGTGTAAAATGGGGATAATATTGTGAGCACAGGATACAAGCTCACTAAACAGCAGTGAATATTAAAGAGAAAAGAGCCTCCTGAGCCAACAGACACTTGGAGTCCCAGAGACTTGGCTTTAATACACAGGAAAAGCTGGTGGGAAGAGAGAAAAGACATGATTCACGGAAGAAAATGGTCCTTTGGCATTTTGCCAAGACTGCCTCACACCCAGCTGCAATCAACATACTTTTAGGTAAGAAGAGCTACCTGCAGTGGGTCCCAGGTCCAGACTAGAGTCATTCAGCTCCTCTTCTTCCCAGAAGTACTGTGGTGGCTGCAGAATGCGGGACTCTTCACTCTCTTCACTGGAGAACCCCGACCCAGGGGCTTCCAGGCCAGCTCCCAGTCCCATGGGCTCACTGGGCTCCTCCGAGCCCAGTGGATCCAGGCCAGTGGGCAGCAGGAGGTCCAGCAAGGAGGTGGAGGTGAGGCCCTCTGGGCCAGGCTCATCAGACCCAGCTGCAAACGTGCCCAGGGACACTCCTGCACAAACATGAAAGCCAGATGATTGTGAGAGGCCATAGAGGACAGGCTGGCATGGGGTTAAGACATATCTCCACAACAAAGAACGTGGGGTGGAAGCGGGGCTTTGGGGGACACTCCTGACTCCTAGGGGCTGCAAGGAGATTCTGAGATGCTGTTCTTATTTCAAAAGAGCCAAAATATTTAGCCCTCCCTGGGGACAACCCTCTTTGTCTGCCAAAGGGGAGATAAAGGGAGATGGGCAGGAGAGAGTAAGGAATCAACTGACTCAGCATCTGCTGGGCATCTATTCACTCAGAAATGTAGACCGAATACCCATTCTTTGCCACAGCTGTGCTAGGTGCTAGAGGCACAAATGCAGCCAAGAAGAGGTCCCTGCTTTAAAGGATCTTGTGTGAATATTGTTCCCCAGGCTGCTATCCTAGACTGCAAATTTTCCAAAACTGCAATAAGAGCGGATTTTTATTTTAGCAATATAGGATCCTTAATAGTCTTTAAAAACACTATGTGAGGTCAAAGGTCAATTCATCCAGTGTTGGTAATGACATGTTTGTTTAGAATCTCTCTCTCCTAATTTACAAAACAAACAAACAAACAAACAAAAACCCAATAAATTAAAGGGCATCTTTGTTTGTTACAAAATAAACAAATGGACAAAAGAAATTAAAGGGCATCTTCTTTTTCCTCTCTTACTCCCATTCACTAAGAATAGCAATAGAGCCATATTTGACAGTTTCACAACTTAATTACTAACTTAATTACATGAATACTACTAACTTGCTATATGTCTTCCGGAAATTTGCTTAAAACCTCTGGGTCTCTCAGTCTCCCTATCCGAAAAATGAGGACGGTGGATGAAATGACCTCTGAATTTTCTTTTCTAAGACTAACATTTAGTGATGCAGGAAAGAGGGAATTTCAGGAGTTATTTCCTGCTCTGCCCCTGTTGTACACTGTGACCTGAATTGACAGTAGTTCATGGAAATTTTAGTGATGTTTATAATAAAAATAAAAGCAAACATTATTGGTACTGCATGCTAAATGCTTTGCAAGCATTATCCGAATTTTAATCTTTACAACTACTTTATGAAATAGTAAGCTGTAAGGTTGGCATGTGCCGGCACAGTGACAGCCCATTAAAGAAAACAAGGGCATTCCAGACTCAAAACTGAGTTCTATCAGAGCTAGGATGAGCATCCTGAGGCTGTGCACGCTGTGCACAGTGGGGCGACACAGGACCACGAATAACATCTACCGTGTTGCCCCAAAAGTAAGAACGAGTCTTGTATTAAGTTTTGCTCCAAAAGACACATTAGGGCTTATGTTCAGGGGATGTCCTCCTGAAAAATCATGCTAGAGCTTATTTTCTGGTTAGGTCTTATTTTCTAGGAAACACGGCAGTCATAAGGACAACATTCCTGGGTAGAGTGAAAGGGGCTTAACAAAGTAAAAAGTATGCCGACAAGGATATACAGGTCTTGAAATGAGACAGAAGGATGTTCTAGTAGAGAGAACTTGATGCCAGGAAAGCGGGTTTACATTCTGGCTTCCCTAGCTGAGTGACTGTGTAGCTATTTCACCACCAGCAGCCTGAGTTTCCTTGTCAGTAAAGCAAGGACTATAATTCCTCCAGCCCTCACAGAGGCAGGGGCATCAAATGAGGTAAGCGCCATGCATTGTGTGTAAACTGTGCTACAAAGAGCAGATTGTATTCTACAAATGTAAGTATTATTATTCTCTATAAAGAACAGACAACTGGGATATTCTTGGCCAGGAAAAGAGAATATTTAAGAGAGACAATGGTCAGTATCTTCAAATATATTAAAATAAAAGGTTGATATAAATAATAAAGATCGGTTATTCTATGTCTTCAGAGAAAAAGGTAGGACTAATGGATGAAAATATGGGATAGCATCAGGGGGCCCAAGAACCTTTAACCAGAAGCTGGCAATGCCTCTGGTTACCTCCACCCACCGCCTAACTCTTCCTCCAGCCTCCAGCTCAGCGTCTGAGAAGTGTCCTCTAGCCACTCCTAGTCGAGGCTGGGTACCACTCCTGTTACCACAGCCTTCTGAACAGATTCCTTTTCTCAATGAATTGTACCAAATCTTCTGACAGACTCCCTCACTGAATAGTGAGCCCACAGACGGTGGGTCCTGTGTCAGATTCAGCTTTGTCATTCCAATGCTTTGACAGTCTCTGAAATATAATAGGGGCTCAATAGACGTTTGAACAAATGAAAGAATAAACGAATAAATAACCCTCTTGTTTTACAGATGAAATAACTGAGGCCTCATGAGATTAAGGTCAAATAGCTAGTTAATAGAAGAGCTGTAATTAGGTCTTGCAGATGCTCCACGAAGAAGGACTGGAAAGCTCCTTGTTAGGCTGAGTACCCTTCTTCTAAAGTATAGATAAAGGAAGAGAATACCCAAGAGAGCATACATACTTCATAGCATTTAAGGAGCAAGGAAAGAGGCCTGAGCTGAAGACTGAAAGACATCCCTTTCCTTCTAGCACTCTGCTCAGGTGCCCATGGCAAATCCAAACCATAGGGTGGCTCAAAGTGCCGGAATCTCTCCTCTTGCAAAAGACCTCAAGTCAGTAAAGTAGTTCCCTATACTTTCACCAAAATCCCCTTTATTTATATTTCTGTGTGGACCCTATGTTTGGAAATATGTCACCTACAAATTATACTCACTTAATAGTTATTTTCTCATTTTTAGAAAGTGAATCAGAATCATATGGCAATCAGATACAATACCAATTAGAATTGAACTTCGGTTTTAGGTGGGCTGCAGTTTCTTATTGGAGGTAAAATTTGCATTAGACTTTCAGTTACACAGAATATGGTTACCCCTGAGTTTCTATTCTGTGTCATGTATTGCACCAGGCCCTCTCTGGGGATACAAAGATAAACACAAGATAGCCTTTGCCCTGAGGGAAATGACCAATGTTTGGAAAATGTAATCTAAGTTTTGTATAAGATACTAGCTGACATAACAGTCTACTCTGCAGAGGTGATGTCCCTAGCAAGGGGAAATCAAATAACAGAAACTAATCTGGAAAACCTTGTGCAGTCCAGGAAGAAAAAAAGTTAACTGATGAGAAATATTTGTGATAATAACAAAAATTTTACAGGTTCCAAGGGCACCTGAGCAGCCAATATTTAAGACCATAAGGTACAGATCCTTATGTACATACCCTAGTCTCTGGCAGGTATGTTGGGAAAGACATTACTTCAGCCTTTTTAGAAAAGTGCAAACTGATTTTAAGAATTCTTGGAATTTTACTCTCTACAAAACCACTGGAGGATCAAAAACACAAGAACTGTCTCTCTCAGATCTGAACTGTGGTGGCAGCAGAGAAGTCACTGCCATCTAGGACTTGGTCATGCTCTCCAGAAAAGCTTGGATCCTGACAAAACTGTATCTGCCCTCTTAAGGAAAGTCTGGCCAGCAGTCCTGTTGATTTCCTACCTATGGGAATAAAATACTTTTTATTAATAGTGAAGCTCTGTGCAGAGGACTGTGGTCTGATGAATTCACTGGGTCTATTCTCTACCATTTCCATGACTTAGGCAATTCCTCCATTCTCTGAACCTCTCTCTTTCACCTGTTAAGCAGAGAAGCCATAATATCTCTCTTCTTCTCCTTCTCTCTCCTTGTCTTCCTTTCCCAACAGTCTGATAGGAATTAACAGAGATTTTGATAACTTTACTGAAAAGCTGTGTGTGAAAAAAGGAATCTGGTTTTCCGTTCTTTTTCCAGTAAACAGTTCCATATTTTTGAAGTTATGTTTCCCCATGATGATTCTTTTTTCTTTATATATAGACTTTGATATCTTCAAAAGCCTTGGCAATGGGTAATTATTTAGGTAATTACGATAAGTTACTTATTTTCAAACTTGCCCACCAAAATAGTAGCTAAGACCTAACCATTCTGTATATAATTATTTTTGCACTTAACTGATCTGCCTTGAGACTCCACCTGATTTAAATTTCAGAATTACACATTTTGTAATTGATTTTTTCCTCTGACACCTAAAATTTTCTGTTATTTCATCACACCCAACAGAGGGAGAGAGAGAAAAAGAAGGGACATGAAAAGGATGTGGGATCATCCTTAAAGAATTGAAAATCTGACCCAAACACACTCAGAGAAAGAGGCAAATGAAGCAGGCTTGTATCTTAGGGAGTGAAAAAACAAGGCCTTAGTAATCCCATGTTTTATCTTCCCTGCAATCTGCTCCTGATCTAAATGTCATTTTCTGATTTCCACTATCAGCTCCACCTCCAGTCTCCCACTAATCGGCAGCTCTAAAGTCCATATCTCTCTAAGACACCAATACGGGAGCTACCCAGCAGCATCTGTCACATAGTCCCAACACCCCTGAGTGTCAGCTACAACAGAAAATGTCTAGCACTGTCATCCTACCACATACACACACACACACATACTCATGTGTGTATCTGCACATCTCAGACAAACAAGGATGAAGGGTGTTTGTAGGTTTCCACACAAAGGTATGTAAAACGAGACATACTGTTAGACGAGACATACTGTTAGACACACACATGTTGCCCATGCACGGGGGTAATAATGTGTGTCATGAAGAGTGAGTATGGGAGGGAAGAGCAGGGAGAAAGAATAAAAGGGAGAGAAGCTGCCAACAGTATCCATGGCTAGCCATGTTCTGACACACTTTGCTGGCTAGTTCTGGTGTGGCTATCACATACAAAAAAAGCAAACTAATCAATATTTATTTGTTGAATCTCACCTTCTTTACAGAGGATTTAAGGTATGCAAGGAATAGAGGTAGGTGTTGTGTGAGTGTCTGAGACAAATACTCGTGGACATTTTTTCTGTGTACACCACTTAGGTCCTTACCTATCCCTGACTGACAGTGGAGAAAAAGTAATCCCACCGAACTGAGCCTTTGTGGGACATGCTCAGTAGTGGCCCCTTTCCCCTCCCAGCTTGGGACTCTGCCACTATGGGCCATGGCAATGGTCCAGCTCATTGCCACCATCAAGCAAAGACTGCTCCTCCCCTCAGGAAGAACCCTTCACAAGTCTCTCCTTCACTCACACATATAAAATAATGTGCCTGTTTCTTTGTGGGTTAACTGCATGGGAACTGCCTACTAGCCAGTGTCCCATGCACACTGCTACATACACTCGCACACAAGTTTTCCCCGTGTGTCCACTGGAAGTGGAATCACTCCAGGCTGTCTGATACGGAGTGCGCACACACACTCATTCAAGTGTTCCTCTCCACCAACACCAATTACCAATCATGTTTTAAGATGTATTCATGACATACTCTCCCCACCACTGTCAGCCACATGGAGAAACTGCTTAGCCATGTCTTGACTTGACCCTCCCTTGCAGACAGCCCTTCTCCCTACCCCATTCTGTGGTGGTGGCCTGTCTCATAGGCTGTCACATACCCTGTGCCAACCTCCTGCACAGATATAAATACTGACCACCATTCAGTTGTTTGCAGGCTCTGTCTCTTTCTCACAGGAACATCCATTTCACACCTGCCCCCCCCACACAAACCTATCATCAACCATATATATCCCAGTGCCCTTGAGAAGCTGCTGAAACCCGTGTCTCAGAGGGTCTCTCACACATCCCTGCTGTCAGCTGCGCAGAAACTATCCAGCAGTGTCACTGTCACAGAGACCTCCTCGGGGCTGCCATACCTCTTTTTTGACAGCTCCTAATAAAGTTGCCCAGCACAGCCTAGGACATGCACTCACAATGACACACCCCTCGTCCTGTCCAGCGACAACACACACGTAAACACACTCTCCACTGTCGCAGCTCTTTGGCAGTCTCCCCTCGCTGCTGCAGACACCTCCGCCCCATGCTCACTGTCGCGGCCCCGTGCGACCTTTAAATGCTGTCTCCCATCCCTATATGGCTGTGTAGGAGGCTGGCGGGCCGGTACGTCCTTCTCTCGGCCGTGCTCCGAGCTCCCCTCGTGCAGAGCCGCAAAGAGCGTGTTCAGGTGCCTGACCACACTCCCGGCTCCCTCGTGTGTCTCTGTGTGCGTATGTGTGTCGCTCATGCGTGGAACCGCTTACACTGCAGGCACACGCGGTCGCCCCACGCCCCCCACTCAAGAGCGCGCGTGTGGCGGACGAACGGCGCCGCCACCCAGCCAGACCGCGCTCCCGCCCCGCGCCAGCCCTTTGTTGGCGGCGGGGAGCTGTCCAGCACCTCGGACCGCCTCCAGGCCGCCCGTCCACGCGGCCGCCCGCCCTTCTGTCGGCGCGCACTCACTCCCGGCCAGCAGCAGCAGAAGCGGAGGCAGCAGCGGCAGTAGCCTGACGTCCCGCAGCAGCCAGCCCATGGTGCAGCTGTCGCCGCCCGCAACCGCAGCGGCGCGGGACCTCGGAGTGCGTCAGGGGCCGCGCAGGCGGCGGCGGCGGCGCGCGCCCGCCTCATTGGCCCACGAAGCCGTCACTCACCCCGGCCCGCCCGGCCCCGTGCCTCGGGCGCGCCCCCGCGGGCATTAGGCGGCTGCGCGGTTGGCCGCCCTTTCGCCTTGTGCCCTACACACGGCTGGAGGGGGTGGGGCTGCGAACGCGAGTGGAGACTGGGGCCTCGCACCTCGCGCCTCAGAGGATTCGCGGTCGCCTGCCTGTTCTCAGCGGCGGAAGTGAGTGTCTAGAGCCACCCAGTCACCCATCCCCTAGAAACATTTCCTGCGCGACCAGGAGGCAGAGAGTGGTCATCTGCATCAAATGAGATTCATCAGAGGACAGTGGAGTGACCACTGACAATGAAGAGATGGAGTATGGCTAATCGTACATCACGAGGTTGAACAGCAGCTCCAGGAGTGGGGCCGAGAAAGGATTTTCAGGGGCACTTGAGCGGGTGATGGGTGAAGACCAAGGTAAGAAAAGAGCAAGGCAAATGCGCTGGGCCAGAAGGGAACAAAGAACCATTATTGGAGCCGCTATAGTGCACATCCTTACTTCAAATTGGCACTGAGACGAGTAAACCTCTTCGCACCTTTGGATCTCTGTTGCTTCATTTGTTAAATGTGGGCTTTGAGTTATTAGGGCAGTGTTTCTTAACGTCTTTTAAGTGTTTTGTCCCTTTAGGCAACTAAAGTTCATTCCTCTGACAAGTACCACGGTAGTTAACAAAGCAGTCACACCCCCATTCTCATAGTTTAGTCTAGTGGAGATGACAAAGAAAAATCAACACCGTACATCTGATCCCATAATTACAACTGTAGTGAGGTCTGTCAAGAAGTAGAAGGGGTAACGACACAGTATAGAAAGGAAGTTTTACACTTGCCTTCCTGAAGAAACATTTAAGCTGGCACCTGCAAAGATAAATGGGGAGGAGGTTGGGTTGGGGAGAGAACATTACAGGCAAAGAGAAAAATGCATGTGTAGTTCCAGAATTAGAAAGGACCTCAACCTCTTTAAAGAACAGAGAAAAGTCCAAACCCTTTTGGAATTACTACAATTTGAGTATCTGCAGCAGTCACAATTTTGTGGAATTTTACTTTACATATAGTATATGCAGAAAACACTTCTTCAAAATAAATTATTATATTGAATCAGATTTTTCAAATGATATCCTCACCCTTCTAGCCAAAGGAATATTACTAGACATTATAGAGGATCTCAAAAGACTCTTCCAGGGCTAAATACTTAGGAGAAATAGGAATTGGGGTGGAGGGTGATAGGGCAGAAATGGGTGCCAGGTAAAGGAAAGAACATGAACAAAATGGAGCATATGCTATATCATATTTAGGGAATGATGAGTTTCATGATTAGGATGCGGCAGAAGACAAGCTTAAAGAGACAGATGACTTAACAAGCTAACGACCTTGCTGAATTTTTGGTTAATCCATACAAAGTAGTGGGCCCTTACACAAGGGAAAAGTGACAAGACCAAGAACATAATGAAAAGCAGTACAGAAAAATTAGAATTTTCAGGTAAAGATGTTCCTTTTTAATTTTGACTAAGTTTATTGGGGTGACAATTGTTAGTAAGGTTACATAGATTTCACATATGCAATTCTATAATATATCATCAATATGTCATATTGTGTGTTCACCGCCTAGAGTCAGTTCTCTTTCAGTCACCATATATTTGACCCCATTTACCCTCTTCGAGAACCCCCCCGCTTACCACCTGGTAACCCCTAAACTATATGTCTATGAGTTTTTGTTTCTTCATTTGTTTGTCTTGTTCTTTTGTTGTTTTCAGTTTTATATACTACAAGTCAGTGAAATCATATGGTTCTCTACTTTTTCTGTCTGACTTATTTCGCTTAGCATTATAATCTCAAGATCCATCCATGTTGTCGCAAATGGTACTATTTCATCTTTTCTTATGGCTGAATAGTATTCCATTGTGTATATATACCACAACTTCTTTATCCATTCATCTATGGAAGGACATTTTGGTTGTTTCCATGTCTTGGCCACTGTAAATAATACTGCAGTGAACATTGGAGCACGCTTGCCTTTATGGATAAATGTTTACAGATTTTTGGGGTAGATACCCAGGTGTGGGATTTCTGGGTCATGTGGTAATTCTATTCTTAATTTTTGGAGGAACCTCCACACTGCCTGCCATAAGGGCTGCACCAACCTGCATTCCCACCAACAGTGTATGAGGGTTCCTTTTTCTCCACAGCCTCTTCAACACTTGTTACTATTTGTCTTTTTTTTTTTAATTAAAGTTTATTGGGGTGACAATTGTTAGTAAAGTTACATAGATTTCAGGTGTACAATTCTGTATTACATCATCTGTAAAGCCCATTGTGTGTTCACCACCCAGAGTCAGTTCTCCTTCCATCACCATATATTTGATCCCCTTTACCCTCATCTACCACCCTCCTCCCTCCTTACCCCCTGGTAACCTACTATTTGTGTTGTTGATTATAGCCATTCTAACTGGGGTGAGGTGATAATCTCATTGTAGTTTTTATTTACATTTCTGTCATGATTAGTGATGTTGAGCATTTTTTCATGTATCTATTGGCCATTTGTATGTGCTCTTTGCAGAAATGTCTCTTCAGGCCTCTGCCCATTTTTAAAATGCATTGTTTTTTTTGTTGTTGTTGAATTGTATGAGTTCCTTATGTATTTTGGATATTAGCCCCTTAACGGAGGCATTGTTTGCAAAACTCTTCTCCCATTCGGTTGGTTGCCTCTTTATTTTGTCAATGGTTTCTTTTGCTGTGCAAAAGCTTTTTAGTTTCATATAGTCCCATTCATTTATTTCAGCGTTTACTTCCATTGCCTTTGGAGTAAATTCATAAAATTCTCTTTGAACCCAAGGTCCGTATGTTTAGTACCTATGTTTTCTTCTAGCAGTTTATTATTTCAGGTCTTATGTTTAGGTCTTTGATCCATTTTGAATTAATTTTGGTACATGGTGACAGGTAGCAGTCTAGTTTCATTCTTTTGCACGTGGTTTTCCCATTCTCCCAGCACCATTTATTGAAGAGGCTGTCTTTTCTCCATTCTTTGTTTTTGGCTTCTTTGTCAAAAATTGTCCATATTTATGTGGGTTTATTTCTGGGTTCTCAATTCTATTGCATTGGTTTTTCTGCCAATACCATACTGTTTTGATTATTGTTGCCGTGTAGTACAAGCTGAAGTCAAGGTGTGTCATACCTCCAGCATTGTTCTTTTATTCTTAGGATTGCTTTGGTTATTCGGGGTCTTTTGTGGTTCCATACAAACCTGATGATTTTTTGTTCTATTTCTTTAAAAGATGCCATTGGGATTTTGATGGGGATTGCATTAAATCTGTGTATTGCTTTGGGTGATTTTAACTATGTTGAGTCTTTCAATCCATGAACAGAAAATGTCTCTCCATTTCTTTGTGTCTTCTTCAGTTTCTTTTAAAAATCTCTTATAGTTTTCACTATATAGGTCTTTCACATCCTTGATTAAGTTTATTCCTAGGAATTTTATTCTTTTTGTTGCAATTGCAAAAAGAATTGTGTTTTTATTTTTTATTCTGAGATTTCATTGTTAGTATATAGGAATGCAATGGACTTTTGTACGTTGATTTTGTAGCCAGCAACTTCACTGTATTCGTATATTGTTTCCAATAGCTTTTTGGTGGAGTCTTTGGGGTTTTCTATATATAGCATCATTCCATCTGCAAAGAGTGACAGTTTAATTTCTTCATTCCCAATTTGGATGCCTTTTATTTCTTTCTCTTGCCTGATTGCTCTGGCTAGGATTTCCAATACTATGTTGAAAAGCAGAGGTGATATGGGACAGCCCTGTCGTGTTCCTGAATGTAGAGCAAAGGGCTTCATTCAGTTGTTCATTGTTAATTATGAGATTAGCAGAGGACTTGTCATATATGGCCTTTATTATGTTAAGGTATCTCTCTTCTATACCTGTTTTATTAAGTGTTTTAATCATAAATGGATGTTGTATCTTGTCAAATGCTTTTTCTGCATCTATTGATATAATCATATGATTTTTGTCCCTTATTTTGTTTATGTGGTGTATCACATTGATGAATTTGCATATGTTGAACCATCCTTGTGCCCCTGGGATGAACCCTACTTGGTCATGATGTGTAATCTTTTTAATGCATTGTTGCATCGATTTCCTAGAAATTTGTGTAGGATTTTTGCATCTGTATTCCTCAGAGAAATTGGTCTGTAATTTTCTTTTTTTGTGTTATTCTTACCAGGTTTTGGTATCAGGGTAATGTTGGCCTCATAAAATGAGTTAGGGAGTATTGTCTCTTCTTCAATTTTTTTAAAAGAGTGTGAGTAGAACAGGTATTAGATCCTCTTTGAATGTTTGGTAGAATTCAATAGTGAAGTCATCTGCTCCCAGACTTTTGCTTTTGAGAAGGTTTTGAATGACTGATTCAATTTCCTTATTGGTGACCAGTCTATTTAGGTTTTCCAATTTCTTCGTGATTCAGCCCAGGAACGCTGTATGTTTCTAAGAACTTGTCCATTTCTTCTAGGTTATTGAATTTGGTGGCATAGTATTCTTGGATGATCCTTTGTATTTCTGTGGTGTCCGTGATAACTTCCCCTTTTTATTTCTGATTTTGCTTATTTGTGTCTTTTCTCTTTTTATCTTAGTGAGTCTCGCCAAGGGTTTGTGAATTTTATTAAACTTTTCAAAGAACCAGCTCTTTTGTCACATTAATTTTTTCTGTTGTCTTTTTGTTCTTGATTTCATTTAGTTGTGCTCTGATTTTTATTATTTCCTTTCTTCTGCTGACCTTGGTCTTCATTTGTTCTTCTTTTTCTAGTTCTTTAAGATGTAATGTGAGGTTATTTATCTGGGATTTTTCTTGTTTCTTGAGATAGGCCTGTAATGGTATGAATTTTCCTCTTAAAACTGCTTTTGCTGCATCCGCAAAATTTGGTAGGCTGTATTTTAATTCTCATTTATTTCTATGTATGTTTTAATCTCTCCTCTTCTTTCTTTTTTTGACCCAGTTGTTCTTTAAAAGTATGTTCTTTAATCTTCCCATACTTGTGGTTCTTCCTGCTTTCGTTTTGCAGTTGATATCCAGTTTGTGATCAGAGAATATGCATGGTATGATTTCAATCTTCTTAAATTTGTTGAGACTGATTTTATGTCCCAATATATGGTCTATCCTTGAGAATGTTCCGTGTACACTAGAAAAGAATGTATAGTCTGATGTTTTAGGATGAAGTGCTCTATAAATGTTAATTAAGTCCATTTCATCTAATGTGTCATTTAGGGCTGATATTTCTTTATTTATTTTCTGTTTGGATGATCTATCCATAGCTGTCAATGATGTATTTAAGATCCCCTACAATAATTGCGTTTGGGTCAATTTCTCTCTTTAGGTCTGTTAGTAGTTGCTTGGTATATTTCGGTGCTCCCTGATTGGGGGCATAAATATTGATGACTGTTATGTGTTCTTGTTGTACAGTCCCCTTCACCATTATGAAATGTCCATCTTTGTCTCTTGTTATCTTTTTTATCCTGAAATCTGTTTCATCTGATATCAGTATAGCGACATGTGCTTTTCTCTGGATACCATTTGCTTGGAGTGTCAATTTCCACCCTTTCACTTTGATTCTATATTTGTCCTTGTAGCTGAGATATGTCTCTTGGAGGCAGCATACAGCTGGGTTTAGTTTTTTGATCAAATCTGCTTCTCTGTGCCTTTTTGTTGGTGAGTTCAGTCCATTTACATTTAGGGTGATTATTACTATATGAGGATTTCCTATCACTTTATCCTTGGTTTTCTGCTAAGACTATGTCTTCATTGTTTCTTTTCCTTTTTGTCTCCATTGTTTCTTTGCCACTATTATTTCAGTGTGTTGGTGTTCTATGATTTTTCCCTCTGTTTTTTCTTTTATTATGCTATATATTTCAGTTCTGGATATTTTTTTTTGAGTGGTTACCATTAAGTTCAAGTAAAAGAAAGTTTCATATTTAGAGTATTCCATTTTCTTCAGCATGCTTACTTTCTCCATTCCCACATTCTGGTTCAGGCCTTTACTTTCCCCCTTTTATGTTTTTGTTGTCCCTGTTTATGCTGATCGAATAGCCTCCTTCAGTATTTCTTGTAGGGCAGGCTGTGTGTTAGAAAATTCCCTCAGGTTCTGTATGTTTGGAAAGGTCTCTATTCCTCCTTTATATCTAAAGGATGTCTTTGCTGCATATATTATTCTTGGCTCATAATTTCTCTCTTTCAATAGTTTGAATATTTGATTCCACTCTCTCCTGGCTTGTAGAGTTTCTGCTGAAAAATCTGATGATAATCTAATGGGCTTTCCTTTGTAAGTTACTGTCTTCTTTTCCCTGGCTGCCTTGAGGATTCTTTCTTTGTCATTAATTTTTGACAGCTTCAGTACAATGTGTCTTGTAGAAGGCCTGTTGGGATTGAGGTAATTAGGTGTTCTGTTTGCTTCTTGGATTCAAGGATCTAGTTCTTTCCACAAGTTTGGGAAGTTCTCATCAACTCTTTGTTTGAATATATTCTCTGTTCCCTTCTCTCTTTCTTCTCCTTCTGGTATGCCCATTATTCTTATATTGCTCTTTCTGATGGAGTCTGAAAGTTCTTGTAGAGTTCTTTCATTTCTTTTCAGTCTCAAGTCTCTCTCTTCTTTCATCTGTGTCATTTCCAGATTTCTGTCTTCAGTGATACTGATTTTTTCCTCCATCTGGGCAATTCTACTACCTAAGCTGGCTATTTTATTCTTCATTTCTTTTATTGAGTTCTTAGTCTCCAGAAATTCTATTTGGTTTGGTTCTTTTCTCAAATTTCAATCTCTGTCGTATAACGTTCATTTTGTTCTTTGATTGAGTTTCTGAGTTCATTAAACTGCCTGTCTGTGTTTTCTTGCGTCTCATTGAGTTTTTTAAGAACTGCAATTTTGAATTCTCTGTCATTAAAGTCACATATCTCCATGTCTTTAAGTTCATTTTCTGGAGACTTCATTTTATTTCTGAACTGTCTTGTTACCTTGGTTATCCATGGCAATTAGTGAATTATTATATCTCTTCCTAGACATCTACAGGAGTGGTGTCTGCAACAGATTGATAGAAAGAGGTCTTTTTTTTTTGTTTTCCTGTAGGTGTTGGTAGACTGCTTTATTTTCTCTCCAACTGCAGCCTTTTATTCTCTCTCACACTGTAGTGTTATATTTTCTCTGCACTGTTCCATCCTCTCACACAATTGGAGGATTCCTTGGAAGGCAGGCTTCTCCTCTGTGAACAGGTCGCCTGGTTCACAGGTTTATCACCCCTGTGGAAATTCCAAAGCTCTTCCTGCACCAGATCAGAGCCTGGGTGTTTCAGCAGCTCTGTTTACTCCTGCTGGGATCTGCCCAGATAGGTGGGGGCGGTGGGGGGGTGGGGTGTGTGAGAGGTGGCCCAGAGCAATGGTGGCAACGACCACCACAGCCAGTCCTGCACCCAAGCCTCCCTCCCCTGTGCCTTTGTGGAGTTATAGTTGTTCAATTTGTTGCAAATTCCAGGGGAGATTTCAAGAGGCTCACCTCAGGGGCCGGCCCAGTGGTTCAGATGGTTGGAGCTCTGTGTTTCTAATGCCCGAAGGCTGCCAGTTGGATTCCCACATGGGCCAGTGGGCTCTCAACCACAAGGTTGCCAGTTTGACTCTGTAAGGGATGGTGGGCAGCGCCTCCTGCAACTAACAAAGGCAACTGGACCTGGTGCTGAGCTGCGCCCTCCACAACTAAGATTGAAAGGACAACTTGACTTGGAAAAAGTCCTGGAAATACACACTGTTCCCCAATAACGTCCTGTACCCCTTCCCCAATAAAATCTTTTTTTTTAAAAAAAGAGGCTCACCTCATGCCACCTTTTTTATGATGTAATCCAAGATATTCTTATTTATGAGGTGTGATAAAAAAAATACAGTGAATGCTGCTGCTGAGTGCCTTCCAATGGAAAGGCAGGGGTCTTCAATAAAGGAAGTGGCACATCCAACCTTAATATCAGTTTGTGACAAGTTTCAACTTGTTCGGTGCAGTCATTCGGGTGTGAGCTATAGTTGAATAAAGGTGTGTTTTAAAGTGTCTGTAAATCATGGGTCACAAACAATGCATTAACATGAAATGGGCAGATGGTTTCATCCTCCATCATGACAATGCTCCGTGTCACACATCGCTTCTGGTATGGCAATTTCTGTCAAATAAAAACATTATGGTGTATCCTCATTCACCTTATTCACTGGATCTGGTACCATGTGACTTCTGGCTCTTCCCCAAAGTCACAATGATTCCGGTCATCAAGGCAGCCACAACATTGCAACTAAAGAAATGCACGAAAGAGGACTTCCAGAACTGCTTCATTAAGTGGCAAGAACAATGGAATAAGTGTGTTTGAAGCAAGGGGGAGTATTTTGAGGGGGACTAATGGCAATGTGTGTTTTAATGTTTTTACATTTTTTTAAATTTAAACATTCACTGTATCATTTGATCACACCTCATAATTCATAGAGCTACATCATTTCAATTAACCTGTGGTCAGTTTAAACTCCACTGCCCATTTTGGACATTGTGTGTTCTATAAAGGTGGGTGGGGACCTGGTAATTAAGGATCTTGAAGGTCATGATGAGAAATTTGGACTTTATCCTCAAGAACTTCATTTCTTATATAGGACTCATAGCATGGTTAGGTCTGTATTTCAGACAGACAAGTCTGAAGGCAGCAGGGAGGAAGGACTAGAGATGGAAGAAAGAACGAAGTTGCCAGTGGAGAGACTGCTGCAGGAATCCCAGTGGCAGGTGGTGGAAGTGTGGCCTAGGACTGGCACAGCAGATTTGAGAAGACACCCCAGAGATAACACTAGTATGACTCAGAGAATGACTGAATTTAATCCTGTTGACTCTAGTTTTTGGTGCTATTCTCTATCCAAGTACAAATTAGACAAGATCTAGTTTAAAACAGTTCACATGAAAAGCCCACAAATAGGTAATGAATACAAAGTGTAAAGTACTTTTAGACTTAAAATGAGTACAGTGTCCAGAACAAGGAAGTTAATGGTCGTGCTATTCAGAACTGTTTGCACTTTGTACACATTTTTATAGTGATCTTTTTTTTAAATGAAGGACTAAGTAACAAATGAGAAATCCAGGAATATGTCATAAAAATAACAACTGTTCAAGCTGAGAGTATTGGGAGTGAAAAAGAGAAAACCTGGGTGCATCTAGACTCATCCTCTATCTCCTTCTTTCCTCTATTACAATGAAGGAAGCATCCCTTTTTTTTTTTTTTTTTTTTTTTATCACAGGCCACTTTCCTCCACTTGGAGTTATCATATCGCATTATTTGTCCCCTTTTTAAGTACTTCCATTTTAGAGTAGCCCTTTTCTGACAGTGTCAGTCTCGCACTTTTCTGGATCATTCTCATTAGGTATAATAAATATGATCCAGAATGTCTCACCTTAAAAACAAAACAAAAAATAAAAAAACACACCAAAAAACTGAGGGAGATGAGATCATGCTACTGGTACACTGAATAGATGTGCCTACTTTTCCCTCCTGCTCTTGACCCTAGAAGTCATAGGAAAGATACATATATACCCCTAAGGCCAAATAACACTGGAAAACAAGATGGGATGAAATGGTGGATCTAAAATGATGAGGAATCACTTGAAAAATAAAAAGCAAATGAGTTTACTTTATGGAGAAAACCACAATGCAAAATGCATGCCCTTCTAAGTAACTCAGGTTAAAGAATAAATCACAATATAAATTTTAGTCTATTTAGAAATTAATGATAATGTGAGAACATTGCATATCAAAATCCATGGGATGCAGCCAACAATTCACAGAGTATACTTTATAGCCACAAATATATTTATTAGGAAACAAAGATTAAAAGTAAATGAACCAAGCATTCAATTTAAGAAGGTTTAAAATATACACACACAAATCAATACATTTCTATTGCTATTAAAATAATAACAAAGCCTAGTAGAACTAATTGCTAAAAGCCTATTATTTGAAAAGGTAAATAAAACAGTCAAACCTTTACTATCAAAATAGAAGACAATAAATACCATTAGGAAAAAGGGAAGAGAATTGCAAAATAAGCTTTTAAAGTTATAAGCAAACCTTGACATAATTTATTTATAAAATTTTAAATCTAATTGAAATGAATAGTTATAAAGAAAACATAAAATACTCAAATTGATTGAAGTAGTAGAAAAGCTAAACAAACCCATAACAATGGAGAAAAAACAGTAAAAAATCTACCCTTTAAGATAACATAAAGCCCATTTGGAATGAATCTGTTCTGTCAAACCTTGAACATAAAAACTCTTTCAGGGCAAAGTGAGAAAGCTTCCCAAATTACTTTATGAGGCTAGTATATCCCTGATACCGAAAACAAAACAAAACAAAAAACCCTAAGAATAATACAAATAGAAAAACCCCAAGTCAATCTTACTGAATACAGATACAACTTTTATAAAGAAAATATGAGTAAGTTGATTGCAGCAATATGTTAAAAATATTGATATATCTTGATTAAGTAGGACATCCTAAGGATTCAAGATTGGTTGAGTATTAGAAAAAGCCACTGATTTAGTTCTGTCCATTAAGAGAGTTAAAAACAAAACAAAAAAACCTTTCTTAGGAGATGCACACCCCCACCAAAGGCATGTAATGAAACTTAGCATCTACTTCTGTTAAAAGGAACAAATAAAAACTTCGGAAGCAAACAAGAAATAGGAAGGAACCTTACTTAATTCAATAAAGGATGTCTCCCAGAAACCTACGCGGGACAAGAAAAGTGTAATCATTTACCACCACAAATATTGAATATTCTATAAAAGACAACGCAATAAGGCATGAGGAAATGGATTTAAAATGTTGGGGAATTTTGTAAAACTATTTGCAAGTGTACCTAGAAAATTCAAGACAATCAACTGACAGACTAATTGAAAATTAATGAGTTCAGCAAGATTGCTGGATGCAAGATAACATACAGAAATCAATAACTTTTCTATGTATCATCGATAATCAATTAGAAAATATAGTAGGAGAAAAGATCCCATTCACAACAGCTATTAAAGCTATGAATAAACCAAACTAGATGTATAAGATCTAAACGAAGAAAACTCTAAAGCTTCATATAATACAAGAAAAAGAGGAAAATGTATCTTGTCCCTGGATAGGAACATTCAATATTGTAAAGATGCTAATTCTTCCTAGATTAATCAACAAATTCAGTGCAATGCCAACAAAAACTCCTAATAGAATGTTTTATGGAATTTGACAAGATGATTTAAAAATTCATCTAGAAGAGAAAATGTTCAAAAAGAGCCAAGAAAATTTTGATCAAAACACAGTAAAAGCAAATATAGGAATTAAAATAGTATGGTATTGGGCCGGCCCGGTGGCTCAGGCGGTTAGAGCTCCATGCTCCTAACTCCGAAGGCTGCCAGTTCGATTCCCACATGGGCCAGTGGGCTCTCAACCACAAGGCTGCCAGTTCAATTCCTCGACTCCTGCAAGGGATGGTGGGCAGCGCCCCCTGCAACTAAAATTGAACATGGCACCTTGAGCTGAGCTGCCTCCCAGATGGCTCAGTTGGTTGGAGCGCATCCTCTCAACCACAAAGTTGCCAGTTTGATTCCTCGACTCCCGCAAGGGATGGTGGGCTCTGCCCCCTGCAAGTATAAAATGGCAACTGGACCTGGAGCTGAGCTGCGCCCTCCACAACTAAGACTGAAAGGACAACAACTTGGAAAAAAAGGCCTGGAAGTATACACTGTTCCCCAATAAAGTCCTGTTCCCCTTCCCCAAAAAATCTTAAAAGAAAAAAATAGTATGGTATTAAATTCAGAATAGATGCATAAATAAATTAAATAAAAGAGAGGTCAGAAACTGACCCCTGTACACATGAAAATTTATGACAAAGGAAGCTTTGCAAAGGAGTTGGGAATTAAAACTCAATAAATGGTGTTGTGTCAATTATATTTGAAAATATAAATTTAGATCCATATTTCCAATCATTATACCAACTAGATTGAAGAACTAAATGTAATCACTTAAGAAGCTACTTTAAATAATCAGAAGTAATATAGGAAATATATTAACCAAACACAAAAGGCATAAAGGAAATTAGTATATACCACTGTGTAAAAATGAACACCAAACATTTACAGAAGAATCAATACCAAATTCTTCACAAATTCTCCCCAAAAATAGAAGAGGCTAACTGATGAGGCTAGTATCACCCTGATACCAAAACTAGACATAGATGTTGGAAAAAAAAAAAAGAAAAGCACTACAGACCAATGTCTCTTATGGCTATAGATGCAAAGTGCTCAACAAAGTACCAGCAAACCAAATCTAACAACGTACTTGTATAAAAATAATTTTACACCATGACCAAGTGAAATTTATCCCAGGAATGCAAGGCTAATTTATCTGATTTTCAGATGTTACTTTCCTCAACCCGATAAAGACATCTACAAAAACCCTACACCTAATATCGTGCTCAATGGTGAAAGACTGAAACTTTCCCTCAAGATGAGGAACAAGACAAGGATGTCCACTCTTGCCACTTCTATTCAAAATTGTGCTAGAGGTTCTAGCCAAACAATTAGGCAAGAAAATTAAATAAAAAGCATCCAGATTGAAAAAGGAAGAAGTAAAACTTTATTTGCAGATGACATGATCTTATATATAGAAAATCCTAAGAATTTATCCACTAAAAAACTATTAGAACTACTAAATGTGTTAAGCAAGGTTGCAGGGTATAAGATCAATATACAAAAATCAAATGTATTTCGATACACTTGTGTGATAGATAGAATCATGACCTCTCAAAGATGTCCATGTCCTAATCTCCGGAACCTGTGAATATATAACCTCACATGGCAAAAGAGACTTTGCAGATGTGATTAATTTAAGGATATGAAATGGGAGATAATCCTGGATCATCCAGGTGGGCCCAATGTAATCACAAGTGTCCTTACAACTGAAAGAGGGAGGAAGGAGGGTCAGTGTCAAAGAAAATGTAACAATAGAAGTGAAACTCAGAGTGATGGAATTGCTGGCTTTGAAGATGGAGGGAGGGGCCATGAGCCAAGGAATGCAGGCAGCCTCTAGAAGCTAGAAAAGGCAAGGAAATGAATTTTCCCCTAGGGCCTCCAGAAGGGATGCAGCCCTGCTAACACCTTGATTTTAGCTAAGTTAAACCCATTTCATACTCTGACCTTCAAAACTGTAAGATAATAAATTTGTGTTATTTTAAGCCACTGAATTTATAGAATTTGTTATAGCAGCAACACAAAACTGATACAAATCACAGTGAAATTGAGAAAATAATTCCATTTACAACAACATAAAAAATATAAAATACTTAGGAACAAATCTAATAAAATAAGTATAAGGCTTACTCTAAAAACTACAAGTGTTGTTAAAAGACATTAAGGAAGACTTATAAGTGGAAAGATATTCCATTTTCATGGATGAGAAGAATTAAAATTGTTAAAATAGCAATCCTCAAATTGATCTACAGATTTAATGCAATCCTCATCAAAATTCCTTCTGGCTTCTTTGCAGAAACTGACAAGGTGATTCTAAAATTCATATGTAAATTCAAGGGATACAGAATAGCTGGAACAATGCTGAGAGAGAAAAACGAAGTTGGCACTGGCACAAGGATAGACATATGTTTAGAATAAAATTGAGAGTTTAGAAATAAATCCTCACATTTATGGTCAACTGATTTTCAACAAACGTGTCAAGGCAATTCAACCGAGAAAGAATAGTCCCTTCAACAAATGGTGCTGGAACAACTGGACACCCATAGCAAAAGAATGAAGTTGAACCCCTATCTCACACTACATACGAAAAAAGTAACTCCAAGTGGATCAAAGGCTTAAATTAAGAGCTAAAAGTATAAAATAATTAGAAGAAAACATAGGGGTATCACTTCATGACCTTGGAATAGGCAGTGGTTTCTGAGACAATACAAAAAGCATAAGCAACAAAAGAAAAGATATATAAATTGGAGATCAAGTTAAAAAAAAAAAAAAAAAAAAAAAAAAACAACTTTGGTACTTCAAAGTATTACCAGACCAAACCAGTACTCAGTAGTTGCCAGCCAAAAGAAAATACCAAGATGATTTTATAAAAAATGAACTTTATCGGGCAGCCGATGGCTCAGTTGGTTAGAGCGGGAGCTCTTAACAACAACGTTGCTGGTTCCATTCGACTAAAGATTGAAAATGGTGACTGGACTTGGAGCTGAGCTACACTCTCCACAACTAGATTGAAGGACGACTTGGAGCTGATGGGCCCTGGAGAAACACACTGTTTCCCAATATTCCCCAATAAAATTTATTTAAAAAAAACAAAGAAATGAACTTTATCACCAGCCATCAAGCAAGGACACATTGGAGGTCACTTCCCAAAGTGGCGTATCCCTGAACAAAGGATGAGATTTTTCTTTATTCAGGGAAATCATGCATAAACATAAAGGTGAACATCATCAAATGTATAGGTGGGGACATTCCTGTGTATGTGCAATTAGAAACCATGCCTATACATACGTTACATGTTCAAAATGGCAGAAAATTTCTGCTCCTGGGGAGAGATTTTAGTATTATAATGAGGGTATAACGAGAAAAGTTCATGAGGAAATCACTAGAGGAGTCTTTCTATTGTGATTAAAATAATACAGTGAATGCTGCTGCCAAGTGCCATCCAAGAGAAAGGCAGGGATCTTCAATACGGGAAGTGGTGCATCTAACTTTAGTTAACAGTGTGTGACAAGTTTCAACTTGTTTGGTGAAGTCAGTCAGGTGTAAGCTATGGTTGAAAGAAGGTGTGTTCTAAAGTGTGCTGTAAATCATCCTCCTTCATGACAACGTTCCACGTCACATATTACTTCTTTTATACGGCAATTTCTGTCAAATAAAAACATTATGATGTGTCCTCATCCACTTTATTCACTGGATCTGGCACCGTGCAACTTGTGGCTCTTCCTCAAAATCAAAATGATTCAGGACATCGAAGCAGCCAGAACAGCACAACTGAAGACACTCATGAAAGAGGACTTCCGGAACTGCTTCACAAAGTGGCAAGACCTATGGAATAAGTGTGTTCGAACTGAGGAGGAGTATTTTGAGGGGGATTAATGGCAATGTGTCTTTTACTGTAATAATTTTTTCTATTTAAATATTCACCATATTGTTTGATCGCACCTTGCACAGCACAGCCTTCCAACTCAACTCTTCCTTTTTGCTCCCTTCAGTACAATTTACAGTGGACAGATGGGATAGCCCTGTAAAATATGTTGGACCATGTTACTTTCTTGCTTACAACTTTCAAGGGCTGTCTACTCAAAGGCTATCAGACTCAAGGCCTTATTAGGCCTTGTGATATTGTGACAGAATAATAATTGTATATTTTGGTCTTTGTCCCCAGCTCCTGGCCTGAACTCCTAACATCCTTTTAATTTCATAAGTGATAAGAGCCATAGAAGCATCTTTTGTTGTAATATTTGAGGTTTATCATGGTTCTTGAACTGGCTCTGGAAACAGCTCTAGAGTAGTAAACATGATGTTTTTTGTTATTCATAACAAGCCCCTTTCCACCACACCTGAGTTTATGTTAAGGAGGTGACCTTTGGAAAGCCCCTAAGGATGGGGCCTGGGTGCCAGGGGAACCAAACCTGTAATTGATTAGAGGGTTGGAACTTTAAGCCCCAGCACCTAACCTCTAGGAGAGAGTGGTTGGAGGTTGAGCCACTAATGGCCAATGATTTAATCATCGTGTCTACCTAATGAAGCCTCCATAAAAAAGCCCCGACTGAAGGGCTTCTGAGAGCTTCTGGGTTGGGGAACAAGAACACATTCACGTGCAGGAAGGGTGATGTATCCCAAACTCCCTAAGGACAGAAGCTCCTATGCTTGGAGTCCTTCTGGACCTCACCCTATCAGGTTTGCTATCTCTTCATCTGGATGTTTACTTGTGTCACGAAAAACATCCAGCCTAAGAGAAAGCTTGTAAGAGTTTATTTGAGCCAAACTGACAATTGCCGGGAAGCAAAATCTCAATGGATTGAGAAAATGTTCTGCAAAATGGCAGTTTGCAGCCTATTTTATACATAGAATCAAAGGAGGAGGGTTACATGAAATCCATAGTGGTAAATTAAGGGGGTGGGAGAAAGCAAAGTGGGGAAATCTCTGGAATTGGATGAAAGTAAATCGGAGAGACAGGTACTTCTTTCACATAGGTGGGTACAGGATAGTTAATAGTTCATAGAGATGTTAATCAAGGGACAAAAACAATCATGAGGGATTCTGTACTTTCCTGCTCTGTCCAGAAAAAGGGATTACTGACATCCCAAGGATGTCCTCTTAGATGCAAAAAGACAATAGACAGGCCAACTTAAAGGCACAGATTAACTTTTTGTCTAAAGATATGACTTCCCATCATGGCCACCTTAGTTATAAAATTTTTTTATTCACGCCATCTTAGGTGGGAATGTTCAATCTCCTGACCTTGTCAGGTATAACCTGTGGCCTCTTTTCTGTCCTCTTGTATACGTTGAAGTAAATAAATAAGTAAACTGTTAACCTGAGTTCTGTGAAACTTTATAGCAAATTATCAAACCTGAGGAGGGGTCGTGGGAACCTCTAATTTGTAAGCAAATCTCAGATGAAAAACACTTACTAAAAATTGTAGGTGTCCACCTATCCACAGGGCAGCTAATCAGAGCTTGTGATTTCAGGGTAGAGACTGGATGGCCATGCTGGAGAGATGAACAATGTTGCTCCAATCAGATGCAAGGCCAGGTTACCAAGATGGTGTACAAGCCAGTTCTATGGTTCCCATGGATTCCACAGCGATCATATAGGCAGCAACTGCCAAGTGAATTCCCCAGGGAGAGCCACACCCTTTTGTCTTCCTTCACATCCACAAACAAAACAGCTCTTCCAGCCTCATTTACCTTGTTAAGTCCGGGAATCTTTCACCCCTCAGAAAGACAGAGACACACACGACAATGCAAGGCACACAGCGAGGTTTATTTCCAGCTAGCTGGGGTCCCCGTCTCTGCCCGACGCAGCGGGTTTTAACAAAGGACCCCTAGCCTACAAAGCTAAGGGTTTTTATAGCAGTTCTAAGGTGCTTAGTAATTACTAAAGTCTTAGGGAGTACAGTATGGATGTCAATTCTCACATAACTAAGGTTTGGACGTCAATTCTCACATAACTAAGACATTTTGTACTTTCAAAAGTCTTAGGGAGTGCAGATTGTGCTATGCTTCAAGACTGTTTAGGCTGTTAATCTTACTCTGACTTTAAAGTAACAGTTCTTGAGCCCAGGGCTGCCAGGGCTGTTAACCCTATCTTAACCGTAAAGCGGCAGTCCTTATGCTAACAGTCCCTTACAACCTCTTTCAGAACACTAAAGGCAGAAGCTGTAAAGAGCCTTCAAGGAAGTCCAGGAAAGCCTGTGTACGTTATATTAAGCCAGAACGGAGACCAAAAGTACCAGTATTTAAATTTTATTTAATTTTATTAAAATTTAAACTACAGAAACAGAAGTGGAATGTACAAACAATGGGAAAATGGTTAGGTAGGAGAAAACAGATTAACACAGCAATGGTGACAGGTAGTCCAGTCCTCATTACCATATCAAGCCCTCAGACCTTTCCTCCTGCAGAAACCAAGTTGTGTCATTACAGAGGGTAGAGGGATTGTGCTTTCTTCTGTCCACAAGGTTTCTCCACTCAGAAGCCCAGAGAAACCTGCAGGACAGAGTTTAGAAAAAACTACCAATATCTTGATCTTGCTCTTCAGCCAAAGTGGCCAAAGCAGCTAGGACACAGAACTCATGCCAATCAACAGTTCTTGTAATAACCTTATATGTTCAGTCACCTAGAAGACTGAGTATCTTGCACATAGGACTTGATCCAGGACAAAGTGGAGGCAGACCTCATGTAAAAGGTGGGTTACCAAGCGGTTGAAAAATAAACACTGGCAAAACACGCCTACCCAAGATAGTGAGAGAAGCAGAAAGGGAGCCTAAGAAATAATTCGCAGCATTCCCAGCCATAGCCTGAGCCCAGCAGACTGGGGGAAGCCAGATGGTTCAGCTGCCAGTCCTGAACCTGGACCACACTCTGTGTCCCATGATGGTTTGGTTTCGTGTCTCTGAAGTGAAGTGAGTGAAGTGAGCCAAAGAACTGACTTCCCAGTAACGATCAGGCAGCTGCTGTGGAGGCTCAGAACTGATGAAGGATCATCTTTCGCTTCAGGTCATGGCTGAACTTGTTCATCCGAAAGAGCTCACTGTCATAAAAGGCAGAGAGGTTGTGGATATTGATCTGACGGGCCTAAAAGGAGAAAAAATCAAGTGAGAATGGGCTCTGGAACGCCCAAGTCCACAAAGTCTTAGGTCCAGTGATCTTTCTAAGGCCTGTTCACCACAGGCCAGGCAGGGTTGCCATCTCCATTAAAGGGAAAGTCACCAGGACAGAGGCTGGCTGTATCAGGGTCTGGAGCTTGCCATCTTAGCTCTGCTAACTGCTTGTGAGCTCAGGTGAGCTATTCAGCTGCTCTGTGCCATCTCCTCTGGAGGATGGGATGACAGTAACAGGACTTACCTGTTTTGGCCACTGTCAAGATCATAAGTGCATGGAACAGTGCTCAGGACATTAAAAACACTCAACAAATGGCTCTCATCCAAGGCTGACACCCTCACTGACAGAGCAAGGACTTTTTGCCCCCAAAGATGACAGCTCCCCAGGCAACCAACCCTGCCCTCCCATCCATGCCCATACCTTGTCCACCAAGTCCTTCTCAGGCACTTCAATAGTATCCTGCTGGGCCCCAAAGCGGTTACGTTGATATGTCACCTGCTCTGCCACTAACTGCTTCAGTATGAAGAGTAACAGCTCATTGTTATCACGCCGGAATGAAAGGTAGCGGGCAAAGGTCTGCATGAGAAAAGAACAAGGGTCACCATTCCTCTCTACCAGGACCCTCAAAGACACTATAGGATGACCAGTCCCAATCCTGCCATGCAATCTTCACCACTGGCGAGAGCAGCCAAATCCGGGAGCTTCTGCAGCCAGAGAGCAGGGCACAGCCCAGCGTCTAGGCCAGCGCAAGATGCCCGCCTGTGGCCTCGTGTCCCCGCCCCACTTGTACCCACCTTCCGCATGCTGCGCATGATGCTGAACTTCTGTGTGTCAATGAAGCTCTCCAGCATCACACGGATGGCCATGTTGACATCGTCCTCTATCACGTAGTCCCGCAGGTGGATGCGCGCATGGGCCTCTGCCATGCGGATCATGGACTCGATGTGCCGCACCGTGATGGGGATGCTGCCTGTTGCCTGGAGAGAACAGCATCATTCCTCTCAGGCAGGACAGAGGCAAGGAAAATCGACAGTGGTAGTGCTAGCAGCCCCAACCCATAAGGCTCCTCTAAACACTTACGGCAGAAGTGCTCAAAAGAGCCACCAAGTGAGCTCACACTTGCCACTTCTTTTTGAAGTGCAGCAGTGCCCAGTGGATGCTATTTTATGGCATACCCCTATTATGCTGGCACATGCTGCTCCCACCAATTCATTTACATACATCCCAGAGTCCATTATACTTGTGGCCAGATGTCCTAGTTACTGTCATGTACTAAGTACTGCATAATCCAGTGCAAAATAAATGAGAAAATAAAGCTGTTGTTTCTATGTAAACTGAGATGTTCTGAAAAGATTTGATGAAATTAAAAGGTTTAAAAAAAAAAAAAAAGGAAAAAGTCACTGTCATGCTTAGGTGCATGACACAGATAATCTAAAAGAATTCTACATTCCAATTGCTTGTAAGCTGCCTTCACTCCACCGTGAAAGAACTGAAACTAGTTCAGAGCACATGTTCATTTGGGTGAGATTTATGCAAAGTCAACATGGGCCTTAATCAATGGCCATCAAAAGACCTTGGCCCTATACCTACAGAGACAAATGCATGCGTATTCAAGTGTTGTCTAAAAATACTTTAAGGTGTAAGGTACGCTAAGTTTCTTTTTTTAAGGCCTTCCTGCTTTATCACTCTTTGGATTAACGGACTGCATAAATGAGAAAGCTGTTGCCTACTTTCCACCCCACCCTCTGGCTCCCCAGGCCCGCACCATGGATTCTTTTCTCAGGTCGCTGTACATCTTGGCCACCTTGTCCTGGTCCATCTGGTTGAGCTTCGGGTGGACCTTCTCCTTGGCATAGATGACGTACTTCTTCAGGACTTCCTGCGGCAGGGGCTCCACAGCACTTGTGTTGGGCATGGTGGGCTCTGGGGTGCCGCCCAGCCCTCCCTCCTCCTTGTTGCTGGGGTGGTGTCTTATGTGGCTGCCGACCACAAAACGGGCCAGCATCTCATCCTAAGACAAGATGGAAGGGGACGGGTAGCAGGGGAGTCTCATGGCCTGGCTGGGAGGAAGTCAGCTAGCTGGGAGAAGTACAAGTTGATACCCTTGAGAAGGAGGTTTTCTCAACACTTATATCGTATGCCTACTATGTGCCAGGCAGCTACAGGTGCCAGGGTCCACTGGCAAATGTGACTGAGCCCTCACGGAGCTCATCTCCTAGTGAGGGGAGAGGAGACATAGTTTTTTAAATTAACTATAGAAAGTAACAGGTGCTAAGAGAAATAGGGCAATGGGTGGGAGCCTGAGGAGACTCCTCCAGCTAAGGCTTCCAGAACGCCTCTGTTATCTGACAATCCAGAAGAGCAGCATTCCAGGAAGAGAAGAGTAAGTTCAAAGCCCTGGCATCTTTAAGGTGTGAAGTGAAGGCAGCAGGAAACACAGGCACAGAGATCGCACAGGGCTGGCAGCCAGAGCAACAATGGTGGATTCTCCCATAGTTACAGGGAAAACTGCTAGCAGGTTCTTAAGAAGGAAAGGCATGATCCAACTTATGCTTTCGAAAGATAGGCTGGCATCTAACTGCAGTCTAAATGGGCATGAGTGGAAGCCAGGAACCAACCACCAGACACTGCAGTACTTCAGTCAGAGCAAGAGAAACAGGGACTCGAGTTTTAACAGAGGAACAGCGAGAAGTGGACAGACTGAGGCAGTAGGACCAACAAAACTTGGTAGCAGACCGCAGGCTGTGCTGACTGTGTTGGGTGGGCAGTGAAGGAGAGAGGTATCAAGGATGACTTCTGGGCCCGAGAACAAGAATGGAAAACACACCGTGGGTCATGTGGTACCCTCTTTCCCTGTGCCTGGCACACCACAGAACCCAAGCTTCACTTGAGGTCCCCAGGACTTACTGCACAGAACCTGAGACCTGTGGATATGTACCTGGACTGGGTCCACCGTGTCCCTCACCACACACAGGATGTCGAAGCGGGAAATGATGGGCTCCGTGAGATCCACATTTTCTGAGAAGGTCAGTGAGGGGTCATAGCGGCCCCCTGTAACACAAAGGCACTTCTCCATCAGGGCTCACGCTCCCCATATCCTCTCTTCCTCAACACAAAGTTCTCTCCAACCCCAAGTTGCTTCAGTGACAGAAGGGGAAGAGGTCTTTGGTAGAGGAACCAGAAGAGGACGGAGGCTGAGCACTTGCTGTCAGACATTCCAAACGAGACGCAGAAAACGGCTTTCCCCAATCAATGGCCCGAAACAGCCTTGAGACGGAAAACACACCTGTCTCCCAACAGGAAGAGCCAGACAGGTGAGGGTGTCTGGGCCCTCTAAGCGTTTGCAGGCTGGGACCAACAAAAAACTCCTCCCCTACTTACACAACACACTCGATTCTTCTCCCAGGTCTTCTGAGAAGAATGGCCATGGGTGGTTCTGAGAATATGGCTCAACAAAAACCCAGGTTTCCCACTTCCTGCTCTGGCTGGACATGCAGGAAAGAATCCTTTTTCTATTGCTTAATTCCTAACTCAGATCTGTGACTGGATGAGGGTTCTATGGATTCCTGATTCCTGAAGGCAGGGTCTCTTTGGGTCTTGTCCCCTTTGGCAGGCCCTGAGCCCCACTGGCTATCATGCCTGGTGTACCTATGGGGTTGGCAGCGGCAATGACAGTGCAGCGAGCCTGCAGGGAGGTGACAATGCCAGCCTTCGAGATGGAGATACTCTGTTGCTCCATGGCCTCGTGGATGCTGGTTCTGTCCTGGTCATTCATCTGCAAGAGTCACATGCTTGATTCTCACCAACATGCCCCAGTAACACTTGTCCCCCACTGAGGGTTAAGCCAACACACCCTGAATCCCATTACCTACATGGTCCAGGACCCACCTTGTCAAATTCATCAATGAGACACACTCCTCGGTCAGCCAGAACCAGGGCTCCAGCTTCTAAGGTCCACTCTCGGCTGACAGGGTGCCTCTGGACATATGCCGTAAGGCCCACAGCTGAAGCCCCCTGGCCGGTGGTGAAAATGGCACGGCTAGACACTTTCTCAATGTATTTGAGGAACTGAGACTTGGCTGTGCCAGGATCTCCACACAAGAGCACGTTGATGTCGCCTCGCACCTTATGTTTGCCCCCTGGAGGAGGCAAGGATAGGAACAGCGGGAGTGGCGATGAAAGGCAGATGAGGGGTACAGGGCTTACCTCCAATTCCTCAGCCTATTATGAACGGCAAAGGAATATTATCTCCAGAAAGGACTGTAATACCCTGGGACCAGCAATCCCACTTCTCATCACTGAATCCAGAGAAATCGGTGTATAAGAGTGTATAACAATGTTCTCGTAAATGTAAAAAATTGGAAGCAACTGAAATATTCTCCAACCAGAAGGATTAATGAATTACACTATGCTATATGGACCATAATACAGTAACTTGAAAGAATGAACTTGCTCTATTATGCACTAATGCCAAAAGATACCAAAGATATGTTACTGAGTGAGAAAAAGTAGGCTGCATATTTTATGCATAGTCACTTATACACACATTACAGGAAACTAAATAGAAACATGCATGTGTTATGCAATTCCGTGTTTTCTAAGTTTGTGTGTAAGTCTATGATGGCCACACAAAGGTCTGGGAGTGCACAGACCACACTGATCAGAGGGCTGACCGACAAGGAGGGGACTAGGATTAGAACGGGTGGGCAATAGTGATTTTGGCCTTCCTGTGACTTCTAACAATTTAAGTGGATGTAATATAAAAACATATTTGTATGTTACTTTCAGAGATAAACTTAACTTTTTAAAAAATAAAAAATTTTAAAGTAAGAGAAGCAAAGACAAATTTGCTCAAATCAAAGGAAGGCAGTGGTGGAGCTACAGACAACTGGACACCCAAGATGCCACGCCCATGGGCTCTGCTCTCCCTACGATGGCCAAGTCGCACATGGCCTAGCCACCTCTTAACATGCTTTCTCCCCAGACACCCAGGCTTCAGGGTCTTGCCTTGTCTGACACCTAGAACCTGGCTTCTACTGAATTCCCTATAGAGGACGCTTACCTGGGTTTTTGGGCTCCCCTCCAAACAGAGCCAGTGCCAGGCCTCTCTTGATGTCTTCGTGCCCGTAGATGGAGGGAGCAATACTGGCAAAGATCTGAGGACGGGAGGGAGAGAGCCATGGGAATGGGACCTCTGCTCTCAAAAGTCTGGGTCAACCTGATACCCATAGCATATCACCCACATATTCCAGCCTCAGAGGATGGTGATGTCTCCAGCCCTAAAACACCCATCCCACAGCTGCTGCAATTCCACCAGGCCCTGACATTAAGCCCTGCCCTGACTCTGGGCCTTGTCATTAGTTGGCTCTTTCTGAGAATCACAGAACTTGAGACCTTAAAAAAACTTTAGTCCGACACCTTTGTTGTCCTAGTTCAGAAAGGACTACCCTAAGGTTTCACACCAAGAGCAAAGACCCAGGCTCTGACAGCAGGAAGACCCCTCACATAAGCCGTGGCCTGCCTGAACCTCAGTTTCCTCAAATGGAAAAGAGGCAACATTACCCAATTTACAGGAGTGTGTGAGCTCTAAGTGAGGCATTTATACTAGTGTCTGGCTCCTGGCTGGGATATGATGGAGAAATATAATACAGAGCGTCTGGCAACCCAAGTGTCCTTCAACAAATGAATGGATAAAGAGGTGGTACATATATATAATGGAATACTACTCAACCAGAAGAAAAGATGAAATATCACCATTTGTGATGTAAATGGATCTTGAGAGTATCATGCTAAACAAAACAAGTTGGACAGAAAAGCAGAAAAGGACAATAAAGATATCCCTCATATATACAGGATATAAAACAGAAAGCAACAAATGAACAAAGACTCACTGACAGACAACAGTCTGGCGGTTACCAGAGGGGAAGCGGGACAGGGGGAAGTTGAAGAGGGTAAAGAGGGTCAAATATATGGTGATGAAAGACTAAACTTTGGGTGATGAGCACACAATGAATATATAGATGACGTATTACAGAATTGTACATTTGAAGCATTAATAATCTTATTAAACCAATGTCACCCCAATAAATAAAAAAATATAGAGCATCTGGGAGACATGGTCACCAGGAAGTCAGGTCATTTTCACTGGAGATTCACTGAAACATTCTCCATTTCTGTGGGGCTGAGGGGAGGAGCAGGGAAGGGGAGAGAGACAGGGAGGGAGTGGGAAGAGAAAGAAAGCGAATACAAAATCTGCTGAAATTTTAAAGATGAAACTAGAGACATCAGAGACATGTCTTGCTGGTGGAAGTCAGCTTTCACCTCCACCTGCGGCATGGTTGTGCCTTTCCTATTCTCAACCTTTCCACCCTCTGCACAAGCTCTGCATCCTCACAGGTCAAACCTAGCGGCTCAGGAAGCACCAGGCCCTGGGGAGGGGCTGTGAAAAAGAGAAATCAGCACTGAAGTGTTGACGGAGACCCACCTTCACAGGGTGGGATCCAGCTGTCCTGCCTCTGCCACCAGCCAGGCAGAAAAGTTGTTCCCTCTGGCTTTCCTGGAAGTGTGAAGATGGGTGAAAACTCATTCTGGGAGCTGGAGATGGGGATGGGAGTCAGCAGTCTATGCTATGTAATGCCACTGCGTCACAGCCAGGGCAATGTGGCCGGCAGGTCCTCAGGAAACAGGATCTGCTTGTACCACTGGTGCTGTGGCAGAAATGCCTCCTGCCACTATTTTATGCAGTGAGTTAGGAGTGGAGGCCTTTTTCCACATTACCTTCGCTGGTTCTTTCGTGGGCCCTAAAATTTACTGCAAAATTCAGCCCAAGCAGGCGCTGTTAGCACTGTTAATATAAGTGGCTCATAGCAGTCCAGGCCTAGTGGCTGATGTCTCCAAATACTATTTCTCACTGAAAAGAAACACTACTTCCCACAGGGCTGTTTGGAGAAATAGCTGATTCCAGGCCTGAAGCAGAAAATATACAAGAGCTTCAATGCGAAAACCTCAATGACATTAAAGCCTACTACCTTGTAATGACACTCAGTGGTCACCTCACAAGGTAAACCATTCATCATTTTGAACCAAGTCATTATTTTGAAAACTGGTAAATAAAGGGAAATAATCAATTATCCTGCTTTTCATACAGGAGTTCCATCTAGGTGTAGTCAATATAGTTAATGACAAACAGCAGTTTCACTATGTAGAAGTATTCCAGCAAATAAACGAAGAATTTGGAATTAACTAATGAATGGATAGATTTAGTCAAGAACTATCAGTGGCTGCTAACATCAGTGACGTGTTGTGCCTCATCATGGAGGTCTGCCTCTGTAGGAATCTTGCTATAGTCCCCACCCAAAAAAGAAAAAAAAATTCGAAGCAAGTCTGAGTAAGCCTCTGACTACCAATTTACAGAGAACAGGCAACAGGTGTTATGTTCAATAAAGACATAATCTGCAACATCTAGACCGTGGAAAACGCGACAAGACAATCAACCCAGTTTCTTCTGTTCTTTAAAAACTGCAAGAAAAAAAGAGATGAAGAGGAGACTCAAAGATGGTAAGACTTAAGGGACAGACCAACCAATTCCAATGTGTGGACCTTACTGGGATACTGACTCCAAGAAACCTTTTTTAAAAAAGAAAACAGATAATCAGTGAAATGTGAACACCAACCAAATAGCTGATACAAAGGAACTGCTAATTAGTTAAAGTGTGACAGTGGTATTGTGGTTAGGTTTTAATAAAGAGTTTTTTAGAGACACATACTAACAATTAGAGATGAAATGCTACATCTGGCATTTGCTTGGAAATACTTGAGGGGGAGTGGGTGCAAATAGTTACAAGCCTGGCCAGACTGACAACTGGTGAAGCTGAGGGAGGGATGTACAAGGGTTCGCTACACCATTCCACATGTTATGTCTGAAAATTTCTGTAATAGTTTTAAAATGTGGGTCAGTACTTGTGCTAGGGTAGCCCATGGAATACACAATAACCAAATACTCACATATGCATCCTCCCAAACTCTGGTAACCGTATGCAGGGAGTAAAGTGCAATCATCGGAAGACTGAAGCCAGACTATGTGGGTAGAAATCCAGGAGACTTATTTAACCCTTGTGTCTCAGTTTATTCAATAAAATGGAGAAAGATGACACCCAGATTATAGGGTCATTCTTATTATCTGGAAATTACCTAGGCAGTGCCACGTGGATGCTCACTGCTCAGTACGCGTAATTCTTTTATTAAATCCTCATCTGCACTGGGAATGTTAACGTTGGGAGACATTTGGCCCCAGATCTCCCATCCTCCCACATATTATGTGGATGTGCCAAGGCTGCCTGTCCCTGACCTCTTTAAGCAGACCACTTCTCAGAACTGTTTTTGCAGCGGGCACCCCTGTAGAGTGAAGTCACATCTCCCTCCAGGACCACGAGCAGTGGCCTGCATCCTGCTTGCTGTGAGTGCTAGGTTCCCAGGCTTAGTTTCCCTCCTGCAAAGCACCCGTGCATCCAGGTGGGCCTCCCAGTGGGGCTCGAGGGCAAGGGGCAACCATGTTAATGCCTATGCTGCCCACTGTGCTGTTTCTGACCCAGTTATTCCTGGAAATAGGCCAATTTAACAACTGGTAAAAAGGATAAAATCAAACCCAGGCCTACCAGGGAATATCACAGCACTTCCCATGAATTATTTCACTTAACCCTCCTCATCCGAAAGTCATGCTCTTAATTCTCTGCATGCACTGCCCCGTCACCTCTCAGAACGCACGCCCACACACCTGTGTGGCTACTGTGAGTGCTTGGCCCCAAGCTATGCTTATCCTTCCACTGGTCCATTATGCTTTTCAAACATGCAATCCTTGCACCTCGACCCAGTTTCTGTATAGTCTAACTTTTCTGCCTGTAATAGTAACATACAGCTGCTGAGCACTCCGCAGCTAGCACTTCACATGCATTAGGTTGGTGCAAAAATAATTGCGGTTTTTGCAATTTTTTAACATTTTAAACTGCAATTACTTTTGCACCAACCTAATACTTATCTGTTTAATCTTTATAACAACTCTGCGAGTAGATACTATCATCATCTCATTCTTAGATGGGGACAGTTCATCTGATCATACTAAGGGTTAGGCCAAAATTCAATCCCTGATAAAATGAGATCCATGGGGGCAAGGACCGTTTCTGACTTCCCACCAGGATCCCAGAATGTGGCCCTAAAAGGTATTCAAGGACTATGTTGGCAGAACTGAAGTTCTTGTCCTTCCAAGGCTGGCCAAACACCTGCGATTCCTATGGGTACCCCAAATCTTGACAGACTAAGGCAGCCCAGGCAGAGGTGAGTGCATCAGACTTGCCCTGCCCTCAGGGAGTTTTACAGACCACAAACGGAAGGATCCCATTCAGTAAACAAGCCACTGGAACCTGAACTGATTCACCTAAACTGAGGGCCTGGCTCTCTAGGAGCAGAAGAACAGAGGTCAAAGAGAGAGCCAAACTGTTCTATATTAAAAACTGAACAGGAAGTAGACAGCTAAGGCAGAGCGAGGAAGGAAGGGAAGAAAAGGAAGAAAACTGTGCGCTTGAGAACACTTACGACCTGGCAGCCGGGTGGCGCCTGAGTAGGTGAAATAGCAGAGGACTTGTATGAACAGAAATTTAAAATACTATTTGTTATTTGTGAGTCTACAATGTCAATCCCCTTCTCCCCAACCTTCAGCAAAAATGTCTACATAAAAAAACTGAATCCATATTGGGATAGCACTCCTGGAGAAGACTGTGTGTGGGTAGGAGTCTAACACCAGGGGACACCCACATGAGATGAGTTATTCCTACTGCTCTGCCTCCGTTTCAACTTCAAGCTTACAATCCACATGATCTGATGAAGCCTCACAACCCTGTCCTAACCAGGTGGGGACACAGGTTCAGAGGCCCATCCACAGTGCCAATGTTTATGCTCTTCCTTTGTAGCACGGGGCCCCCCATAAAGGCAAGTTTACTGAGCTGCACTGGGAAGTAAAATAAGGGAACCTCAGTCTCCAACATCTGGGAATCAAGACCGAGATTCCAGGGCAGCCTGGAGAAGTAGCTAAGGCTTTGGCAGCGAGCCCTGGGCGCCCACAACACCCCCAGTGAGCCCCCGGACTCCTCGCAGAGCGCAGCAGCACCCCACAGGGCTTCCACCTGCCTTCTCCCCAATCTGCTGGTCCTTGGAGAGGCTGGTGATCATCTTCACATCTTCGTCAGTCAGTTCCCCCACAGCAACCTTGTTGTCCTTCTTGGCCACATGGTTGGCCAAAATGACCGTGGCAAAGACAGGGAAGCCATTAGCAGTGTTAAGGGAGCCGTCGTAGTTGTTGTGGTAGATGCCAGTCAGCTCCTGGGGAGAGGGGAGGCCATGTGGTCAGGTGGGCCAGCCGTGGGGTCCAAGTGGGAGCTGGGCCCACCTCCACACCTGGCTTTACCCAGTTGCTTCTCCTCCAAGTCCTCCATGCTACAGACAACAAAACGAGAAACTCAGCAAAACCAAAGTACAATTAGTCCTCAATCCAGTGTTCTAGTTGGCTAGTTCAGTCCAAAGAGCGACTCAAGAACTCACCTCAGCCAATGCCCCGGGTGCCATGGATCCCCCTCCCCACCGCCCTGCCACAAATGCTCACACAAATTTCCTTAGCAACTCAGCTCCCTCCCAGCCCACTCCTGGCCACGTACTATCTCATCTCCTGGCTTGCAGCTGTCCACCAGATCAGCGAGGAGAATAGCATCTTTGGAGCGGGGAAGCCGGCCAGCTGCCACTTTGCCAGGACTCTCTTGAATGCGGATACGCTGGTAGTTCTGATAGATGGTCTGCGAGGAACAAAGAAATGGTCATGGGGCCTGTCCCTGTGTGGCAGACTTCACACTCCTCCAAGCATGGAATTATGTCACCTGACCTTGACCACGGCTCTGTGAGGGAGAGCAGGCAGTGTTGTTATTTCCATCTACTGACTAGGAAACAGAGAGCCAAAAATGGCAGGAAGTAAACCCACTGTGACTTACACATCAGTGGATGGTCCCTGCTCCTGTCACCACCCCTCTGGATGCCTCCTTACTGCTGGACAGTCAAGCACCTGTCACCAGCCAAATGGCTGAGCCTGCGTGTATGGATGCTGGAGCCAGGCTGCCTCGGTTCAGATCCTGGCTTTGTGGCTTATACTGTGTGATCTTGGGCCAAGTGATTGCCTCTGTGTCTTCTCTGCAGAATAGGCATACTAATACTGCCAGCTGCTGCCTCACAGTGAGGATTAAGTCATACATGCAGAGCACTTAAACTGGTGCCCAAGAAGTGACAAATTACGTTAGCGGGGGCTGATTGCCAACTACCACGTGCCAACATTGTGCCATGCAATTTAATGTTCATTATTTCACTTACCGTTTAGAAAACAGACCACACACCATACCAGCTAAAAGCGTACACTCTGGGTCAAAATAGTGTACGCTTCAATCATTTGAGACACTTTGAGGCTGAGTAACCCCAGCCAGTTTCTTCATTGGCAAAACAGGGTAAAAGTACCTGCCTTTGTAGCGTATGAAGACTACATGCTTCACCTAGCACCTGGCAAGTACTCCAGAAATGTCAGTGAAAATTATTACTCCTCTGCTAGTTACTCTCCCAACTTCCCGAGGAGCAGAGCCTTAACCTCTGCTTGGTGAAGGTGGGATCTGCAAAGGAGGGAAACGAGACAGGGCAAGGAGGCCTGGGCAGAGGCATGGGCTCAGCCGAAGTCCAGTCTCACAGATGTCTCTCCCCAGGCAAGGCACACCTGAACTTTTAAACAGGTGTTTGTAGCTCTGGGATGCCACAAGAGCAACCTCCCGGGCATTTTCTGGCAATGTAGCTCAGGATAGGGTAATTCTCAGAAGCGTAGAATAGTAGAGGGGCCCCAACCAAAGGCCCAGAGAGGCAGGTTATCAGATATGTCAAGAACAAGTCTCGATGGGACCTCAGGCACCCCACGAGTGATGGACTGGAAAGCAAGTGCCTTGCTCAGGGTGCAGCTGAACAAGAAGTGTGTCCAGTTTAGCCAGATCGTCCCAGATTTTAAGAGAAGTCATAAACTTCAATGTATTAAATAAAATCATCTGATTTTAAATACTGGCTTGAACTTTTTTTTTTTTAGGTTTGAAATGTTTTGTAGAATAAGACAATATATTTTTCCCAACAAACTTTAAAAAAAAAAAAATTCAGTTTTGTTGGTTTCTACCACCCACTAGCTTGAATTTGTGAAAACACCATGTGGGCCAAACTAAACAAGCTGGCCAGGCAGATCTGGTTCTCCCGAGGGTGTGGCCAATACACAATGCCCTCTCACTTCTCTCAGCTACCCATGCTGGTTTTCCAAACTGCCTATGAGCTTAGGTAGCCCGTGTATTGGAGATCCCCGAGACAGGAAGGACAGCCAGCAGTCAGCGCTGTGTGCTCTCGCTCACCTCTTCCATGTTGACTTCAAAGGGGCCAGCTGACTGACACTCAGGGCAGGAACCGGGCTTCACCTCCTGGTTCTGGGACTGACAGAAGGGTCCCAGCACAAAGCTACACTTGTTGCAGTTGTACTTGACCATGCTGAGCTGGGGCAGGACGCCTGTGCAGCTGGTCACCACCCCACTGGTGCGGATCAGCTGGTTCAGGTGCAGCTGCCTATGGAGATGAGAGGGCACATCAGAGGCCTGGAACTCTGATGCTCCACCCACGCCCTCCAGAGAGGTAAGTACTACAGGGGATCCCAAAAATCTGGGGCCCAGTGCCACCGGATCCATCAAACCCCCACCCCGTGCAAACCAAAACTCATGACTGAGGGCTCTCCTTCGCTGCAGCCATCTGTCACATGACCCTCCTCCCCCCATCAAAGCTCTCTGGAACAATGCCTGAGCCATGGTGTACACAGGACTGAACTGCCCCCACCTCACCTCAGCGAGCGCAGCTCTTCCACCAGAGGCAAATGGGAGATGCGCACGTGGATGCGGCTGGCAATGCGGTCGTACTTGGGGTACATGGCCAGCACGACCTCCAGGGCAGCCTCATCGAAGATCTGCAGCAGCTCCGCCGGCGCCTCCGGCAGGAAGTACGCCAGGACGTGCTCTCTGGCCGCCAGGTCCTCGTAGTTCACCACCAGGCTCTCCCGGTTCTCTGGAGGCGGGAACAGACTGAGCATCAAGCCAGAGGAGGCAATTTCTGCCTCACTGTGTGAGGAGGGAGCCTGCTTGCTCGCCCAAATCCTTGACTTGAAGCCACAAAGCTCACCTCTCACTTCTAAGTCCACCTTGCTTTAGCTGTAAGATTAAGTAACATGTTCTGAACCTCAATTTCCCAATCTGTGAAATAGGGATGTCACAGAGTACAAATTGCTGGAGGGATTAAGTAAAATAACACATGTACGAGGTCTGAAAATTAAGTTTGCGAACTTGCCACTGTGCGTTTACATTGGCGACACTGTACAAACAGCTCAGTAAGGTTTCACAACCTTGGTATATCAGTGTCTCACAGCTGTGTTTGTGTAGATGTGTGGCAATGTCTTGATGAGTGGCGTTCATTGTTGTTGTTGCATGTTTTTGTGTGCCATCGCAATAAGCAATGAACAAACATTAAATTTCTTGTTAAATTTGGCAAGAGTGGAAGTGAAATCAAGGAAATGTTGGTCCAAGTTTATGGGGCTAACGCCATAAGGAAAACAGCAGTGTACAAACAGACTAAACGTTTTCCTGAGGGGAGAGAATGCATCATTGACGAAGAGGTGTCAGGGTGGCCAGTAACGAATAGAACTGATGAAAACATTGCAAAAATTCATTGAATTGTGTGTCAAAATCGTAAGCTGACTGTGAGAAGCATAGCAGACCAAGTAAACATCAATAGAGAAACAGCAAAATCTTAACTGAGTATTTTGGCATGAGAAAAGTGGAAAAATGGTCCCGAAAGAGCTCATCAATGAACAAAAGCAAAGGAGAGTCAAAGTTTGCCAGCACCTTTTGGAGAGGCAAGACGATGTTTTCGGCTGTGTTATCACTAGTGATGAAACATGGGTCTACCAATACGACCCTGAAACAAAGCATCAAAGTGCACAATGGAAGTCAGCCAATTCTCCACGACCAAAAAAGTTCTGTCAATCCAAATCGAGTCAAAATGCTGTTGATGACCTTTTTTTTTTTTTTTTTGATACAGAGGGATCATTCATTATGAATTTGTACCAACTGGACAAGCAGTTAACCAAGTTTACTATTTGGAAGTGCTGAAAAGGCTACGTGAAAAAGTTAGACGAAAAAGACCTTAACTTTTCGCCAATTCATGGCTCCTGCAGCAGGCCAATGCACCAGCTCACACGGCACTGTCTGTGAGGGAGTTTTTAGCCAGTAAACAAATAACTGTATTGTAACACCCTCCCTACTCACCTGATCTGGCCCCCAATGACTTCTTTCTTTACCCGCAGGTAAAGGAAACATTGAAAGGAAGACATTTGGATGACATCGAGGACATCAAGGGTAATACAACGACAGCTCTGAAGGCCATTCAAGAAAGAGTTCCAGAATTGCTTTGAAGGGTGGACTAGGCACTGGCGTCAGTGCATAGCTTCCCAAGGGGAGTGCTTCAAAGGTGACCGTAGTGATATTCAACAATGAGGTATGTGGCACTTTTTCTAGGATGAGTGTGAGAACTTAATTGTCAGACCTCGTAGGAGACTGCGCCATTCACAAATTGCTTAATAAAGCCAGTTAGATCTTCACATTTACTCGGTTGAATTTGTTTTTTAACAAAACCACACATGAGGGGGGTTTAAGGGAAAATACTCTGGAACTGATACCTCAGTTGTTTATTGACAGAAGAACAGTGATGTTACCAAACCAAACAAAGTCTGTGTACCCAGCGCTTCAAAAGGCCAACACTCAGAATGTCAGAGTTTGGAGTAAGGAAAGGTTTGTTGATCGAGAAGCTGCCAATCGGGAAGATGGGAGATGCCTCTAATCCACCTGGCTCGCTGGACTAGGTTAAGGGTTTTTAAGGAGCTAGGAGGGACCTTGGATGAGTTCGCGAACTTGTCAGACTTCGTAGAGTGCCTAGTACAGAAGGGCTGCAACTTGAAGTGCCTGCCAGGTCTAGGAAGGAAACCCACAAATAAACTGTGACAAATGGAAGACAAAGGGAGTGGAGGGGACAGCAGGAAACCAAGATTTGGATGCCTCTCTTTAAAATTAATTCCGGTCACACAAAAATATGCTACTACTTTCTGTTCAAAGTAGTAATACAAATTTTTCCGTAAAAACCTGCCAAATTTTAAGCATGTCAAAAACCACTTCTGTGGTACAGATGTGCTTCCTGTATTGTCGGCTAGAGAGTCCTAGTGCAGACTTGCAATTCTTTTTGTACAAGGTCTTATCAAAAAATACAGTGAATGTTTTAATTTAAAAAAATTTATTACTATAAAAGACACATTGCCATGAATCCCTCCAAAATACTGCCCCCTCTCTTCAAACACACTTATCCCATCATTCTTTCCACTTTCTGAAGCAGCTCTGAAAGTTCTCTTTCCTAAGTCTTTAGTTGTGCTGTTGTGGCTGCTTCGATGTCCTGAACTGCTTCAAAACATTCACCTTTATGGTCATTTTGACTTTGGGAAAGAGCCAGAAGTCACACGGTGTCAGATCTGGTGAATAAGGTGGATCAGGACACACTGTGTGTCTGAGGACACACAGGAATTGCCATACCAGAAACGATGTGTGACACGGAGCCTTTCCACTGTGACCACAAAATACAGTGAATACCACAGCAGAGCAGAGTGCCATCCAACAGAAAGGCAGGGATCTTTAATACGGGAAGCAGTGCATCGAACCTTAGTAACAGTGTGTGACAAGTTTCAACTTGTTTGGTGCAGTCAGTCGTGTGAGAGCTACAGTTGAAAGTGTTTTAAAGTGTGCTATAAATCATCCTCCATCATGACAACGTTCCACATCACATATTACTTCTGTTATATGGCAATTTCTGTCAAATAAAAACATTATGGTGTGTCCGCATCCACTTTATTCACTGGATCTGGCATCGTGCAACCTCTGGTTCTTCCCCAAAGTCAAAATGATTCAAGACACTGAGGCAGCCATGACAGTGCAACTAAAGACACTCATGAAAGGGGACTTCCAGCACTGCTTCAGAAAGTGGCAAGAATGATGGGTTAAGTGTGTTCAAGGAGAGGGGGAATATATTGACGGGGATTAATGGCAATGTGTCTTTTACTGTAATAATTCTTTTAATTTACACATTCACCATATTGTGTGATCACACCTTGTATTTGTCTGAAGGATGGACACTGTGGGTGCCAGGTTCTAACTCCCATCCAGCAATAGGCAAGTGTGGGCACAGGGTCCCAGAGAACAGTTTCCAGGCTCTCGGCCTCACATGGAAAGGTGCTGGCTCAGGTAGTAGATGGCCGTCAGCTGTGACTAGTTGGCCATCAGCTGTTACCGGCTAGCCATTAGCCAGATATAACTGGCATGGCTACGCTAGGGAATTGGTTGGTTGGCAGAGAAACGGACTGCGGATAGTGTTGATCCTACTTCCTGTGTCTTTCCTGGCCTCCAGTGAGACGGGGGTGCAGGAAGACCCCTCACTGGGGTACTGGCGGATGTTTGCTTTTGTGTGTTGACCAGCCACCATGGAGAGTGTAGTGGTATGACCCCCCTATCTATGGCTCCCTTGGTGTTCCTTTTTGGCCTCACCATGTCCTGCGTTCTTGGGCGGGGAGCGGGAGCTGAGTCCCTGCATGACAGCAAGTTATTTAATGTTTTCTGCATTTCATGTCTCCATTAAATGTGCCACTAATGGGCCAAAGTGATAACTCTCTACAGGAGAGTTTTGGAAGGTGAACTATGGTGAACAGAAATGGGAGTACAGAAGCCATACCTTTGCACATGTCGCTGATGCGTTCCTTGAAGACATTGTGGCCATGGCCATCCACGTGGGTGCGCAAGAAGTTCTTGAAGCGGTGGTGTATCTCTAGCCGGGGGCCTGCCATGCTCACCCACTCACGCACGGAGTGGCCCTTGAGGTCCTCAAGGTTCTCAATGCTCTCAATCATCTCCTCATCCTCCTCACTGTCCTCTGTGGCCCGCTCCACTTGGCGGCGCTTTCGGGCAGGGCGCTCCTCGTCCTCATCGCTGTCTGGAGCAAAAGGGACATCCTTGAGTGAAGTTATCCCCAGCACTCCTTCCCAGCTCCCCAAGACTCTGGAAGAAGGACCAGCCCCCTTAGGGGTGCAGACATCTCAACCTACCGTATAGGAGCCCGCGGCGCATGCGGCCCAGGCCCCGGCCGGCCTCCCGGTCACGCTGCTGCATGGCTCGCTCTGCCGCCTCCCTCTGACTTGCTGTCAGCTCCTCTACGTCCTCATCATCCAGGGCCAGTCCATCAGCCTCGTAGGTGTCCAGTCCCGGGATGGGACGGTAGTCCCTGAGAGACCCCCAAATGTTAGTATCAAAAAAACCCAAATGCCACCCAGGAACTGGGCCTATTTCAGAAGGCTCGGGAGCCCTTGGCTGAAGAGTCTCCAGGCCAGAAAGACAAAAGGCTGAAAAGGATCTCCCATGGATAAACCAAGTGTGGTCTGTCCACATAATGGAATACTATCCAGTTTCCAAAAGGAAGGGAAGTCTGACACATGCTACAACATGGATGAATTGAGGACATTGTACTCAGTGAAATACACTAGTCACAAAAAGACAAATAATGCATGATTCAGTGTGGTAAGATGAAAAAATTCTGGAAATGGTGGTGATGATCACACAACGTGAGTATACTTAAAGCCAATGAACTGGACACTTAAAGGTGTTTGAGAGAGGAAATTTTACGTTATTTTCCCACAATAAAAAAAGGGGGAGCTCACCACACAGCTTTAAGCACCCAATAAGAGAAATTGGAGAACCACAAAACCTTCATACATAAAAGCTTTTCAGAGACATGCCCAGCTTCCCCACAGTGCAGGAACTGTCCCTCTCTGACAATACCGCCTCAAACCCCTTCAAGAGCTGGGAAGGTCTTCTATTCACATCAGCCAAACCACCCTCTCTGAAACTCTCGCCAACTCACTCAAGCCTCTCAGCTCCTCTAAGACTGCCAAGGACTCATTTTCCATAATGTCATCTATCAGCTATATGAAGAGCGATTACCTTATCAAGCAACCCCTGAGACCAAAGCCCTGCTCTCCTCCCTACAATTCTAGGAGGTAGGCATCATTACTCCATCGAAACGATGAGGAAACTGAGCACTAGAAGATGATACGACTTTTGCCAATTGTCACTCAGCAGAGCTGGGTGTTGAAATACAGTACAACCACAAATCGCAAACTCGTTCCCTGATACCACACTGCCTCCCCAAGATAGTCTTGAAGTCTCCTTTTTTTCAGGTAAGTGGTAATCAGAGGAACTGCTACTATTTGGGTGTTTTTCTGTTTTTCTGTAAACTCTGTCAAGCTACACTCTCAAGACAAGTAATCCCATACTCTTCATGCCAGAAACAAAACCCAGAGCCAGATATACTTCTAGGCTGATCCGTTTCTGAATTCTTAAATTCCCAGGAAAAAGGTACCTGACTCTTCAAGTCACAGGAAATATCCTCAGAGAAATTCTAATTGGTCCATAAAAATTTGAGAAAATTGACTTCATCAAAATTAAAATCTTTTGTGCCTCAAAATGTGCCATTAAAGAAATGAAAAAGACAAGCCACAGATTGAAGAGGAGATATTTACAAGTCACATATCTGATAAAGGACTTATACCAAGAATAAGTTTAAAAACTTTTATAATTCAATAACAAAGAGAAATGACTTGAATAGACATTTCCCCAAAGATATACAAATGTCCATTAAGCATGTGAAAAGATGCTCACATTAAGCATCAGAGAAATGTAAATCAAAGCCCCAATGAGACACCACCTTATACCCATTTTGATGGCTATTATAAAAAACCAGAAAACAACAGGTGTTGGCAAGAATGTAGAAAAATGGTAACCCTCAGACACCACTTGTGGGCATGAATGTAAAATGGTGAATCTGCTTTGGGAAAACATTCTGGCAGTTCCTCAAAAGATTAAGCATAGAGTTATCATATGACCCAGTAATTCCATCCCTTGGTATTTGCCAAAGAGAATTAAAAACACACATTTACACAAAAACTTCATAGCAGCATTATTCATAAGTGCCAAAAAGTGCAAAGGACCCAAATGTCCATCAACTGATAATGGATAAATAAAATGTGGGCTATCCAAATGTGGGGAGAGAGTCCCAGAGAGCGGTTTCCAGGCTCTGGGCCTCACATGGAAATGTGCTGGCTCGGTTATTGGATGGCCATCCGCTGTGGCTGGGTGGCCATCAGCTGTTACCGGTTAGCCATTAGCTACTAATATAACTGCCGTGGCTACGCTAGGGGGTTGGTTGGTTGGCAGAGAAGTGGACGGCGGATTGCGGATTGTATGGATCCTGCTTCCTGTATCTCCAACCCAGCCGCCAGTGAGAATATAGTGATATGACTCCCCTATATGGCTCTGTTGTTCTTCCTTTCTGGACTCACCATATCCTGCGTTCTTGTGTGGGAAGCGGGAGCTGAGTCCCTGCATGACACCACCAAAAGGAACATTATTCAGCCACAAAAAGTAAGGAAGTACTGACACACGCTACAACATGGATGGACCTTGAAAACCAGACGCCAATAGCAAAGGGTCAGGTATTATGATTCCATTTGTGTGAAATGGTCAGAACTGGTAAATCTAAAGAGATAGAAAATAGGTTATTGGCAGCCTAGGAGTGATAATGGGAACCAGGATTAACTATAAACAGGCACAAGGGGTCTTAAATGGGATGAACATGCCCAATAAGGAAATATTCAAAAAACGAGAGTGTGATGATTGCCAAACTCAGGAAATTGACTAAAAAGCACTGAATTATATTCTTACAAGGGGTAAATTTTACAATATATAAATTATAGCTCAGTAAACTTGTTTCTTAAAAAGTCACAAAACAAAGTCTAATTTGGCCCAGTTAGCCCTCAGATAGCTCTATCCAGAAGCCCCTGCAAAGGGCCTCTCCTCTCGTTCTCTAAAGGGAAGAAGAAGCAAGGAGAAGGTAGAAATAGATGGTAGAGGATGAGGGAGGGGGTGCTCTGCCTGAACAACTCCACAGTGCACGAGGACCTGTCCCAGGCTGATTTGTCCCAAACTCCTCATTCCTTCCATAGTCTGACATGTTCTGCACACGAGTCTGATCATCTGGGGTGACAGTGCTTAAAGCAAAGATCTGAATAGTCCAGAGAGGGACCCTTCACAGTCCGTGGGATGGCTCACAAGAGCACTCCCTGTGGAGTGTAGGATGGCCTGTACAGTCCTCTCACACACGTCAAGTCTGGAACCCCGAGTCCAAGGAAAGAAAGGCCCAAAAGGAGACTCTCCATGAGGCTCCTGGGCATTCACACAATTCTAGTACTGACACACCCACCAAATCCCGGTTGTTAATACGGGGCAAAGCAGCAATAGAAATCTAACCTTGATCCCTTGCAGAGCTTACTCTACTGTCTTAGCATTAAGCCTCAATAACCTTTAATACATGTTTATCGTTTACTAATTAAGCGTGAAAGTAACTAATACAGGGCCTGGTACAGATTAGGTACAATAAATACTTGAATTGAATCTAAATGATGGTTAATCAGCTACCCCCTAAATTCGCTGTTTTTTTGAAATTGCAGAAAAATACTCAGCTGCCTGTTTCCTGTCCTTTCCAGGTGGCATTCCTGATGTTGTCCACCAGATTAGAGGAGCCTTACATCCCTTGAGGTGCACATCTCATGGAGTTTGGGCTTAACTCAGGCCTTAGGGTGTAGTCTTAGACACAAAAAGTTAAATGGACCTACACTGTGGTCCTATGAACCTGTCTCCTCCCAGACTGAACCAAGTTGCTCTCAAAGGCAAGATGCTCAGATTTATCTACTTCCCTAGCACCCAAAGCATGATCGCAGACACACAACAAGCTCCCTGCAAAACTATCTGTTGATGCAGGCATTGAATGAAAGTACCTCTCCATGCCATCTCCTATAAGTTCCTCTCCATCCTCTTCCTCTTCCTCCACGGGCCCCTCTGTACCTAGCAGCCCCTCGGACTCATCTTCAAAGGGAGGCAAGTCACGGCCAGGGCTGGAGGTCAGAGCATCTGTGCGTCGGGAGCTTCGCCCAGGGCTGGAGGTGAGAGGATCATTGCTTCGCCGAGGCCGAGCTGGGCTGGAGGCCATGGTAAAGGATTCAGATGATTCCTGCAAGGGAAGACCCAGAAGGTGAAGGCTAACTTAGCTTTCTATAAGGTGGCCCTCCCCACCAGTTACCCTATTCACCACACCAAACCCCTTCGACTCAAGATTTTGCACATGCTGTTTTTCTCTACATAGAATGCTCTCCTCTGAGCTCTCTGAGCCAATGACTTCTCAACACACGGGAACCACCTCAAATATCACTTCCTCAAACATCTGGTCACACACAATAAATACCTGTGTTTTCTCCACGACAAATCACTGAGGATGCATTCCCATCCATTGCTAAGCACTGCCATATGAGAACAAACATAAGAAGTCTGATGCTTACAGACTGGTGTAGGAGGTCAGACAGTAAACAAGACAAGGAGACAAAAAGCATGAAGATGTGGGACCTCGTCTATCTTGTGTACACTCTGCGCCAAGCACAGAGAGGGCGCCCAACAAGCATGTGCATAGCGAATAAACGACAGTGGCCGGCTGCCTCCACTGCAGGAGTCCAGCGCTCCCAGGCTGGAGTGGGGGAGGCGGCATCACCAGGAAGACTGAGCGGTGCGGGGACAGCTGGCTTTGCAGACCCCGAGAGGAATCAGCTCCAAACCAGAGCCCAGGGCCTTAGCTCGTCCGTAGGACCGATCCCGGGCGGCCGGGAGCAGGGCAAGAGCGGGGCAAGGACTAGAAGCACGCAGCACCCCCTGTACCCGCACGCTGTCCCTGCTTCTGGCACGAGCCCCGCACCACCCGTGCCCCAGGCTGTGCAGACGTTTGGGCCGCGGGGACTAACCGCGAGCCCAGCACCCGCGCGCTCACCGCCATCTTAGCGCCGCGATCCTCTTCGCTACTGCAGCAGCAACCAGTTTTCGCGCGAAAAGTGGCTCACGTGACCCGCTGGAGCCCGGGAAGCGTCTGAAGGAACACGGCGTTATGACGTCGGCGTCTACCTCCGTCACGCCGGCAAGCGGGAGGCGGGTCAGAGGGGACGGCCGCGCCCACGACGCCCGGAGGCCCCGCCCCGACGCCCGAAGCTGGTCCCAGACACTGGCAGCCTTGCCACCCGCCGGGTGGTGCGCGGTAGCTTGCTCTGCGCTACCTTGACCAGCAAGTTGGGAGCTGACGACCATCCTCACCTGCTGGCTGCCTGACCTTAGTCACGGTATGGCCGTTTTATAGATGAGGCAACTGAGGTTCACAGCCTTGTTTTCTGAGGTCTTACTGTCTTATGAGTGGACAGTTTCAGCTTCTAAAAAAGCTCTCAGGCTGAATACTTAAAGCACCGAAACGCTCCGGATGGTAGGAAGCCACTTCAGGGATGTTGCAGATAGAAAGAACGTTTGTAAAGATGTAGTGAGCAAAGCACAATGATGAACTGCAGGCAAGTCCACAGTTGGGTTACACAGTTTATGATGCCCAGGTAGGGACAAGACTTGAGGTTGAAGAGTCCAAGTCATGAAAGGATCTCCAAGTCTTTTTAGGGAGTTGGAGCTTTATCCTGAGGGCAATGGAGAGCCATGGAAGGGTTTTTGAGCAGGGGAGACAAGAGCCTATATGGGCTTGAGGAGAATCCCTCAGGCTGCCCCTAGGTTGAGGTGAATTGAACCAGGTTGGAAGTAATTGCTGCGGTTTTTCCTCCAGTTACAGGTAGCTCAAGCTAATGCAGTTTCCTTGGTGAGCAGGGCAGGGCTGAATCTAAGCCCTCTTGGTCCTTCAGTGCAGTGAACAAGCTTCTCTGGATGGGACCCAGGTTATGGGGCAGGAGGGATGATGAGGACTGAAAATATCTAAGAGATATTTAGGAGATGGAGTCTGTTGGCCTTGGGGATTGAGGACAGCAAAAGGGAGGTATCCAGGATACTGGTTTAGGAGACTAGGCAGATGATGGTGCCACCTCTGAGATACAGAATGTAAGAGGAGGACAAGTAAGTTTGGGGGGAAAGAGGATGAGTCTGTTTCTGGCTGTGTTGAATGTGGTCCCTAAACAGAGATATCCAAGGAGGCCTTTTGCTATTGGGAGTGGGTGGGATTGTATTATTTATCTATTTCAGCATAACAAATTATCCAGGAATCTAGCAGGTTAAAACAATTACTGCATATGATCTCAGTAGCTGTGTGTCTGGATATGAGCTTGGCTTGGCTGGTGCCTCTATCTCAAGGTCTCTCACAGGCTGCACTCCTGGTGCTGCACTCATGGTACCAGTCTAATCTGAAGGCTCAGCTCAGAGAAGCCCCAAGCTCCTTCATGTGGCAAGACTCAGTTCCTCCTAGATTGTTGGATGAGGACTCAGTGTCATACTGGCTCTTGTGAGGGGGCCTCCTCAGTTCCTTTCCATGCAGGCCTCTCTATAGGGTATGTCACAAAATGGCAACTGGCTTCATTCAGAGCAAGTGAACGAAGGTGCAAGAGTCCATACAAGATAGAAACCATGTCCCAGAAGTAATATTCCATTACTTTTGCCATATTCTGTTTGTTAGTTAGAAGTAAGTTGCTAGTTTCAGTCCACTATCAAGGAGAGGAGGCCATCTCAGAGGCTGCCAACCAGAGGGGTCAAGATGATTGATGGGAACTGCAGGTGACAAGCTGCCAAGAGGTCAAGTTTGGTAAGGACCAGGAGCTACTGGTGGCCCTGGCAAGAGCAAGTCTATGCAAGATCAGTGTCAGGTGCCACATTACAGTGTGCTGAGGACCAGGGTGCAGGGACTTGAGAAGGGTGAACTTGGACAGTTCTTTGGAGAAGTTGGGCTGTGGGACATGGCCCAGTATGGAAAGTACACTAACTGGAGTGGGATGTGGGGCTGAGGAAAGGCCTTTTCCTGAAATGAGAGATACTTGGGCATGTTTAAATGCTAATGGGAAGAGGGTAGGAGAAATGGCAAGGTGGAAGATGTTGGGGGCAGCCTCTGTTATGACCCCCAATTATCCCTGCTTCTGGTATTCACACTTTTATATAATCTCCCACATTGTACCAGAGTTGGTGTGTATGACCAGAAGCATATGACAGAAGTGATTGGATGTCACTTCAGAGACTAAATTATGAAAAGATCATGGCTTTGTTCTCCTTTCCCTCTCTCCGTTAGATCACTCACTCCTGAGGACATACAGGCAGCTCTAGATCCAGGCACCAGCCATCTTGGACTCCGTCTGGATGCACATCACCTTGGGGTTTTATTTTTCTCACATCAGTGGACTTCTGACACTAACATGATCAAGGACAAGTCTCCTTCCCAACTTCTGGTTCCACCATTCAGACTGTGGCTTTCATCCTCAAGGTCTCAAAATGGCTGCCACCCCCACCCCAAGGCATTGCGTCTGATAAATGAGCCAGCTCATCTCTGATCAAGCTTAGCCTTTTCCTTTATTTGTCAGCTGGTCATGAGGGACCTCCTAATCTGCCATAGGTATGAATGAGGGAGAGGCACTGGTGCAACAGTGGTAGATGATGTAGAGCTACAATGGATCACTTACAGTCTTACAATGGCTGCAGGGCCCACGGGAGTTTACAACTTAGTGGGCATGATAGAACCCAGTTCATTAGGGGCAGCTCTGGCCTCATGGTCACTTGATGTTCCCTAGTCATCTCCACCAGGATTCAGTAGACTTGTGGAGTTTGCATTTTGAATTTTTATATAGTTTTCTGCAGTAGAGATCCTGGCCTTGCTCTAGAATCCTAGGGCTCCACATTGTGGTTTTCACATATGAAAGAAAAACAGCAAAGTGGAGTTGGTACTGTCAAGAGAACAATCTAAAAATGGAAGCAGGAGTCCTCCAGGAAACTGAGCTAATACATCCCCTCCATATGAAACTGAACTGTGCAACTGGGCTACATCCTGATACAGTTCTTGTAACTGGCTTTGCATCACTGAATTCTCTATTAAAAAATAAAATTTTCACCTAGCAATAGACGTAAGCAATTAATCATGTATAGCATAGTGTAAATCTCCTTGCCAGTACCAATTATAGCTTTTTCAGAGCAGCTTGTGTAATCTCTTTAGAAGTCCCCCTTTTTCTGTCTTTATAAACTCTGTCCCTTTTCTGTCTTTATAAACTCTGTCCCTTTCTTTCCCCCGCCGAAAACAGTTGGATTTCAACCAAAATCTGTGTCTCCAGGATTTGCAATTCCTAAAAAACCCCAAATAAAGCTTTTGCTTGCTTTACAGTTCTTAGCCGAAATGGATGGACAATATGTGGTGTCAGAAGTGGGATCCAGAGTGACTTGCCTCCTCCAGCATCTCTATGATTTGAGTAAGGTACTTAAAAGAGTCCATTTCACCTGTTGTCTCCCCAGTGATCCTGGATCCTTGTGATAAGTCCTTCTAGACCTGAACCTCCTGCCTTGGTTAAGTTCCAGGCTCTACTTAGATGTCCTCTGTTCCCGATCTTTTGTCTACGGGATTTGAAGTGCGTGTCTGGTAATTACTTCTTTTGAAAAATGCGAAGTATGCTTTCTAAGGGAGAGGCTGCTAAACAGCAACATTCTGGAGCTCCTGCTTTATTTATGTACAAAAATTTCAGGTCTCTGTCCTGTAAATTTCTATCTCGCTGGACCATAATTGCCCAGGAGGATTTACAATTGAACTGGCCAACTTGGGGCTTATTTGAAATCCCCAAATTAATCTATCTGTGTAGTCAGTTGGAAAATGACTACAAAACTCAGCAACCTGAATGGAAAGCATATTTTAATTAGCATTTTGAGGCCTCCAAACATAAGTAATTAAAAAATTGCTTCCCTCCAAGACACAAATTCTAAATTAACCAAAGCAAATTTCAAGTTGTCTCAGAAACTCACTAAATTTGAGGAAACTTCTAAATGTTCATCTGACATCTCATTATCTGCACCTTCTGCTCCTTTGCTGTATGCCTGTTTTCCCTCTCTTTATCCTTCACTCAGTGAACTCCCTTTTTATAACGATGAACTTGAGGCTCTGTTAGATCCTCTTACCACCCCATTTAATGTTAAACCATTGGATGGGCCAAGCCCAAGATGACAAACCCTTATTTCTTATATCCCATGGACTAAACCTGAGCTCCATGCCATTACTAAAGATCTCCCTAATCTAATCCCAAAGAGGGCCATTGGGTTTACTAGGGAATTTCTGCTAACTATCCAAACATAGGAGCCAAGGTTGTCTGACCTCTGTCAGCTTATCTATGTGTTCATAGGAGAAAGTTATGCAAGAGAATGACCAAACAAAATGGAATGGCAAAACCCTATGAGAGACTTTTCTTTTGAGGACAAGAAACCATGAACAAAGCCTCAAAGCTGGCTAAATGGCTTCATGAAAAGATACCCGAGGCTTTTCTTTGAGTTATTGTTTGGAAGAAAATTTAAAAATATATTAAAAATCCTGATTAAACTGTTTTTTATAATTATGATAGATTTGAAAAAAATTTTAAACAGTATTCTGGCATTGATGCAGTCAATGATGACACCTCAATGCTTTTTTTTAGCATTAATTAAATTTATTTTAATTAAAGTTTATTGGTATGACACTTGTTAGTAAAGTTACATAGATTTCAGGTATCTCAATGTTTTTTAATTCAGCTTTTGTTGAGGGTATACAAGACAAACTTGGACAACAGGTGAAAAAAAATGATAACTTAATTGGACCACCATGCAAAACCATAATTTAGTACACTGATGAGCAGCTCACCAAGCTATCCAAAAAGCTACACAAGCCCTAAATGCCAAAATTCAGGCAACTCAAGTAATGAGCCTACAATTACAGCAATTGACAGCTAAACACACCTGTCAAGATTCCCAAGGCAAACCACCATACAGAGGGGTTAGTAATTATTGCAAAAAGCCTGGACATTGGGGGAAAACGATTATTTAAAGCTTAAAAGGCTAACAGCCTGTAAAATTTGCAAATCCTCCTTAAGGATTCCAACCTAAATTTTCTCAGCAATAGGGTTGCTCTGAGGATCAAAAGGGGATTTTATTCTCATGCTCCTAATTAATTCTTTAGGAGAAATTGAGCTAACTATTAAGAATTAGGTAAGTAAGTGTCGTGCAGGGCGGCCTGCGGGGTCTCTGGTCCCGCTCCCCACATAACGCAGGATATGGTGAGGCCAAAAAGGAACACCCACGGAGCCATAGGTAGGGGAGTCATACCACTATATTCTCTCTGGCGGCACTATACTCTCACTGGAGGCTGGATCCACACTGTCCGCAAACTGCCATCCACGCTTGCCAGCCCAGCCACCATCTTCTTGCTAGCCCCATTTTTCTCTTCTTTTCTCTGCTAGCATAGCCACAGCAGTTATATTAGTGGCCAATGGCTCACTGGTTACAGCTGACGGCCAACTAGCCACAGCTGATGGCCATCCAATCACATTGATGGCCATTTACTACCTGAGCCAGCACCTGTCTATGTGAGGCCGAGAGCCTGGAAACTACTTTCTGGGGCTCTGCCCTCACACTAAGGAGTACTGAAACCATACAAGTGGTGAGGGTTTCCAATCAACCCATGACTGTCTCCAAATCCCATTCAATTCCTTTTCAATTTGGACCTATTCAAGGAACCCACTGATTTTTGGTTCCTTCTGTACATATTCCTCTTTAGGGAAAGACTTTCTTGAAGTTTGGTAACCCATATTTCCTTCTCTCAAAAGGGGGAAAATATTCTTACATCTTGAGTTTCTAACTAATGACCCTCAAGAGAACTAGACCATAGCCCTGTTTTTCAGTCACTTTAACTGACTCAAACCCTCTTTTAGAGTTCATTCCAAATTAACTTGGGTCAAAAAATGCCACTGACATAGATTGCACTTATTCTGCACCAGCAATGAAAATTAAAATTGACAAAAATAAACCTTTGCCTAACATCCATCAATACCCTTTAAATGCAGAAGCCATTCAAGGAATCAAACCTATCATTGAGGAATATCTCAAAGAAGGCCTCCCTTGTAATGATATTTGAGATATCATCCCTTGCACAGGCCCTTGTAATACTTATGTTGTCTCTGTTAAAAGAGGCAACATTTTGCACAGGCCTTTGTAATACTTATGTTGTCTATGTTAAAAGAGACAACATCCTGTGGGAGGGGATGGAGGTTTGTTCAAAATCTAAGAGCTATAAATAATAGTCATGCCTTGGCACCCAGTCGTGCCTAACCTTCATACCTTATTCTCAGCCATACCACCAGAAAGTAAATTCTGTTTAGTTACAGATTTTTATAGTGTTTTCTTAAATATCCCTGATGATCCTGAAAGCCAGTTCTTAATTGCTTTCAATGGGAAGGACATCAGTATACTGGGACAATAATGTCTCAGAGCTACAATGAAAGTCTGACTTACTTTTCCCAAATTTTAAAGGCAGATATTGCCCATATAGCATCCCGTTACCAATCCACCCTTATAATATGTGGATGACCTCCTCCTCTGCTCGCCCTCTAAGAAAGCATCCCTTGAAGATAGCCTCCATCTCCTTCAAGAACTAGCAAAAAAGGGACATAAGGTACCTAAAGAAAAACTTGAGTTTTGTAAAACTCAAATTAATAATCTAGGACATTTAGTTACTGATAAAGTTCTCCTCTTGGATTCTGATAGGATCCAGGGCATTTTAACTTTTCCTAGCCCCAAGACTAAAAGGCACCTCAGGGAATTCCTAGGTTTGGCTGGATAGTATAGAAATTTGATTCCTAATTTTTCGGTCATGGTTTACTATTTATACTCTCTTCTCAAAGCTGACCAGACAGAGCCTCTCACATGGACGGAGGAATCCCAGAAAGCCTTCGGTGAAATAAAAGGCAATCTTTATGATCCACCTGCTGTAGGCTATCCTAATATCAGTTGCCCTTTTCCCTTTTTGTTCATGAAGGGAGGGAAATACCTTGAGTGTCTTGACCTAATGACATGGAAGCCAACGACATGGGGCCCACTGGATACTGTGGTCAGCAGTTAGATCCAGTGGTCAAAGGTCTCTCTCCCTGTATGAGAGCCATTGTGGCCATTGTTAATTTACTACAACATGTAAAAGAGATAAGAAAGGACTTTCCACTACTCTCCATGTGCCTCTGTCATGCGGGGCGACCTGCGGGGTCTCTGCTCCCGCTCCCCATACAAGAACGCAGGATATGGTGAGGCCAAAAAGGAACACCCACGGAGCCATAGGTAGGGGAGTCATACCACTATATTCTCTCTGGCGGCACTATACTCTCACTGGAGGCTGGATCCACACTGTCCGCAAACCGCCATCCACACTTGCCAGCCCAGCCACCATCTTCTTGCTAGCCCCCATTCTTTCTCTCTTCTCTCTGCTAGCATAGCCACAGCAGTTATATTAGTGGCCAATGGCTCACTGGTTACAGCTGACGGCCAGCTAGCCACAGCTGATGGCCATGCAATCACAGTTGGCCATTTACTACCTGAGCCAGCACCTGTCTATGTGAGGCTGAGAGCCTGGAAACTACTTTCTGGGGCTTTGCCCCCACACTCCACGCCTACAGGCTCTCGCCTCACAATATACGTGACAAGCGTCTTCCGCGAGGGGACCTGTGCGAGGAGCCTGGGGGTGAATGCAATATCCTGGACATAGCCAGGCTCTCTGGGCACAGCCAGGGTTTCTCAGGGCACCACCAGTGCTTCTGGGCACAGCCAGACTTCCTGGACTTCTTAGGGTACCACCTGTCTTCCCGGACACAGCCAGGGTTTCTCAGGGCACTGCCACTCTCTCTGGGAACAGCCCGACTTCCTGGGCACAGCCAGGGTTCTCAGGGCACTGCCACTCTCTCTGGGAACAGCCCGACTTCTTGGGCACAGCCAGGGCATCTTCAGGGCACAGCCAGACTTCCTGGACACAGCCAGGGCTCTCAGGGCACTGCCACTCTCTGTGGGCACAGCCACACTTCCTGGACACAGCCAGGGCTCTCAGGGCACTGCCACTCTCTGTGGGCACAGCCACACTTCCTGGACACAGCCAGGGCTTCTCAGGGCACTGCCACTCTCTCTGTGCCTCTCAGGGTACCCTGCTGGAACAACAGCGACTCACAATCAAGGTGCTTACATATTCTCAATGGCGGCCAGTCAAGAGACAAAAGCAAGTATCCCCCAGTTCCACTAACAACAGTTCCCAAACAAACAGTCAAGCGGTCCATTAAATTAGGGATGGAAGGCAATTCCCCATAGTCCATAGTCATTCGCCAGGGCTGTCCTGGGGGTGAGGGACGACCTTGACCTCACCCTTATCTCCCACGGAGGACTCAGCAAGCGTTACCTCCTGGGACTATAAGTCCTGCATCCGGGCTGCCCGAGCAGGAACCTCCCAGCCGACAGGGCTGCAACGACCTTCGCTTTCTCCGGCCTGTGCTGGTTGGGGAACTGTCCACATCTTTCCACCTCTCCACGGGGCTCCATCTCTCCAGCAGCTGCATGGCTGTCCCTGTGCTGGTGGGAGAACCGTCCACGTCCTCCCACCCCTCCACGGGGGTCCAGCTCTCCGGCAGCTGCTCCTCCTGGTCTTCCTCAGACTGGGTGTTCACACGCACAAACTGCTCCACCGTCCTTTGGAGAGCTTTGGCTGGCACCATACCCTGCTCGCTGCACCATTTGTCATGCGGGGAAGCCTGCGGGGTCTCTGCTCCCGCTCCCCATACAAGAACGCAGGATATGGTGAGGCCAAAAAGGAACACCCACGGAGCCATAGGTAGGGGAGTCATACCACTATATTCTCTCTGGCGGCACTATACTCTCACTGGAGGCTGGATCGACACTGTCCACAAACCGCCATCCGCGCTTGCCAGCCCAGCCACCATCTTCTTGCTAGCCCCCATTCTTCTCTCTTCCTTCTCTCTGCTAGCGTAGCCACAGCAGTTATATTAGTGGCCAATGGCTCACTGGTTACAGCTGACGGCCAACTAGCCACAGCTGATGGCCATGCAATCACAGTTGGCCATTTACTACCTGAGCCAGCACCTGTCTATGTGAGGCTGAGAGCCTGGAAACTACTTTCTGGGGCTTTGCCCCCACAGCCTCATTCATTGGAAACCTTACTTAACTCTCATACTCAGCACCTCTCTGCTAGCCAACTAACCTCCTACAAAGTTCTTTTATTGTGTTCAGCTAATGTTACTATTGCTCAGTGTGACTCTGAATCCTGCTACTCTCCTTCCTCTGCCCTCTGACAAAACTCCTCATGACTGCCTCACATTAACAGACCACCTACTAACTCCTCAAATTGATTTATAGGAAATTCCTCTTGAAAATGCTGAATTAGTTTGGTTTGCTGATGGTTCTTACCTAAAATATGAAATAGGCCTGTGGGGACAGAGCCCCAGAGAGCAGTTTCCAGGCTCTTGACCTCACATGGAAAGGTGCTGGCTCGGGTAGTAGGTGGTCATCAGCTGTGACTAGTCGGCTATCAGCTGTTACCAGTGAGCCATTAGCCATGATATAACTGTTGTGGCTAAGCTAGCAGGCGGTGGAGTGTGGATTGCGGATTGCAGAGAGGTGGATTGCAGTTAGCAAGTGAGGTTGGTTGGCAGAGACAAGTGGACGGCACATTGCGAATTGTGTGGCGCCTGCTTCCTGTATCTCAAACCCAGCCGTCAGCGAGAGTATAGTGGTATGACTCCCTTACCTATGGCTCTGTGGGTGTTCCTTTTTGGCCTCACCGTATCCTGCGTTCTTATGTGGAGGGCGGCACTAGAGACCCCGCATGATACCCTGCGTGACAAGGCCACTACCAAGCAGGCTATGCAATTGTCTCTAAATGAAACCATTGAGGCCAGTCCACTGCCTCAGGCAACTTCTGTTCAACAAGCAGAGTTCTATGCGTTAATTGGAGCTTGCAATTTGGCCAAAGGTAAAACAACTAACATATATACTGACAGCAAGTACACCTTTGGTGTTGCCCATGACTTTGGTATGCTCTGGAAACAGGATTCTTGACTTCTTCCAGACAAAATATAAAAAATAGTTCTTACATTTTAGAACTCTTAGAGGCTATCCAATTACCAAAATCTTTACCAATCGTAAAAGTCCCTGGACATCCAATGGCAAGCATAGAGGAAAATAAAGGTAATCATTTGGCTGACACTGCTGCTGGGTAGGTAGGCAGCATTAATCAATTTCAGCCCCTAATGGAAGCACATGTGCTACTGGCTGAAGCAATTGGAGATTTAAAAGATATCATGGAAGCACAGTATTTAGATGTTTGACAAAATAGAAAGTAGTGGTTGAAACAAAGTTGTAAATTTGACCCTAGAAGAAACTTATGGGTAGGTCCAAATGACTGACCCCTCCTCCATGATTGTATACAATATTACATATTACAATATGTACGTGACAACTCACTGGAACACCAGAAAAAATGGTTTCATGGGGAAAACAATATACTGGAAGTCCTCTCCAAAGATAGCTTCCCAGGTATACCCAAAATGCCAAATCTGCCCAAGGCACAACCCTGGAAAACTGATTCATACCTCAATAGGGCATTTTCCCTTGCCTTTAGATCCCTTTGAGGTCTAGCAAATGGACTTTATTCAGTTGCCCTCTTGTCAAGGATACAGGTATGTGTTAGTGATGATTTGTATGTTTTCTCACTAGGTGGAAGCATTTCCATGCTGCGGAGCCACAGCCTCAGCAGTGAGTTAAATACTCCTAGAGAAGATATTCCCAACTTGGGGAATCCCCACAGAGCCCCATCATGACCAAACTACTGGGGAACTCATTTCACAGCACAAGTTATACAAGCTGTTTGTAAGATCTGAGCCATTTTGCAACATTTCTATTGTGCTGATCATCTCCAGTCCTCCAGTCTTGTAGAACGGACTAATGGGGTAATCAAAACTCAATTGGCAAAACTCGTGGAGTCTTTTCATCTGCCTTGGCCTAAGGCTCTTCTTTTGGTATTGCTCAACTTAAGATCTACTCCCCTTGGCAAACATAGACTGTCTCCTGCCTGTGAAATTAGTACAGGCAGACCCCTGAGATTAGATCAAGGAACATGTGAACCTGCACTGCTAAAAGGAGACGTCCTGATTTACTGTAAAGAACTTATAATGGCCCTTAAAACACTCACAGCTTGTGGAGCAATCTTTCCATAGTGCTCTCCTGGAGACAAAGATCTACAATGTCGTGATCGCCAACCTGGAGATTTTGTTTATCATAAATGCCATCTCCATAAAGATGCCCTTCTGCCCCAGTGGAAAGGGCCATATCAGGTATTGTTAACTAACCCTTGTGCTGCTTAACATAATGGTATTGGCTCATGGAGTCATGTATCTCATTTAAAAGGGACGCATACCTGAGTGGTCATCTCAGCCGTTTGGAGATCTTAAGCTGAAAATCTCCAAACAACTCAAGATCACCACTAGAATTCTCATTCAAGAATCAAAGCAGATGGCATGTGATGTGTACGACTTACCCAAGACCCCAAGATTCCAGGTCAGAACGTGATTCTACCCAGCGACCCTTATACTTGGTCTTCCCTTTAACCACCACCTTTGTTTCATTTACTGGTTGTATTGTTATCATAACCTAACTTTTGTCTGAACAACTCTTGAGAAAACATTCTTCCTTTTCCTAGCTCTTTAGTTTAATTTCAAGATGAACATACTCAGATTTTTATGTCTGCTTACAACAGTGAATACCCTATTTGCCCTTTGTAACGCAGGGTCTCAGCTCCCACTCCCCTCAAAAGAACGCAGGACATGGTGAGGCCAAAAGGAACCACGGAGCCATAGATAAGGGACTCATATCACTATATTCTCGTTGGTGTTGAGACACAAAAGCAAACATCCGCCAGTACCCCAACGAGGGGTCCTCCTGCACCCCCGTCTCGCACACAGGAAGTAGGATCAACACTATCTGCAGTCCACAATCTGCTTGTTAACCGCACTTGCTGGCCGCAATCCGCCGTCACTTCTCTGCCAACCCCCTCTTGCCAGTGTAGCCACAGCAGTTATATTAGTGGGTAGTGGCTAACGAGTAGCAGCTGATGGCCATCTAATAACCGAGCCAGAACTTTTCCACTTGAGGCCAAGAGTCTGGAAACTGCTTTCTGGGACTCTGTCCCCACACCTTTCAACACCCTTTTGTTCCTGATAGCCAACGATTATCCAACAGCGCCAATTTAGCTAACTGAAACTGAACTTTTCAACTGGGCTAAACTAATTTAGCTGGGCTAACTATACTCATGATGAGCAAGAATTAGTGGCTCCGTCCCTAAGCCTTGAAAGCTTATAAAATCTAACTGGACATAACACTGGATTTAAAGTCCTTTATTCTCAAACCTCAAAAAATGTTGATGGAACACATGACCTTCCTGTAGCTAGATCCATCCATAAGGTACTCCCCAATCCACAAGGGAATACCCATAAATACAATCTGAACTCTTACTGATAACTTGTCTGTTTTGAAAATATAAATAGTTCAGGCAGAATCTTGAGTTTTGTCCATTTAAAAATGTGTAACTACACTCTTGTGTGATTCAGATGACCACAAGTTCATGCCTCAATGGGCCTTCAGCAACTACAATGTTACTTGTTACAATGTCTCTCTAATGTGGGGAAATTAGGGAACAATGCCACTAAATCCTGGAAAGCAGATGTAGTTCTGCTCCTGAATACTACTTGGGGACTAGATAAAAAATTTTGTATTTGATGGAAAACAGATAAAATCTCTCAGGGAATCCCAGCCCAAATTCTTAGAACAATCAAACCCATCCTAATCTTTCAATCCTAACCCAAATATACAGAGACCTCAGGTGCTCTTTTAATCACACTCATGAATCGCATGATGCATTTAATGTCTTCTGTGTTGACAACTATTATGATCATCCAACATATGGGAGGACATGAAACCCCTGCCTCAAAAATAGACTTAATACTTCTCTTGGAGTCTGGGTTTAGGGGCCTAATTATGCACTCTCACTTCAGGACACCAAGTATTTCTTTTTGTGTGGGACCCAAATATGTCACCTTGTCGACTCGATGGCAAGGCAGATGTGGTATCATTATGTTTGTCGTGTGGGAGATCCTGCTCGCTGCGCCATTTGTCGTGCGCGGAGGCCTGCTTGCCATGCCATTTTTCAGGTGGGGCGGCCTGCGGGGTCTCTGCTCCCGCTCCCCACACAAGAACGCAGGATATGGTGAGGCCAAAAAGGAACACCCACGGAGCCATAGGTAGGGGTGTCATACCACTATGGTCTCACTGGAGGCTGGGCCCACCGGACGCGCGACCTGCCGTCCGCCTTTCCGCCAACCGACCGACCGACAACTCCTCCACTCTCCTCGACTCTGTTCCTCTCCTCTCTTCTGCTCTCCTCGGCTCTCCTCTTCCGCTTTCCTCAGCTCTGCTCGGCTGCTCGGCTCCTCGGCTCCTCGGCAATCCTCGTCAGTCCTCGGCTCTCCTCCGAAGCCGCAGCAGTTATACCGGCGGCCAATCGGCTAACTGGCCACAGCCGACAGCCAATCAGCCACAGCCGAGCCAGCACCTTTCCACGTGAGGCCGAGAGCCTGTAAACTACTTTCTGGGGCTCTGTCCCCACAATGTTCATACTTGATGCTATCACCAGAAAGACTCTCCCTTCTTCTGCCATTATCACCAGTCTAAGCACCTTTATCTATATACTTTGACCAAACAGAATTGGGATTTTGGGCATGGTCTTCTCTGTCCTCTCTCTACCCACCCCATAATAGATCAGTGAAGCTTTGGGCATGCCTTTGCTGGAGTTTTCTTTCTTTAGTATGGAGTAGCTGAATTAGAAAAATCTATCAGAAATCTTTCTATTCTTGTAGCACAATGTTATTGCAGCTATTCTTGAAGTACAACATGGAATGACTGACCGTCTGGCTGAGGTAGCACTACAAAACCATATGGCTCTACATGTGTTAGCCACCCAACAAGGCTTATTCCGAAAGGTATGTTGTTTCTCTGTTAAATCAGGTAAAGTGATGCAACAGCTTGAGGTTCTGAAACAAAATATTAAAATCCCTTGAACAGACAGAACATTACCTTATCAGTTGCAATTGGACAGACTTATGCATATTTGGCTGCCTGCAGGAATGGGACCTGACTTTGTTCTACATTACCGGCCTTAATCATATTGGTTTTCGTAATTACACTGTTCACTACCTTAACCAGATGTTTTACCAGGTGCATTCAACAACGACTAACAGCCACTGCCAGAATAATGGTAGCCCAACATCTAGGGGTGTTACAACAAATAAATCTGACTGAGACCACCTCTACAAAGGAACCTTTGAACTGAGGAATGTGTGACTTAGCTCTGCTTCGGACAAATGTCCTATTGTTCAAATGTGTCCATAAGCCCTCTTACTGTACACTCAGGAGACTACTTTACCTCTATGTGGGACATGATATACCAGGAAGGAGCCTCCCTCGTGAAGAGGGAACAATGTTGCTTTTTCGATGACTAGACCAATGGTACTCCCTGATGGTTGATCATCTATGCTTTCTAAGGAAAGATCTTGATCAAAAGGGAGAAATGTGAAAGGAAAACAGCAAAATGAAGTTGGTATTGTCAAGAGAGCAATCTAAAATGGAGCCAGGAGGCCTTCAGGAAACTGAGCTAACATACCCTCTTCATGTGAAACTGTACTTTTGAACTGGGCTAAACCAATTGGCTAAATCCTGATACAGTTCCTGGAACTGGCTCTGCATCACTGAATTCTCTATTAAAAAATAAAAATTTCACCTAGCAATAGACATAAGCAATTGATCGTGTGTAGCATAGTGTATACCAATTGATAACACCAATCACAGTTCTTTCAAAGCAACTTGTGTAAACTCCTTTGGAAACCCCCCCTTTTTCTGTCTATGAACTCTGTGCCTTTTTCTCCCCTAGGAACACAGTTGGGTTTCTACCCAAATCTCTGTTTCCTGGATTTGCAATTCCTAAAAAGACCTCCAAGTAAAGCTTTTGTTTGCCTTATAATTCTCAGTCAAAATTGATTGACACCCACTAGGACTCGCAATAAACTTTTCACAGCATCTTTTCCCACTACATATGCCTCTGTCATAGGGTCTGTGGGTGCTGTGGCCTAAGGGACAGCCCTTTCCTGCTGTGAGCCTCACTCCACATTGAATGCCTTTGATGTCACTCACTGACGTATGGGCCAGAGTAGCATTCCCAGGCATGGAATATACCTCTTCCAGAACCCAAAGAGTGGGTTCTAACATTGTGCTTCCTTTCCTGCGTTGGGGTGTACAAGATGCAATCATTTGTCATTTACTTTGGAAGGGATTTCCTGATATACCTCAGACAACTAGACCCCTACAAACCTCACTGATGTGGCAAGCCGCCATATCTCCACAGGGTTTATCTTCCACCCTTGGGAGCAAAAATGCCTCATCAAGGTCTTCATCTATCTGTTATTTCTTGTTCATTCAGAGAGATTAGCAGGATATCATCAATATAATAAACCAATGCGGTATTCTGCAAAATGTCCAGACAGCCATGGTCCTTAGACTATATTATGACAAAGCGTAGGACAGTGACCACAGGCTTGTGGCAAGACCATAATATAAACTGTTGTCCCTTCCTGTGAATGTCAATGGTTCCTGATAGGGACCTGAGGCCATGTTGATCTGTGCTAGCAGGGATACCAGCACAGCAGTTGTGGTTGTGGCTACTCCTAAGTTGAATTTGCAGCAATCCACTACCAATCTCTGTATTTTTTCAAGGCCAGACTGATAAATTAAATAGGGATGTGATGGGGCCCAATCCTTTCCACATGCTTTAGGTCTTCAAGGGTGGTACTAATCTCTGCCATTTCCCGTTATATTATTTATTTATTTATTATCTTGGCTGTGGTGGGTGGGTGAGGGGAAGGAAGTTTCAGGGACTTTCACTTGACCTTCATATCTATGAAAAATCTCACCACTCAAACCAATGTGGGCATTCTACCAACTACTGAATATATCCATCCCAGTGAGCTATACAGCCTGCTGACTGCTACTTTGTCCTCGATGGTTATATGACTATTGCACCCACTTTGCTCTTGACAGCTGAGTACTACCATCTTGTCTCTATTATTTTGGGACCTCCATTGCTATCAGTCAGCCAGTTCTGTAGCAGCATCTCCTTCTGTCAGCCATGGCCTGGAGAGGATGACCACCCGTCAAGCTGGTGTAGGGCAAGGAACAGAACTTGGGAGTCAGATCTTTGTTTATTAAACTATTATTTATTGAAATTTGCTGATGCTTCACTTTGTCCTGCGTGTGTGGGATACTGCAGTGAAAAAGCCACTGCCTGCCCTAAAGGGAGGGTGTGAAATATAAACCCTCAGTTATTCCACAAATAAAATCCCACAGAAACCCACATGTGGGGCCCAAACTCAGAGTATAAAATGCAGAACTGTGCACTGCGATCGTAATAGCAATCTTTTTTTCCTCCCAGGTAGTCTGTACTGTCTCAAAAAGCATAAAAATAAAGATGGAATGTAGTCATTCAATCTCATCACAGTACTCCATTTCTCCTCCTCTGGCACATGGTAGGAGGGAAATTTCCTGCCCCCTGTTGTTTAAAAGGAGAAGCCTAGGACTTGCTTTTACCAATTAAATGAGTTGGGGTGATATGTGTAATGTCCTGGCAGAAACTCTAATTATTGCTGACCTTGACTCCTCACAGCCCATTTATGAAGGCAGGCATCTGCATGGACCACAGCCTCTGCCAGCTGATAAGAAACTGTGCATGCTGACCCAGCAGGCTGCAACAGTGCCAGATAAGCCAAGTCCCAAATGGTCATAAGGTGGTGACATCCTAACCTTCCCCTCTTTTAGAACAGGAGCTAGGGAAAGAATGGGGCCCAATATCATTTCAGTTCAATGGTAAAGCAACTTTGTTATCACCGAGTGTGTATCTGGGGGTTACTGTGATAAGTGGGTGTCTACAATTTGCAGCAAGCACTGAGTCAGCTTCAGGACATTCATTGCAGGGAATGTGACAAGCACAGTTCTGTTCTCAAGACACTGACATTCTAATGGGGGGGAGGCTGATGACTAACTAGGAAGCAAGTAAATGAATATAATCATGTTAGTGAGATGGTGATCAGAAGGAAATAAAAGGGCATTATGTGACAAAAACTGGAGAGCTACTTTAGCTAGAATGTCAAAGAGGAGGTGATGTGACAAAGAGCCAGCTAGGCAGGGGACAGATACAGAGACCCGCAGGCAGGAACAAGCTTGGTACATTCAAGGAAGAGAAGCAGAAACCAGGTGGCTTGAGGACCCTGAATGAGAAGGGGGTGAGTGGGAGGCGGTGGGGGTCGGGGGCAAACCATGAGGGGCCAGCATGGGAACAGCCAGGAGAGAACAAGGCATAGAAGTCAGGAAGGCACGGAAGGGCAATCAGGGAAGGCTTCCCAGAGGAAGTTGCCTGAAGAACTGCTTAAGTTAGAAATACATAAGAGGGGCAGTTCAATCCCAGCGCTTAGGTTTTGTCACTTCCTAGTTGTGTGGCTTTGGGCAAGTTATTTAACGTCTCTAATTTTCAAGTTCCTCCTCTGTGAAATGCGACTAGTAATAACCGCTTTGCAGGGTTGTTGTGAAATCAGTGCCTGGAATCCGGATAATGCCAGTGTGCTTTGATGTGGCTATGCCGGCAGCGTGGCAAGCTGGTGGAAACGCGTCGTTCGGGGGGTGGGGTTGTCCCTACCCTTCCTTCTTCTCCTAGGTGACCAGAAGTCACCAGGCCGGATTGCCACTGCTGAGCGTCCGGGGCAACGGCAGCACTTGACGGGGCGGCCCGCGGATGCTCTTCCCCGGACCGTCAGGCCCCAGCCTGCCTCGGGAAGAGGAGCGCAGGCTGGAGCGAGCTGGTGCGTTCACAGCTGCTGACAGCTGGCAGGCGCCGGGGCCGAGAGGTGGCAGCGTCCACAATCCGGACCGCCTTCCGGGTAGAAACGCCGCCTCTCCCCTCCCCGCAGTTGCTTTCCTTCCCTTCAGTGGCTGCGTGTTCTTGCTTTAAGAGCCCCGCCTCCTAGGCATCTGATTGGGTCCTTCGCTGCCTGCTCCCACTTTTCGTTATAGCTCCCTTCCTATAGGCTACTGGGAGCTGGGGGCGGGCCCGAATGCTCCAAGTAGGGACCGTGTCTCTTTTTGCAGTTTTGGCTAAACGAAAAGGACGCGCCTACTTTCCGGGTTGCCACTACCCGGAAGGGCGGCCAAGGTGGCCTGGGTCCTGTGGGCCGAGTGCGCTGACAGCGCCTCGTCTCCCCTCCTCCACTTGTTCCCCATTTCCGCCGAGCCTGCGGGCCTCGGCTCTTGCGCTACGCTCCCCGGCCCCCGCCGCCTGATAGGGGCGCGGGAGCCTGGAGTCCCGTGGCCTGTGCCGGGTCCGCGCACCGCTGGCGGTAGATGGGCAATTGGGGCGACGGGGCCTGAGCGCGGCCCGAGGCCCTCAGGTAAGAGGGGAACCTCTGCCCTTTCCTGCCCCGGCGTGAAACCCTACGGTGGGGCTGGCACCTCTACTACAGAGAGGCCCCGGCCTCCGCCGCATCTACAACCCTTCCGAACCCCTCGCCGGGGCAGCCAGGGTCTCCCCGCGGCAGCTGTGAGGGAGCTTGGAGCTCATTGGGACCACCACCCATCCAACAGCTAAACCGGGGCCCACCTGTCCCTGCTCTTTCCTCCAGGGAGTGACCCCTTTCTGCTCTGGCCACAGCCTCAGAGGACACCCTTGGGGAAGTTTCAGAGGACGAGTGGGCCCCTGGGTGTGAGGACTCGAAGGAAGAGTGAAGGAGGTAACTGGGGGCAATGACCACACACACAGCTGCACAGGTCTGGGGCTGTGGCAAGTAAGCAGGGCGTGCCCACCCTGTGGCTTGGGGTTCTCACAGATGGATCCTACTCCCACTCCCCAGAAGGGCTTGGTTGCTTTGTGTTGGAGATTCATTTGTCCACATCATAACATTTTGTTGAGAACTTGTTTTGTGTCAGGCACTGTTCTAGGGGATTGGGTCATGAGCCTGCCGGGGGTGGACAGCCAATAAACACATAAACACACAGCTAGGGCCACTTTAGGCAGAGGCCAAGTTCTGTAAAGAAGCACAGGGTGGGATAGCTGTGAGAGATAGTTAAGAATGGCTGCTCTGAGGAGGTGGCGCAAATGGTGAGACAATGCTGGGAGAAGAGCAAACACCAAGTCCCTGAGGTAGGCATAAGTTGACCAGCAGCTCCAAGAAGAAGATGAAAGCCAGAGGCTGGAGAGTAGAAGGCAATGAGGGAGAACAGTAGGCAGGGGTTAGATCAGGTTGGGTCTTGAAGATGAGGGAAGGGGCCCAGGGCTCCTCTTCCTCCTGGGGGTTCCCACCTGGGCTGCTGGCAGTTTACTAGGAGTGGCCTCTCTAAGACAGTGTCCACCAAGGCTGAAGGATAAGGGGGTTTAAAAGCTCAATTACCTTCTAGGGGTCGGAAGCACTGAGGGGCCTTACAGCAGCAATGAAGTATAGCCTCTCTCTTCTCAGGGCTTTCTGTTTTCCCCAGGTTTCCCACCCAGTAGTTCTGGGAGAGGGCTGGTCAATCCCATTGCACAGATGAAAAATAGGAAAGCTGAGTCTCAGAGAGGGGAAGACTGTCCAGGGGCTCACAGCAGGTCTACCACTGCATGACCTGAGCCAAGCTGGCATCTTGCCCCACAGTCTGGCCACAGACAGAGGGAGTGATGGGGAGGCCCAAACAGTGGGTGGGAAGATAGCCTCTGGAATGGTAATGAGGTCAGCAGAGTCCTTCCTAGGTGGAAGAAATTGTCCCAGTTTCCCTGGTCCTGAGAGACCTGATAATCCTCTTCCCCATCCTCTGGTCTGGGCTCCACACCTTCCTCTCCTACCCTCAGCCAGTCTTCCCACCAGCTCTGCTTCCTGAGCCTGCAAACCTCTTACTTTTCTGTCACTGCCAGGGCTTTTGCCCCCAAGGCCAGGAGATCACTGATGGTGGGAGAAGGAGGATGTGGGCAGTGACTTAACCCCTCCCTGCCCGTCCTTTCCTCCTCTGTACAATGGCAGCAATAGTAGTGCCTTCTCTCTTAGAGGCTGATGTGATGGTTAAGTGTGTGACCACATGTAAGGCACTGGGCCCTGTGTCTGCACAGTTCATAGTTGTTTTATTTTAATTTTTATCATTGTTTCAGTTATTTTATAAGCTTTCACACAGAGTGGCAGTTCTGGCGTAGCTGACAGCCTCCTAACTCAGAGCAGCAGCACCACATGGGAAGATGTTAGAAATGTGGACTGTCAGCCCCACCCCAGGCCTGCTGGATCAGAACAGCACTCGAGTCTGAGAAGCACAGTTTCTTATCAGCAGGTGGAGAAACCAGGGTCCGGAGAGGTGTACCTGGCAGGTTGCTGATTGGGGGCCTGGGATCTGGAGACAGCCTGGGTTGCAGGCCCCTCAGGTGGCTGCCCACCTCTGAGCTCTGTACAGTGAGGATTATATAAGTACTTTCCTAGGAGGGTGGGAGGGTTCAGGGAGGATTCTTTGCTGTTATTGAAGAATTAACAGGGGTATTGGTGGAGAGAAGCAGCTGACACTTTTCTTCCTCACCTCAGACTCTGTTGCATGTGGGACTTTGAAAGGGGCCCTTGGACCTGTGACCCGTATGCTTCCCCTCTCCATGCCCCCAGTCTCTCACCTCTGGGAAGAAGAGCAGCAGTTAGCTTTGTGTGTTAGACCCTTTGTAGACATTTGCTTCTCTGGTCTTATTTGGCCCTTACAGCAACTTTCTTTAGTAAGTGTTATGGTCCCTATGACACTCAAAGAGGGGAAATGACTCACCCAAAGTCATATAGCAAGTACATGGCAGAGCCAAAAGTGCAAGCCGGGTTTGCCCAACTGTATAACTTGTGTAGCTGGAAATTTTTCAGTGGTAAATTAGAGAACTCAGATTCAAACTGGCCTAAACAGAAAAGGGAATTTTTGGATTCTGTAAATCAAAAGTCCAGGGGGGTAACTAGCTTCAGTTGTGACTTGATCCAGGAGCTCACATAAAGATCTGTCTCTCAGATATGTTTCCGTCTGTCTCTCAGCGCTGCAGTCCTCTGTGTTGGCTTTATTCTCATGTGGCTCCATATGTGGGGTCAAAGTAATATAGCTCTGGCTTACTGCTCTCAGCAGAAAGTGTATCTCTTAATAATTAGAGCAAAATTCTCTGGGCTGATTCTCATTGGCCAGGAGAATGGAGCATCCTGATAGGTCAGGCTTAGATCACATGCACATTCCCTGGTGTTGTGGAGGGATAGAGTCAGCTGTATCTCAACCTCATGGATGGAGACTAGGGGAGCTGAGGTTCCCCTTTAGGAAAATGGGGTGCTGGACAGGCAAAACCAAGAGAAGCCCCTCCAGACCCCCCATACGCTGGACTCCCTATCCAGCTCCTCCCACTCCTGGCCCTTGTTCATCTCCACTGGCTTGTCTTTGCCACAGGGGCCTCTCAGCTTCTTTGTGGCTTCTGGGTGGTTGGCCTGCACCCCAGCCCTGTCCCTACTGGGGCTGCTTGACACTCTGTCCTAGGCCAGAGCTGATGTGGGTCTGCTAATTCCAGATGTTGAATCCACAGGGAGTGAGGCGGAGGGGACTGGTATCTCTCTCCTTGAACTGTCCCTTCCATGTTATCTCAGGTTTTTAGAAATCTCGAAGGAGGTGGCATACCCCCTACCAGCTGTAAGCTCCCTGTGCTTAGCATGGTGGACTGGTCCTGACATGGGTGCAGCATGGCCACAGTTCAGACGTCATACCTCAGCAGCCACATACAGGCACAGAAAAGGAGGGCTCTGTCCTTGGTGGTATCTGCCAGTCAGGGAGGAACACTCTTCGCAGGAGACCCCCCATGTGGCATTGCATGCCCTGCCTAACCAATTGCTGACAAGGAGGAGAGTGGGCCTACCCTTCCTGACTGACCAGAGCTCCTCTGTAGGGCACTGTTGGCAAAGGGGAGGATGCTCGTTCATTCGGTGGAGCATCACATGTGTTGCCTGACATTTGGCAGTCCTGGACCCTGCCCATGACAAATCCATAGCCCTTCCCCCACAGTCCCTGGATCAAACTGGAGCACCCATGCGCCCTGCTGAGGCGTCTGGTACTGCTCTACACAACCTCTACTAGTTAAGCCACTGTTCTCTTGTGCCTGGACTGGTACAGAAGCTCCTGGGTCTCTGCCTCTACTCTTTCCCCACATTAGTTGTTGTCTCTGGCAGCTGAGCAATCCTCTCCACAGGGAAGTGGGACACTGTCATCTGCCTTCGGAACACCCTTCTCATTGCACTTAGAATGGAATCACATTGCTATGGTCACACGGCCCTATCCGACCTGGCCCCGCCAACCTTTCTGATCTCACCTCTAGCTACACTTGCCTGCTTTTTGCCCTTTGAACAGGCCACGCCTGTTTCTGTCTCAGGGCCTTTGCATCTCTGTCCTCTCCCTGGGTGCGCTCTTTGTCCACCTTGTTCCAAGGTTGGCTCCTTCTCAGTTATTTGGATCTCAGCTCAAATGTCATCTTGTCTGACAGCCCAATCTGAGGCAGCACCCCTTTGTATTCCCTGGGATTCAGGTTTAGCTGTTGAAACAAAGGTTGAAATAACAAGATAGAAGATTACTCTTGCCTGTTGCATGACAGTATGCATGCAAGCTGTCCAGAATGTGACTGCAGCCCTACTGTGTCTGGGACACAGACACCTTTCTTACTGCTCTGTTATCCTCAAACATGGCTTCTGTCTCATAGTCTGAGACGACTGCTCTTGTTCTCACCACCACATCCACTTTCCAGCCAATAGGAAGGGTGAAGGGCACAACCTGAAACTGGCAAGCCTCGCTGCTCATGTTCAGTTGGATAAAACTTGGTCAGGTCGCCACAGCCAGGGGTGCGGGAGGCTGGGGGAGTAGCCACGGTTCTGGGAAGCCACGTGTGAACTAAAAGCCACCTGTTCTAGTACTCCAGGAAAGGGTGCATTTTGGGGACTGCAGCAATCTCTACTGGGTTTCCCATCCTTTTGTCTCACCCTATGTGCTCTTTTCATCTCAGCACTTATCTCTAGAAGTTTGCTTTTTAAATACTGGCTTTTGTGTTGGCTGTAGCCTCCCCTCCTAGAATGAAGGACCCATGGGGGCACCCATCCGAGCTGGGGGACCCATCCCAGCACCTGGACTCCTGCCTGCCTCATAGTAGGTGCTCTTCACTGCTTGCTGTGGGTAGAAGAATGCATGAATGAAGGAAGGGTGGGCTTCTTTGGCCATCTCTCCTATTAGTAGAAAACAAGGAAGGAGACGACTTCTTTCTTTGGACCTACTATGTGTCAGGCTTACGTTCTCCTGGATATTCCTCACTGTTGGTATGTCCTCAAGTTTCAAGTCCCAGAGCCAGTCAGTGGCCTTTTGGAGAGAGGGATAGAGGGGCCTGAGCCCCAGATCTTGGCTCACCTCCTTTGGAGTATTCTTTCCCTTTCAGTCAGAGGTGGCACTTGCGTTTCATGGCTGTGAGAAATAGTGAGTATGTCCTTGCATCTCATTCAGCCCTGTCTTGGGCCTGCTGTTGTTTAGGGACAGTATTAGGGACAGATAAGCAGGGCAGGGGCTCCTGTTGCATTGCTGCAAATCCTTCTTGCCAACAGGTGCTAAGCATCCTGGGCTGCTACTTGCTGAGCAGGAAACCTGTGCTCTTGGCATATAAAAGAACATCTTTTCAATTTTAAAACATTTACTGAAGTGTAATCCATGCAGACAAGTACACGGATCATAGGTCCACGGCTCAGTGAATTGCGACACAGTGAGCATACCTGTGCTCCCAGCACCAAATCAAGTCTCCAGCTGGTGTGCGTCCCCCCAGCCCTCTCCCCTGCATCCTGCACAGGGATGACCGTCTCCTTTCTGTGTGTGTGGGGGTCAGACTGCATGTGTGCGCCGGTACATGGCATTGGTATCTGCGAGCCCCTGTGTGTGGCTGCCTGTAGCAGTGTCCCCCCTGTTTGTTTCCCAGCATCCCACTGTTCACACGCGTGCTGCTGATGGGGGGCATTTGGGCTGCTGCCAGCCTGGGGCTATTGTGAACATACCCTGAAGTGGAGACATGGGTCATAGGGCCCAGTTGGTTCGAGTGATCATTTTAAAAGCTGGCATCTGTTATATCCTGTGAGCCTGGCTCACCTGCCCTGGGCCTCCTCGCTCCCTGTGGAAGTCCCTGCCACTCTGAATGTGGGCCCAGCTCTACTGCTGCTCTCCCCGAGTCCTGTGACCTGTGAGCCTGCCTCAGTTGTTCAGGGTGGCTCCAGGACCCCAAACCACCAGCTCTCCTATCTTCTAGGCGGGACTCTGACCTATTATTCTCAGATCATTACGTGGGCACTTGGCTGTGCCAACGCCCTTGGCTCCCACTGCCCCAGTAGCCCCCTGCGTTTGTAGACATGGCTTCCTCTGCCTCCCTCCACAGCACCTCCGCTTCCCTTACCCTCCCCAATTAGAGGCCTCTGTGCATCTAGGCAAAGCGCAGTGTCCCATCCATTTGTGTCTGCCTTTCTAGGGTGGCAGCAGGGGGAGATGGGCTTGAGGGCCACCTGAGGTGTGCATGATGCCATGCTCTGGCATTTGGTGGCTGTGACCCCACACGTCACTCGGCCTCTGAGTGGGTTCTGCATGGGTGTGGAGGGTTGGAGCTGAAGCTCAGCAACTGAGGGCTTCAGGTGTGCGGCTGTTGGAGGTGCTTCACATCATGTATCTAGTCTCACCACAACCTCACAGGGTGGACACTGTTGTTACCCCCATTCCAGGGGTGGGGGAAACTGAGGCACAGAGAGGACCAGGAAGTAAGGGGCAGGCTGAGACATGAACCCTACTCCCCCAACCCTCCAGGATTAGAGGGACTAACGGGGAGTGATGCCAAGTAGCTTGTATTACTGTGCCTGACACACAGGCAGGTTCAGTCACTGGATGGGGGACTTGTATTGTTTGGGGGTCATGAGACAGCCTGGGATGAGGGACAGGGCCCCTGTGTGGGGGTTGGGTTGCAACCTGGCATGGGGGGCAGTGGGCAGCAGGCCCACTATGAGTTGCTCCTCTTGTGTTCCACTGGGAGCCTGAGACCCCGATGCCCAGGGCCACACAGTTCCTGTGCTGCTAATGTGGTGGCTCTCATTTCCCTAGGGCTGGCTGCCGGTGGAATGGACACCCTGCAGGAGGTAATCTGGGCTAATGGGACTACAGCGCTTTCTCCAACCCTGGTGCCCAACATCAGTGTGCCACATCGCTGTCTGTTGCTGCTCTACGAGGACATTGGCACCTCTAGGTGAGGCAGTCACAGCCTTGCAGAGCTGGCTGGCTACGTGTGAGTAGGTTTTCCTGGGGTGTGTGTGTGTGTGTGTGTGAGGGGGGGGCACACGGGGTGTGGTTGGGGGTGGGGTGCAGACACAAAGACACAACCTCACCAGTGAGCTGGCTTCTGTACCTATCTGCTAGGGTCCGGTACTGGGATCTCTTGCTGCTCATCCCAAATGTGCTCTTCTTCATCTTCCTGCTCTGGAAGCTTCCGTTTGCTCGGGCCAAGATCTGCATCACCTCCAGCCCCATTTTTATCACCTTCTATATCCTGGTGAGTTTACTCCAATTGGTGACAGAAAACCCAGCTTCAATTGGCTTAAGCAAAAAAGGGAAGTATTAATTGTCTCTCTAATGAAAAAGCGGTTCTTCAGGTATGGCTGGATCCGGGGATTAACTGATGTCATCAGGACTCTGTCTCTGTCTGCATCTCTGTTCTCCTCTGGCCTTGTCTCAGATGAGTTCTCCCTATATGGTGTCAAAGAGAGCCAGGAGCAGCTTTGAGCTAACATACTGCCTCCATGCCAACTCCAGTGAACAGTACCTCGTTCCTGATGGTACCACTGTAGATCTGGGCTTCCCTCTGATTGGCCCACACTGGGTTCCAGTCCTGAGCCAATTACTGTGACTAGCAGGGAAAGGGATACTTTGAAACCGGGAGTGGGGTCAGCTCAGCCAGACCAGAGGATGGTGGTCACTAGAAGAAAATTGGGGGATCATTACTAGAAGGAAGAGGAATGGATGCTGGGTGGGGAAAAAATACCCATTGAGCCTCCATCTTTCCATCTGTCCATCTGTCCACCCACCCACACATTCTGAGACCTCTTTGAAGCGGACTTCCTTCCTATTGGGGGGGCCTGCATTCTCCTCACTCCGTAGTCCTGGTGGGTGCTGCCTGGGAGAGGCAGCAGGGCTGCAGTTGAGAAGATAGTCCCAGGTTAGGGCCCCAGATGCAGGCTGTCCAGCTTCCTTCCTTCAGGGGTCAGGACCGACTGACCAGAGTCCTCCCCTATCTGTGCCTCTTAGCTACCACTGCCAGAGAGCTGAGTGGCTCCCTGGTCTCCCCTTTGTGGCCTGGGTCAGTACTTTCCAGTGGACGGGCAGAGAAGCAGGGGAGGTTGTGGGGAAACTTGGAGGCTGTTGGTGGAGACCCCAGGGGCTGCCAGCTGACTGGAGCCCTCCCCAGTGAAGTGGTGGTGAGCAGGGTGGGGGTCAAGGCCTGCTTTCTTCTTTGCCCTTTTCCACTGCCTCTCTGACCATTTACTTGTTTGTGTATTTATTCAACAGATATTAAGCACCTACTGTACGTCAGGCAGATGCCCTTTCTGGGGGAGTGGACAGGGGAAAGGGACCCAGGGCTAATGCCCAAGAACATGAGGCAGGGCTAGGGGAGTCAGCATTGGCCCCACCGCTTTCTCTTGGGGTCTTCATCCTGGAGAGGAGGTCGTGGTAAGAGTGCACTTGGGCAGACCACCTCCAAACCCCAGCTGTGCTGAATGAACTTGGGCCAGTGGCCTGACCTCTCTGCCTCGGTGCCCTTCTACGTGATGTGTGTTGGATTTGCTTTAGCATGTGGTGCTCCTGTGAGCACAAGATGACAGCGAGCCTAGCTCCTGCCTTGTGGGGGCTTGGTACACAGTAGGCACATGGCAGTTTGTTGCTGCTGCAGCCTGCCCTGCTGAGTGATGTCGGCCTCCTTAAGGCTTGGACATGGATTTCATGGCACAAAGGACAGAGTGTATATGAATCTGGGCTCTTTTGTTTGTGACAGAAAACCAAACTTAAACCCACATAAGCTGGAAGGAATGTATTGACTGAGGACCTGACATACCCCAGGGCTTTGGGCACGGTGGGCTTTGGGTTCAGTGCTGCTGTCTGGCACTGTTTCTCTCTCTCTCTCATCTTCACGTCTGTCTGACAGCCCTGTCTCTAGCAATCTCCACACTCATGGTAGCCAGATAGCCCAGCAGCTCCAGGTTTGCATCCCCTCAGCTTACTTTCTCAGTGACTACACCTGATGTCCTGGCTGTGACTCGACCTCCTGGGGTCCAACCCCCATCCCCAAACCAGGGGAATGGCATACTCGAATGGCCAGCCCTGGGTCACAGGCCAGTTCCTAAAGCCAGGAGTGGTGGGGTCAGCACTCCTCCCCCACAACACACACACACACACTCACACACACACACACACACACACACACACACAAAACCATGTGAAGGAGGAGGTGGGGAGAGGAGTGAGGCTATTGCCAGAGGAAGGGGATGGATAGCGGGCTAACAAAAGCCACAGATGCCAAGCACAGGAAGTTCTGTAAAACCCGCCGGTGTGGCACCTTTCACAGGGTCTATGATGCCTCTTCCCTCTGGCCTCCTTTCCCCCAGCTCCCATGTCTCAGAATTAAAACCATTAATATGACAAGACTAACAGCAGATATGGACATAGTCCTTACTGGGTGCGAGGAACACTTCTACATTTATTTACACATTTGATCCCCCAGATGCACTAGGTGCTATTGTTATCTCTGTTTCATAGATGAGGAAACAGGCATAGAGGTGCGGTTACTTGCCTGAAATCACAGAAGCAGGAAGCAGTAAAGCTGGGATTTGAACTCCAGCAGTCTGGCTCCACCGTGTCGCCGTACTGACCATTCCGGGGCTGTCAGTGTAGCTGGGATACTGAGGCCCAGGAGGGGAGGGCCAGGTCAGTGGAGGGTCTCGCCGCCTCCCGACTTGTTTAATTTGGAATCCTTCCATTCTTGAGGAATCAGCGCCTGCAGATGTGGGATGTGGGTTTGCTGTCCCTGCAATCCCCAGAGATTTCCCCGACTCCATCACACTCCCTTCTCACCCAATAGGTGTTCGTGGTGGCGCTGGTGGGTATCGCCCGGGCAGTGGTGTCCATGACGGTCAGCACCTCAAATGCTGCAACTGTTGCTGATAAGGTGTGGTTGGGCCTGCCAGCAGGGGGGTGCAGAGCACTGGGAAGAGGGGTGACTGGGCCCCCAGGCTGACACTCTGCCCACTCTGTGTCCAGATCCTGTGGGAGATTACACGCTTCTTCCTGCTGGCCATCGAGCTGAGTGTGGTTATCCTGGGCCTTGCCTTTGGTGCGTCTGCTGCTGGGGCCAGTACTCTCCCTGCCCTGCCCTGGCTGGGGGCCAACCCTACCATAGTCACTTGGGGTGGCCCCCCTGCTGACTGACCAGCACGTTTCTTCCAGGTCACCTGGAGAGCAAGTCAAGCATCAAGCGAGTGCTGGCCATCACCACAGTGCTGTCCCTGGCCTACTCTGTAACCCAGGTAAGGGGCGGAGGGTGGGGCAGGGTGGACCCAGGGGCTCACTGGAGGGCCTGCAGTCAGTGAGGGCAAGGCATCCACCACCTCCTTGTCCTGGGTCAGTGTTTGAATGTTTATCAGGTGCAATGTTCTCAAACTTTAAATGTATCTAAGAAATCACCTGGGGTGCTTGTTAACAAGGCAGGTTCTGCCTCCCCCTCTCCCCCCCCCCCCCCCCGCCCCCAGGGAGGAGAGGATGCTCAGAGCCTACATTGTAGTAGGCAGGCCAGGTAGGAGAAGGTAGGTTTGCAGACCACACTGACAGCCCTGCATCCAGAGACCCTCTTTCTTAGATTGGGGCAGGGGCTGCCCCCTGCCCCATGATGGGCCTATTCTGGGTGCTGGAGCTAGATGGGCAGAGTGTGGCTGCAGAGCAGGCTGGAGCAGGAACCTCTGAGGGCCAGGCCTGGGCTGTGTTGGGTGTGGTGGAGAGCTTCAGGGGCTCTATCTGGGAAGGCCCCAGGGAGGGGGCTTTCCAGGTAGACACAGCCTATGAGCCCTCCCCTGTCTGCTCCTGCAGGGGACGCTGGAGATCATGTACCCTGACACCCACCTCTCAGCTGAGGACTTCAACATCTATGGGCACGGGGGCCGCCAGTTCTGGCTGGTCAGCTCCTGCTTCTTTTTCCTGGTGAGTTGGAGGGTCTACCCCTGTGCCTGGGTACCCTAGAGGTAGCCAGGTGCGCCAGGGCCTGGACTCCTTGGTACTGGGCCTAGCTCTCGGCCTGGTGCTCCCGGGCACCCTTCTCAGCCCCACTCTGTCTCTACAGGTGTACTCTCTGGTGGTAGTGCTCCCCAAGACCCCACTAAAGGAGCGCATCTCCCTGCCTTGTGAGCAGCTCTGGGACATGGCTGGGCGCAGGGTGGTGGGGGTGGGGATGGGGGTTCTGTTTGGGCCACTGTGGCCTGGAGCTGGAGAGCCCTGGGTGGGAGGGCGGGTGGCCTCCTGGGAGGCCCAAGGGGTCCCAGTGACACACTGGGGATGAAGGGTAGAGGAGAGGGCAGGACCTCATGCTCCCAAACCCCTAGCCCGGAGGAGCTTCTATGTGTACGCAGGCATCCTGGCGCTACTCAACTTGCTGCAGGGGCTGGGGAGCGCACTGCTTTGCGTGGACATCATTGAGGGACTCTGGTACGTAGGGCTGGGGCTCCGGGAGGGGAGGGGAAAGCCCCGCCCTACGAGGCCCGCTCTGACCCGATCCCCTCCCCCAGTTGTGTGGACGCCACCACGTTCCTCTACTTCAGCTTCTTCGCGCCTCTCATATACGTGGCCTTCCTCCGGGGCTTCTTCGGGTGAGTCCTCCCGCAGGGGCATGCGGAGCTAGTTGGCTGGGGCTAGTAGCGGAGCTCCCGGCTTCCCCACCCACTGCCCTGAGTTGGCCGTCTATGGGCGCCCCCGTGTGGCTGCCAGCGGAACTGCGACTTCTGCTTCCTGCGCATGCGTACAGGCATGGTACAAGTCCAGAGCCTCTCTGCCCAGGGTGCAGGTGCAGGCTTGGACAGGAGCTAGAGGAGGCAGACGGAGTGTATACAAGAAGGTTGGACAAGTAAGTTCACGAACTTTCCACCATGCGCTTACATGGTGGAAAGTTCGCGAACTTAATTGTACCTTTTCGTATATGTACATATACACACCCAGACACATATAGACATATATAATGCATATGTACACATATATATACATATGTACAATATACACATACATATACATGTTATATATGCAACACAGATGTATGTATACACTTTCCCCACAAGAGAGACAGTACCTATGCACATTTTTCTGCACTTGCTGTTTTCCATTTAAGAATAGGTTAGTTCATACCTTCAGCATGCATTCACTGTGCCTTGTACTGCTGTAGCCGCATACACAAACGGGAACAAAGTAAACGCAAATGCATGCGTTCATGGAGTTTGTATTCTAGCTGAAGGTGACTGGGGAGAGGAACAGGGTTGAGAGGAGTCTAGTGAGTATTTGAGTGTGGGGTGGGGTGTACTTTTGTGCACATGAGTGTTTGTAGGTGTGTCAGGGAGAGGGGATGCTAAAGACATATGGGATTGAGGGTTGGTGGAAGTGAGGGCATTTTTCCCTAACCCCACCCTTCCCCACCTGCCAGGTCTGAGGGTGGGATAAGGGATCTCCCGCTGGGTGAGGGCTTTAGAGGTGGAGTGACAAGGAGTAGCTTGATCCCCTCCCAACACCAATCTGGCCTTAGGCTCCTGTTTTAAATTGGGTGCAGTGCTTTCTTCCTTAGAAAGTAATGCTGTAGATTGAATGATGGGGGCGCGCACAGGGTAGTGTAAGAGCTGCAGGGGTAGAGGTCACAGCCAATGCTTGCTGAACACGTTGAGTCAGGTACTGTTTCAGGCTGTTCACATGCCACAAAGAGCCTCTCAGGTTGGAGTTGTTCTACCCATTTTGGGTGAGAAAGCAGATACAGAAGCTCTACACAGCCCAGCACACACACAGCCAGGATAAAGAAGGCTGGGTTTTAGTCCTCCACAGTTCCAGTGATAGGGACCTCGGGGTGGGTGTTAAGCAGTTGTTAGTGTGTTTCCTCCTAGTCTGATAGCCTCATTGCCCAGAGGGAGGGCCTTTCCAGACTCAGACAGTGGGACTCCCCCACCCTTCTGACCTCCCTACCAGCTCAGAGCCCAAGATCCTCTTCTCCTACAAATGCCAAGTGGATGAGACCGAGGAACCGGATATGCACCTGCCCCAGCCCTATGCTGTGGCCCGGCGTGAGGGCCCGGAGACAGTAGGCGCTGCCAGTACACAGTTTGACTCGGCCGGTGGGGTGGCCTACCTGGATGATATTGCTTCCATGCCCTGCCACACCGGCAGCATCAATAGCACGGACAGCGAGCGCTGGAAGGCTCTCAGTGCCTGAATGTGGCTGCCCTGGCTGGAAGGCATGCTGGGGCCTATGGAGGGCTGACTGGAGAGGAGGCCAGAACACAGAGTTCCCAGGGGAGGAGGATGAGGTCACGAGACCTTGTGTGGACAGCAGCGTCATGTAGGCTCTGTCCTGCCCTCTGAGCCCCCAGTTGCCCTTGACCACCTGTGTTTTAGCTGAGGGCCACCTCCCCCTTCCACCTGCCCTTGCCTTGCTCAGTGACATGGCCCAGACTTTGATCTCCCAGAGCCAGGCCTGGCTAGGCTGACCAAGGTCAGGTCCTTTCTTCAAAGGAGAGAGGAGGTACCCAGGTCTGGTCTGACTCCCTCCCTACGGCGCTTTGGCTTCCTCAAAGCCCACTCTGGCAGGTGGACTGAAGTGTATATATTTTCTTGATCTATTTTTTAATAAAAAGGAAAAGGAGCAGAAGGTGTCACTATGGAGGCTCTGCAGGAATACTGGGGCTGGTTCCTTTCAGGAGCCTGAGGGCTGGGGAGTTCAGAGGTCTTGGCACGTCCCTCTGTGTGCTGAACCCAGGTAGGCTCAACCAAGGAACACGGACTAGTGTGCAGGCCCTGGCTGCTGGGAGGTGGAAAGAAATCATGGAGGAGACTGATGTGGATAAAACTGGTTTGTGTGGGCTATCTCCCCACCTTGTTAAAGAGTATGGAGGTTGGAATAAGCCCTGCAGTTCCTGTCCTTTCTCTGCTCATGCTCTGTCAGCTTGAGCCAGCCACTTCCCCTCCCACATCTCCAGTTTGACCATCTGTGAAATAGGAATAAGGAGGCCTGTCTTGCAAGGATTTTTGTAAGGACTAGAAAATAGTAAGTGTGAATGGCCAGCATTTGGGAATGGAACAATAATGATCACATTATTTTTAGCCTCTAGAACAGTGCTTGGCACACAGTAGGCATTCAAAGGATGGGATGCTAAGGGATGATATTTATAATAAGAATGGATGTGATGAGCTGAAAATGGGGAAAGTCAGAATAAAGCCCTGAGATGGGAAAATGGAAATAAGAGGGAAGTTCCACATGTCCATATTGCCACTGTTGTAGCTAATTTTGGCGTTGAGTCACTTAGCCAGAGGAAATAGGGAGTTGCCAGTTATGTATTTCCCACAATCAGAGGGAAGAGGTCTTGGCTGGGACTGTGGGAATGCTGAGGGTCAGGCCTGGTACCCACCTCCACTGCTGCCCTCTTTCTTAGGAGGGTACCAGCTTCAACACAACTTTTGACAGTGGAGCCAACATGCCAGGTTCCTCAGGATCCAAGGCCCAGAGGGCTGCCAGTGGCATGGGCATGGCAAATGTAGAGGAACAGCCAGCCTGTTGGGCTTCTGGCCCAGGGACTTCAGGGCTGCTGGGGGATCCTGACAGGCTTCTCCACACTGCTGCGACCTCACAGTTTCCAGAAAATCCTGTTAGGTATGAAAGGGAAGCCTGTAAGTGTTGGGGGTGAGACGGTTTGATGATCAACTTCAGAGCTGGGTTCAATATTAGTAGCCTTTGATGTGTACACAACCTAAGATGTCGCAGCGACAGTCTGGTTTGCTCAGTGAGATTACTGAGCAAACAGCCAAGTCCACAGGAAGGCATCAAAAGAAGAAAGATTAGAAGCCTGTTGCTTTTTTGTTCTGATTTTAAAGTTTGTTTCTTTAAATATTAAATTGGTGGAAAAATAATTGAGGTTTAAAAGGTTAAAAATAATTGCAAAAACTGCAATTACTTTTGCACCAACCTAATAAGTAATATATGTATGTGGCAAAAGAAAAAAAAAAAGTTAAGCACTGTATGGGGGTATACAGGAGGTGAATCTCCTGGACTTTGACATTCAGTTTCCTGTCCCCCTCCCAGAAGCACTTTGTGGCCAGGTCTCCGTGGCCTTCCAGAAGTGTGTGTGTGTGTGTGTGTGTGTGTGTGTATGTGTGTGTGTGTGTGTGCATTACCCCTAGTTTGGGAATGTAAATAATCCATAGCTTATCTTCTCCACTTGACAGTTGATCTAGGGATCATTCACTGTGTCAGTTGCATACATTATGGATCCATGGCAGTTTATTTAACCAGTCCCCTCAGGATGGACTTTTGATTCTAATATGTTTTGCAACAACAAACAATGCAGCAATAAAAATTTTTATAAATATGGGGTATGATCAAACAATATGGTGAATGTTTAAATTAAAAAAATTTATTACAGTAAAAGACACATTGCCATTAATGTCTTTTACTGTAATAAATACTCAAAATACTCCCCCTTGCATTGAAAACACTTATCCCATCGTTCTTGCCACTTTCTCAAGCAGCTCTGGAAGTCCTCTTTTGTGAGTGTCTTTAGCTGCGCTGTCATGGCTGCCTCAATGTCCTGAATCATTTTGACTTTGGGGAAGAGCCAGAAGTCGCACGGTGCCAGATCTGGTGAATAAGGTGGATGAGGATACACTGTAATGTTTTTATTTGACAGAAATTGCTGTATATCAGAAGCGATGTGTGACTCGGAGCATTGTCATGATGGAGGATGATTTATGGCACTTTAAAACACACCTTCTCTCAACTGTAGCTGACACCCAACTAACTGCACTGAACAAGTTGAAACTTGTCACACACTGTTATTAAGGTTCGATGCGCTGCTTTCCATATTGAAGATCCCTGCCTTTTTCGTTGGATGGCACTCGGCAGCAGCATTCACTGTATTTCTTGACCACAATGGAAAGGCTCTGTGCCACACATCACTTCTGGTACAGCAATTTCTGTAAAATAAAAACATTGCAGTGTGTCATAACCCACCTTATTCACTGGATCTGGCACCATGCGACTTCTGGCTCTTTCTCAAAGTCAAAATGATCATGAAAAATAAACGTTTTGAATCAATTCAGGAGATTGAAGTAGCCACGACACTGCAACTAAAGACATTCATGAAAGGACTTCCAGAACTGCTTCAGAAAGTGGCAAGAATGATGGGATAAGTGTATTTGAAGCAAGGGGGAGTGTTTTGAGGGGGGTTAATGGCAATGTGTCTTAAACTGTAATAAATTTTTTGAAATTTAAACCGTAGTTTTTGATCACACCATGTAATGCTTTTGGTAACTCATGCAAGTAGAATTTCTGGAGCACACAGACTTAGTTTCAATTAGTTTTATAGTCTTCTGTCAGAGACTAATAGTTGTCCTCCAGTATATGTTCTCCTTTTCCTCCGTTGTATTATAATCCCTGATTTTTAGCTGGATAGACAGCTGCCTGGAATAAAGGCTACATTTTCCAGCCTTCCTTGCAGGTGGATGTGGCCATGTGACTAAGTTCTGGCCAGTGGGATGTAAGTGTGCATGAAACTCCCTCAGAGAGAGAGGGTAAGCTCTGTTCTTTCTTGCTAACTGGGTGGTGGTTGCAATGGCTGGAGTTGTAGCAGCCATCTTGAATCATAGGATATTCTTGGGAATGGAAGCCCCTTATAACAGTGCAACAAGATAAAAGGAGCCCATGTCCCTGACATGTGGTACATCTATAACAGCCCTGGATTTCCTACTTTCAGATGACTTTGAGAGAGAAATAAACACCTATCTTGTTTAAACCACTTTGGATTTTTCTCATACTTATAGTTGAACTTTATCTGAATCAACACAGCCTTCATAGAGACTGGACCAGTTTTAACTCCTAGCAGCAAAGCCTCACCGACACTGTGTGCTATTCAAATTTTTGATCTTCTTGAAGAGCCTGGTCACATCTGTTCTGCTTGGACCACAACTTGTATGCTGTGCCTGGGTGGGACAGACATCGTGTAGAAGAGTGGCCAGGATGTGGGGGGTTCTGGAAGCCTTGATATGGTGATGGAGTTCACCATATATAGCCCAAGTACCAGGCTTACCTCCCTACTGCTGATGCTCATTGGCTGTGGGCCTTGGGCAAGTCATGTCTTCTCTCTGACCCTCAGTTTCCTCATCAGGAACGTGGTAACAGATGACTGGTTGCCATCTGATATCCATTTTTTCCTCCCTTAGTAACCACACTCTGATGTTTTGTGGGTCAGTGAAGCACCAGGTAAAAGGTGACATTTTCCTCCTTCCATTGCACTCACATGTGACCAAGTTTTGGCCAATGGTATTTTAGCAGAAGTAGAAGAGACTTCTTTTTAGCATAGGCTGTTTAAAGCGTGCTTGACTCAACTAGGAGATGTACTTTTGTCCTCCTGCCTTCCTCCTTCCTGCTTCCTGGAATGCAAATGTGATGACTGACTCTCCAGCAGCCATCTTGGATGATGAGGCAACTTGGGGAAGCTATTCACCAAGAATGTTCAAATAGAAAGACAAACAAGCCCTGTCCCTAGTGATGATGGTGCTGCCATACCAGCATTGGACTGTTACCAACAGACATCTGTTATACAAGAGAAAGCAACTATTTTGTTTATGGCAAGCCCAATCCTAATTGAAATGTGAGGATGATGGTATGCCCTCCCAACAGGTTATTTGAGGGAGAGAGGATAACATTTCAAGAAATAGATTTGTATGTTTTTCTTCCTGAACTTCACCTTTCTCCTTTCCACATCAGCAGGAATTTAGTCCTGGGCTTCCTTGCCCAAGAAAGCTTGCAGCTGGTGGATGACTTTCTGACTTTGTTTTCAAATGCCTAGGGTTACAGAGGGCAGCAGGGGCTTGTGGAAAGAAACAGGTGGGAATTCCCTTGGGAGTGAGGTCTGTGAGGCCCTCAGCATTGGGGGCCCAGGCATGGTGAAGGCCAGGTTCTAGATAAGATGGCACAATTGTGAGTTTATGGAGGAAGACCCTGGGCACAGGGTTCTCAGCTGCTACAAAGAGTCTCCCAGCCTGTGTGTGGCATCAGCAAAGCAGAGCTCTGAGACCTGCAGGTACCTGTGGCCAGGAGCACTGGAGGTTCAGTGATAACAAGTGTGAACACATGACCCATGTGGTACTAGTTTGCTTGGGTGTCATAACAAAGTACCACAGACTGGACAGCTTCAACATTCATTGTCACAGTTCTGGAGGCTGGAAGTCCAAGATCAAGGCATCAGTAGGATTCGTTACTTCTGAGGCCACCTCCTTGGCTTGCAGATGGCCACCTTCTCACTGGGTCCTCACATGGCCTTTGTGCGTGCTCATCTCTGGTACCTCTCAGTAGGCCCAAATTTCCTCTTCCTATAGGAGCACCAGTCAGGCTGGATTAGGACCCACCCTAACAGCCTCATTTTAACTTAATAACTTCTTAACCTATCTCCAAATACAGTCACATTCTGAGGTACTGAGGGTTAGGGCTTCAACATGTGAATTTGGTGGGGGGGACACAATTCAGCCCATAACAAATGGCACTCGGTCCCCCTGACATCCTGACACTGAAGATCCCTGCTCATGTCTGTTCTGCTTGGACCACAACTTGTGTGCTGTGCCTGGGTGGCAACAGACATCATGTAGAAGAGTGGGGGGTTCTGAAAGCCTTGATATGGTGATGTGCAAGATTCTGGGTCCTTGACCAAGTCCATGGACCAGGCAGACAAACCCCAAGAGTGACAGAGGTAAAATCTTCCACCCACTCAGCAGAATAGAGCCAAGTTGGAAATTAGCAGCCTTCTAGAAATCCCCTCAGGCTTGTGTACTGGGATCCACAGCACCTGTGTAAATGGGTTCTCTTGGGGATCGCTCACACATTCTGCTTCCCCTTCTTCTGGACACATGTACAAGATTATTACCCTTTGAAGGCGGGTAATGCCATGTGACAATCTTTGATCTATGAAATGTGAGAAGAAGTGGCAGGTGTCATTTCCGGGTAGAAGTATTTAATTGCTAGCACATCATTCTGTCCTGCCACAGTAATGGTAGAGCCATGTCAAGCAGAGCCTCTGTCAGTCTGTCCCTAAGGGAGCTCCATGAGAACAGTTCCTCTGCTAAGCTGCACTGAACACATAACCAGAATGAGAAGTAAACCTTGTCCTTTAAGCTCTAAGATTTGGAGTTGTTACTGCATCATATCCTGGCGTATCCTGCCTGATGCAAGGGTTAAATGAGATAGGCCACTTGATACACAGTAGGTGCTCAGTTAATTTGATTTATAACAAATAGGGAGAACAAGACCTCAGCTGAAAGAAAGGAAGGAACAGTTGTGGGTTCACAGGGTCACCCCCTCATCTGTCTCATGGGCCTCATTTTCAGACTTCATTTTTGTGTCAGTTTCATGCAAAAGTTGTTCTTCCCATTTGTGGCTTCCCTTCCTCAGAGACACTTTGGCCAGTCTCATAATCCAAATGCCCTAGCCTTCCCCCTCACTTCAGGTTCCAGCAGCCTCACTTTGAGGACGGGACTTATGTGATCCTGGGAAAGAGCTGATGCATTATGGTGGCACAAACTTGTTTTTGGAGATGGGGTCTGTGAAGCTGAGAAAACACTGACACCCATGGCTACTGCTTATTAGAGTATCTCGGGTACCCTGTGCTGAGCTGCCTCCTGGAATGCCAACTTAGGAAGCATTGTCCTTTTCCGGAAAAGATGTCACTGAAAAACTGCCTGTACTTTGCAATCCCAGGCCCTGAGGAGGGGCAGCCATGTTCTCTCCTAGGGATCAGGGCTGTGGCCCCTCTGCAGAGTAGCTAGTTTCCTGGGCCTATTTCCAACAATGCTCAGGTTGCCTGCACCTGCCATCTAGGCTGTCCAGTGCCATGTCACCAAGCCTATGGCAGATGGGCTGCTCGAGACAACTCCGTCTCCCAGTTCTTCCTGCACTGAGTGCTCGTCTGCCTCCCCAGGACAGGCAGTCACAGGGGACACAGCCAGCCTAGAGAAGTAGCTGTTGAACCATCGTAAAGGGAGGCTGCCGCCACCAGCAACATGTGTCCTCAGTCTCAGAAGTGGGTTTGTAGAGGATTGAGGGGTCAAAGATACCCGCTTGGTTCTAAGCCCCAGTGAACAGATTGGTGAAAGTGGCCTGGAGTGAAGTGGCAACCTGACTGAGCTAAAGACGACCCACACTTCCCAGAATTGAAAAAACCAAGTGAGACTTAAAGGACGTGGGTCCCGAGCACCCTGAGTCCCTGGGGATTTGTACATGGGCTCTACCTCAGCAGGAGAGGGCCAAGGCAGGCCCTTCTGGGTTTCATGGGGTTGCTATGTGTCAGAGGATCAGTCTCCTTTTAGAGTTGGTGATCCTCGTTCACATGTGTGGGGCATCCACCAGAGATAATTCTGCGGTAGTCCTGATAAGTGCCCTGAAAGACAGGTGTTCTTCCCTGACTTCCATTTTACAAATGAGGACGCCGAGGCTCAGACAGGTGCAGTTATTTTTCGTGGGAAGCGGACCTAGGATGTGGGCCCAGGAGAGAGTGGGTTGCCACACTGTATCCCTAGTAGCACTGGTATAGAAGGTGTGAACTGGAGATGGTGTCACATCGAGAGGAAGTCAGGGTCGTCCTTCAGGACCCTGTGTCAGAAATGAAGGCTGTTGGTTATCCCAGGGAAAAATGACAGTTGTTTGTCATCCAAGGGACAGTGACCACAGTAGTTCTGAACACTCCATGTTACACAGTCCCATACTGTTAAGATGCCCACTTCACAGATGGGGAAGCTGAGAGGTAGAGAGAGCCCATGGACAAACACGAGGCAGGGTGGGATTTGACCTCAGGCCCCTAACCACTGCAACCCACGGCCAAGACTCAAAGAAACACTTCCTGAATAGAATGGGCTTCAAGCATTGCCTCTGAGGCTAATGCACCATGAAGAACCTGCACCATGAAGAACCTGCAGAGAAAACCCCCAAAGGATTGCCCGGGAGGGGACAGAGAGCCTCCTGGCATTTATGGCAGACTGGGGTCCAGAATGCACACTGGGCATGGAGCAGACAGCCTGGTTCCCAGTCCCAGCTCTTCCTTTCCCTCACTTATGACCTTCGCAGGGCTGCTCGCTCTCTGTGCATCATTTTCCCCACCTGTAATGTGGCACCGATCAGGCCTCCTAGGCCTCTGTAAAGCCCCCCACACCCATCCTGTGCAGGGCTTGGCATGGTGAAGCTTCCCTAAGGGGCTGCCTAATCTCGGCTTCTAACCAGGACCTTGGCTGTTGGGGGCGTGGCATGGGGGCTGCTGGTGGGACCGCTCATGTAATTGGCCTGCGTATCAGGAAGTACCCACTGGCCACCAGAGCATGGCTAATGTTTTATTTCTCATATTGTTTGGAGCTGGTGACTCAGCTGAATGCATCCAGCAAATCAAGACTCAATCATCTTCTGTGAAGAATGTTTAAAGCCGCTCCAGTCAAAGTCTCCTTAGGGTCTCCGAGAGGCCCTGGGACAATCAGTTCTGCTCAGCTGGGGCCAAAGGGCATTGTGAGGAAGACAAGCCTGCTTCCAGGTGGAAAATGTGAGAGCCACTCCAAGGAGATGGCTCTCCTCTTGTGCTGGCCCCTCACACGGCAGTCTACCTGTGGGGTTGATGTGGGGTGACCGCACTCTCCGGTAGTCATCCAAGCAGCCCCACCCCAAAAGGTAACCTTCCAGAGAGCTCTTGCTCTTCCCCTCTCATTCAAATTTCAAATAGTGACTTGCTTTAAATTTTTAAAAATTAGTTGTCATAATTTAAATGTTAGATTTCACACATGTGTCCAGATTTTTGACTTCTCAAAAAGAAAAATAAATAAAAAATTCACAAGATGCAACAATTCTACTGGGGCATTTTTCTCCCCAGTTCTGACAGGTCCCCTGGTCTGCACCAATCATCTGTCTCCTGTCTGGCCCCTGTACATATCAGAATTTGAAAATCAGAGAAATTCTAGTGGCATGGCATTGAAGTGACATCTCCCAGGCTGCATCTTGTACTCCCCACTCGTGTCATTTCTTGGCACCTACTGTGTACCAGGCTGTGTTTTGTGGGCGAGGCACAGAAGGCAAACAAGGAAACAAATTACAACCTCACATTGCTGTGCTCTTTTGTGCCAGCTCAGTCTACTGATAACCTCACCTTGCACTTTCATGGACTGGCTGTCTCACATCCTCAGGGCCCCACTCACCCCCGGCTCATGGGTGGGCCCAGGCCTAGTCCATGACAAGCTGCAGTAATCGGCTCAGAGACGCACGTGAGACTTGAGCCGAGCCAATTGGAATCACTGAGCTGCTTCTGGACCTCGAGAACAAGACTTCCGTTTCTGCAGGGTTGGCTGGGCTGGTAGAATGTGGTCTGCAGCTGCTGTCACCCCATCTTTGAGCCTCTCTGAGGATGATGTTACCCTGAAGTACAGCAGAGACAATACAGGGGCAAAGCACAGCAGTGAATGATCATCCCTGTGCCTGCATCCATCTGTGCCTGCATGTGGCCCTGTCAGGAGCCAGCAAAGCTCCGTTTTAGCCCAAGCCAGTTTGAATCAGGCTCCTGTGACTTGTGACTAGAGCAGCCCTAGCTAATGTGAGTGAAGGCGGGGATATGCCAGAAGATGCTGAGGGCTGAGGACTTGGAAGAGACCCAACTGTGCCACAGGCAGAGTCTTTCCAAGATGGAGACTCCAGGCGGGCTTGAAGGGGGAGCCAGTGTTAGTGACATAAGAGAGGGGTGGAGTAGGAGGACATTCTGGGCAGAGGAATCTATCAGCAAAACGGCTAGATCGGTGTTGATTTCAGTGAGACAAGACTCTTGGAATCTTGGTTCAAATAAGGAATCTAACAACGTCTTAGTTTGTTAATTTTTCCTTCATGCAAGTGGCAACGAGCCTCTTATGGTTTGACCCAGAAATTCCAGAAAATAACAGATGCAACATTAAATATTATCCAAAGGGTGAGAAATGATCACATATGACCCCCCGCCGTGGGCCTTGCAGCATTGAGGGGGATGCAGGTCCTGTTTCACAGGACGTGGCAGCCAACACCAAAGGCTTTGTACAGATAACCCTTCTAAGGATACTTTTATACAGACAGAAAAATAGAACAGGAGTTTACACTTGCACATTAGTCTCCACACCAAAGAGAACATAAAAACTTTTTTGGTGAACATTCTCAGTTCCCCACTTAATGGAACCAGCTTTGTGATTCCGAAGAGTGTCTTGCAGCTGTAGGGGTGTGGGAACATTTTCTTTCCTGTCTCGCTGAGATATCTTTTACCAGCATAGGAAAGGCTTAGATTTTTCAAGGCTAAATGCTGAAATTTTATTGTTTGGCAAGAAGAGGAGGGGAAAAAAAAAAAAGGCAGGCTCAACAAGCTTGAAACCTAGACTCTGGAAAGGCGAAGAACAGAAGAGGATTAGCAAATAAAGGACTTAGGGCACTGTCATCTGCACTTGCAATGAGAGACGGTGGGCTCCCCAAGTGCTATGCTCTGAGGAGCAGTTGCTGTGAGCGGACAAACCCCAACCCAAATGGCTTAAATATAGAGATTATTTTTCCCTGATGAAGTGAGTTCAGGAGGCAGCCGTTGAGGGCTGGTTTTGGGCTCCCTGATCTCATCAATGCTCAGCTCCCTCTATCTTTATGTTCTGCCATCTTACTCTTGGTTCCCATCCTCAAGTTGGCCTTGCAGTCCATGATGGCAGCTGCAACTCCAACAGTCCTGCCCTACCTAGTTTTAGGTAGGAAGAAGAAAGGGAAGAGGGTTAAGAGTAAAAAGAAACCATGCTGTCAGTTGTCACCTCTTCTGTTGAGGAGCTTTCCCATAACGTGCCTTTAATAACTCTCATTGTCATCTTGTTGGCCCAAAATTGCTAATATGGCCACCACACTGCAAGGGAAGCTGGAATATGCAGTTTCTTTTTCTTTTGAACTGGGCATGTGCTGCCCCCAATAAATCAGTAAGAAAGAAAGAAAGTGGATATTAGGTAGGCAGCTGGCAGTCTCTGTTACACATACCACCAGCTTGTCAGTTTTGCATTTTCTCACAGTCACTCAAATAGGTATTTTAAAAACAACTTTATGAATTTAACATCACAGATAGAATGAAGCCCCCTATGTAACCCTCCTCTCCTAGTTCCCTCCCCTGACCCCTGTAGCAGGTGATCATGGAGACTGTGTCACCGGACCACACAGGACACCTACTGCATAAGGCCATACGGCAAAGACTAAGACACATGGGAGATCTACCTAACACATAGAAGCAATCACAAAGAGGCAGCCAGAATGCAGAAACAAAGAAACATGCCCCAAATAAAAGAACAGGAGAAAACTCCAGAAAAAGAACTAAATGAAATGGAGATAACCAACCTACTAGAGACAGAGGTTAACACACTGGTTATAAAAAGTGCTTAATGAACTTAGTGAGAACTTCAACAAAGAGATAGTAAGCATAAAGAAGGACATAGATACCATAAAAAAGAATCAGTCGGAAGTAAAGAATACAATAACTGAAAATGAAGAATACACTAAAATGAACCAACAGCAGATTAGAGGAAGCAATGGATCTAATCAGTGATTTAGGAGACAAGGTAGCAGACAACACCCAATCAGAATAACAAAAAGAAAAAATAATTAAAAAAAATTGAAGATAGTTTAAGGGACCTCTGGGACCACATCATGCATAACAACATTCACATCATAGGAGTCCAAGAAGAAGAAGAGAAGGAGCCAGGGATCAAAAACCTATATGAAGAAATAATGACTGAAAACTTCCCTAACCGGGTGAAGGAAATACACATACACGCCCAGGAAGAGCAGAGAGTCACAAACAAAATGAACCCAAACAGGCCCACACCAAGACACATTAAAATTAAAATGGCAAAGGTTAAAGACAGAGAGAATCCTAAAATCAGCAGGAGAAAGACAACTAGTTACTTACAAGGGAGCTCCCATAAGCCTGTCAGCTGATTTCTCAACAGAAACTTTGCAGGCCAGAAAAGAGTGGCAGGGAATATTCAAAGTGATGAAAAGTAAGGACCTGTAACCAAGACTACTCTACACAGCAAGGCTATCATTTAAAATTGAAGGAGAGATTGGAGAGCTTCTCGGACAAGAAAAAGCTGAAGCAATTCATTACCACCAAGCCAGTATTACAAGAAATGTTAAAAGGACTTTTTTAAAAAGAAAAAGTGTGGGGGGGGGACAAACAAACAAAAGATCAAAAATATGAATAATAAAATGGCAATAACTACATACCTATCAATAATCACTTTAAATGTAAATAGACTAAATGCTCCAATCAAAAGACATAAAGTAGCTGAATGGATAAGAAAATAAGACCCATACATATGTTGTCTACAGAGACCCACCTCAGATAAAAAAACACACATGAACTGAAAGTAAAGAGATGGAAGAAGATATTTCACACAAATAGAAATGAAAAAAAGTTGGAGTAGCCATACTTATATTCAACAAAATAGACTTTAACATGAAGACTATAATAAGAGACAAAGAGGGACATTACATAATATTAAAGGGATCAATCCAACAAAAGAGCATAACCCCAGTAAACATCTATGCACCCAACATAGGAGCACCTAAATATATAAAACAAATGGTGACTGACATAAAGGGAGAGATTGACAGTAACACAATCATAGTAGGGGACTTTAATACCACTTTGATATCAACTGACAGATCTTCCAGACAGAAAATCAACAAGGAAACAGAGGCCTTAACTGACACACTAGACCAGAGGGATTTAATTGATAATTTTAGTGCATTTCACCTTAAAGCAGCAGACTATAAATTCTTTTCAATAAATTCTTTTCAAGTGCAGATGGAACATTTTCCAAGATAGACCACATGTTAGGCCACAAGTCTTAATAAATTTAAGAAGATTGAAAGCTTATACCCCAGTCAAAATGGCTATCATCAATAAATCAACAAACAATAAGTGCTGGCGAGGATGTGGAGAAAAGGGAACCATTGTGCACTGTTGGTGGGATGGCAGATTGGTGTAGCCACTATGGAAAACAGTATGGAGGTATCTCGAAAATCTGAAAATGGAACTACCTTATGACCCAGCAATTCCACTCCTAGGTATCTATCCAGAGAAATTCAAAACTCTAATTCAAAAAGATTTATGCACCCCCCCCCCATGTTTATTGCAGCACTATTAACAATAGCCAAGACATGGGAACAACCGAAATGCCCATCGGTAGAAGATTGGATTAAGAAACGGTGGTACATTTATACAATGGAGTATTATGCAGCCATAAAGAAGAATGAAATCTAGCCATAAAGAAGAATGAAATCAAGAATGAAACAGTATGGATGGACGTAGAGAACATTATGTTAAGTGAAATAAGTCAGACAGAGAAAGACAATTATCATACGATCTCACTTATATGTGGAATCTAAAGAAAAGAATAAATGAATGAACTAATCAGAAACAGTCTCAGAGACATAGAGGAAAAACTGAGGGTTGCTAGATGGGAGGGGAAGGTGGGGATAACGGGGAAGGTAAAGGGATTAGAAAGCAGTCAGTAACCACAAGATTGCCATGGGGATATGAAAGTCAATTTGGGGAATATAATCAATAATGTTGTAAAGATTTTGTAGGGTATCCGATGGGCACTTGTCTCATTAGGGAGACCACCTCAAGGATGATGTAGATGCCTGATCACTACACTGGACACCTGAAGCTGAAGCTGAACAATAATGAATGTCAACTACAATTATGTATATATAGTTACAAGAAGTGAAGTACAGCATTAGGAATAGAGACAGTGGAAATGTAATGGCTGTGTGCGATGTCAGAGGGGATGTAGATGGGGGGAGGGGGTTATCACTGCGTGAGGGATATAAATGATAAATGTCTAACTATTACATTGTTTTGTACACCTGAAGCTAATTTTAAAAAATGTTAAAAAAAATAAAATAAAATAATTAAACATGAAGGAAAAAAAAAAAGCATCTTCTTTGACCGAAATGGTACGAAGCTAGAAATCAATTACAAAAATAAAACAAAAAACTGAAAAATACACAAACACATGGAGGCTGAATAACAGGCTACTAAACAATCAATAGGTTAACCATGAGATCAAGGAAGAAATCAAAAGATACCTCGAGACAAATAAAAACGAACACACAGCAATACAAAATCTATGGGACACAGTGAATGCAGTCCTCAGAGTGAAATTCTTAGTAATGCAGGCTTACCTCAAGAAACAAGAAAAATCTCAGACAATCTAACTTTACACTTAATGGAATTGGAAAAAGAAGAGCAAACAAAGCCCAAAGTGAGTGGAAGGAATGAAATAATAAAGACCAGAGGGAAATAAACAAAATAGAGGCTAAATAAAAGAAAGATCAATGAAAACAACAGCTGGTTTTTTGAAAAGATAAACAAAGTTGATAAACCTTTAACCAGACTCATCAAGAAAAAAGAGAGGGCGCAGCCGGTTGGCTCAATGGTTTAGAGTGCAGTGCTCAAAACAGTAAGGTCGCCAGTTTGATTCCCACGTGGGCCAGTGAGCTGTGCCCTCTGCAACTAGATTGAAGACAACAACTTGAGCTGAGCTGCCAAGGGGCAGCTGGATGGCTCAGTTGGTTAGAGTGCATGCTCTTAACAAGGTTGCTGGTTCGACCCCCTCATGGGATGGTGGGCTGCGCCCCCCGCAACTAGATTGAAAACAGCGACTGGACTTGGAACTTAGCTGTGCCCTCCACAACTAAGATCGAACAATTTGACTTGGAGCTGATAGATCCTGGGGGAAAAAAAGAAAAACACTGTTCCCCAATAAAGTCCTGGCAATACACACTGTTCCCCTTCCCCCAATAAAATCTTAAAAAGAAAAAAAAAGCATTCTAAGAAAATACTATGAGCAACTATACACCAACAAATTAGACAATCTGGAAGAAATTGATAAATTCCTAGAAGCATACAAACTTCCAAGGCTGAATCAGGAAGAAACAGAAAATCTGAACTGATCAATTATTACCAATGAAATTTAATCAAGAAGCAACAAGTTCTCAACAAACAGAAGTCCTGGACCAGATTGCTTCACAGGTGAATTTTACCAAACATTTAAAAAAGAATTAGCACCTATTTTTCTCAAATTATTACAAAAATTCAAGAGGAGAGGAGGCTCCCAAGCAAATTCTACAAGGCCATCATTACCCTGATTCCAAAACCATACAAAGACATTACAAAAAAAGAAAGTTATAGGACCATATCCTTGATGAACATAGATGTAAAAATCCTCAACAAAATATTAGCAAACCTAATTCAGAAATACATTAAATAGATCATACACCACAATCAAGTGGGATTCATTCCTGGTAAGCAAGGTTGATTCAATATCTGCAAATCAATTAATGTGATACACCACATTAACAAAATGGAAAAGAAAAATCATGAGAGACTTCCGGAAAAATGGCGGAGTGAGGTGAGCCTCTGTAAAACTCCCCTGGAATTTACAAAGAATCGAACAACAAAAACTCCACAAAGGACTCCCTGCACAGCAGACAAGCAACACGAAGAGGCCCACTACCGACTGAAATCACCTACAGGTGGGAGATTCGCGCGAGTGGAGGGAGGAGGAAAGGGAGAAGCGCGCGGAGACGGAACCGCGCGGGCGCAGGACGCAGACCTAGCTCAGTGCGCCGAGCTCGCTGCTTCCTGGAACTACCGCAGCTGCGGGAGATCGGACTGCTAGGGCTCCGCCAGGGCTCCACAGGGCTGAGGGGACAGCATATAACTCGGCTGAACCCAACGCTCACGGCAGAGACCTCGGAGAAAAGACTGAGGGAAAAAGGCTGAACACGGTGGTTTAAGCCCGCACTGCCGAGCAGAGAACGGAGCCTTAGGCACTGAGACTAGCCGCCCCCTCCCTCCCCTCCCAGAGCTCGCCCTGCCCCTCCTGCCCAGTGCTAGAAGCGAAACAGTAGCAGTGTCAGATCAAAACAACAGAAAATTTGCTGTTTTGAGATCTGTGGACCGCAAACACAAATTCACAGCCCAACTAGTTCCAGCAAAGGGGAGAGAGCAGTGGAAGCACGACCGGCTGTGGTGGTGGTCGCCGCCATTGCTCTGGGCCACCTCTCACAACTCAGCCCGCCCCTGACCCCACCTATCTGGGCGGATCCCTGCAGGAGTAAACAGAACTGCTGAAATATACGGGCTCTGAATCAGCAGCTGGAAGAGCTTTCGAACATCAAAAGCTCTCCGCATACCCACCTGGACACTGCGCCCTGTGACCTAGATGAACTATTAACAGAGGAGAAGCCCGTCTCCCAGGGAATCCCCCCATTGCGTGAGAAGTTGGAATAGTGCAGAGAAAACATAGCACTACTGTGTGGGAGAAGAAAAATAAGTTGCAGTTGGAGAAATAATAAAACATTCTACCAACAATACTGGCAAACAAAAGAAAGACCGCTTTCTATCAGCCTGTTGCAGAAGTCACTCCTGTAGATGTCTAGGAAGAGAAATAGTAAACCAGTAATCGCCATGAATAACCAAGGCAACAAGATAGCTCAGAAAGAAAGTGAAAAATCGCCAGAGAAGGCACTTAAAGATACAGAAATATGTGACTTAAATGACAGAGAATTCAAGATTGCAGTTCTGAAAAAACTCAACGAGATACAAGAAAACACAGATAGGCAGTTAAAGGAACTCAGAAACTCAATCAAAGAACAGCATGAACATTTTACGAAAGAGATTGAAATCTTATAAAAGAACCAAATAGAATTTCTGGAGATTAAGAACTCAATAGAAGAAATTAAGAATGAAATAACCAGCTTAGGTAGTAGAGTTGACCAGATGGAGCAAAGAATCAGTGACATCGAAGATAGAAACCTGGAAATGACACAAATTGAAGAAGAAAGAGACTTGAGACTTAAAAGAAATGAAAGAACTCTACAAGAACTTTCTGACTCCATCAGAAAGAGCAATATAAGAATAATGGGCATACCAGAAGGAGAAGAAAGAGAGAAGGGAACAGAGAATATATTCAAACAAATTGTCGATGAGAACTTCCCAAATTTGTGGACAGAACTGGACCCTCGAATCCAAGAAGCAAATAGAACACCTAGTTACCTCAATCCCAACAGACCTTCTCCAAGGCACATTGTATTGAAGATGTCTAAAATCAACGACAAAGAAAGAATCCTCAAGGCAGCCAGGGAAAAGAAGACGGTAACTTACAAAGGAAAGCCCATTAGATTATCATCAGATTTTTCAGCAGAAACTCTACAAGCAAGGAGGGAGTGGAACCAAATATTCAAACTATTGAAAGAGAGAAACCATGAGCCAAGAATAATATATCCAGCAAAGATATCCTTTAGATATGAAGGAGGAATAAAGACCTTTCCAGACATACAGAAGCTGAGGGAATTTTCTAATACACGACCTGCACTACAAGAAATACTAAAGGAGGCCATTCGACCACCATCAACAGGGACAATTTGTGGCAAACAAAACTCAAAAAGGGGGAGAGTAAAGGCCTGAACCGGAATATGGGAATGGAGAAAGTAAGCGTGCTGAAGAAAATGGAATACTCTAAATATCAAACTTTCTTTTACATAAACTTAAGGGTAACCACTCAAAATAAATCCAGAATTGAAATACATACTGAAATAAAAAAAGAAACAGAGGGAAACATCATAGAATACCACCACACAGAAATAATAGACAACAACAAAAAGGCAAAGAAACAATGGAGACACAACCTTACCAGAAAACTAAGGATAGAATGACAGGAAATCGTCACATATCAATAATTACTCTAAATGTAAATGGACTGAACTCACCAATAAAAAGGCACAGAGTAGCAGATTGGATCAAAAAACTAAACCCAACCATATGCTGTCTCCAAGAGACACACCTCAGCTACAAGGACAAGCATAGACTCAAAGTGAAAGGGTGGAAATTGACACTCCAAGCAAATGGTACCCAGAGAAAATCAGGTGTAGCCATAATGATATCAGATGAAACAGACTTCAAGGTGAAAAAGGTAACAAGAGACAAAGATGGACATTTCATAATGGTGAAGGGGACTGTACAACAAGAAGACATAACAGTCATCAATATTTATGCCCCCAATCAGGGAGCACCGAAATACACCAAGCAACTACTAACAGAACTAAAGGGAGAAATTGACCAAAACACAATTATACTAGGGGACTTAAATACATCATTGACAGCTATGGATAGATCATCCAAACAGAAAATAAATAACGAAATAGTAGCACTGAATGACACATTAGATGAAACGGACATAATTGACATTTATAGAGCACTTCATCCTAAAACATCAGACTACACATTCTTTTCTAGTGTACATGGAACATTCTCAAGGATAGACCATATATTGGGACATAAAATCAGTCTCAACAAATTTAAGAAGATTGAAATCATACCATGCATATTCTCTGATCACAAGGCTTTGAAATTGGATATCAACTGTAAAAAGAAAGCGGGAAAAAACACAAATACATGGAGACTAAACAACATACTTTTAAAGAAGGACTGGGTCAAAGAAGAAGTTAGAGGAGAGATCAAAAGATACATTGAAATAAATGACAATGAAAATACATCCTACCAAAATTTTTGGGATGCAGCGAAAGCAGTTTTAAGAGGGAAATTTATCTCATTACAGGCCTATCTCAAGAAACAAGAAAACTCCCAAATAAATAACCTCATGTTACACCTTAAAGAACTAGAAAAAGAAGAACAAGTAAAACCCAAGGTCAGCAGAAGAAAGGAAATAACAAAAATTAGAGCAGAACTAAATGAAATAGAGAACAAAAACACAATAGAAAAAATTAATATGACAAAGAGCTGGTTCTTTGAAAAGATTAACAAAATTGACAAACCCTTGGCTAGACTTATTAAGATAAAAAGAGAGAAGACACTGATTAACAAAATCAGAAACGTAAAAGGGGAAGTTATCACGGACACCACAGAAATACAAAGGATCATCCAAGAATACTATGAAGGACTATATGCCACCAAATTCAACAACCTAGAAGAAATGGACAAGTTCTTAGAAACATATAGCCTTCCAAGGCTGAACCATGAAGAACTGGAAAATCTAAACAGACCGATCACCAGTAACGAAATTGAATCAGTCATCCAAAACCTTCCCAAAAGCAAAAGTCCGGGACCAGATGGCTTCACTAGTGAATTCTACCAAACCTTCAAAGAGGATCTAATACCAATTCTGCACAAACTCTTCCAAAAAATTGAAGAAGAGACAGTACTCCCTAACTCATTCTATGAGGCCAACATTACCCTGATACCAAAACCTGGTAAGGACAGCACAAAAAAAGAAAACTACAGACCAATATCTCTGATGAATACCGATGCAAAAATCCTAAATAAAATTATAGCAAATCGAATACAACAATGCATTAAAAAGATTATTCATCACGACCAAGTGGGGTTCATCCCCGGGGCACAAGGATGGTTCAACATACGCAAATCCATCAATGTGATACATCACATAAACAAAATAAAGGACAAAAATCATATGATTATATCAATTGATGCAGAAAAAGCATTTGACAAGATACAACATCCATTTATGATTAAAACACTTAATAAAATGGGTACAGAAGGAAAATACCTTAACATAATAAAGGCCATATATGACAAACCCTCTGCTAATCTCATAATTAATGGAGAAAAACTGAAGCCCTTTGCTCTACGTTCAGGAACACGACAGGGCTGTCCCCTATCACCTCTGCTTTTCAACATAGTGTTGGAAGTCCTTGCCAGAGCAATCAGGCAAGAGAAAGAAATAAAAGGCATCCAAATTGGGAATGAAGAAGTTAAATTATCACTCTTTGCAGATGACATGATGCTATATATAGAAAACCCTAAAGACCCACCAAAAAGCTATTAGAAACAATCAACGAATACAGTAAAGTTGCCGGCTACAAAATCAACGCACAAAAGTCCATTGCCTTCCTATATACTAACAATGAAATCTCAGAAAAAGAAATACAAAACACAATTCCTTTTGCAATTGCAGCAAAAAGAATAAAATACCTAGGAATAAACTTAACCAAGGATGTGAAAGACCTATATGCTGAAAACTATAAGACATTTTTGAAAGAAATTGAAGAAGACACAAAGAAATGGAAAGACATTCCGTGCTCATAGATTGGAAGAATCAACATAGTTAAAATGGCCATATTACCCAAAGCAATATACAGATTCAATGCAATCCCCATCAAAATCCCAATGGCATATTTTAAAGAAATAGAACAAAAAATCATCAGATTTGTTTGGAACCCCAAAAGACCCCGAATAGTCAAAGCAATCTTAAGGAAAAAGAGCAATAATGGAGGTATCACACTTCCTGACTTTGGCTTGTACTACAGGGCTACAATAATCAAAACAGCATGGTATTGGCAGAAAAACAGACACATAGACCAATGGAATAGAATTGAGAACCCAGAAATAAAACCACATAAATATGGACAGATAATTTTTGACAAAGAAGCTAAAAACATACAATGGAGCAAAGACAGCCTCTTCAATAAATGGTGCTGGGAGAATTGGATAGCCACGTGCAAAAGAATGAAACTGGACTGCTATTTGTCACCATGTACCAAAATTAATTCAAAATGGATAAAAGACTTAAGCATAAGACCTGACACAATAAACTGCATAGAAGAAAACATAGGTACTAAACTTATGGACCTTGGGTTCAAAGAGCATTTTATGAACTTGACTCCAAAGACAATGGAAGTAAAAGCTAAAATAAACAAATGGGACTATATGAAACTTAAAAGCTTCTGCACAGCAAAAGAAACCATTGACAAAATAAAGAGGCCACCAAGTGAATAGGAGAAGATTTTTGCAAACAGTGCCTCCGATAAGGGGCTAGTATCCAGAATATACAAGGAACTCATGGAACTCAACAACAAAAAAACAAACAACCCAATTGAAAAATGGGCAGAGGACTTGAACAGACATTTCTCCAAAGAGGACATACAAATGGCAAATAGACATATGAAAAAATGCTCGACATCACTAATCATCAGAGAAATGCAAATCAAAACCACAATGAGATATCACCTCACCCCAGTCAGAATGGCTATCATCAACAAGACAAATAGTAACAAGTGTTGGAGAGGCTGTGGAGAAAAAGGAACCCTCATACACTGTTGGTGGGAATGCAGACTGGTGCAGCCGTTATGGAAGGCAGTGTGGAGGTTTCTCAAAGAATTACGAATAGAATTGCCATATGACCCAGCAATCCCTCTCCTGGGTATCTACCCAAAAAATCTGAAAACATTTAGAGATAAAGACACGTGTGCTCCAATGTTCATTGCAGCTTTGTTTACGGTGGCCAAGACATGGAAACAACCAAAATGTCCTTCGATAGATGAATGGATAAAGAAGTTGTGGTATATATACACAATGGAATACTATTCGGCAGTAAGAAAAGATGATATAGGAACATTTGTGACAACATGGATGGATCTTGAGAGAGTAATGCTGAGCGAAATAAGTCAGAAAAAGCAGAGAACCATGTGATTTCACTGATATGTGGTATATAAACCAAAAACAACAAAAGAACAAGACAAACAAATGAGAAACAGAAACTCATAGACACAGACAATAGTTTAGTGGTTGCCAGAGGGTAACGGGGGTGGGGGTGGGGGGTGGGAGATGAGGGTAAGGGGGATCGAATATATGGTGATGGAATGAGAACTGACTCTGGGTGTTGAACACACAATGGGATTTATAGATGATGTAATACAGAATTGTACACCTGAAATCTATGTAATTTTACTAACAATAGTCACCCCAATAAATTTAATTTAAAAAAAAAATTGCAAATCAAAAAAAAAAAAGAAAAAAAAAAAAGAAAAATCATATGGTCATATCAATAGATGCCGAAAAAGCACTTGACAAAATCTGTCAGCCATTTATGATAAAAATTCTCAACAGAGTGGGAATAGAGGGGACATTTCCCCCACATAATAAAGACTATATATGATAAACCCACAGCTAACATCATACTCAATGGAGAAAAGCTAAAATCATTTTCCTTGACATCAGGAACAAGACTAGGATGTCCACTTTCACCACTTTTATTCAATGCAGTACCTGAAGTCCTAGCCACAGCAATTAGACAAGAAAAAGAAATAAAATGCATCCAAATTAGAAAGGAAGAACTAAACTGTCATTGTTTGCAGATGACATGATACTGTATAAAGAGAACCCCAAAGATTTCACCAAAAAGCTATTAGAACTGATAAATAAATTTAGTAAAGTAGCAGGATACCAGAAAGCTATTAGAACTGATAAATAAATTTAGTAAAGTAGCAGGATAATATTTGGATATTGGTCGTATTTTCATACAACTAAGTTCACAAACTTGTTGCAATGATGTTGCTAAACTTTTTTGATATTAGAGGGATTATTCATTATGAATTTGTACCAACTGGACAAATAGTTAACCAAGTTTACTATTTGTAAGTGCTGAAAAGGCTGCAAGAAAAAGTTATATGACCTGAACTATTTGCCAACAATTTGTGACTCTTGCATCATGACAAGGCATCAGCTCACATGGCCTGTCTGTGAGGAAGTTTTTAGCCAGTAAACAAATCACTATATTGGAACACTCTCCCTATTTACCTGATCTGGCCCCCAATGACTTCTTTCTTTACCTGAAGATAAAGTAAATATTGAAAAGAAGACATTTGATGACATTCAGGACATCAAGGGTTATGTGACGACAACTCTGATGTCCATTCCAGAAAAAGAGATCCAAAATTGCTTTGAAGGGTGGACTAGGTGCTAGCATCAGTGCATAGCTTCCCAAGGGGAGTACTTCAAAGGTGACCATAATGATATTCAGCAATGAGGTATGTAGCACTTTTTCTAGGATGAGTTTGCAAACTTCATTGCTGAACTCATACACCAATAACAAACTATCAGAAAAAGAAATTAAGAAAGTATTTACAATTGCATCAAAAAAATACCTAGGAATAAACTTAACTAAGGAAGTAAAACACCTGTACTGGAAAAATTATAAGACGTTGAAAGAGAAATTGAAGAAGATACAAACAAATGGAAGCATATACCATGGTCATGGGTGGGAAGAATTAATATTGTTAAAATGTCCATACTATCCAAAGCAGTATATAGATTCAGTGCAATCCCTGTCAAAATATCAATGACATTTTTTCACGGAACTAGAACAAATAATCCTAAAATGTATATGGAACTATGAAACACCCTGAATAGACACAACAATCTTGAGAAAGAAGAACAACGCTGGAGGTGCCATGCTACCTGATATCAAACTATACTAGAAGGCCATAGTAATCGATACAGCATGGTATTGGCCTAAAAACAGACACAAAGATCAATGGAACAGAATAGAGAGCCCAGAAATAAATCCATGCCAATATAGTCATTTAACCTATGACAAAGGAAACAAGGATATACATTGGTGTAAAGACCATCTGTGGAATAAATGGTGCTGGGAAAACTGGACAGAGACATGCAAAATATAAAACTGGACTACCTTCTTACTCCATATACAAGAATAAACTCAAAATGGATTAAAGACTTAAATGTATGACCCAAAGATATAAATCTCCTAGAAGGAAACATAGGCAGTAAACTCTCAGATATTACCTTTGGTAATATTTTTACTGATGTATCTCCTCAGGCATGGGAAACAAAAGAAAAAATAAACAAATGGGACTGCATCAAACCAAAAAGGTTTTGCACAGCAAAGGAAACCATCAACTAAATGAAAAGACATCCCACTGAAAGGGGCAAGATATTTGTCAATGATACATCTGATAAGGAGTTACTATTAAAAATCTTAAACAAAAAACTCAAACAACTCAACACCCCCCACCCCCAAACTCAACAATTCAATTAACAAATAGGCAGAGGAACTGAATCGATATTTCTCCAAAGAGGACATACAGATGGACAATAAACCTATGAGAAGATGGTCAATATCACTAATCATCAAAGAAATGGAAATAAAAAAAACAATGAGATGTCACTTCATACTTGTCACAATGGCCATTACCAATAAATCAACAAACAACAAGTGTTGAATAGGAGGTGGAGAAAAGGGGCGCTGTTGGTGGGATTGCAAATTGGTGCAGCCACTGTGAAAAACAGTATGGCGGTTCTTCAAAAAATTGAAAATAGAACTACCTTGTGACCCAGGAATTCCACTCCTAGGTATTTATCCAAAGAAATCCAAAACACTAATTTGAAAAGATATATGCATGTCTATGTTTACTGCAGCACTGTTTACAATAGCCAAGATATGGAAACAACTGAAATGCCATTAATAGATGATTGGATAAAGTAGATATGGTACATATATACAATGAAATATTACTCTGCCATAAAAAAGAATGAAATCTTACCATTTGTGACAACATGGATGGACCTAGAAGGTATTATGCTAAGTGAAGTAAGTCAGACTAAGAAAGAGGAATACTATATGATCTCACTTATATGTGGAATCTAAAGAATAAAATAAATGAACTAACAAAACAGAAACAGACCCATAGATACAGAGAACAAACTGATGGTCACTAGATGGGAGGGGTACTGGGGAGTTGGGTGATAAAGGTGAAGGGATTAAGAACTACAAATTAGTGGTTACAAAAGAGGCATGGGGATGTAAATCACAGTATGGGGAATATAGTCAATTATATTGCAAAAACTCTATGATGTCAGATGGGTACTAGAATTATTGGGGTGAATCACTTCATAAATTACATAAATGCCTAACCTCTATGCTGTGCACATGAAACTAATATAAAATAATATTGAATGTCAAGTATAATTTAAAAAAATAGTCACAGGGATATATATTACAGCGTAGGGAATATAGTCAATAATATTCTAACAATTACATACAGTGTCTGATGGGTAATAGATTAATTGGGGTTATTACTCTGTGAGGTATATAAATATTTAATCACTATTTTTTATTTATTTATTTGGGTGACAATTGTTAGTAAAATTACATAGATTTCAGGTGTACAATTCTGTATTACATCATCTCTAAATCCCATTGTGTGTTCACAACCCAGAGTAGGTTCTCCTTCCATCACCATATATTTGATCCCCCTTACCCTCATCTCCCACCCCCCACCCCCCTTACCCTCTGGTAACCACTAAACTATTGTCTGTGTCTATGAGTTTCTGTTTCTCATTTGTTTGTCTTGTTCTTTTGCTGTTTTTGGTTTATATACCACATATCAGTGAAATCACATGGTTCTCTGCTTTTTCTGTCTGACTTATTTCGTTCAGCATTACACTCTCAAGATCCATCCATGTTGTCACAAATATTCCTATGTTATCCTTCCTTACTGCTGAATAGTATTCCATTGTGTATATATACCACAACTTCTTTATCCATTCATCTATTGAAGGACATTTTGGTTGTTTCCAGGTCTTGGCCACTGTAAACACAGCTGCAATGAACATTGGAGCACACGTGTCTTTATCTCTAAATGTTTTCAGATTTTTTGGGTAGATACCCAGGAGAGGGATTGCTGGGTCATATGGTAATTCTATTCATAATTTTTTGAGGAACCTCCACACTGCCTTCCATAACGGCTGCACCAGTCTGCATTCCCACCAACAGTGTATGAGGGTTCCTTTTTCTCCACAGCCTCTCCAACACTTGTTACTATTTGTCTTGTTGATGATAGCCATTCTGACTGGGGTGAGGTGATATCTCATTGTGGTTTTGATTTGCATTTCTCTGATGATTAGTGATGTTGAGCATTTTTTCACATGTGTATTTGCCATTTGTATGTCCTCTTTGGAGAAATGTCTCTCCAGGTCCTCTGCCCATTTTTCAATTGGGTTGCTTGTATTTTTGCTGTTGAGTTGCATGAGTTCCTTGTATATTTTGGATATTAGCCTCTTATCAGAGGCACTGTTTGCAAAAATCTTCTCCCATTCAGTTGGTTGCCTCTTTGTTTTGTCGATGGTTTCTTTTGCTGTGCAGAAGCTTTTAAGTTTCATATAGTCCCATTCATTTATTTTAGCTTTTACTTCCATTGCCTTTGGAGTCAAGTTCATAAAATGCTCTTTGAACCCAAGGTCCATAAGTTTAGTACCTATGTTTTCTTCTATGCAGTTTATTGTGTCAGGTCTTATGCTTAAGTCTTTGATCCATTTTGAATTAATTTTGGTACATGGTGACAAATAGCAGTCCAGTTTCATTCTTTTGCACGTGGCTATCCAATTCTCCCAGCACCATTTATTGAAGAGGCTGTCTTTCCTCCATTGTATGTTTTTAGCTTCTTTGTCAAAAATTATCTGTCCATATTTATGTGGTTTTATTTCTGGGTTCTCAATTCTATTCCATTGGTCTATGTGTCTTTTTTTCTGCCAATACCATGCTGTTTTGATTATTGTAGCCCTGTAGTACAAGCTAAAGTCAGGAAGTGTGATACCTCCATTATTGTTCTTTTTTCTTAAGATTGCTTTGGCTATTCGGGGTCTTTTGTGGTTCCAAACAAATCTGATGATTTTTTGTTCTATTTCTTTAAAATATGCCATTGGGATTTTGATGGGATTGCATTGAATCTGTATATTGCTTTGGGTATTATGGCCATTTTAACTATGTTGATTCTTCCAATCCATGAGCACAGAATGTCTTTCCATTTCTTTGTGTCTTCTTCAATTTCTTTCAAAAATGTCTTATAGTTTTCAGCATATAGGTCGTTCACATCCTTGGTTAAGTTTATTCCTAGGTATTTTATTCTTTTTGCTGCAATTACAAAAGGAATTGTTTTTTGTATTTCTTTTTCTGAGATTTCATTGTTAGTATACAGGAAAGCAGTAGACTTTGTACGTTGATTTCGTAGCCAGTAACTTTACTGTAATCGTTGATTGTTTCTAATAGCTTTTAGGTGGAGTCTTTAGGGTTTTCTATATATATAGCATCATGTCATCTGCAAAGAGTGATAATTTAACTTCTTCATTCCCAATTTGGATGCCTTTTATTTCTTTCTCTTGCCTGATTGCTCTGGCAAGGACTTCCAACACTATGTTGAAAAGCAGAGGTGATAGGGGACAGCCCTGTCGTGTTCCTGAACGTAGAGCAAAGGGCTTCAGTTTTTCTCCATTAATTATGAGATTAGCAGAGGGTTTGTCATATATGGCCTTTATTATGTTAAGGTATTTTCCTTCTATACCTATTTTATTAAGTGTTTTAATCATAAATGGATGTTGTATCTTGTTTCCAATGCTTTTTCTGCATCAATTGATATAATCATATGATTTTTGTCCTTTATTTTGTTTATGTGATGTATCACATTGATGGATTTGCGTATGTTGAACCATCCTTGTGCCCTGGGGATGAACTCCACTTGGTCGTGATGAATAATCTTTTTAATGCATTGTTGTATTCAATTTGCTAGAATTTTATTTAGGATTTTTGCATCGGTATTCATCAGAGATATTGGTCTGTAGTTTTCTTTTTATGTGCTGTCCTTACCAGGTTTTGGTATCAGGGTAATGCTGGCCTCATAAAATGAGTTAGTGAGCACTGTCTCTTCTTCAATTTTTTGGAAGAGTTTGAGCAGGATTGGTATTAGATCCTCTTTGAAGGTTTGGTAGAATTCACTAGTGAAGCCATCTGGTCCAGGACTTTTGCTTTTGGGAAGGTTTTGGATGACTGATTCAATTTTGTTACTGGTGATCGGTCTGTTTAGATTTTCCAGTTCTTCATGGTTCAGCCTTGGAAGGCTATATGTTTCTAAGAACTTGTCCATTTCTTCTAGGTTGTTGAATTTGGTGGCATATAGTCCTTCATAGTATTCTTGGATGATCCTTTGTATTTCTGTGGTGTCCGTGATAACTTCCCCTTTTTCGTTTCTGATTTTGTTAATTAGTGTCTTCTCTCTTTTTATCTTAGTGAGTCTAGCCAAGGGTTTGTCAATTTTGTTAATCTTTTCAAAGAACCAGCTCTTTGTCACATTAATTTTTTCTATCGTGTTTTTGTTCTCTATTTCATTTAGTTCTGCTCTAATTTTTGTTATTTCCTTTCTTCTGCTGACCTTGGGTTTTACTTGTTCTTCTTTTTCTAGTTCTTTAAGGTGTAACATGAGGTTATTTATTTGGGAGTTTTCTTGTTTCTTGAGATAGGGCTGTAATGAGATAAATTTCCCTCTTAAAACTGCTTTCGCTGCATCCCAAAAATTTTGGTAGGATGTATTTTCATTGTCATTTGTTTCTATGTATCTTTTGATCTCTCCTCTAACTTCTTCTTTGACCCAGTCCTTCTTTAAAAGTATGTTGTTTAATCTCCATGTGTTTGTGTTTTTCCCTGATTTCTTTTTGCAGTTGATATCCAATTTCAAAGCCTTGTGATCAGAGAATATGCTTGGCATGATTTCAATCTTCTTAAATTTGCTGAGACTAATTTTATGTCCCAATATATGGTCTATCCTTGAGAATGTTCCGTGTACACTATAAAAGAATGTATAGTCTGATGTTTTAGGATGAAGTACTCTAAAAATGTCAATTATGTCCATTTCATCTAATGTGTCATTTAGGGCTGCTATTTCTTTATTTATTTTCTGTTTGGATGATCTATCCATAGCTGTCAATGATGTACTTAAGTCCCCTAGTATATTTGTATTTTTGTCTATTTCTCCCTTTAGTTCTATTAGTAGTTGCTTGGTATATTTCAGTGCTCCCTGATTGGGGGCATAAATATTGATTACTGTTATGTCTTCTTGTTGTACAGTCCCCTTCACCATTATGAAATGTCCATCTTTGTCTCTTTTTATATTTTTCACCTTGAAGTCTGTTTCATCTGATATCATTATGGCTACACCTGATTTTCTCTGGGTACCATTTGCTTGGAGTGTCAATTTCCACCCTTTCACTTTGAGTCTATGCTTGTCCTTGTAGCTGAGATGTGTCTCTTGGAGACAGCACATGGTTGGGTTTAGTTTTTTGATCCAGTCTGCTACTCTGTGCCTTTTTATTGGTGAGTTCAGTCCATTTACATTTAGGGTGATTATTGATATGTGAGGATTTCCTGTCATTCTATCTTTAGTTTTCTGGTAAGGCTGTGTCTCCATTGTTTCTTTGCCTTTTTGTTGTTGTCTATTATTTCTGTGTGGTGGTATTCTATGATGTTTACCTCTGTTTCTTCTTTTATTACAGTATATATTTCAGTTCTGGATTTTTTTGAGTAGTTGCCCTTAAGTTTATGTAAAAGAAAGTTTGATATTTAGAGTATTCCATTTACTTCAGCACGCTTACTTTCTCCATTCCCGTATTCCGGTTCAGGCCTTTACTCTCTCCCTTTTTGAGTTTTGGTTGCCATAAATTGTCCCTGTTGATGGTCATCGTATAGCCTCCTTTAGTATTTCTTGTAGTGCAGATCGTGTATTAGAAAATTCCCTCAGCTTCTGTATGTCTGGAAAAGTCTTTATTCCTCCTTCAAATCTAAAGGATGTCTTTGCTGGATATATTATTCTTGGCTCATGATTTCTCTTTTTCAATAGTTTGAATATTTGGTTCCATTCCCTTCTGGCTTGTAGAGTTTCTGCTGAAAAATCTGATGATAATCTAATGGGCTTTCCTGTGTAAGTTACTGTCCTCTTTTCCCTGGCTGCCTTGAGGATTCTTTCTTTGTCATTGATACAATGTGCCTTGGAGAAGGCCTGTTGGGATTGAGGTAATTAGGTGTTCTATTTGCTTCTTGGATTCGAGGGTCCAGTTCTGTCCACAAGTTTGGGAAGTTCTCATCGACAATTTGTTTGAATATATTCTCTGTTCCCTTCTCTCTTTCTTCTCCTTCTGGAATGCCCATTATTCTTATATTCCTCTTTCTGATGGAGTCAGAAAGTTCTTGTATAATTCTTTCATTTCTTTTAATTCTCAAGTCTCTTTCTTCCATCTGTGTAATTTCCAGGTTTCTATCTTCAATGTCACTGATTCTTTCCTCTCTACTACCTAAACTGGTTATTTCATTCTTAATTTCTTCTATTGAGTTCTTAATCTCCAGAAATTCTATTTGGTTCTTTTTAAAATTTTAATCTCTTTCGTAAAATGCTCATGCTGTTCTTTGATTGTGTTTCTGAGTTCCTTTAACTGCCTATCTGTGTTTTCTTTCATCTCATTGAGTTTTTTTCAGAACTGCAATCTTGAATTCTCTGTCATTTAAGTCATATATTTCTGTATCTTTAGGTGCTTTTTCTGGAGACTTTTCACTTTCTTTCTGAGCTATCTTGTTGCCTTGGTTATTCATGGCAATTACTGATTACTATTTCTCTTCCTAGACTTCTACAGGAGTGGCTTCCACAACAGGTTGATAGGAATCGGTCTTTCTTTTGTTTTCCAGTACTTGTTGGTAGAATGTTTTATTTTCTCTCCGACCGCAGCCTTTTTTTTCTCTCTTACACGGCAGTGCTACGTTTTCTCTGCACTATTCCTGCTTCTCCCACAATGGGGGGATTCCCTGGGAGATGGTCTTCTCCTCTATTAATAGTTCGCCTAGGTCACAGGGCGCAGTGTCCCGGTGGGTATGCGGAGAGCTTTTGATGTTCCAAAGCTCTTCCAGCTCCAGATTCAGAGCCCGTATGTTTCAGCAGTTCTTTTTACTCCTGCAGGATCCGCCCAGATAGGTGGGGTCAGGGGCGGGTTGAGTTGAGAGAGGAGGCCCAGAGCAATGGCAGCGACCACCACCACAGCCGGTCCTGCTTCCACAGCTCCCTCCCATTTGCTGGAACTACTGGGCTGCGAATCTTTGTCTGCAGTCCACAGTTCTCAGAACAGCAAATATTCTATTCTTTTGATCTGACACTGCTACTGTTTTGTTTCTAGCACTGGGCAGGTGGGGGCAGAACAAGCTCTGGGAGGGTTGATTATAATCTCTGTTCCCTTCTCTCTTTCTTGGCTCAGTGCCTAAGCCTTCCGTTCTCTGCTCGGCAGTGAGGGCTTAACCACCGTTTTCAGCCTTCTTCCCTCAGTCTTTGCTCTGAGGTGTCTGCCGTGAGTGATGTGTTCAGCCGTGTTATATGCTGCCCCCTCAGCCCTCTGGACCATAAGTGGAGCCCTAGCAGTCCGAGTTCTTCCCTCTCCCACTGCTGCGGTAGTTCCGGGATGCAGGGAGCTCGGAGCACTGAGCTAGGTCTGTGTCTTGCGCTCACGTGGCTCCGTCTCTGCACTTTCCCTTCCCTCCTCCCCTGCTCGTGTGATTTGCCCACCTGTAGGTGACTTCGGTAGTGGGCCTCTTCGTCTTGCCTGTCTGCTGTGCAGGGAGTCCTTTGTGGAGTAATTGTTGTTCGATTCATTGTATATTCCAGGGGAGCTTTACAGAGGCTCACCTCATGCCGCCATTTTGATCAAGAATTTAATCAGTATGTTTTTTTTGTGACGTACACCCGAAACTAATAATAAATAAATAAATAAATAAATAAATAAAAGTTATTATTCAGAGGAAATCAGGGTCACTTTTGAGAGTAAAAGAGTGCACAATGAATAATTACTCAGATATAATAGGAATAAACCAGGACTGTCCCTAGAAACCTGGGAAGTCTGCTCACTTATGCCATTTGCCCCTCCCGAAGTCCAGCTGGCTTCCTGCTAAGGAGATCTTGGCTGCTACCACTCCAAAGGGGCCTGCCTGGCTCCGGAAGCTAGGTCTTGGAGGGCCTACTGAAGACTTCCACTCCTTTGCCCCCTCCCCCCGGTCCATTGTGTCATTAGTTCACCAAGTCCTGTGCATTTTACATTTTCAAAATATAGCCTCAGTCTACTGTCTCCCCCCCCTGCCAGCACCCAGGTTCCTGCTGCCATCCTGTGTCTTCTAGACCAGTGCTGTCATTTCCATTTTGTCCTCAACCCCTTTGCAAACTGAAGCAAGAGAGAGCTTCCCAGTTGCAGCTCTGATTCTGTCCCTCAGTCTATCCCTTTCCATGACTCCCTTCTAGCATGCCTCCCTAGGATTTCAGCAAGGCGCCCTGTGGGGACAGAGCCCCAGAAAGTAGTTTCAGGCTCTCGGCCTCACGTGGAAAGGTGCTGGCTCGGGTAGTGGATGGCCGTCGGCTGTGGCTGATTGGCCATCGGCTGTGGCCGGTTAGCTGATTGGCCACCGGTATAACTGCTGTGGCTACGGAGGAGAGCCGAGGACTGCCGAGGATTGCCGAGGAGCCGAGGAGAGCCAAGGAGAGCGGAAGAGATTAGAGGAACAGAGTCGAGGAGAGTGGAGGAGAGTCGGTCGGTCAGTTGGCGGAAAGGCGGACGGCAGGTCATGCTTCCGGTGGGCCCAGCCTCCAGTGAGACTATAGTGGTATGACTCCTCTACCTATGGCTCCGTGGGTGTTCCTTTTTGGCCTCACCTTATCCTGCGTTCTTGTGTGGGGAGCGGGAGCAGAGACCCTGCAGGCCGCCCCGCCTGAAAAATGGCGCAGCGAGCAGGGTCTCCTGCACGACACCCCCAGAGTCTCCGCCATCATCACCTGCCTTACCCGGAGCTGCACTTCCCTGTCTATACTCTCTGGGCCCCTCCAACTCTTAGCTTTCTAGTTCTAACCTACCAGCTGTTGAGGGTCATAAATTGTTTGTGGTCATGAATTTTTATAGTTACAAAATCATTTTTTACAACTATTCAACTAAATTTATTTGGAATTATATTGGGACACTATTTTGTGGCACACCTCTTGGCCTTGTAGACTTCCTACTGGCCACTAGAGGGCGCTCTACAAGGTCACGCAAGACAGAGTCTGTCCTCTCCTTTGTGGCCACCACCTGCAGGTCTCATTCACAGTGACTATCAGAGAGCTGGTCCATAGAACAAATCTTGATGAGGTGCTGTATTTTGCTAGCTCAAGCATGACATCTGATATATATGTTTGTGGAAGCTAGCTCAAGATTCATTTACAAATTTAAAATGTCTTATTTGGAAATTTAATGCACATCTAATATTGAATATCTTTTACAAATCCTTTGTATTCTATTCTTGCCATAATTTATATATTAAGAATCATCTTTTTCACCATGCTTCCTGGAGGTTGCCCCTCCCACACTTTCCGTTTCTTCTCATGCAGGTGAGCCGTTATGGGCACAGGTGGAATATCCAGTCCCAAAATGCCAGCTGGTCAGCATTTTTGAATATGCGGCTCCTTTTGGTTGGAATGCTTCTGCTCTTCCCTCATGGTTAATTGTGTACTACTTATCCACCAGACTCTGCTCAAACTCTAGCCTTCCTTCACCAACCAAAGAAAATAGGCACCCCTGCTACCTACACACAAGTGTTTGCTGAACAGACACATGTATACTCCTGCCATAACCCAGGCAAGATACTTCCCCTCCAATGGCCTGTTTAATCCTCCCAATGGACAAAAAGGCAGGGCTGCTATTAACCTTATAGACTAAAACTGAGACTCAGAGAGGTTTAGTGACTTGGCCATGCTCATCCCCCTGGTAAGTGGTGAAGTTGTGATTCAAACTCAGGCAGTTTGGCTCCACACCCATGCCCTTAGCTGCTGTGTTATGCTGTCCTTCCTTCATTCACTACCCTTTATAATGCACTATTTATTTGTGATATTTGATTATTACGATCTCTTTTGGGGCACCCAGGACAAAGCCTGCTCCTTGGCAGATGCTCAGTACACACTGACTGAATGAATATAAACATTTTTTTTCCTTTAGGTGGTCATAATATCCACCTCACCCTAAGTTCTTCTTTCATGGACTGAAGGGATATGAGGCTAGGGAAGTCAGAAGCTCTAGACCAGGCTCACATCTTTCAGAGCAGTGATAGACAATTGATGTTTAGAGGGCAGAGGTAGGTCACCTTAGACTGCCAGTGGACAGAGATACTAACTCTGCCAGAGGGAATCAGGGAAAGCTTCCCTGAGGAAGCAGCATTGGGATAGGTTTTGCAGGATGAATAGGAGTTCACTGAAGCACAGAAATCCAGCCTGATAGGACCTGGGATTGGAAGCATCACCTGTGGTGAAGGTTCAGTATCAGCCTCAAATGACCTTTGATGGAGGTTGAAAATTCAGGTTGGGAGGGACTATGCAAGAAAATAGGAATAGCAGCAGGAACATTTACAGATGTCTGTGTACCAGTGAAACAGTTAGACATTTTCCAGTCACCTTTTTGCCAAATTATTTAGTGCTTTGTAAAGAAAAGCAGTCAAGTATGTTTCCCTTTGACTTCTCTTACTTGAAATGATGCTTCTGACCCCCCTCCCCCCACCCCCAGCTCCTCTCCTCCAGTGTGTCTGGTAGCCTTTTGGATTTCTGGGAGTCTCCTTTGAGACCAAAGCTATCCTAGGGGTGAGGCAACTAGTGAGAATAGTTGGCTGTTGACCTCTTTATTGTTGGATGCCAGGTGAGCAGATGTGGGCAGGGACACAGAGTTAGGCTCCAGGGGGAGCAGAAAGAGCTGGGCGAGGCAGGGCTGCCTCCAACCTCTGGGTCTGTGGCCCAGGCTGGCCAGCAAAAGTACCACAATCCTTTGGATGCAGTGATGGTTCGGGGGTTGGAGGGCATGTGATCTTACTTGGTCCCATGAGAGGAAATCCCAAGCTTTGGTGGGACAGGTAGGAAGAAGAGAAGGTGCTGGGATCATAAGCAAGAAACTGCAAACCTGGAGCTAGCTGCAGGCAGTCTCCGCCTCCATGCAGGAGGTCTGGCCCAAGAGTGCAGCTGGCACAGAGGAAACCAGTATCGAGAGACAGGCGTTGATTCTGAATGGACTTTTTTCAACACCTGCATCTGCATGGGCCCGAGGTCCTGGACTTCCAGTTACTCACACTTCTCCCCTGTATTATAAAGCCAGTCTGGGTTGAGTTTCTGATCCCGGCTACTGAGAGAATCCAGGCAGAGGAGAGTTGGCTTAGCTCAGGAACCAGAGTGAGGTCTGTAGACCCTCCAACGGCTGTGTCCAGAGGGTATGGCACTGCACAGGCATAGGAGACACTTATATTTTCCCAGCTACCAGGCAGAGGGCAGGCAGCACTGAGTGGTTTTAGAGATTACGGGTGGAGAGAAAGTACACACACCCATTTATGCAAAGCCATTCAACAGATTTGCTTCGGTACCTGCATGAACCTACAGTCACAGGTCTACAGACACACAACAGAAACACACATACCCAAATACATTAAAAATATGTGTCCTAAAACAAAAGTAGATGCTCTGTGATCTAGAAGTTCCATTTCTGGGAAGCTGTCCTATGGACAGAATAAAGCATGTGTGCCAAGAATAGGCTTCAAGGAATTTCCCTGCAGTGCAGCTTGTAATAACAAAAAGTTGTCAACAGTCTGGATTCCAGTAAGGGAGTGGTTGAATCGCTGTAGTAGGAGAACACAATGGCATGCTACTCAGCTCACAAAACGAAACACAGAGCTGTTTACTTATGTGGGAAGATAAATGTCATTTATTGTTGAGTGAAAAAAAAAGCAGCTTGAAAATAGTCTGAATGCTACTAACCCATTTGGATAAATTAGAAGTTAGAATGAGCATGGAATAGGGGCTAAGTGTGATCAAAGCTGTTTCTGAGTTGTAGGATTGGGACACTTACCCTATTCTTGTACGACGTGAGTGTTGCTTTGAGAGTAGGAACAAACAAACTTGATTTAAAAAGAAATATGAATTCTACACACATTTCCCTCCTGTGTGGAAAAAGTGAGGTACATATGCAGGTTGAGATTGCAAGATGACTTATAAAGCATAAGGTTGGAAACAACCTTGATGTCCAGCAACAGGTGGTTGATGAAAGCCATCAAAGGGCAGTCATGCAATGGCATGGCGATGCAGCTGTTACAGAGAGGACGCTCTAGATAAGCTCCGATTAGTAAGTCTCCAAGATATAAAAAGTGCGGGGAAAGCAGAACAGTGTTTATAGTGTGTTGTCATCCGTATAAAAACAGTTCTATGCATATATAAACATAAAATATCTCTAGAAGGACCTGCAGGAAACATAACTGCTTGTGCCTAGAAAAGGGAACTGGTGGTTTGAGATCAGGGTGGGGTAAAGGGAGGTTCCTGTTAGCTGCAAAGTCAAGTCATCTATACCTTGAATTAAAACACCATTTGCATGTGTTCCCTATTTGAAAGCATGACTTAAATATAAAGAAAAAGAAAGCACAGCCATACTTAGGATAGCACACGGCAGAGAAGTGCAAACATGCTAGCAGAAGCACCTGCTCGTCCCAACACAAGCACCTCCCAGCAGACCGACACAAGTGTCTGCATGTATAAGGGCTCAGCACCGGTGCTCCCCACCCTTGTCCACGTCCTGCAGGTGGCTGAGGCCTCCCCTGGGGCTGGGGGTGGTGGTGTAGGGGTTCTTGGGGTAGCTGAAGTGGTGGCAGTTCAGTGCTCTGTCTCTTTAATTTCCTTTAAAATACCAATTTTCTGCTAGACTGGCCTGGCTGCTGCAGAATCGCTTCTGTTAACAAACTGCACTGAAGAGCAGAGCAATTAGGCAATTAAAGTGTTTTAAATTGAGTTGAGATCCCTGATATTTCTGGGATAGTGGCCTCCTGGCCTCACCTTTGCCTTGTGTCGTAAATGGGAGAGCAGAGGGTCTAAAGGGCAGGGGCTGCTGATGGTGCCTGGGTGGGGGCTGTTCAGAGCACACTCCAGTGCTGGACACTTAGACCCACGTCCCTGTGGACACGCAGCCCTCTCTGCCTTGTCCCTACATGCTAGAGCATGCAGGCTCTGCACTCATTCATCCATTTGTGTATTTACTGAACATACATCATGCACCAGGCACTCTTCTAGGCACTGGGCTCCAGCAGTAAATGAAGTAAACAAGGTCCTTGTCCTCTTGAGCTCACATCACACTAGGGAAGGCAGATAGTAAGCAAAGCAACAAGAAAGCAAGATGATTCCTGAACGAAATGGAAAGATAGGAAGGGAATGGACGGGGAGCTGTGTTAGCTAGAATAGTCAGTGAAGGCCTCTCCAAGAAGGTCACATTCCTGCTAAGAAACTGAGGATGGGAAGATGCAGACATAAAAAGAACTTTCCAGATAGAGTGAAGAGTAGGAGCAAAGGCCCTGAGGTATGCCCAGTCTTGGCTAATTTGGGCAAGACCAAAGAAAGATTAATTGGCCTAAGCATGGAGTAAAGAGAAGAGTCAGGAGAGACTCGCTGGGGCTTCCCTACATGCTGGCGCTGCTTTTGTGATGGCACAGCAATCTTGTGGAAAGGGATATGTTATCCATATGGCCTCCGAGAGGGAAAGGGTCTTGCCTGAGTCACCACCCAACAGGGGCTACCACAGGAGCCAAGGCTTCTCAGTCTGAATACAGCTCCAGGCACCCTGGTTTTTCCGTGCCTTCGGGGCTTTCCCTAGTGGAAGGAGCAAGTGGTCCTAAGGGCAGAGCCAGGGGCAGGGAGGAACTCCTGCTGAGTGAGGAGATTTTCAACTGAACTATCTGGCCATGGAATGCTCTGCCTATAAGGCAGTGAGCTTCCTTCCTATCCTGGGAGGTGTTCAAACACAGCCTGGGCAAGCAGTTGAGATAACTTTGCAGAGGGAACTGCAGTGTTGGGCAGTGTGAGACCACATCAGCGTCTCCCAGTTGCTGGCCTGGGGCAGCCTCAGGGACTTGACAGGCAACATGCCCGTGTGTGAGAGGCTGGGCAGGGCACTCACCTCTCCCGGCCATTTCCTCAGCTATAGAAGGGCGGTAACAGTAGTACTTGCTGGTGCCTTAGAGGAGTAATGCATGCAAACACATAGAAGAGAGCCTGGCTCGTGGCAGACACCATGAGGGCAGCAGGGGAGGGGGCGCTGACGTATTATTTTAACAGCCTGTGGGCTCTCATCTGCTTTCTTTTTCACCTCTTTTTATTCTGATTTGAAAACTTTAAATATGTATATGGTTAAAAAAAAATCCAGCCATCTAAAAGAATAAACAAAAGTGTGTCTTCCTCTAAACCCTGGCCCCATGTTCCTCCCAGAGACCACTGTTGCCAGTGTTTTTTGCAGGGAGTGGGGGTGTTCTTCCAGAGATACCCCACACATAAGGAGACATGCCCTTTCCCACTCAGATTGCAGCAGTCTATATATACTCCTCTGCATTTGGCTTCTTCCTCTCACTCGTCATCAAAGCCATGTACATTGATTTAACAATTTAAAATCTGTGAATAGAAAATATATTCTCACAGGGTTTGAAAAACTGCAGTGATGTACATTGAGAGTTCTTTCTTTCCTCCCTGCACCTAACCCCAGACAGGTAAGCACTTGTACTGGCTTCTTAGGGATCCTTTCGGTGTTTCTTTACACAAATACAAACACACAGAAATAGGCAGCTTATTTCCAGACCTTGTTCATACACAAGGGCCTTACGCTGAATACACAGTTCTGCATGTTGCTTTCCCATCAACGTCTAGCAGCATGCAGATTTTTTGATATCAGTCTTGGAGCCTCCTGTTGCCTTTAATAGCTGTGTGATATTCCATCGTGCGCCCAAAGCAGTTTTTGTAACTAGCTTCTGGGTGGGTTGTTTCCAACATTTTTATTACTCCAAACATAGCATTAGTGGCTTTCCTGATGTAACATTGAAAATGAATCACTTCGTGATACCTGGTTATGTGTGCCTGTAGGACATGGCTCAGCAGTGGGGTTGCTAGGGCAGAAGGTAGCCATGAGGGACAAATACAGATAGCTTTCCCTCTATAAGGTGTCCATTTTGCACTCCCACCAGCAACAGACATGTCTCCCACAGTGTCACCAACAGTGTGTCAGTACCTGACAAAGGTGGCATTGTGACAGGATAAACGATATCTCAATGTGGTTAATTTCCATTTCTCTTACCGTGTATGAAGTCAGGCATTTGTCATATGTGTGTCATATGTTTAGGGCCTTTTGAGTTTCCTTTTTAAAAACAATCTTAGTCTCTGCTCATTTTTATTAAGTTGTCTCTTATTGGTTTCTAGGAGCTCTTTATATATTGGCTAAATTAGACCAAACCATGGCCCGTGAGCTAAATCAGGCCTGCTAACTTATCTTTTACAAATAAAATTCTATTGTTATACAGCCACACTTATTGTCTGTGGTTGCTGCCACACTACAACAGCAAAGCAGTTGTGACAGAGACCTTAAGGTCCTAAAGCTGAAAATGCTTACTATGTGGTCCTTTTCAGAAAAATCTTGCTGACCCCTGTATTAGACTTTTGTGATGAGTTGCAAATATTTTCTTCAGTTTGTCATTTATCTTTTGACTTTTCTTTTGCTTTAAGTGCATTTTAAATATTAATATAGTTCTTTGGACATGTTTTAATAGGGCTAAAAACTTGGCTTTTGGAGGCTCTTGTTTCTCAAAAACCAACATCTTTATATACCAGACTCTGCAGTTCACTTTTACTTGTATTTCAGTACCGAGCTAAGAAAATGAACAAAAAAAGGAAGATTAAAAAAAACCAAAACTATCTAGAAATGGTTGGAGAAATCAGCTCTTGCGTTCTTACTGCTGAGCTTTTCATGGTTTGAGTGGTGAAGTCTAAGCCAGGTGGAGCACGATGACCCTGTTGTGCAGACGTGGAAACGGAAGCTCACAAAGTCGCGTGGTCTCCAGGTCTGCGTGGGCAGCGCGGCAGGACCGCCCTGGCACGAGGCCCGCCACTCCTTCTGGGTGACCTTGGCGGTGTCCTGCTGTGAAGTGAGATCCAGAGCAGGGAGGGGCTGCCCCAGGTCGCAGGACGCCTGCAGCCAGGGCCGGGCTGAGTGTGGCCTCCCTCCTGCGCTCGGCTCCCCACAGTCCCGCGGCGTCCCCGAAGTCAGGAGGCTGCCGGGTCTCTGGGCCCGGTTCCCCGTGCAGCCTCGGCGCAGCTCAGCGCTTGGCGCGATGTTGGGCGCGGGCAGCAGGGGGCGGTGCCTTACCGGACACTGAGGGCTCGGTCGCCGCGGGCGAGGGGCACTGGGACTCCCGCGGACCCCTTTCCGTTGCTCCCTCCTTGAACCCGGCAGGCTCGCCCTGAGGCCCGGCTCCGGACTTGGCGGAGCTCTCGCTCTGAGCTGCGTCAACGCCGTCCTGCTTACCGCCCCACCACTCCCCCAGACTCCAGCTCCGCGTCCCGGGCGCACCCCGGCCAGTGCCCCTCCCCCAGACCCTACCTCTTGCCCTCACCGTTAGACCAGGGCCAGTGCCCCTCCCTCCAGCCCACTCTCATCCTCCCAACCCCCCAGGTCCTCTCTTTGGCTTCATTTTCTTGCCTGGAGCTGTGGGCTTGGCCAGACTCTCCCGGTAGGAGTAGGTCAGCGCTGGCCTCATTGTAAAAAAAAAAAAAGCCCACTACTGAGCTCCACTCCAAACCCTCCGGGAGCTCCTGCCACCTTAAAATAGAATCCGATGCCTGGCTCCTAAGCTTGCAAGAATGCCACGCCCTGATAGACATCCCCTCCTACTGCCTCTCCGGATGGTGCCATGGTGCTCACACAGAGACCTGCTTTCCTTTCTAACAAAGCCTCAACGTTGTGATGCCTCCAGGCCAAGCACTGGCAGTTCCTTCCCCCTGCAATACCCTTCCCTGGTAACGCCCCCCTCACTCATTCCTAATGTGCCTTCCTCAGAATGCTAGTCCCTAACCATGAGGTCTGGAGCAGCCCCAAGTCCTACCTGGCTGTTTCTGTTCCACCCCCCTGTTTTATTCTCCCCCAACCCCCAGCCCAGAACATCAGAAGCAGTGCCCTCCTAGTCTTGGTCTCCACTGGACTCCTCCCCAGTGCTGACAAGGGTGCCGGGTACATACATGGCTCAGTGACAGGAGTGAAGGGTGACCTCAATCTGGGACTCTCACTCAGGAAAGCAGACACCTGATCAGATGGCCTGGCCTTCTCTGGCAGCTGGTCTCCACACCTGGCCTGTTGGCTTGACCTTGGCCTAAGTCCCTGGGGAGAGGGACAAAGGTCAGCTCACAACTCCCAGACTTGCTCACATTTACTGAGCATTTACTATGTGCTAAGTACTTTTCTTGCATCATCTGATGGGATCTTGTAACGACCCCATGGATTACATCTCCATTTTATAGATGAAGACACCAAGGCTCAGAGAGGTTAAGTCACCTGCCCAAGGTCACACAGCTAGAAGCAGAGGTGGGTGAGTTTGAATCCAGAGAGACAAGCTGCTTCTCCCTTAAGACAATGGGTACATGAGATAGGAGAAGTCTCAGAAAGCACCACAATGCATCTCAGTGAACAAATGAGTAAACTGAAACCTGTTGCCCACATCTCCTAGTTAAATGGAGGCAGGGCTGGGGCTCTGAGCCAAGGGCTCTAAGAAGAATGCACATCTTTATTTATTTATTTTTTTAATTTTATTTTATTAAATTTATTGGGTTACAATTGTTAGTAAAATTACATAGATTTCAGGTGTACAATTCTGTATTACATCATCTATAAATCCCATTGTGAGTTCACCACCCAGAGTCAGTTCTCCTTCCATCACCATATATTTGATCCCCCTTACCCTCATCTCCCACCCCCCAGCCCCCGCCCGCCTTACCCTCTGGCAACCACTAAACTATTGTCTGTGTCCATGAGTTTCTGTTTCTCATTTGTTTGTCTTGTTCTTTTGTTGTTTTTGGTTTATATACCACATATCAGTGAAATCACATGGTTCTCTGCTTTTTCTGTCTGACTTGTTTCGCTCAGCATTACTCTCTCAAGATCCATCCATGTTGTCACAAATGTTCCTATATCATCTTTTCTTATTGCCGAATAGTATTCCATTGTGTATATATACCACAACTTCTTCATCCATTCATCTATCGAAGGACATTTTGGTTGTTTCCATGTCTTGGCCACCGTAAACAAAGTTGCAATGAACATCGGAGCACACGTGTCTTTATCTCTAAATGTTTTCAGATTTTTTGGGTAGATACCCAGGAGAGGGATTGCTGGGTCATATGGCAATTCTATTCGTAATTTTTTGAGGAACCTCCACACCGCCTTCCATAACGGCTGCACCAGTCTGCATTCCCACCAACAGTGTATGAGGGTTCCTTTTTCTCCACAGCCTCTCCAACATTTGTTACTATTTGTCTTGTTGATGATAGCCATTCTGACTGGGGTGAGGTGATATCTCATTGTGGTTTTGATTTGCATTTCTCTGATGATTAGTGATGTCGAGCATTTTTTCATATGTCTATTTGCCATTTGTATGTCCTCTTTGGAGAAATGTCTGTTCAAGTCCTCTGCCCATTTTTCAATTGGGTTGTTTGTTTTTTTGTTGTTGAGTTCCATGAGTTCCTTGTATATTCTGGATACTAGCCCCTTATCAGAGGCACTGTTTGCAAAAATCTTCTCCCATTCAGTTGGTGGCCTCTTTATTTTGTCAATGGTTTCTTTTGCTGTGCAGAAGCTTTTAAGTTTCATATAGTCCCATTCGTTTATTTTAGCTTTAACTTCCATTGCCTTTGGAGTCAAGTTCATAAAATGCTCTTTGAACCCAAGGTCCATAAGTTTAGTACCTATGCTTCCTTCTATGCAGTTTATTGTGTCAGGTCTTATGCTTAAGTCTTTGATCCATTTTGAATTAATTTTGGTACATGGTGACAAATAACAGTCCAGTTTCATTCTTTTGCACGTGGTTATCCGATTCTCCCAGCACCATTTATTGAAGCGGCTGTCTTTCCTCCATTGTATGTTTTTAGCTTCTTTGTCAAAAATTTTCTGTCCATATTTATGTGGTTTTATTTCTGGGTTCTCAATTCTATTCCATTGGTCTATGTGTCTTTTTTTCTGCCAATACCATGCTGTTTTGATTATTGTAGCCCTGTAGTACAAGCCAAAGTCAGGAAGTGTGATACCTCCATTATTGTTCTTTTTTTTTTTTTTTAATTTTTATTTTATTAAATTTATTGGGGTGACAATTGTTAGTAAAATTACATAGATTTCAGGTGTACAATTCTGTATTACATCATCTATAAATCCCATTGTGTGTTCATCACCCAGAGTCAGTTCTCCTTCCATCACCATATATTCGATCCCCCTTACCCTCATCTCCCACCCCCCACCCCCGCCCCCCTTACCCTCTGATAACCACTAAACTATTGTCTGTGTCTATGAGTTTCTGTTTCTCATTTGTTTGTCTTGTTCTTTTGTTGTTTTTGGTTTATATACCACATATCAGTGAAATCACATGGTTCTCCGCTTTTTCTGTCTGACTTGTTTCGCTCAGCATTACTCTCTCAAGATCCATCCATGTTGTCACAAATGTTCCTATATCATCTTTTCTTACTGCCGAATAGTATTCCACTGTGTATATATACCACAACTTCTTTATCCATTCATCTATCGAAGGACATTTTGGTTGTTTCCATGTCTTGGCCACCGTAAACAAAGCTGCAATGAACATTGGAGCACACGTGTCTTTATCTCTAAATGTTTTCAGATTTTTTGGGTAGATACCCAGGAGAGGGATTGCTGGGTCATATGGCAATTCTATTCGTAATTCTTTGAGGAACCTCCACACTGCCTTCCATAATGGCTGCACCAGTCTGCATTCCCACCAACAGTGTATGAGGGTTCCTTTTTCTCCACAGCCTCTCCAACACTTGTTACTATTTGTCTTGTTGATGATAGCCATTCTGACTGGGGTGAGGTGATATCTCATTGTGGTTTTGATTTGCATTTCTCTGATGATTAGTGATGTTGAGCATTTTTTCATATGTCTATTTGCCATTTATATGTCCTCTTTGGAGAAATGTCTCTTCAAGTCCTCTGCCCATTTTTCAATTGGGTTGTTTGTTTTTTTATTGTTGAGTTGCATAAGTTCCTTGTATATTCTGGATACTAGCCCCTTATAGTTCTTCATAGTATTCTTGGATGATCCTTTGTATTTCTGTGGTGTCCGTGATAACTTCCCCTTTTTCGTTTCTGATTTTGTTAATTAGTGTCTTCTCTCTTTTTATCTTAGTGAGTCTAGCCAAGGGTTTGTCAATTTTGTTAATCTTTTCAAAGAACCAGCTCTTTGTCACATTAATTTTTTTCTATTGTGTTTTTGTTCTCTATTTCATTTAGTTCTGCTCTAATTTTTGTTATTTCCTTTCTTCTGCTGACCTTGGGTTTTACTTGTTCTTCTTTTTCTAGTTCTTTAAGGTGTAACATGAGGTTATTTATTTGGGAGTTTTCTTGTTTCTTGAGATAGGCCTGTAATGAGATAAATTTCCCTCTTAAAACTGCTTTCGCTGCATCCCAAAAATTTTGGTAGGATGTATTTTCATTGTCATTTGTTTCTATGTATCTTTTGATCTCTCCTCTAACTTCTTCTTTGACCCAGTCCTTCTTTAAAAGTATGTTGTTTAATCTCCATGTATTTGTGTTTTTTCCCGCTTTCTTTTTACAGTTGATATCCAATTTCAAAGCCTTGTGATCAGAGAATATGCATGGTATGATTTCAATCTTCTTAAATTTGTTGAGACTGATCTTATGTCCCAATATATGGTCTATCCTTGAGAATGTTCCATGTACACTAGAAAAGAATGTGTAGTCTGATGTTTTAGGATGAAGTGCTCTATAAATGTCAATTATGTCCATTTCATCTAATGTGTCATTTAGGGCTACTATTTCGTTATTTATTTTCTGTTTGGATGATCTTTCCATAGCTGTCAATGATGTATTTAAGTCCCCTAGTATAATTGTGTTTTGGTCAATTTCTCCCTTTAGTTCTGTTAGTAGTTGCTTGGTGTATTTCGGTGCTCCCTGATTGGGGGCATAAATATTGATGACTGTTATGTCTTCTTGTTGTACAGTCCCCTTCACCATTATGAAATGTCCATCTTTGTCTCTTGTTATATTTTTCACCTTGAAGTCTGTTTCATCTGATATCATTATGGCTACACCTGATTTTCTCTGGGTACCATTTGCTTGGAGTGTCAATTTCCACTCTTTCACTTTGAGTCTGTGCTTGTCCTTGTAGCTGAGATTGTCTCTTGGAGACAGCATATGGTTGGGTTTAGTTGTTTGATCCAATCTGCTACTCTGTGCCTTTTTATTGGTGAGTTCAGTCCATTTACATTTAGGGAGATTATTGATATGTGAGGATTTCCTGTCATTCTATCTTTAGTTTTCTGGTAAGGCTGTGTCTCCATTGTTTCTTTGCCTTTTTGTTGTTGTCTATTATTTCTGTGTGGTGGTATTCTATGATGTTTACCTCTGTTTCTTCTTTTATTTCAGTATATATTTCAGTTCTGTATTTTTTTTCAGTGGTTACCCTTAAGTTTATGTAAAAGAAAGTTTGATAATTAGAGTATTCCATTTTCTTCAGCACGCTTACTTTCTCCATTCCCATATTCCGGTTCAGGCCTTTACTCTCCCCCTTTTTGAGTTTTGGTTGCCACAAATTGTCCCTGTTGATGGTGGTCAAATAGCCTCCTTTAGTATTTCTTGTAGTGCAGGTCGTGTATTAGAAAATTCCCTCAGCTTCTGTATGTCTGGAAAGGTCTTTATTCCTCCTTCATATCTAAAGGATATCTTTGCTGGATATATTATTCTTGGCTCATGATTTCTCTCTTTCAATAGTTTGAATATTTGGTTCCACTCCCTCCTGGCTTTTAGAGTTTCTGCTGAAAAATCTGATGATAGTCTAATGGGTTTTCCTTTGTAAGTTACCGTCTTCTTTTCCCATGCTGCCTTGAGGATTCTTTCTTTGTCGTTGATTTTAGACAGCTTCAATACAATGTGCCTTGGAGAAGGCCTGTTGGGATTGAGGTAACTAGGTGTTCTATTTTTTTCTTGGATTCGAGGGTCCAGTTCTGTCCACAAATTTGGGAAGTTCTCACCGACAATTTGTTTGAATATATTCTCTGTTCCCTTCTCTCTTTCTTCTCCTTTTGGTATGCCCATTATTCTTATATTGCTCTTTCTGATGGAGTCAGAAAGTTCTTGTAGAGTTCTTTCATTTCTTTTAAGTCTCAAGTTTCTTTCTTCTTCTATCTGTGTCATTTCCAGGTTTCTATCTTCGATGTCACTGATTCTTTCCTCCATCTGGTCAGCTCTACTACCTAAGCTGGTTATTTCATTCTTAATTTCTTCTATTGAGTTCTTAATCTCCAGAAATTCTATTTGGTTCTTTTTTAAGATTTCAATCTCTTTCGTAAAATGTTCATGCTGTTCTTTGATTGAGTTTCTGAGTTCCTTTAACTGCCTATCTGTGTTTTCTTGTATCTCGTTGAGTTTTTTCAGAACTGCAATCTTGAATTCTCTGTCATTTAAGTCACATATTTCTGTATCTTTAAGTGCCTTCTCTGGAGATTTTTCACTTTCTTTCTGAGCTATCTTGTTGCCTTGGTTATTCATGGCGATTACTGGTTTGCTGTTTCTCTTCCTAGACATCTACAGGAGTGACTTCTGCAACAGGTTGATAGAAAGCGGTCTTTCTTTTGTTTGCCAGTACTTGTTGGTAGAATGTTTTATTATTTTTCCAACTGCAACTTATTTTTCTTCTCCCACACGGTAGTGCTATGTTTTCTCTGCACTATTCCAACTTCTCACACAATGGGGGGATTCCCTGGGAGACGGGCTTATCCTCTGTTAATAGTTTGTCTAGGTCACAGGGCGCAGTGTCCCGGTGGGTATGCGGAGAGCTTTTGATGTTCCAAAGCTCTTCCAGCTCCTGATTCAGAGCCCGTATGTTTCAGCAGTTCTGTTTACTCCTGCAGGGATCTGCCCAGATAGGTGGGGTCAGGGGCGGGGTGAGCTGTGAGAGGTGGCCCAGAACAATGGCGGCTACCACCACCACAGCTGGTCCTGCTTCCACAGTTCTCTCCCCTTTGCCAGAACTAATTGGGCTGTGAATTTGTTTTTGCGGTCCACAGTTCTCAAAACAGCAGATTTTCTGTTGTTTTGATCTGACACTGCTACTGTTTCTCTTCTAGCACCGGGCAGGTGGGGGTGGGGCGAGCTCTGGGAGGGGAGGAAGGGGGCGGCTAGTCTCAGTGCCTAAGGCTCCGTTCTCTGCTCGGCAGTGCGGGCTTAAACCACTGTTTTCAGCCTTTTTCCCTCAGTGTTTTCTCCGAGGTCTCTGCCGTGAGCGTTGGTTTCAGCCGTGTTATATGCTGTCCCCTCAGCCCTGTGGAGCCCTGGCGGAGCCCTAGCAGTCCGATCTCCCGCAGCTGCGATAGTTCCGGGAAACGGCGAGCTCCGCGCACTGAGCAAGGTCTGCGTCCTGCGCCCGCGCGGTTCCGTCTCCGCGCGCTTCTCCCTTTCCTCCTCCCTCCACTCGCACGCGAATCTCCCACCTGTAGGTGATTTCAGTCAGTAGTGGGCCTCTTCGTCTTGCCTGTCTGCTGTGCAGGGAGTTCTTTGTGGAGTTTTTGTTGTTCGATTCTTTGTAAATTCCAAGGGAGCTTTACAGAGTCTCACCTCACTCCGCCATTTTTCTGGAAGTCCAGAATGTACTTCTTTACTGTTTCTCTCCAGAAGGGCTCCTGGGAATGACTGTTTGAGTGACACTGAGCCCTGCTGGGCCTGAGATTACCCCTGGAGGATGGCCCCATCCATGGTCTCTGGCTGGAAGGATTCTGAATCTACATCCCGAAAGCTGGAGCTGGGTGTCTTTGCCTGGTGCAGGCAATTGAGGGCAGGAAAGTGAGGAGATAGTTATGGAATTGGGAGATGAGATGGGGGTTGTTAGTTCCCTCAGAGAATCCCTGTGCATGTGTACCTCCTTACCTGAACAAGTGAGGGGCTTGCAGCAGCCAGTGGGCCCAGCCAGGTGCAGCCTAGGATGGCAATCTCAGATGTTGAAGGGGTGTGTTGGGGGGACACAAATGAGGGACAAGTTAAAGTGTGATGCAGTTGGGAGTAGAGGATTGTGCCAAAACAGAGAGTCTTTTCCTGTAGGGGCAGTTGTAGTTGACCCCATGTAAGGGGGTGGTCATAGACTGATTATTCAAGAGACACTGGAAAGCCAAAAAAAATCTTTTATGTGAAGTCTCCTAATTTTTAAATGTTGGCAACTGGTTCAAATTTTAAAAACTCTGCAGGGAAAACAAAATATCTCTTTAGGTTAGACCCAGCTGGAATGACTGGCCTCTAAGTCCCTGCTAACATTGAGTTATTACTTTGGTTCAGTAACTTTTTTGAGCCTCAGTTTTCTGATCCATAAAATGAGCACCACACCACCTCCTAGTAGGGGGTAATGAGGTAGGTGTGAAGGGGCCTGGAATGATCTGCTTGCAGGTTGAGTGGTGTCATCAGCCCATACCACAAAGAGGGAGGGAGTGGTTCACAGCAAGCTCTGGCTGTCCCTGCCCTCTCTCGCCTCAGCACTCCCAGTGGTGCACGCCACATAGAAACCCACATTTTCCCTAGGGGGCAACAAGGCCCTACCTAAGGGGCACCTGTTGACACCTATGGCCTCCTCTTTCTCCACTCTTTCTCATGCCCTCTCAGCTCAGCCACAAGGCCTCCTTGCTGATCCTTAAGCAGCCCCCACGTTTGAGCTGATCTCTTGGCCTTTGTACCTGCTGTGCCCTCTGCCTGGAGTCTCCTCCCCCAACACTGGCTCCATCTGGCCATTCACATCTTAAATGTCACCTCATTGGAGAAGCAACCCTCCAATTCAATACTCTATCACTCCACCCTGCTGAGCTCTGCCTGCCGTATACTGCGTGAGATCTCTCACTGTGCACTTACTGTGGGCCTTACCAGTGGTGTGTAAGCTCCATCTGTGCTTTATCTTGGTCACCCCAGCATCCCCAGAGCGGAGCTCAGTGCCCTCATCTACATTGGAGGTTCTGAATGAACGAATGAATGAATGGATAGTTGGATGGATGGATGGGTGGGTAGGCTGGGGATGGAGGCTGTTCTCCTTCCCTAGGGATCCAATTAGTGGAAATTCCCTGAGTGCCAGAGCAGCAGCCAGCCCAGTTAGCACAGGCATCCAAGCCTTCCCCAGTAGCCAAGTTCCATCTAGAGGCTTTGTTTAAAAATGCTGAAATTGGACACTCAGGGTGCCACCAAGATGGATACAGCTCTCCTCTCATGCATGAGCACCCTTTTGTCCCAGCTGAGTCCCTCTTGTCTTCAGGACTGGGTTCACTGTCATTGCCATCAACAAATCCTTCCTCCCCACCCCGGGCCAGTCAGGAGCCACTCTAGCTCCCCTGCTGTCACTCTGGGCTGGGCTGTGGCTGTTTTGTCTCAGGGCCCCCAGGGTTCTGCTCATGGCTGGAGAAAGAGGGACAGATGGATTGGAAACTCTCCAAAGACCTGAACTTTAGAGCTGCTTACTCTTTTATTGTATGGCTGAGCCACAATTTATTTATTTATTACCTCATTGCTAAGGACTGTAACTTGTGTCCAATTTTACTCTTACAATTAATGCTACAATGAACATCTTTACTTCTCCCCCCACTTCCTCACCAATGCAAAGAAAAATGAATGTATGAATGAGTGAATGAACGAGGAAATTCAGCACTGTTTGCGAAGCCTATGACCCAGGGTGGTTTCCCCAGTGCCCACTTGCCTCCTCTTCTTCCCTCACCCCTACATCTGGTCTGTAAAGAAACCCAGGCATCTTTACCTCCAAAATTCACTCAGAGTTGACCTCTCTCCCCACCCAAACTGTTACCATCTTGGTCCAAGCTGCCCCACTCTGTCTCTCCTGGATTGTTGTGACAACCCCTGCCCCCCACCCCCCATACCCTTGCTGCAGAAGCCAGAGGGACCCTGTCAAGACAGAAGCCAGATCCTATCCCTCCATGTCCCCACCTTCTGCAGAGAACAAGGAAAAGTCCACATACCCTGTTCCCGGTACCTCTCAGGCTTCTTGGCTTGCCTCTCTCCTCAACCCTTACTTTACTCCAATCACTCTCATCTCCTTACCAGTCCCAGAACATGCCAAGCACAGCCTTGCCCCAGGGCCTTTGCATGTGCTGTTCCCAGGGATCTTCTGAATCCCTACTCAGCTCCTTCACTTCCTGCCCAAAAGTCTCAAAGACACCTTCCCTGACCTTTCTGTCATGCTTTATCCCCTTTACATTGTGTTTTTTCCTTTTAGCTCTTTATTACTCTGAGACATTATATTTTTGTGTATTGTAAGCCTCCCCCATTAGGATGTAAGTTCCAGAAGGTAGGACGTTTGGTGGCTTTGTTTTCTGTTGTATTCTAGGTCCCAGGACAATACCCGGCACACAGTAGGTGCTCAATTGATTATTTGTTGGATGGATAAATGGATGCCAGGTGGGGCAGGAGGGACTGCAAGTTCTGCCTCCTTCCTGCCTATGTGTGAAGCCCGAGTACAGAACAGCAGTGGCCCAGGCCCGTGCCTCTTCCCCAGTGTGCAGTATGCGCTGTGTCTCATGTGGCTGTGGCCAACGCCCATGTGTGTTTAGGCAGAGTACTTTGCCGCTGTGTTGGAAAGAGAGGCTCTGCTGTGGCATACAGTGCCCCCGTTACAGGCCACCTTTGACAGTGAGAGCCACTGCTGTCCCTGGGTGTACGGAGCAGGCCTGTCACAATATTTGTGGATGTGAAGCCAGGCTGCAAACACAGTGCTGCCAAGAGAACCTCCTGCTGCCTGTGGGCTGCCTTACGGCGCTAGGCACATGCTGCTCCTGTGGGGGTGTCAGGCCTGACCGCCTGGCTGGGGTCTGAGCGACTCGCACTGCTCTGCCTCCCTGTCTGCCTCCCTGTCTTCTTCCTGCCCAGGCCCACCTCTGCTCCAGCTCTGACGTCCTTTTCCTTTGGCTTGACCTCTCAACCCTGGTTTCCCAAGGCCTATAGCTAGTGCTGGGGTGCTCTCCCAGAACTCTCAACCTCTGAAGGTTTCATTGAGGATATATTGCCACACAGCATTCCTTGGGACTCTGCAAGTCCCTGAGCCACTTGGCAGCCACAGTCTTCCTGTCTTTCAGAGCAGGACAAGAGTGGATAAAACCTGCTCTGGACAGGGCTCCTGAAGGGCCAGAAGCTGGGAGTCACAAATCCAGCTGTTGGTCTATTTGAATGTCTCTTGCTTGTCTATCTGCCTGTTCTCACCATCTGTCTGACCACCTGACAGCTCTCGTCTGTCTGCCTGTGTGTTCCTCTGTCTATGTGGTCACCTGACTGTTTCTTTGTCTGTTTGTCTGGGCATCCCCAGTGTGCCAGACCATGTGCTGAATCTGTGTATAGACTGTCCTGTTGGGCACCCTTAGCAACTCATTTCACAGGTGAGGCCACTGAGGCCACTGAGGTTGCACAATGCTCACCCAGCATGCACCTGTGACCTTGTGCTGCTCCCCATACACAAGTGCTCCTGCAGGATGTGTGTGGGGCACTGTCCTTATTGTCCCTGCGCCTCCCCCTGCTCCTGCCTCACCCTCTACGAATGCCTTGCCGAACCCACAACTGTCCCCTGTATGGCTGCCCCTCCTTGCACACGCTGCCTCCCCCAGCTACGCCAGCCTGGCACAATCTCCTCAGCTCATACTCCTTTAGCTCAGCGAATCTGAAACACATAATTTAACACTTAATTATGCACTCTGCTCTCTAATTATTTTGTGCCTTATCTCCTCAACTTGCATGAGCTCCTCGAGGCAGATCCAAGCTCTTCGGCCCAGCATAGCCGTCTTTGTAAGCAGGGCTCCTGGTAGCCTGGGCCAGGGGCCAGTAGCCACACCTTAGTCTGGAGCCCATGGTGTCGGACTAGTGGCAACCATGGTGAGGAAAAGAGGCAGCACACCCTTTCATTTTACGATATTTATCCAGACTTACGGGCACAGCAGTACATACAACTGGAAGACATTTCATCACCTGCCTTCCTGGAACCCACTGTGGGAGACAGGCTTAAACAAACAGTCCTGGAAACATCTGGAGCTGTAACATGGGCCTGACCACATCCTTATTCCCTCTTGAATCCTGTTGTTCCCTCACAGCCTATGGCTAAGCCAGTGGTTGGGCCTTTTGACTCTGCCTCCGATGCACCCAGAATCACCATACCACCAGCTCTGCCACCATCACCCTAGTCTAAGCGGCCATCCCTCTCACCTAGATGACAGAAACAGCCTCTTCGTGGGCCTCAAACAGTCCATCCTACACTCGGGGGTCCGAGGAAGCATCACTTCCCTCCCAACTCTGCTCTCTGCAGAGCGAAGTGCCAGTCTGTGCCATGTCGACAGGTCCTACTCCACTGCAACCTGCTGCGTTGCCCACCCTTTCCCACTACTCTGGCTTACTGGGAACACAACAAGCTCCCAGGTGCCTTGCTGTTCTCGCCCAGAACCTTTGTCCCCGGGTCCTTGCATAGTTACCCACGACTCCCTTCATTCAGTTCTCTGTTCCACGGGACTACCCCAGGGAGGTTGCATCAGTCAGGGTCCTCCAGAAACTGATAGGATATGGGTGTATGTGTGTGTGCATGTGTGTATGTGTGTTTACATGTGTGTATATCTGTGTGTGTATCTGTTATGTGTGTATGTATATGAATGTGTGTATGTGTATATGTGTGAGAATGTGTGTATATGTATGTGTCTATGTGTGCATGTGTGTATGCATCTATACATGTGTATGTGTGTGTTTGTGTGTGTGTGTGTATGTGTTTGTGTGGAGAGAGAGAGAGAGCTATAAAGAGAGCTATGAAGAGAGATGGAGATAGATTTATTTTAGGAAATTGGCTCACTCGATTGTGGGAGCTGGCAAGTCTGAAATCTTTAGGGCAGGCAGGCAGGCCAGAGACCCCAGGAAGAACTGATGTTGGATCATGAGTCTCCCCACCTTCAGGCTGTCTGCTTTGTGAGCCCACCATGAGCCTACAGGCACGGGTATAAGGTGATCTGTTATGCACTGCCCTCAGGAGGCACCTCTACTTTTGCGAGAAGGTGGGATTGGATGGGAGGGCAGAGGGTGCCCTCCAGGACATCAACTTTTAAGATTTCTGCTCCTTCCAGTGAGAGAAGCACTACTCAGAGGCCTCACCGCCTCATTTCCACCCTTGCTCTTGAATTTTCTTCCTCTTCTCTCTTACCCCTCCCCCATTGCCTGGGCATTGCTGCTCTGGCCTCCCAGCTGCCCCCTGCTTCTTCTCTTGCCCCCCGGCCCTGTCTGAACACAGACACCATCATGACTTTAACATCTCATGGCCAACCCTGCACATCTATGCTTAGTGCTCTTCCAACCCCACTTTATCTCCGAGAGAAGGTCTGAATCCACAGTCAGCATCATCTGTGACCTGGCCTGTCCTGCCTCTGTCCTCCCTTTCTATCTCCCTGTTCCTGTGAAACCTTCACTGATGGAAAACATGCTAAAACTTGACAGTGGGGGATCCTGGAAGACAACTCAACTAGTGTTCAACCATATGGGTATCAGGCACCCCTGATGTGATGTGATGAGAAGGTACCCATATCTGTGATCTTTTCCCTCCAAACCCGCAACTCCAGTATAATGATGAGAACGTGACAGACAAACCCAAATTGAGGGACATCCTGCAAAATAACTGGGCAGTGCTCTTCAAAAGGGTCAAGGTTGTGAGAGACAATGTAAGACAGAAGAGCTGTCCTAGACTGGAGGGTACTAAGGAGACATGATGACCAAATGCAAGGTGGGAGCCTGGATTGGTCTTTGGTGAGTAAACTGAGAAATTGGAACCTAGGTTACTAGTGGTGACCAGCATCTATTTCTCAGTCTTGATAAATGTACCCTGGTCTTTTGACACATTTACAGGAGAAGCTGTGGGGAGGGTATTCAGGAAGTCTTTGAGACTCTTTGGTAAATCTATAATTAGTTCAAAATGAAACGTTCAAAGACTCCAGATGCTAAAAATTCTTTATTGTGTTTCTCATTAGAATTGTCTTACATGCTCACTGTAATAATTCAAATAAGCAGAGATAGATACACGGCGCCGATAACAACAGACCTTCCCCACAAGGGGAAGCCTGGTTTCATGTATATACCTCCAGGTTTTATGCATACATTATCGTATATTATTCTTATTATTCTGTTTATATCACACATGGGATACAAGTCTTTCCACCTGATTTTTCACCTATTATTTCCCCAGGATGTCTTCTAGGTCAGGCCAGCATTAACGGTCGCAACTGTAAACCCACATTTTGAATAGACTTCTCCATAAGTTTGTAATTTTTGTGTCCCACTTCTCAACAGAGCTGATAGGTAGACACTGTATTTACCTAGTAATGTGCTTGGTGAGCAGCTCCTTCCAAGAATGGAAGTGCCAGTGTTACTGTTTTTGTTGTTGTTGTTCTAAGCTCATCCTTGTATTATTTTCAGTCCACATTTCCTTTGCAGGAAACTTCTTAAGCCACTTGGTCATTTTGTTAGGGTTAGTTCAATTAAAACCAGACTATCATCCACAAATCCACTTACTGTGTCAATGCTTGGAAAGAGCATGAACGTGTATGAGTGTGCCCTGTGCATTTCAGGTCTTCCTTCCCCTCCCCGGGAGGGCATTTGGCTGTCCCCACCCAGGCCTTGCAGGGCCATGCAGGCTGGCGAGTCGCCTTATAGGGTATGCTAATAAGCTGATTTCTTCTTTTCTTTTTTGACAAACATACATACAAAACAGAAGTTCTAACATTTTCTTCTCTTACCTTGTGCATAGAAATTCTAGCATATTCCTGTAGCATATTCACAATGGCTTGGCCTGCATGGAGGGTTGGTACTCCATTTTGGGAACCCCTGGGTTGGAGCACCCCATTCTTTACTTGGCCAGTGTGTCCCTGAACCTCTAGGTAATCCCTTGCTCCCCAGAAGGCTTGCCTGACTCCCCAGTCTCCCCCCCATCTCTGGTCGCATAGCCACCATGGTGTTGACCAGAGTGCCGGTCAGTGGGTGTGAGTTGTCCACATGAGGCCTGGGAGGGCAAGCCCCTGGTCTTTGTGCTCACACTGCCTGGCATTAGGCTTATGCCGAAGGAATGGAGGAAGAATTTGGATTTGCACAGAACACAGAAGGTAGTCCTGGTAGAAAGAGCTGTGGCAGAGGCAGGGACAGGAAGGAGTCTGGGGTTGGCGTGGCCCCATGCACCAGCCCCTCCAATAGCTCCATGTCAGGGAAGAGCTCCCCCACCCCCCATCTACCCTGTTGCCTGAACTGGAAACCTGAGCCCCTAGGAATCCTGCTCCTCCCTTCTCTACCCACTCATGTTGAGGCCCTGATTCTCCACTCCCCAGGGAGCTCACTTATTTTCCTTCTGTCCATCCCCCACGCTGTCCCCTCTACATCTCCAACCAGGACTCACCCCGCTTGCCTGCCTGGAGTCTTCCATGGTTCCCACTGCATTTAGGATAAAAGCCAGAGCCTGACCAGACACGAGGTGGCCTGCTGGCCCCACTCCCATTTTGACCTTGCCACTCTCTCCTCATGTGCCAGCTGTGCACCAGTGCCCTGGCCTCTGCTCCTTCCCTCAAGCCCCCACATCCGCTTGGTCCTCAGGACCTTTGCACATGCTTGGAATCTCCCCACCTCTTACAGAGCCACCCCCTCTCAAATGTCATCTCAGGGCACCTCCCAAAGTAGGTCAAGGCCTCCTGATATAAACTTGATGTGTTCATTTTCTGTTAAACTGTAAATGCCCCATGGGCAGAACAAGTTGTTTTCTTCACAGCAGTGTCCCCAAGAACCCAGTGAATATTGCTTTAAGGCATGCGTAAATGGAAGGATGGGACATAGTGAGGGTCTGGTTGGGCCAGGGTCTTCCCATTGTAAGAGATAGGACAGTGGGGAAAGTCCCTGGATCCAGGGCTGAAGGTGGTCCCTGCAGTTGGAGATGACATCTGAGACCCGGGGGGTAGGTGGGGCCGGGCTGGGAGGTGTACAGGGAGGGCATGATGGTGTGGATAGGCCTGGAAGCAAATTTTCTTGGGTGTTCCAGTTTTCCCTCCTCTGAAGGTGCTTCTCTTTTGTCACCCATCCTAGCCAAGGTGGCATGGTCAGGCCCCTTTTCTCCCTTCGGAGTGCTTGCCTGTGACCAAGGGCAGGTGGTGTCTGGCGTACACCAATGCATGTGTTTGTGTGAATCAGACTTGCCTGTTGAGTGAGTTTTGTGTGTGTCTGATTCCACGCAGGGGTATGTATATTTGTGTACGAGCATGTGATTGTTGTGAAATAGTTTGACAGGTGTAGGCATGATCCTGCTTGGTGAGTGTGAGGTGTGTGTCCATGATGATCTGAGTGTGTTGTGTCTGCATGGGTGTGGGTGTGTCCCCAAATGCCTGCGGTGCTGTGTGTAGGTGGTTTGTAGGCTCCATGAGTATCTGGATATTGAAGGACCCCACTACGGGGTCTACTAGACCTTGCCCTGCTCCCTACTCTCCCCCCAACTAGCAACTGAGGATACTCAAGTCAGCCTCATGACTCGGAAGACAAAGACGTCTCTGAAGGAAGAGCTATGCTTGGAGAGGGTCGGTCTCCAGACCTGCTCAGAGCAGAGCCTTGTTCCTGGCCTTGGGCCCACCATAAGGCTATCCCCACCAGCTTATCCCTGTCTATACAAAGAGGTCTCCCTCCATCCCCACCACCCCTGCCTTCCTCCAGGGCTGGCAAGAGCAGGTGCTCACAGACACACTTGCTGCTCCCACACTGCCCCCACCCACCGGGGAGCCTTGTGTGGGCCTCATCTTGTTGGGGTGTGAGGACAAAATGGTGTGAATGGCAGGTGCACCATTTGGAGGGGCTCAGTTCTGCAGATTGAGGCCTGACCCTGAGCAAATTCAGGTGAGGGCAAACCCATCCTGAGCAAGGTGAGAAGCTCCCAGAGTGGTTGGGAGGGCACCCAGATCTGCTCCTCCGGGGATGTGGCTTCCTTCCATGAAAGTCAGAGACCAAGGACATTCACCTGCAGCATTGGGACAAAGGACTAGCAATCTTGGGGTGCAGGACAGAGAACAGCTCCCAGTGCTTCCCCGGGGGTCCTCAAATCTTAGTAAGACCTGGTCTCTTCTGGGGACTTCAGTCTCCTCTCCGATGCACTTCATCCCCATGCTCTAGCCAGGCTGCCTGATGCTTTCTCAGGGCCTTTACATGGCTCTTCCCTTTGGCAAATGCTTCCTCCAGGTCTCTGTGGAGCTTGCTCCACCATCAGGGCCTCACTCAGATGCCACGGCCTTGGCAAGGCCTGTTGCGGCCTCTCTTTTATGTAACTTGCCTCCTGACCACCCTGTACACTGTCCCTACTTTGTTTTACCTACAGTGCTTCTCCCTCTCTAAGATATTATTTAATAAGTTATTTAAAAATTAAAATAAATTATTAGTAAATAATAATAATAATGAAGGCAGTTTTGTTTAGCACTTACTATCTTCTAAGCCCCTGATGCATTTTAACTCAGTTACCCTCAGAGCAACTATGTGATGTGGCAGCTACTATTATCTCCACTTTACACTTGAGGACCCTGAGGTTCAGCATCACGCCCATGGTTCCAGAGGGACTGTCCATCTTGTTTGCTGCTGTGTTCCTAGCACCTGGCATATGGAAGGGGACAAGAGAATATTTTAGAAAGAAAGGATTGTGGCAAGAGAACAGTCTTCCAGCCCCTGGGAAAGGAGTCCAAGTGCCTCCCTATCCACAACCATTGACATAGCATTCGCTGGAGAGGGTCACACCTCTAGCTGAAGCCGCCAGCCTGGGGAGGGTGGCAGGTAGGGTCTCAAGCTGGTTCATAGATTCAATTTGGACTTCAATCTGCAAAACATCTGGCTTTGGAGTTGGGAACCTGCACACAGAAGCCTCTTTATCTTGCTCTTCTGAGTCCTGCATTCCAGGTTGGGAAAGTGCTGAAAATTGCTGAGGATGCTCAATGCTTTTTTTTTCTTCTTGGTACTCAATAAATATGAATGGAATAAATGAATGAATGAATGAATACACTCTTGCTTTCATATACATTTATATCACATAGAACCAATTTTTTCCAATTTAATAGTGATTTATTGGAGACAAAATAACATTTTTGACAAAATAACAACAAAAATAGCATCTTCACTGTTAACTTTTTTTTTTTATAATCTAAATAAAAATAATTGGGCTCTTCTGAATATTACCCTTATGAATACACATAAATGTAATCAAAGTAAAGGAATTAATTTTGCATTCTAACCTTTGTTTCTAAACTTTTTATTTTGAAATAAATGTAGATTTATAGAAAGTTGCAGCAATAATATAAAGAGGTCTTGTGTACTTTTCATCCAGTTTCACCAATGGGAACATCTTATGTGACTATAGTGTAATGTTAAAACCAGAAAGTGACATAACTGTGCGTCAGATTTGTATAACCATCACTGCGATCAAGATACAAAACTGTCCCTCATCTTAAAAACCCTCCTTGTGCTGCCCCTTCACAGTCATAACCACCCCTCCCTCCACCGTTTCTAACCCTTGGCAACAAATAACCTGCTCTCCATCTCTATAGTTCTGTCATTTCAAGAATTTTATGTAAATGGAATCACATAAAGCATGGCTTTTTTCACCCAACATAATGCCACTGAAATCCACCCAAGTTGTTGCGTGTATCAATAGTTTGTTCCTTTTTATTGTTGGTATTGGTGTGCCACAGTTTGTTTAAACATTCACCTATAGTAGGATATTTGGGTTGTTTTTGGCTATTATAAATAAAGCTTCTATAAATAATTATGCACAGGTTTTTGTGTGGACACAACACGTCTCTTCTCTGGGGTAGATGCCCAGGAGTATGACTGCTGTGCTGTGTGTTAAATGTATATTTAGTTTTTAAAGAAACTGCCAAAGTGTTGTCCAGAGTGGCTGTACTGTTCTATATTCCAACCAGCAACCTGAGAGTTCCTGTTGTTCCACAGCCTCACCATTTGGCATTGTCATTATCTTTTCCCATCCTTTTACTTTCAACCTACCCATATCATTAGATGTGAACTGAATTTCTTTTTATTTATCATTAAAATTTATTGGGGTGACAATGGTTAGTAAAATTACATAGACTTCAGGTGTACAATTCCGTATTACATCATCTATAAATCCCATTGTGTGTTCACCACCCAGAGTCAGTTCTCCTTCCATCACCATATATTTGATCCCCCTTACCCTCATCTCCCACCCCCCACTCCCCTTACCCTCTGGGAACCACTAAACTATTGTCTGTGTCTATGAGGTTTTGTTTCTCATTTGTTTGTCTTGTTGCTTTGTTGCTTTTAGTTTTACATCTCACATATCAGTGAAATCATATGGTTCTTGACTTTTTCTATGTGACTTATTTTGCTTAGCATAATAATCTCAAGATCCATCCATGTTGTAGCAAATGGTACTATTTCATCTTTTCTTATGGCAGAATAGTATTCCATTGTGTATATATACCACAACTTCTTTATCCATTCATCTATCGAAGGACATTTTGGTTGTTTCCATGTCTTGGCCACCGTAAACAAAGCTGCAATGAACATTGGAGCACACGTGTCTTTATCTCTAAATGTTTTCAGATTTTTTGGGTAGATACCCAGGAGAGGGATTGCTGGGTCATATGGCAATTCTATTCGTAATTTTTTAAAATTAGTTTCAGGTGCACAAAACAACGTAATAGTTAGACCTTTATCATTTACATCCCTCACACAGTGACAAACATCCTCCCCCCATCCACTACCCCTCTGACATCGCACACAGCCATTACATTTCCATTGTCTCTATTCTTAATGCTGTACTCCACTTCTTATAACTATATACGTATATATAAAATATAGTTGACATTCATTATTGTTCAACTTCAGCCTCAGGTGTACAGTACAGTGATCAGGCATCTACATCATCCTATTCTTAATTTTTTGAGGAACCTCCACACTGTCTTCCATAACGGCTGCACCAGTCTGCATTCCCACCAACAGTGTATGAGGGTTCCTTTTTCTCCACAGCCTCTTCAACACTTGTTACTATTTGTCTTGTTGATGATAGCCATTCCAACTGGTGTGAGGTGATATCTCATTGTGGTTTTGATTTGCATTTCTCTGATGATTAGTGATGTTGAACATCTTTTTATATGTCTATTGGCCATCTGTATGTCCTCTTTGGAGAAATGTCTTTTCAGGTCCTCTGCCCATGTTTTAATTGGATTGTTTGCTTGTTTTGTTGTTGAGTTGTATGAGTTCCTTATATATTTTGAATATTAGCCCCTTATTGCATGTGTTGTTTGCAAAAATCTTCTCCCATTCTGTTGGTTGCCTCTTTATTTTGTCGACAGTATCTTTTGCTGTGCAGAAGCTTTTTAATTTGATATAATCCCATTTATTTATTTTAACTTTTATTTCCCTTGCCTTTGAAGTCAAATTCACAAAATCCTCTTCAAACTCAAGGTCTGTAAGTTTAATACTTATGTTTTCTTCTATGCAGTTTATTGTGTCAGGTCTTATGCTTAAGTCTTTGATCCATTTTGAATTAATTTTGGTACATGGTGACAGATAGCAGTCTAGTTTCATTCTTTTGCACATGGCTTTCCAGTTCTCCCAGCACCATTTATTGAAGAGTCTTTCTTTTCTCCATTGTATATTTTTGGCTCCTTTGTCAAAAACTATCTGTCCATATTTATGTGGGTTTATTTTGGGGTTTTCAATTCTATTCCATTGGTCTGTGTGTCTGTTTTTCTGCCAATACCATGCTGTTTTGATTATTGTAGCCCTGTAGTACAAGCTAAAGTCAGGGAGTGTGATACCTCCAGCATTGCTCTTTTTTCTTAAGATTGCTTTGGCTATTTGGGGTCTTTTGTGGTTCCAAACAAATCTGATGATTTTTTTGTTCTATTTCTTTAAAAAATGCCACTGGGATTTTGATGGGGATTGCATTAAATCTGTATATTGCTTTGGGTAATATGGCCATTTTAACTATGTAGATTCTTCCAATCCATGAGCATGGAATGTCTTTCCATTTCTTTGTGTCTTCTTCAATTTCTTTAAAAAATGTGTTACAGTTTTCAGTGATAGGTCCTTCACATCCTTTGTTAAGTTTATTCCTAGGTATTTTATTCTTTTTGTTGCGATTGCAAAAGGAATTTTTTATTATTATTTCTTTTTCTGAGATTTCATTATTTGTATATAGAAATGCAATGGTGTGGGGACAGAGCTCCAGAAAGTAGTTTACAGGCTCTCAGCCTCACGTGGAAAGGTGCTGGCTCGGGTAGTAGATGGCTGTCAGCTGTGGCTGATTGGCCGTCAGCTGTAGCCAGTTAGCCAATTAGCTGCTGATATAACTGCTGCCGCTACGGAGGAGAGCGGAGAAGAGCCAAGGAGAGTAGAAGAACAGAGTCGAGGAGAGTGGAGGAGAGTTGTAGGTCGGTTGGCAGAAAAACGGACAGCATGTCGGACGTCCGGGGAACCCAGCCTCCAGTGAGACCATAGTGGTATGACTCCCCTACCTATGGCTCCGTGGGTGTTCCTTTTTGGCCTCACCATGTCCTGTGTTCTTGTGTGGGGAGCGGGACCAGAGACCCACCCCCCCGCACGACAAATATGGTTGCCCTGCACGACAAATGGTGCAGCGAGCAGGGTCTCCCTCACGACAAATGGATTTTTGTACATTGATTTTGTAGCCGGCACATTTACTGTATTCATTGATTGTTTCTAATAGCTCTGTGGTGGAGTCTTTAGGATTCTTTATGTAGCATCATGTCATCTGCAAAGAGTGACGCTTGAACTTTATCATCCCCGTTTGGATGCCTTTTATTTCTTTTTCTGGCTGGGAATTTCCACACTATTTTGGAAAGCAGAGGTGATAGGGGACAGCCCTGTCTGGTTCCTGAACATAGAGTGAAGGACTTCAGTTTTTCACCATTAATTATGAGATTAGCTGAGGGTTTGTCATATATGGCCTTTATTATGTTAAGGTAGTTTCCTTTTTTTGTGCTGTCCTTACCAGGTTTTGGTATCAGGGTAATGTCAGCTTCATAAAATATGTTAGGGAGTATTGTCTCTTCTTCAATTTTTTGAAAGAGTTTCGGTAGCACAGGTGTTAGATGCCCTTTGAATGTTTGGTGGAACTCATTATTGAAGCCATCTGGTCCTGAACTTTTGCTTTTGAGAAGGTTTTCGATGACTGATTCAGTTTCCTTACTGTTGATCGGTCTATGTAGATTTTCCAACTCTTTGTGATTCAGCCTTGGAAGGCTGTATGTTTCTAAGAACTTGTCCATCTCTTGTTGGTTATTGAATTTGGTGGCGTATAGTTCTTTACAGTATTCTTGGATGATTCTTTGTATTTCTTTGGCATCTGTAGTGACTTCTCCTCTCTCATATCTAATGTTGTTTGTGTCTTTTCTCTTTTTATCTTAATGAGTCTAGCCAAGGATATGTCAATTTTATTAATCTTTTCAAAGAACCAACTCTTTGTTGCATTAATTTTTTTCATTGTCTTTTTCTTCTCTATTTTATTTAGTTCTGCTCTGATTTTTATTTCTACTGACTTTGGTCTTCATTATTTTTCTTATTCTAATTCTTTAAGGTGTAATGTGAGGTTGCTTATTTGGGATTTATCTTCTTTCTTAAGATAGGCCTGTAATGATGTAAATTTCCCTCTTATTACTGCTCTTACTGCATCTCAAAAATTTTGGTAGGATGTATTTTCTTTCTCATTTGTTTCTGTGTATCTTTTGATTTCTCCTTCTATTTCTTCTTTGACCCAGTCCTTCTTTAAAAGTATGTTGTTTAATCTCCACATATTTGTGGTTTTTCCTGCTTTCTTCTTGCAGTTGATATCCAACTTCAAAGTCTTGTGATCAGAGAATATGCTTGGTATGATTTCAATCTTCTTAAATTTGCTGAGGCTGATTTTATGTCCCAATATATGGTCTATCCTTGAGAATGTTCCATGTAACTAGAAAAGAATGTGTAATCTGATGTTTTAGGACGAAGTGCTCTATATATGTCAATTATATCCATTTCATCTAATGTGTCATTTAGGGCTGCTATTTCCTTATTTATTTTCTGTTTGGATAATCTATCCATAGCTGTCAATGATGTATCTAGGTCCCCTACTGTAATTGTGTTTGGTCAATTTCTCCCTTCAGTTCTGTTAGTAGTTGCTTTCTGTATTTTGGTGCTCCCTGATTGGGAGCATAAATATTGATGACTGTTATGTCTTCTTTTTGTATAGTCCCCTTTACCATTATGAAATGTCTATCTTTGTCTCTTGTTATCTTTTTTATTGTGAAGTCTGTTTCATCTGATATAAGTATGATACGCCTGCTGTTCTCTGAATACCACTTGCTTGGAGTGTCATTTTCCACCTTTTCACTTGAGTCTGTATTTATTGTTGTAGCTGAGACGTGTCTCTTGGAGGCAGCATGTTGTTGGGTTTAGTTTTTCTTTTTTATCCAATCTGCTACTCTGTGCCTTTTTATTGGAAGTTCATTCCATTTACATTTAGGGTGATTATTGATATATGAGGATTTCCTATCATGCTATCTTTTGTTTTCTGGTGGTTTGGTGTCTCCATTGTTTCTTTGTTTTTTTGTTGCTCTCTGTTTTTTCAGTCTGGCAGTATTCTATGATTTTTCCCTCTGTTTTTTTCTTTTACGTGTTATATATTTCAGTTCAGGATTTTTTTGAGTGGTTATCACTAAGTTTATGAAAAAGAAATTTTCATGTACACTATAGTCCTTTTTCTTCAGTGTGCTTCTTATCTCCATTCCCCTTTGCAGGTGCAGACTTTTACTCTCATCCATTTTATGTTTTTGTTGGCACAAGTTATCCCTACTTATGCTGTGAGTTGTTTCTGAGTTGCAGTAGTAAGTTGTCTTTTCTTCTTCTTCCTTTTTTGAAAATTTTTTTTCTTTTTGACCCTTTATCTCATCTTTAAGTGTACACTTGCCCTATTTTGTGTAGGGGTTGCCATTTCCTCTTTCTGTCTGTCTGTTCATAATGCTGCTTACGGTTTTGTATTCGTTTGCTTTTTTGTTTCAGGTCAGATAGCCTCCTTCAGTATTTCTTGTAGTGCAGGTTGTGGCTAGAAAATTCCCTCAGCTTCTGTATGTCTGGAAAGGTCTTTATTCCTCCTTCATATCTAAAGGATATCTTTGCTGGATATATTATTCTTGGCTCATAATTTCTCTTTTTCAATAGTTTGAATATTTGGTTCCATTCCCTCCTGGCTTGTAGAGCTTCTGCTGAAAAATCTGATGATAATCTAAGGGGTTTTCCTTTGTAGGTTATTGTCTTCTTTTTCTTGGTTGCCTTGAGAATTCTTTCTTTGTTGTTAATTTTTGACAGTTTCAATATAATGTGTCTTGGAGAAGGCCTATTGGGGTTGAGGTAATTAGGTGTTGTATTTGCTTCTTGGATTCGAGGATCCAGTTCTGTCCACAAGTTTGGGAAGTTCTCATCGACTATTTGTTTGAATATATTCTCTGTTCCCTTCTCTCTTTCTTCCCCTTCAGGTATGCCCATTATTCCTATATTGCTCTTTCTGATGGAGTCAGAAAGTTCTTGTAGAGTTCTTTTCATTTCTTTTAAGTCTCAAGTATCTGTCTTCTGCTCTCCATGTCATTTCCAGGTTTCTATCTTCGATGTCACTGATTCTTTCCTCCATATGGTCAACTCTATTACCTAGCTGGTTATTTCATTATTCATCTCTTTTATCAAGTTCTTAATCCCCAGAAATTCTATTTGGTTCTTTCTTAAAATTTCAATCTCTTTTGTAAAGTGTTCATTTTGTTCTTTGATTGTGTTTCTGAGTTCACTAAACGACCTGTCTGTGTTTTTTTTGCATCCCGTTGAGTTCTTTTAGAACTGCAATCTTGAATTCTCTGTCATTTAAGTCATATATTTCCATGTCTTTAAGTGCCTTTTCTGGAGACTTTTCATTTTCTTTCTGAGCTGCCTTATTACCTTGGTTATTCATGGCAGTTTATGAATTATTATTTCTCTTCCTGGCATCAAAAGGAGTGGGTTTTGCAACAGGTTGATAGGAAGAGGTCTTTCTTTAGCTTTCCAGTAGGTGTTGGTGGAATGTTTTATTTTCTCTCCCCCTGTAGCCTTTTATTCTCTCTCACACTGTAGTGTTATATTTTTTCTTGCACTGTTCTGGCTTCTCACATGATGGCAGGTTCCCTGGAAGGTGGGCTTCTGCTGTGTTAGCAGGTCGCCTGGATCTCAGGGCATCACCTCTGTGGGGGGATGTGGAGAGCTTCTGAAGTCCCAATGCCCTTCCTGCAACCATATTCAGAGCCTGTGTGTCTCAGCAGCTCTCGTTACCCCTGCAGGGATCCACTCAGATAGGTAGGGGTGGGGTGGATTGTTAGAGGTGGCTCTGAGCAACAGCGACTACCAGTCCACAGTTGTCTTGCCCCTACAATTCTTTCCCTTTTGCTGGAATTAGTTGTAACGTGAGTCTGTGGCTGTAGGGCTGCCATTCTCAGAGCTGTAAATATTCTGTTCTTTTGATCTGACACTGCTACTGATTCTTCTGGAGTCCACTTCTAGCTCTGGGAGGGTAGGGAGGGGTCTACCAGGCTCTATGCATGTCTTCCATCCTCTGCTTGGCAGTGAGGGCTTAAAACACTGTTCTCACCCTTCTTCCCTCAGTCTTTGCTCCGAGGTCTCACGTGAGTGTTGAGTTCAGCCATGTTGTATGCTGATCCCTCAGGCGGGGCTGTGGGCCATAAGGGGAGCACTAGCAGTCCGAATTATTCCCTCTCCCATGACTGCGGAAAGCTCTGGACTGCAGGGAGCTTCTAGCTCTGGTCTGTATCCTTCGGCCCACATCTCTGCACTTCTCCCTTCCCTCCTCCCCTGCTTGCCTAATTTGCCCACCTTTCGATGATTATAATTGCGGGTCTATCAGACATGCCTGTGTTCTGTGCTTGGAGTCCTTTGTTGAATTATAGCTGTTCAATTTGTCGTAAATTCCAGGACAGATTTCAAGAAGCATTCCTCACACCTCCATTTCTGTGACATAATCTGTGAATTTCTTATTCACAGATAACATATAGTTGGGTTTTTTTCGGGGGTGGAGGAGGGTTCCATTCTTCAAATCTCTATTTTTTAATTGGTGTATAAGATCATTTACATTTAATGTAATCATTAATATCTTAGGGTTTAAGTCTGCTATTTTATTTTTTTGCCTTTTGTTCCCTCTATTTTCAATTTCTCTTTTTGTTTTTCCTTCCTTTCAGTGGGTTACCTGAACCTTTTAAAAAATTTCATTTTTGACTTATATAGAGGGTGCCAAAAAAATGTATACACACTTTAAGAAAGGAGAAAATTGTATTAAAATTACACTGATGATAATCACTTTGAGCACCTCTTGTAATTGCAGAAGTCAAATGTGACTTGTATTCATCTTTTGTTACCATTATATATTATTACAATTTTAATACAGTATTTTTCCTTTCTTAAAATGTGTATACATGTTTTTTGGCACCCTGTGTATAAAGTGGTTTTCAGTGTATCTCTTTATATAGATTGTTTTAATGATATTCTAGGTGGTATATTATACATAGCTAAATTATCAGTTTACTAATGTTGACATTTTATCAGTTTGAGTGAAGTATAGAAACTTAAGTACCTTGATGTCCCTGTACTCTTCCCATTTTTAACATAAATATTTCCTCTATATACATTAAGAATCACATTAGATAGTGTTATAATTTTTGTTTCAATTGCCAAACATAACTTAGAAAGCTTAAGAGGAGATGAGGTCTCTTGTATTTGTCCGTATTTTTGCTCACTGTGTCCTTTCTTCCTGACTGATATTCCAAGACTCCTTTTATAATTTTCTTTTTGTTTAAAGAACTTCCTATAATCATTCCTTTAGGGTAGGGCTGGTGGTGACAAATTCTCTTAGTTTTCTTGTTTCTGTGAATGTCTTGGTTTCTCCTTCATTTTGGAGGTATATTTTCAATGGACATAAGATTCCAGGTTGACATTTTTTTCAGCACTTGAAAAATGCACTATCAGGTTGGTCTTCATTGTTTCCGATGAGAAATCTGATGTCATTTAAATAATTTTTCCCTTATATATAAGATGCCATTTCCATCTCACTGCTTTCCCAGTTTTTCTTTGTGTTTAGTTTTCATAAGTTTTAATATGCTACATCTCAGCATAGATTTCTTTTGGATTATCCTGTTTAAGGTTTACCCAGCTTCTTAATCTGCTGGTTTGTGTCTTTTGTCAAATTTGGGGAATTTTATCCATTGCATTTTTTTTGTTTGTTTGTTTTGAATAGCTTTCCGGTTTGGGAAAGCTTTTTTTTTTTTTTCTTCCTGGGACTCTGATCACACAAATATTAAATATTCTGTTATAGTCCTTTAGGTCCATTAGGGTTTGTTCATTTTTAAAAAGTCTTTTCACTCTTTGTTGTTCAGATTGAGTAATTCCTACTGTTTGATCTTTTTTTTCTTTTCTTTTTTGTAATTTATTGGGGTGACAATTGTTAGTAAAATTACATAGATTTCAGATTTACTGATTCTTTCCTCTGTTACCTATGTCCTAATGGTAAGCCCATCCTTTGAGTTTTTAATTTTGGTTATTGTGTTTTTTAGTTCTAAAATTTCCATTTAGTTCTCTATACAACTTATATTTCTTTGCTGAGATTTTCTGTTTTTTTCAATTGTGTAAATTGTGCTTGCTGCTTAAATATTTTTGGAAGGGTTGCTCTAAAATCTTTGTCAGGTAGTTCTAGTATCACTATCATCAGGGTTGGTTTCTCTGGATTGTTTTTTCTCGTTCAAGTTGAGGTCTACCTAGATCTTGGTATGGAGAGTGATTTGCGGTCAAAATATGGATATTTGAGGACTTATGCTATGAGACTTCTGTCTTTGCTGGCCTCCTCTGACAATGCTGGTGGGGAAGGTGGGATTCCACCTCGTTACTGCCATGTGGGGCAAGGGCTAGGCTGAGGTGTGGAGAGGCCGATGTCCAGGCCAGAGGAAAGCCAGTCCTTGGGTTCACTAACATCTACATCAAATTCAGGTTATTTCCACACATTCAGGAATTATCCTCCCAAATTATTCTCCTCAAATTTCCTAAAGTCCCTTCATTTCATCCTGGCCAGAGTCCATCTTGGTATGTGCAATGTCACTTCCACACCATTGACCAGGCCATTCTACTCTTCAGGAAAGCTCTTCCTCCTCTTCTGTGCCCAGAGGCTACATAACTCCTGGGTCACCTGCACCTACCAAGGCCTCCTTCCCATGGTGCCTTGCAGTTCTGAGGGTCTTTCAAACCATCACACAATAACAAGTATAGTTACTGCTTTGGCATCTCTGGCCTACCTTCCTGGTTTCCTGCCAAGCTCACATTTTAATTTACATGAATTCAGTGTTCTTTTTGAGAGGGAGAGATCTTTTTTGTTTTGTTTTCTTTTGTTTTTAAAAACCTGTTGGCCTTGCCCTTCATTCTAGTAGATCTTGACCACCCCATGGAAAGGAAGATCATATCTTAGAAGCAAAGAGAAACACATGAGTTAATTAAGGAGTTAATCTAGAATTAAGAATTTCTAAAATTCCAGACCCTACAGTTTTAAGGAATTTTTTTTCCTCCTGTAAAATAAAACTGTTGGGTAAAATGAGACTCCTTCACATATGGTATCACTTAGGATTTCATTCTCATTTTACATATGCAAATGCTGAGTTTCTGAAAGTAAGAGACTTGCTGAAGCAGGTCATGATGAGCACAGCCATAGAACATTCAGCTCAGGATGCAGATGATGGCTTTGTGGTTGCTCCACTATCTTGTGGTCCACGGTGGCTGCTCTACCTCAAGCCATAGCATCTCTACTCTTGCCAATGGGAAGGGGAAAGCATGACTCTTTTTTTTTTTAAACACAATTTCAAGTTTCACACATCATTTATGCTCACTCATTGGTTAGCATTTAGACACGTTGTAATAGCTAGCTGCAAGGAATGCTGGGAAAAGTAGTCTTTATGCTGGCAGTCCCTGTATCCAGCTAAAAGTCTCGAGTTCTATTTTCCTGAGAGAGAAGTTGAGACTAGATATTGGGGGACAATGAGCAGTTTCTGTTTCATCTTCTAATAAATGTGAAAAATGCAGTACTTGTAGTATGTAGTCTGTTGACTTAATCCAGAACACAGTGAACATCTATTCCAGGTGAGGCCCCTGTATGAAATACGTATATGTGAAATACATGAAGGCCAGAAAGGGGGAAAATAACATGTATTGAAGACTTTCCATGTCCTAGGCTAGAAACTTTGCATACATCATCTCTTTTAACCTTATAACTCTGTATGGACATCTAGGAAACTGAGAGTCAGAGAGATGAAGTGTGTCTTATGCCAGGTTCCCTGAGTAACAGATTGTGAGATTGAAGTTTGTGTGAGGGAGGTTTGTTCAGGGGCAGACACAAGATCAATGCTGGCAGGGAGTGAGGGAAGCAGGCTGGGCAGAAAGAGCACTTGGGATACCATGCAGCTGCAACAGAAGCTTCAGGCCATGCCCAGCTTTGGGCAAAGCAGCTGACATCAACCAAGGACTACTCTCAGGGATTCAACCATCAGCCATCCACCTTCATCATTCCAAGCCTGGGGGAAATAAGTGCCTTGATCCAAAAGTGGGGATTGGGCTGTATATGACAGCATCCCCAATAAAATGACTTACTCAAGATCACAGAGCTTCCTAGTTCAAAGCTGAGATTCCAGTTTAGTTCTGACTCCAAAATTCTTGTTCTTTCTCATGTCCCTTGTTGCCTTCTCCCAGGAGGTCACCCAGAAGGGGACGATGCTGGCAGGGGAAGGGCCTGGGAAAGGCTATCTCCCTCAGCATGTTGCTCCTGAGGACAGCGTAAGACAAAGTCCTCACTGCTCTTTGGCCCCAAGACAGCACCACCCTCATATCCCTCCCCTCTGTACCCTCAGTATGTCCCAGCCTCACTGCCCTCTTTACTGTGCCTTGGGCATCCCATGCTCATTCTAGCCTCAGAGATGTCACTTGCTGCTCCTTCCACCTGGAGAATGCCTTCTCCATCTTTCACATGGCTGGCTGCTCCAAGTCATTAGGGTCCCAGCTCAAATGTCACCTTCCTCACCACCTTATCTAAAGTCATTTCCCTGCCCTGTCCTTCTCTATCCTGTCAACTATTATGTTATCCTCCTGGTATTTAGGGATCTTTTATTAATTTACATGGGTATAGTTTGTCTCCCCTAGAATGTGAGTGCCATGATGGCAGGGATTTTTTCCTCTCACTCATTGCTGTCTTCCTAACACCTAGCCCAGTGCCTGGCACCTAGTAGGTGCTCAATAAATATGAATTGGGTAATTGAATGAATGAATAAGTGAATAGAAAATATATAAATCACCCTAATTCAGGGCAGAAAGAACTTCAGCCTGTAAATGACTGCCCACAGCTCGGGGTGTTTGAGGAGAGGGGAGTCCTTGCTTCAGCTGCCCTAAAGAGGTAGAGCAATGTCAACCTCAGGGGGGGATGTCAACCTTTGACTCAGTTTCCCCAATGATAAGCAAGGGGGTGATGTGGGCTTCCCACCTCCTAGGAAAAGTCTTGGAGTTGTTTTTTTAAAAAGTATATGCCGTGGGGAGAACACACTGCCAGAGATGAGCTGACCCACGTTCAAATCCTGACTCCAGTTCCTCTCTCAACACCCCCCCCCCAACCTTCTGGAACCCCAGTGTTTGCATCTGTCAATGGATTTGATGGTAACACCAACTCCCTGTGGTGCAAATGAAGTGAAATGAGATGATATGGGATGTATTAGCTTGCTAAGGCTGCCATAAGTAAGTACCACAGTCTGGGTGGCTTAAACAATAGAAAATTATTTCTCACAGTATTGGAGGTTAGAAGTCCAAGATCAAAGTGCGGTAGGGTTGTTTCATTCTGAGGCCTCTCTCTTTGACTTTCAGATGGCTTCCTTCTCCCTGTACATTCACATGGTCTTTCCTTTGTGTGTGTGTCTGTGTCCAAATTTCCTCTTTTAAAAAGGACACCAGTCATATTAGAGTAGGGTCCACCCTCATGATCTCATTTCAATTTAATTACCTCTTTAATTACCTTTCTCCAAATACAGTCATACTTTTAGGTACTAGGAGTTAGGATTTCAACATAATTTTTGGGAAGACAAAGTTCAGCTCATAAAATGGGAGGACAAACTCTGTCCAAGGTTGAAAGAGGCCACGGCATGTCTAGGTTTGTTTTGATTTTTTTTTAGGATTTTGACATACTAAAGAATGCCTCAATGGCTTAGAAAGTTAATGTAGCTTTTAAATGGTTACTTTAACAAATTAGTACTTTAAACACTCTTCACACAAATAATACACCACAATTATGTTAACAAGACAATTCCAATATTTTTAATAAAATATTCATTTAATGCATTACAGATCATCTGGCCTGGCCGTGGGGCACAATTTTTAAGTTTTGTGATGAGCAGCTTCTTCTTTTAATCTTATTATGCATCTCACTATTTAGGGATGAAATATTCTAAACTTTTGACTCCTTGAGTGTGGGTGGCCCTGCCAGGCACATCCCGGACATTACTGTGCAAACTAATTCCTACTGAACTGTTTTAGGGCATGGGCCTCCCTCCGCCTCCTTCCCAGTAGTCAGCAAAACCTCTGCCTAGGCTGGCAGCCCTGTGGCCAGGAAAGCTGCTCAGCAAATGGGAGGGGACGCCAGGCCCTGCTTGATAGCATCGCCATGGCAACCCTCTTCCTACTCATTGAGACCCTGGTATCTGTGGCCATGGAGACTGGCCCCACCACTGGCACATCTGCATAGCAACCAGAGAGAGTACCAGCACAGCTGGGCCTCGCTTCAGGAAAGCAGGTGCACTTGAAGCTTTTATAAATCAGTAAGGAGAAGATGAACGCCTTGATGGGAAAACAGACAAGGGATGCAGACAAAAGACAAAACCACAAGTGTTTAATAAATGTATAACAAGTGCTCAACATTACCAGCGGTCATAGAAATGCAAATAGAAATAAGCTACTTTTTAAAAAAACCCAGCATAATTGGCAAGAGGTGAGGAAAACAAAAAGATAAGCCCCAGTGTTGGGGTGTGTGTAGGGAAATGGAGACTTGAAAACCCTGCTGGTCTGAGTGCACATTTGTAGAACATTTCGGGGAGGACAATTTGGCAAATGTATTAAAAGCCTTTAAAATGTGCATACCTTTTGAACCAACAATTTCAGTTCTAGTAATTTATTCCAAGGTAATGATTTAGTGAGTAAAGACAGTGTTTCCTCGAAAATAAGACCTAGCCTGACAATCAGCTCTGCTGCGTCTTTTGGAGCAAAAATTAATATAAGACCTGGTATTATTATATTATATTATATTATATTATATTATATTATATTATATTATATTATATTATATTATATTATATGTTATACCCGGTCTTATATTATAGTAAAATAAGACTGGGTCTTATATTAAGTTTTGCTCCAAAAGACACATTAGAGCTGATTGTCCGGCTAGGTCTTATTTTCAGGGAAACATGGGATTTAGCTACAAGTGTGTTCCCTATAGGGGCAATTATAATAGCAAAAAATTAGAAACAACCACAATCTGGAAAAAAAAAGAGTGATTAAATAACATATTTTGCATTCATACAATGCAATGCTATGCAACCATTAAGAAGTGTTGTAGAAGACCGTTTAATGGCATAGAGCACTATATACAATAATGCATTAGTGGAAAAGAACAGATTATAAAACAGACATATAGCATGTGGTGGTTTAGGGTAGAAGAACACTCAGGGTCATTTTCCCAATGTAAGTACAAATGTTCAGCACTCTGTGCCCTGGCAAGAGACATTAAGGCTCAGGGTAACTACCCACAGTTCCTGAAGAGAACTTCTGCAAGTTTCTGTGCACATGACAACATGTTTGAATGTACGGCACGGGAGGGGCAGCACAGTGCAGGGGATGCAGGGTCTCTGGAGCCCAGGTTGAATCCTGACACTGTCACTAATTGTGTGACTTGGAGACAGTCTTTCCTTGAGAGCTTGTCATCAAGTTGAGGGAGAAGTCACCACTCCATTGGCCACCCCATCTCAGGCCATCTGTTTCCAAACCAAACTCAGTTGGGTGAAGGGGATAAATCATGAAGGGTCAAAAAATTTTTTTTCAAGGCAACTGTCCAGCTTTGGGAATGTTGCTTGCATGAGAAAAATCAGCTTTCATGTAGGGCATTAAAATTTTTTAAAAATATTTTGTTTTGTTTGTGGTAAAATACACATAAAAATTTTATCACCTTAACAATTTTTAAGTGTACAGCTCAGTGACATTAAGTACATTCAATTTATTGTTCAACAGTTTGCAGAACTCTTTTCATCTTCCCAAACTGAAATTCTGTGCATATTAAACACTAACTGCCCATTCCTCCTCCCCCAGCCCTTGACAATCATCATTTTACCTTCTGTCTATGAATTTAACTACTCTAGGGACCTCATATAAGTGGAATCATACAGTATTTGTCTTTTTGTGACTGGCTCATTTCACTTAGCATAGTGTCCTCAAGGTGCATCCATATTGTAACATGAGTTAGAATTTCCTTCTTTTTGTAGGCTGAATAACATTCCATTGTATGTATAGACCACAATTTAATTATCCATTCATCCATAGATGGATACCTGGGTGGTTACACCTTTGGGCTATTATGAACAACACTGCCATGATCGCTGCCATTCCACTGTATGTGCAAATATCTCTTGGGGACCCTATACAAGGCACATAAAACTAGAAAGGATGATAAGGATGGGCCTTCATTCTTATATGGAGAAGGCTAACATTGTAGTGGTCAGTTGGATAAAACAAGGCAAACAAGGAGACACACATGGCAATCATCCAGAAGAAAACTCCAACTCATGAGAGAGCTTGGGAAAACCATAAGATTGAGGAAAGTATTTTGTCTTTTACTCCCATGCCTAGTATGCTGAAACATTGCAGCATAACAATTTAAACAGTCATCAGAAAAGTAAAAATAGTGGGAAGCCATCTAGAAATAATGAGGGTGGGAAACCTCTCAGAACATTCCCTTTACTCAGCATAAAAGAACTCAAAGAGAAGACAAATCCTATATTATTAGGTCAATTTGGTAGCCACAGTACATGCATACATGAGACAATTTGCAGAGAGTGAAATATTACATTCCAGGTCTGTAGCAACTTTGGAACCACAACATTAGTGGACATTGGAGAATCTGTGTGGAAGAGGGTCCAGAAAAATGATGAGCTCCATTTGAAGTCTGCTGTACTGCTTCTGAACTCTGTGGAGCTCTTATACCTACTTTGTACTCTTGTTTTATACTGGCAGAAACTTCATTAAGTCTTGAAAATTTATGATGTAAAATTCAGTATATGTATTCTGTTGCTGCTCAGGAGCAATATTTCTAGTGAATGATATTTGTCTGCCATGTGTTTTTCTGTAAGATTTCCCATTTTTCATTTGTTGTAATAAATTTATAAATTTCTGGTACCCAATTATTTATTTATTTATTTATTTATTTATTTATTTATTTATTTATTTTACTAGTTTCAGGTGTACAAAACAATATAATAGACATCTATCATTTATATCCCTCACACAGTGATAACCCGCCTACCCCCATCTACTACCCCTCTGACATTGCATACAGCCATTACATTTCCACTGTCTCTATTCCTAATGCTGTACTCCACTTCTTGTAAATATATATATATATATAATTGTAGTTGACATTCATGATTGTTCAGCTTCAGTTTCAGGTGTATAGTGCAGTGATCAGGCATCTATATCATCCCTGAGGTGGTCTCCCTAATGAGACAAGTGTCCATCGGATACCCTACAAAATCTTTACAACATTATTGGTTATATTCCCCAAATTGACTTTCATATCCCCGTGGCAATCTTGTGGTTACTGATTGTGCTTTCTAATCCCCTCACCTTCCTCCTTATTCCCACTCCCCACTCCCATCTAGCAACCCTCAGTTTTTCCTCTATGTCTCTGAGAGTGTTTCTGATTTGTTCATTCATTTATTCTTTTCTTTAGATTCCACATATAAGTGAGATCATATGACATTTGTCTTTCCCTGTCTGACTTATTTCACTTAGCATAATGTTCTCTAGGTCCATCCATATTGTTGCAAATGGTTACCCAATTATTTTTGATTACTCATCTCTGCATAAGGCAGTTTTTCATGGATGAGCTATTTATTGCAGGTTCATTGGAGGAGAGCCAGGTTTGTACTCAGGGCTGGCTTTAGGTAATGTGTGTGCATTTTTCAGGGTTTACTTGTCCCTACCCAACAGTGCAATCCCCTGTAGGTCTGGTCACAGAACAGAATCTCTCCTTTTCACGTGGTCACATGACTTGGTGGTTTGTTGCAAATATGTTCTCCTTCTGCCTGGGACTGATTGCGGAGATTAGCCCACTATTTTTCAGACCCAAACTGAGCACAGAGAAGATAATGCATTTTTTTTCTTCATCAAAAATGATTTTGGTCTTATAGTTAAGGATTTGGGTTCTCACTTGGATATGTGTACCTTGTCAACTCTTTCTGGTACCTATAGCCAAGGGCACTTTTCTCTGTTTTCTCCTACATTCCTGCTCAAATTTTATTGCTTTATATACTTCACCTTTTAATTTGGCCTTTCAGCTAAATCCAAATTCTGATCAAGGTAAAGTTGGATTTTCTTGTGATTTCTGAGAGATTTCAGTGAGAAGGGGAGAACACCAACTTAATGGGACTGTTTTAAAAAATATTGTTTGTAGTTTTAAGTGTTGTAATAATTTTTCTTTCAATCAATGCCATCCAATATATCTATCATATTTGGTGTAGGTGATAAGACATATTCACACCTAGGTCTTTAGAAAATGCAATTTCAAGAAAATTTTCTAGGTTATTCATAGAGGTTAAATGATATTATTTTATTTTAGAAGACAGTGTAGTTTTCATCACTGCATAACATGTTACTATTTTCATAGTCTAGCAATCTGGCTTCTTAGATGGAAAGCTCAGGAACCAACTTTAGCTGATTTACTCGGAAATAGAACTTGTTAAAAAATAATGGGTATCTCATAGAATTATAAAAATATCCACAGGATCATTTTCAGGGCTAAATATCTGGACACCACTCTCAGAATCCTGCTGCAGAACCCGGTACCAGTCCCCTAACCTTCATCTGTGCATCTTGGTAGAGTCTGGGTCATGTGTCCTCCCTAGCTCTGAATGAAGCCGGGAAGAAGGACCCTGGGTCCTTAGCTGTTTCTAAGTAGTCAGTGGGTTCTACTTCCTGCCAAAACTCATAAGGTATTGACCTTAGTCACTCTGGGCTGCTATAACAAAGATATCATAGACTGGGTGGCTTAAACAACGGACACTGATTTTCTGACAGTTCTGGAGTTTGGGAAATCTGAGATCAAGGTGCTGGCCAATTTGGTTCCTGGTGAGAGCTCTCTTCCTGGTTTGCAGACTGCTGCCTTCTTGCTGTGTCCTCACATGGTGGAGAGTGAGATCATCTCTCTTGTGTCTCTTCTTATAAGGGCACTAATCCCATTATGAGGACTCCATCCTCAGGACCTAATCACCTCCCAAAGACCCCACTTCCTGATAGCATCACAGTGGGGGTTAGAGTTCCAACATATTTATTTGGGGGTAACAAAAACTTTAGTCCATAGCAGAGAGTGATTCATTTGCTAAGTAACAAAACAAATCGTTTTCCTTCACTACACTATCTTTGACCATGCATATCAGAATGCACTTTACTTTCTACACTTTCACATATTTAAATGTACATGTGTGTTTGCTGCTGACACAATACAACTCTCTTATTACAAAAAAAATAGTCACCCTTTCAAAAAAGGGCCCCCCCAAATTTCAAATATGTCCATGTCCAAGCTCAGGGTCTCAGGAGATGTCTATTCCTTCTCTGGTAAAAATTCTTCACAGACAAAAGGTTCAGATGCTGCATATCCAAAAAGAAAAACAAAACAAAACAAAAAAATAGAAGAGTCCTAACAGTGGGTCTAGTTACCAATCTAAAAGCAGGGCTTTGGTGAGTCCCTCTGACTATTTCCAGTATATTTTTGGGAAGCTTTCTTTAAAAGGGTTTTACAAACTGCAAAGAAATTGGTGAAGGAGTAAGCAGCTCACTGACTAAAAATTTCAATCCTCACTTATAATTCAATTGGCATCTGACAAAATCAGTGATTTTGTCTATGCCATAAGAATTGTTTTGTTCCATAAACAAGTGCCTTTTCCTAGGTCATTCTTGGTGCTACAAGAATAAGATAAAAGATTCTGTATTACATCATCTATAAATCCCATTGTACACCTGAAATCTATGTAATTTTACTAACAATTGTCACCCCAATAAATTTAATAAAATAAAATTAAAAAAAAAAAAGAATAAGATAAAAGAGTCTGTATTATGGCAAGGAAGGTATTGATATCTAACCCAATGGGGATGCAATCACATTATGATTAACTTTTTCAAGGTAGTTACATCACTTGTTCTTGGGTCTTAACATGCTTTGTGTTCTCGTGAATATTCACTCTGAGGTCAAGAAGATATTCCATAATGGTAGCCTTTCTCCTCCAGTGGTAATTCCTGGGATACAGATGTTAGGTTAAGTTCTTGAAACTTGGCAGTTCCCTTAGCTCCTCTTTCTTATCCAGGTGACACAAGTTCACTCCCTGATGGTGCTGGCTTAGTTCTGGATTGTTGATATCCATAGACCCCACTGGTTGGGGAGTCATCTGCCATCAGCCCTTCTCTCTCCCTCATGCCCTATATTTGCTTGGGCTCCACTCACTCCCCACCAGCCCCCACCAGTGCCTTGCCTTCTGAGAGGACAAGGACAACACTACTTCAGACAGCAACATGCTGGCCAGATACAACCTCTCATAGGTGTAACTTACTGAATTTTCTGCTCTTTGAAAAGTATTGAGGTCCTGACAATGACCTGAGTTGGTAGTGTTCCCTTTCATAAAATAGAATATGTCCACAAGATTATAAGTGGAATGTGTTGCAAAGCCAGTGGTGAGACTTGTGTCAACAGAGAATCATGCTGATTTCTGGTCAAGATAGCAGAGTAGATAAATGTGCTTGCCTCCTCTCATGATCACATCAAAATTACAACTAAACTATGGAACAACCATCACTGAGAATCACCTGAAGTCAAGCTAAACAGAAGTTCTACAACTAAGGACATACAGAAAAAGCCACCTTGAGACTGGTAGGAAGGGCAACAATGTAGAAATGTCTGGTCCCACACCTGTGTGTGGTGGTTAAAAATTGGGAGGGATATCTTGGCTGTGGAAGTCCCCCTGGAGGAGCGAGGGGTCCCAGCCTCACACTAGGATCCCAGTCTAAGGTTTCAGTGCCAGGAAGAGAAGTTCCCACAACTTCTGGCTGTGAAAACTAGCAGATATTGTAGCTGAGTGAGATGGAGGGTGGCTGGAGTCCCAGGCATTCCTCTTAAAGGGCCCATGCACACACATACTCACTGACTGACTCACTCACTCACCCTCAGCTCCAGTTCTGGGGCAGCATCTTGAAAGGTGCCAGGGACATACAGGGAAGAACTGAGTTGTTTGAATGCAGGGCAAGGGCTGGAGGGGCAGCTTTCTTCCAGACAGAAGTGCTGGCAGAATCCGTTATTTCTTTGTTGAGCCCTCCCCACTCCTAGTGTGCAGATGGAGATGGCTGCCATAGCTGAGTCTCCATCAACCTGGCTAACACTGTTTGCTCCACCCTGGTGATTCCATGAGACCCTGTCCCACCCACTTGCAGACCCATCCAAGCTGCTTCCAGTAGCTTTTACATGCAAATGACCTGTCTTGGCTCATGCTGTGGACTTTCCTAAAATCTCTCAAAGGTCCACAAAAACCCAGCATCTGGTCTCAGAGTCCCCCATACCTCTTGCTGAGCATCCCCAAGCCCAGTGCTAGTAGAAGCCAGCCTTGGTTTGTTGCTTGGCCTCTCTCAGGCACCTCCAAACCCAGAATGGGTGGCTGACATCTGTGGATTGCTCTGTGGCTCATGACAGGTGGCCCCAGGCAGGACACAGGATGGGACTGAACTTGGCCTGTGGTGGGGCCCCTCCCAGGAGGCCCCAGGGCTGGCACCCCTGGTGGCTGGCTTTGGACTGAGCCAGAGCACTACCAAGCTGCCTCACTGGGCAACCCACTCAAAGGGCAGCCTGGGAAAGCATCAGAGCCTTGCTTCATAGGGTCACCCCTGCATAAGAGCTCCTCCACTTAGTCACAGCCAGCTGTCACAATCAATCAGCCTGAGGGTCAATCCCTCCCACTGATGTGCAAACAGCAACCAAGGCTCAATTGCAACAAGAAGGCACACACAACCCACACAAGGGACACACCTGCAGCACCCAGCTCAGATGACCAGGGAGACTGTGTCACTAGGCTCCACAGGACACCTACTAATAAGGCCACTCTACTAAGATTGGGAGACACAGCAGCACCTAATACATAGAAACAAACACAGGGAGGCAACCAAAATAGGAATACAAAGAAATATATCCCAAATAAAAGAACACAAAAAATCTCCAGAGAAAGAACCAACAAAATGGAGACAAGCAATCTACCATACGCAGAATTCAAACCACTGGTTATTGGTTATTAGGATGTTCAGTGACCTAAGTGAGAACTTCAAGAAAGAGATAGGAAACATAAGAAAGAACCAGTCAGAAGTGAAGAATACAAACTGAAATAAAAAAATACACTAGGAGGAATCAGCAATAGATTAGATGAAGCAGAAGACCAAATCAATGATTTAGAAGTTAAGGTAGCAGAAAACAGCCAATCAGAACAGCACAAAGAAAAAAGACTCCAAAAAATGAGGATAGTTTAAGGGGCCTCTGGGACAACAGGAAGTGTACCAATATTTGCATCATTAGTGTACCAGAAAGAGCAGAGAGAGAGAGCAAGGAATTGAAAACCTACTCGAAGAAATAATGATGGAAAACTTCTCTAACCTGGCAAAGGAAATAAACATACAAGCCCAGGAAGCACAGAGAGTCCCAAACAAGATGAACCCAAACAGACCCACACCAAGACATATTGTAACTAAAATGCCAAAGGTTAAAGACAGAAAGAGAATCTTAAAGCAGCAAGAGAAAAGCAGTTAGTTACTGTAATGGAGCTCCCATAAGACTATCAGATGATTTCTCAACAGAAAGTGGGCAGGTCAGAAGGGACTGGCACAAAAATTCAAAGTGACAGAAAGTAAGGACCTACAACCAAGATTATTTTACTCAGCAAAGCTATCATTTAGAATCAAAGTACAGAGAAAGATCTTCCCAGACAAGGAAAAGCTAAGAGAATTCATCAACACCAAATCAGTATTACAGAAATGTTAGAGGGACTTCTTTAAAAAGAAGAAAACAGTAAAAAATATGAATAATAAAATGACAATAACTAAATACCTATCAACAATTACTTTAAATGTAAATGTATTAAATGTTCTGGTCAAAAGACAGGGTGGCTGATTGGATAGAAAACAAGACCCTTACATATACTGTCTACAAGAGACTCAACTTCAGATTCAAAGACACATACAGACTGAAAGTAAAGGGATGGAAGAAGATATTTCATGAAAATGGAACAAAAAAAGCTGGGGTGGCAATGCTTATACCAGACAACACAGACTTTAAAATAAAGGCACAATGTTCCCTCTACAACAAGAGACAAAGAAAGACCCAGTAATCCTACTTTTCGGTATTTATCTGAAGAAACCCAAACACTGCTTTGAAGGGACATGTGCATCCATATGTTCATTGCAATATTATTTACAATAGCCAAGATATGGAAGCAACCTGTGTATTAATCAATGGATGAATGGATAAAGAAGAGGTGGTACATATGTACAATGGAATATGACTCAGCCATAAAAAAGGAATTAAATCTTGCCATCTGCAACAATATGGATGGACCTAAAGGGTATTATGCTGAGTGGAGTAAGTCAGACAGAGAAAAACAAATGCCATATGATTTCACTTATATGTGGAATCTTAAGAACAAAATAAATGAACAAAGAAAACAGAAAGAAATTCATAGACACAGAGAACATTTTGGTGGTTGCCAGCTGAAAGGAGCTTGGGGGGATGGGTGAAAAAGGGAAGGGATTAAGATGTACAAACTGGTAGTTAAAAAAATAGTTATGGGGATGTAAAATATAGCATAAAGAATATAGTCAATAATATTGTAATAACTATGTATGTGTCAGATGGTTACTAGATTTCTCAGGGTGATCACTTTGTAAGTTATATAAATATCTAATCTATGTTGTACACCTGAAATTACTATAATACTGTATGTTAACTATAATTAAATATTAAAAAATTATTAAAAAAGAAAAGAGAACCATACTTACCTAAAGCAAAGGTGGTCAGGTTGTGTGTTCTGCTGTGTTCTCTCACTGGTGGCTGTCTCCTAATTGTAGTTCCTCGGTTCCTCTGGAAGCATTGAGCTGTGTCCCTACACAGACCTGGTGCTGTGTTCAGGTGGTGGTGACAATGGGAACATCTGGGCACAATAAGGCCACTTCCAAGGCAGTGTCCCAGGAGAAGGGGTGCTCAGTCACCCCAGCATGCACATGTCATGCATTCTCTGTTCACACCTGATATCTAATGGTGTAGCGTTCCCCCAAATGGGGAAGCGGGATGACTCATGTATTTGGAATACTTCTCTCTGTTTATCTGGATAGATAGATTTCAACTGGATGTTTAAAATAAAATAAAAAAGAAAGTAAAAAAGAAACCTAAGATGATTCCACTTTGGTTAAAAAATAAAAGGGAAATCCAGTATAAATCTATTGTGATATATATATATATATATATATATGTGTGTGTGTGTGTGTGTGTGTGTGTGTGTGTGGTATTAAAATTGCAATACAATGAATAACTTTAACATTCATGCCAATGTCACTTTGAGTGAACATCATACTACATGTTGCTACCATAGTTCAATTCAACTTAGAAAAGTAATATATAGCTAACATCTCATAAAATGTGTACATTTTTTGCAATATACATAGATATAGATATACAGGTATCTATTAATATATATCTATATATAAAAAGTTATATATATATATATAAAAGGTGTGATCAAAAAGTACAGTGAATGCTTAAATTTTAAAAAATTTATTACAATAAAAGACACATTGCCATTAATTACCCTCAAAATACTCCCCCTCAATCAAACACACTTATCCCATTGTTCTTGCCACTTTCTGAAGCAGTCCTGGAAGTCCTCTTTCGTGAGTGCCTTTAGTTGCACTGTCATGGCTGCCTCAATGTCCTGAATTGATTCAAAGATATTACCTTGCATGTCTTTTTAACTTTGGGAAAGAGACAGAAGTCGTACGGTGCCAGAACTGGTGAATAAGGTGGATGAGGGCACACCGTAATGTTTTTATTTGACAGAAATTGCTGTATACCAAAGCAATGCGTGACACAGAGCCTTTCCATTGTGATCAAGAAATACGGTGAATGTTGTTGTCAAGTGCCATCCAACAGAAAGGCAGGGATCTTCAATACGGGAAGTGGTGCGTCAAACCTTAGTAACAGTGTGTGACAAGTTTCAACTTGTTCAGTGCAGTCAGTCAGGTGTGAGCTATGGTTCAGAGAAGGTGTGTTTTAAAGTGTGCCTTAAATCATCTTCCATCATGACAAATGCTCTGTGTCACACATCACTTGTGGTATACAGCAATTTCTGTAAAATAAAAACATTACTGTGTGTCCTCATCCACCTTATTCACCAGGTCTGGTACTGTGCGACTTCAGGTTCTTCCCTAAAGTCAAAATGATTCAGGATATCGAGGCAGCTATGACAGCACAACTGCTTCAGAAAATGGCAAGAACAATAGGATGTATCTGTTCAAAGTGAGGAGGAGGGAGTGGTATTTTGAGGGGGATTAATGGCAATGTGTCTTTTACTGTAATAATTTTTTTTGAATTTAAGCATTCACCATATTTTTTGACCACACCTCATACATGCATAGAAAAAACTATTAGAAGGATTTATACCAAAATGCTAACAATATTTATCTCTAGGTGGAGGGTATAGATGATTTTATTTTCTTCTTTTTGTTTTTCCAAGCTTTTAAAATGCTCTACAGGTTTTTAACGGCACTACTTTTAGAATAAGGAAAGAAAGTTCAAAAGTCTATGAGTTTCTGTTTCTCATTTGTTTGTCTTGTTCTTTTGTTGCTTTTGGTTTATATACCACATATCAGTGAAATCACATGGTTCTCTGCTTTTTGTCTGACTTATTTCGCTCAGAGTTGCCAGAGGGTAAGGGGGGTGGGGGGTGGGGGGTAGGAGATGAGGGTAAGGGGGATCGAATATATGGTGATGGAAGGAGAACTGACTCTGGGTGATGAACACACAATGGGATTTATAGATGATGTAATACAGAATTGTACACCTGAAATCTATGTAATTTTACTAACAATTGTCACCTCAATAAATTTAATTAAAAAAAAAGAAAGTTCAAAAGTATAAACATCTGAAAATATAGAATTGTAGACACAATAACTTAAAGGAGCATTTATTCACTTGATGAAAGAACATGTTAGGTTTCAAAGGGATTCACAGTTCTGTGAATAAAATAGGCACTCAATAAATATTTGCTGAATCAATTAATAAATGAATTCACTCTGGGGTTTCCTGAAGTGGCAGGTTCCCCAGTGAATTTTAAATCAAATCAATTTATGAAAACGTGATCTGCACCTCCCTCCTTCCCCCAACACATCCATTGTGAAAAATAAAAGATCAGATTGGACTGAATGTTGTAGTTCCTGCTCTGCCACTGCTCATGGCCCTCCCCCACGCCCTGCCCAATCTCAGTTTCCTCAACTGAAACAGGGGAATAACAACTACTTGCTAGAATGGTGCTTTAAAATGTTTGTGAAGAACTTTTAGAAAGTATAAGCTTTTGCCAAAGAGTAAGAGTAAGAGCAAAGAATCTATGTGAATATGAATGCCAAGGCCAAAAACCAAACAAATAAACAAACAAAACCAAAGGTAGTTAAAATGATTTTTCATTGTCAATACATACACACAGAAAACTGCACCAAACAGAAATGTACATCTCAGTGAATTACCACAATTACCTCAGGGAGTCACCAACTGGTCAGGAAACTGAACACTGTAAGTACCCCCAGAAATTCCTTAAATATAAATAGATCTACAATTTCCCTGGAACTAATTTTCTCATATGTAGTGTGAAGCAGGGATCATGTTTAATGTTTGCCTTACATAAATAAGCAATAGTTTTAATAATATTTATTAAAAATAACTCCGCACACCCTGTTGTGAAGTGTTTGTTACCTTTTTAAAAAAATAAATCAGGCACCTGATTATATGTGGGTTTGCTTTGGGACTCTCTTCTGCTCCATTGGCCTATTTGGTTATCCTTGCACAGAACCACATTCCCTTAAGTAATGTAGCTTTATAATAGGTCCTGATATCTGGTAGTGCAAATTCTTTTACTTTATTCTTCTTTTGCAAGATTGTCTTGGTTATTCCTGGCCTTTTGCTCTTCCATATAAATGTTTGAATCAATTTGTTAATTTCCATAAAAACCTGCTGGGATTTTGATTAAAATTGCATTGAAACAATATATCAATTAGAGAAAATTTATAACTTTAGAATATTGAGTCTTACAATACATGAACATGATATATACCTTAATTTACTTAGGTTTTCTTTAATTTTACTTGTATTTGATATTTATTGACAGTCATGTAGTGGCATCATTTTAAAATTTTCATTTTCTGTTTGTTACTGATCTATAGAAATTTAGTAGATTTTTGTATATTGAACTTGTATCAACCCTAATAATTTATCTTGATATTCTTTTCTATTTTCTGAGTACATTATCATGTAACATACAAATAAGTCCCATTTTAGTTCTTTTTTATTCCTTAACTTTTGTTTTATTTTTTAGTTTTTGCCTTGCTCACTGATTAGAATCTCTGATAAAATGCCAAATAACAGTGGTGATAGTGAACACACTTGATGGATTCCTGTTCTCAAAAGGGAAAGAGTTCAACATTTCACCATTAAATATAATGCTTGCTATACGTTTCTCTACGTATTCTCTTTCAGATTATGAAAGTTTCCTTAAATTCTTACCTTTATAAGATTTAAAAATGAATGTATGCATATTAATGAATGTATATTAAATATGATCAATTTTTCTTTATCTTTGGAGATAATTGTATGCTTTTTCTACTCTATTCTATTACTGTGTTGATTTCCAGGTGTTAAACCAACCCATAATTTTTGGAATAAATCTGATTTGGTGTGATATGTCAATGGATTTGATTGGCTAACATTTGATTCAGGATTTTCCATTTATTTTCTTAAGTGATATTTCCTTTCTCCTAATGTCTTCCTTGGGTTTTGGTATCAAGTGTATTCTGGCCTCATAAAAGTAGTTGTGAATATATACCACAACTTCTTTATCCATTCATCTATCGAAGGACATTTTGGTTGTTTCCATGTCTTGGCCACCGTAAACAAAGCTGCAATGAACATTGGAGCACACGTGTCTTTATCTCTAAATGTTTTCAGATTTTTTGGGTAGATACCCAGGAGAGGGATTGCTGGGTCCTATGTAATTTTACTAACAATTGTCACCCCAATAAATTTAATAAAATAAAATTTAAAAAAAAAGGTAGTTGTGAAGTATTCCTCTTTTTTCTTTTCTCTGAATTTAAACTTCTGGTAGAGATTGCTAGTGAAGCCATCTGGGTCTACAGTACATTTGTGAAAAGATTTTAAATTATACTTTCAATTTTTCCAATACAGTCATCCCTTGGTACCCATGGGTGATTGGTTCCAGGACCCCTGAAGATGCTCAAGTCCCTTATATAAGATGGGTGTACTATTTGCATGTAAGCTACACACATCCTTCTGTATACTTAAATCATCTCTAGATTACTTATGATACCTAATACAATGTAAATGCTGTGTACGTAGTTGTTATACCGTGTTGCTTAGGGAATAATGACAAGAAAAAAAAGTCTACATATTCAGTACAGACACAACCATCTCAGACCTAACTACATAGTACACATCAGCAGCAATGTGACATTTTTTTTCAAACAGTTTTGATCTGTGGTTAGTTAAATATGTGGGTGTAGAACCTGCAGTTATGAAGGGTTTACTAGTTTCTTAAATAGTTTAATAGAACCTTTAATATATTGTATTTCTTCTTCTCCCCCTCCCAATTTACTGAGATATGATTGACAAGAAAAAGTTATCTATATTTAGGTTGTACAATGTGATTTTCAAAAAGGTGTACAATGTGATGATTTATTTAATGTGTGTATACATTGTAAAATTATTACTGTAATCAAGTTAGTTAATATATCCATCACCTCACATAGTTACCATTTTTTTCTGTGTGTGTTGAGAACACTTAGATCTATTCTTTTAGCTGATTTCAAGTATTTAATACACTATTATTCACTATAGTCTCCATGCCATACATTGTATCCCCAGGACTTACTCATCTTCTAATTGGGAGTTTGTACACTTTGACCAACATTCCCCATTTCCCCCTGACCCCAGCCCCTGGTCTTTTTATATGCATTTGATTTTTTTTAGATTCCACATATAACTGAGATCATACAGCATTTGTCTTTCTGTGCCTGGCTTATTTCACTTAGCATAACATCCTTCAGATTCATCCATCTTGGGGCAAATGGCAGATTTCTTTTTATTTTATGGCTGAGTAATATTCATATATATATATGAATGCTTATATATAATATATTTATGTATATATAATACATACATAAATATTCACATATAATATATAATATGAATATTCATCTATATATAATATTCACATATACACACACTGGTATAGATATACAGATGTAGATGTAGATGTAGACGCAGATAGAGATAGAGATATATATAGATATAGAGGTGTGATCAAAAAGTTTGGTGAATGTTTAAATAAAAACATTTATAACAGTAAATGAGACATTGCCATTAATCCCCCTCAAAATACCGCCCCTCGCTTTCAACACACTTATCCTATCATCCTTGCCACTTTCTGAAGCAATTCTGGAAGTCCTCTTTCATGTCTTTAGTTGCGATGTTGTGGCTACCTCAATGTCATGAATCATTTTGACTTTTTATTTATTTTTTTAAATTTTTATTTATTTTTTAATTTATTGGGGTGACAATTGTTAGCGAAATTACATAGATTTCAGGTGTACAATTCTGTATTACATCATCTAGAAATCCCATTGTGTGTTCACCACCCAGAGTCAGTTCTCCTTCCATCACCATATATTTGATCCCCCTTACCCTCATCTCCCACCCCCCACACCCCTTTCTCTCTGGTATCCACTAAACCATTGTCTGAGTCTATGAGTTTTTGTTTCTCATTTATTTGTCTTGTTCTTTTGCTGTTTTTGGTTTATATACCACATATCAGTGAAATCATATGGTTCTCTGCTTTTTCTGTCTGACTTATTTCGCTTAGCATCATACTCTGAAGATCCATCCATGTTGTCACAGATGTTCCTATATCATCTTTTCTTACCGCCGAAGAGTATTCCATCATGTATATATACCACAACTTCTTTATCCATTCATCTATCGAAGGACATTTTGGTTGTTTCCATGTCTTGGCCACCGTAAACAAAGCTGCGATGAACATTGGAGCACACGTGTCTTTATGGATAAATGTTTTCAGATTTTTTTGGGTAGATTTTACCCAGGAGAGGGATTGCTGGGTCATATGGTAATTCTATTCGTAATTTTTTGAGGAACCTTCACACCGCCTTCCATAACGGCTGCACCAGTCTGCATTCCCACCAACAGTGTATGAGGGTTCCTTTTTCTCCACAGCCTCTCCAACATTTGTTACTATTTGTCTTGTTGATGATAGCCATTCTGACTGGGGTGAGGTGATATCTCATTGTGGTTTTGATTTGCATTTCTCTGATGATTAGTGATGTCGAGCATTTTTTCATATGTCTATTTGCCATTTGTATGTCCTCTTTGGAGAAATGTCTCTCCAGGTCCTCTGCCCATTTCTCAACTGGGTTGTTTGTTTTTTTGTTGTTGAGTTGCATGAGTTTCTTGTATATTTTGGATATTAGCCCCTTATCGGAGGCACTGTTTGCAAAAATCTTCTCCCATTCAGTTGGTGGCCTCTTTATTTTGTCGATGGTTTCTTTTGCTGTGCAGAAGCTTTTAAGTTTCATATAGTCCCATTCGTTTATTTTAGCTTTTACTTCCATTACCTTTGGAGTCAAATTCATAAAATGCTCTTTGAACCCAAGGTCCATTAAGTTTAGTACCTATGTTTTCTTCTATGCAGTTTGTTGTGTCAGGTCTTATGCTTCGGTCTTTGATCCATTTTGAATTAATTTTGGTACATGGTGACAAATAGCAGTCCAGTTTCATTCTTTTGCACGTGGTTATCCAATTCTCCCAGCACCATTTATTGAAGAGGCTGTCTTTCCTCCATTGTATGTTTTTAGCTTCTTTGTCAAAAATTTTCTGTCCATATTTATGTGGTTTTATTTCTGGGTTCTCAATTCTATTCCATTGGTCTATGTGTCTGTTTTTCTGCCAATACCATGCTGTTTTGATTATTGTAACCCTGTAGTACAAGTCAAAGTCAGGAAGTGTGATACCTCCATTATTGTTGTTTTTTCTTAAGATTGGTTTGGCTATTCGGGGTCTTTTGTGGTTCCAAACAAATCTGATGAGTTTTTGTTCTATTTCTTTAAAAAATGCCATTGGCATTTTGAAGGGGATTGCATTAAATCTGTATATTGCTTTGGGTAATTTGGCCATTTTAACTATGTTGATTCTTCCAATCCATGAGCATGGAATGTCTTTCCATTTCTTTGTGTCTTCTTCAATTTCTTTCAAAAATGTCTTGTAGTTTTCAGCATATAGGTCTTTCACATCCTCGGTTAAGTTTATTCCTAGGTATTTTATTCTTTTTGCTACAGTTGCAAAAGGAATTGTTTTTTGTATTTCTTTTTCTGAGATTTCATTGTTAGTATATAGGAAAGCAATGGACTTTTTTTTTTAATTTTATTTTATTAAATTTATTGGGGTGATGGACTTTTGTACGTTGATTTTGTAGACAGTAACTTTACCGTATTCGTTGATTGTTTCTAATACATTTTTGGTGGAGTCTTTAGGGTTTTCTATATATATAGCATCATGTTATCTGCAAAGAGTGATAATTTAACTTCTTCATTCCCAATTTGGATGCCTTTTATTTCTTTCTCTTGCCTGATTGCTCTGGTAAGGACTTCCAACACTATGTTGAAAAGCAGAGGTGATAGGGGACAGCCCTGTCGTGTTCCTGAACGTAGAGCAAAGGGCTTCAGTTTTTCACCAAAATTAGGAGATTAGCAGAGGGCTTGTCATATATGGCCTTTATTATGTTAAGGTATTTTCCTTCTATACCTATTTTATTAAGTGTTTTAATCATAAAATGGATGTTGTATCTTGTCAAATGCTTTTTCTGCATCAATTGATATAATCATATGGTTTTTGCCTTTATTTTGTTTATGTGATGTATCACATTGATGGATTTGCGGATGTTGAACCATCCTTGTGCCCCAGGGATGAACCCCACTTGGTCGTGATGAATAATCTTTTTAATGCATTGTTGTATTCGATTTGCTAGAATTTTATTTAGGATTTTTACATCGGTATTCATCAGAGATATTGCTCTGTAGTTTTCTTTTTTTTGTGTTGTCCTTACCAGGGTAACGTTGGCCTCATAAAATGAGTTGGGGAGTACTGCCTCTTCTTCAATTTTTTGGAAGAGTTTGAGCAGGATTGGTATTAGATCCTCTTTGACAGTTTGTTAGTATTCAGTAGTGAAGCCATGTGGTCCTGGACTTTTGCTTTTGGGAAGGTTTTGGATGACTGATTCAATTTCGTTACTGGTGATTGGTCTGTTTAGATTTTCCAGTTCTTCATGGTTCAGCCTTGGAAGGCTATATGTTTGTAAGAACTTGTCCATTTCTTCTAGGTTGTTGAATTTGGTGGCATATAGTCCTTCATAGTATTCTTGGATGATCCTTTGTATTTCTTTCGTGTCCATGATAACTTCCCCTTTTTCGTTTCTGATTTTGTTAATTAATGTCTTCTCTCTTTTTATCTTAATAAGTCTAGCCAAGGGTTTGTCAATTTTGTTAATCTTTTCAAAGAACCAGCTCTTTGTCACATTAATTTTTTCTATTGTCCTTTTGTTCTCTATTTCATTTAGTTCTGCTCTAATTTTTGTTATTTCCTTTCTTCTGCTGACCTTGGGTTTTACTTGTTCTTCTTTTTCTAGTTCTTTAAGGTGTAACATGAGGTTATTTATTTGGGATTTTTCTTGTTTCTTGAGATAGGCCTGTAATGAGATAAATTTCCCTCTTAAAACTGCTTTCGCTGCATCCCAAAAATTTTGGTAGGATGTATTTTCATTGTCGTTTGTTTCTATGTATCTTTTGATCTCTCCTCTAATTTCTTCTTTGACCCAGTCCTTCTTTAAAAGTATGTTGTTTAATCTCCATGTATTTGTGTTTTTTCCCGCTTTCTTTTTACAGTTGATATCCAATTTCAAAGCCTTGTGATCAGAGAATGTGCATGGTATGATTTCAATCTTCTTCAATTTGTTGAGACTGATTTTATGTCCCAATATATGGTCTATCCTTGAGAATGTTCCATGTACACTAGAAAAGAATGTGTAGTCTGATGTTTTAGGATGAAGTGCTCTATAAATGCCAATTATGTCCATTTCATCTAATGTGTCATTTAGGGCTACTATTTCGTTATTTATTTTCTGTTTGGATGATCTATCCATAGCTGTCAATGATGTATTTAAGCCCCTAGTATAATTGTGTTTTTGTCAATTTCTCCCTTTAGTTCTGTTAGTAGTTGCTTGGTGTATTTCGGTGCTCCCTGATTGGGGGCATAAATATTGATGACTGTTATGTCTTCTTGTTGTACAGTCCCCTTCACCATTATGAAATGTCCATCTTTGTCTCTTGTTATCTTTTTCACCTTGAAGTCTGTTTCATCTGATATCATTATGGCTACACCTGATTTTCTCTGGGTACCATTTGCTTGGAGTGTCAATTTCCACCCTTTCACTTTGAGTCTGTGCTTGTCCTTGTAGCTGAGATGTGTCTCTTGGAGACAGCATATGGTTGGGTTTAGTTTTTGGATCCAATCTGCTACTCTGTGCCTTTTTATTGGTGAGTTCAGTCCATTTACATTTAGGGAGATTATTGATATGTGAGGATTTCCTGTCATTCTATCTTTAGTTTTCTGGTAAGGCTGTGTCTCCATTGTTTCTTTGCCTTTTTGTTGTTGTCTATTATTTCTGTGTGGTGGTATTCTATGATGTTTCCCTCTGTTTCTTCTTTTATTTCAGTATATATTTCAGTTCTGGATTTTTTTTGAGTGGTTACTCTTAAGTTTATGTAAAAGAATGTTTGATATTTAGATTTTTCCGTTTTCTTCAGCACGCTTACTTTCTCCATTCCCATATTCCAGTTCAGGCCTTTACTCTCCCCCTTTTTGAGTTTTGGTTGCCACAGATTGTCCCTGTTGATGGTGGTCGAATAGCCTCCTTTAGTATTTCTTGTAGTGCAGGTCATGTATTAGAAAATTCCCTCAGCTTCTGTATGTCTGGAAAGGTCTTTATTCCTCCTTCATATCTAAAGGATGTCTTTGCTGGATATATTATTCTTGGCTCATGATTTCTCTCTTTCAATAGTTTAAATGTTTGTTTCCACTGCCTCCTGGCTTTTAGAGTTTCTGCTGAAAAATATGATGATAATCTAATGGGCTTTCCTTTGTAAGTTACCATCTTCTTTTCCCTGGCTGCCTTGAGGATTCTTTCTTTGTCGTTGATTTTAGACATCTTCAATACAATGTGCCTTGGAGAAGGCCTGTTGGGATTGAGGTAACTAGGTGTTCTATTTGCTTCTTGGATTCGAGGGTCCAGTTCTGTCCACGAGTTTGGGAAGTTCTCATCAACAATTTGTTTGAATATTTTCTCTGTTTCCTTCTCTCTCTCTTCTCCTTCTGGTATGCCCATTATTCTTATATTGCTCTTTCTGATGGAGTCAGAAAGTTATTGCAGAGTTCTTTCATTTCTTTGAATTCTCAAGTTTCTTTCTTCTTCCATGTGTGTAATTTACATGTTTCTATCTTCGATGTCTCTGATTCTTTCCTCCATCTGGTCAAGTCTACTACCTAAGTTGGTTATTTCGTTCTTAATTTCTTCTATTGAGTTCTTAATCTCCAGAAATTCTATTTGGTTCTTTTTTAAAATTTCAATCTCTGTTGTAAAATGCTCATGCTGTTCTTTGATTGTGTTTCTGAGTTCATTTAACTGCCTGTCTGTGTTTTCTTGCATCATGTTGAGATTTTTCAGAACTGCAATCTTGAATTCTCTGTCATTTAAGTCACATATTTCTGTATCTTTATGTGCCTTTTGTGGAGATTTTTCCCTTTCTTTCTGAGCTATCTTGTTGCCTTGGTTATTCATGGTACTTACTGGTTTACTGTTTCTCTTCCTAGACATCTACAGGAGTGGCTTCTGCAACAGGTTGATAGGAAGTGGTCTTTCTTTTGTTTTCCAGTACTTGTTGGTAGAATGTTTTATTATTTCTCCAACTGCAGCTTATTTTTCTTCTCCCACACGGTAGTGCTATGTTTTCTCTGTTCTATTCCAGCTTCTCACACAATGGGGGGATTCCCTGGGAGACGGGCTTCTCCTCTGCTAATAGTTCATCTAGGTCACAGGGCGCAGTGTTCTGGTGGGTATGCGGAAGCTTTTGATGTTCCAAAGCTCTTCCTGCTCCAGATTCAGAGACTGTTTCATCAGTTCTGTTTACTCCTGCAGGGATCCACCCAGATAGGTGGGGCCAGGGGCGGGGTGAGTTGTGAGAGGTGGTCCAGAGCAATGGCGGCGACCACCACCACAGCCGGTCCTGCTTCCACAGCTCCCTCCCCTTTGCCGGAACTAGTTGGGCTGCGAATTTGTGTCTGCGGTCCACAGTTCTCAGAACAGGAAATACTCTGGTTTTTTGATCTGACACTGCTACTGTTCCGCTTCTCACACCAGGCGGGTGGGGGTGGGGCGAGCTCTGGGAGGGTAGGATGTGGGCGGCTAGTCTCAGTGCCTAAGGCTTCCGTTCTCTGCTCGGCAGTGAGGGCTTAAACCACTGTTTTCAACCTTCTTCCTTCATTCTTTTCTCCGAGGTCTCTGCCGTGAGCATTCGGTTCAGCCATGTTATATGCTGCCCCCTCAGCCCTGTGGGCCATAAGCGGAGCCCTAGCAGTCCGAGTTCTTCCCTTTCCCGCAGCTGCGGTCGTTCCGGGAAGCAGCGAGCTCGGAGCACTGAGCTAGTTCTGCGTCCTGCGCCTGTGCGGCTCTGTCTCTGCGCGCTTCTCCCTTCTCTCCTCCCCAGCTCGTGCGCGAATCTCCCACCTGTAGGTGATTTCAGTAGTGGGCCTCTTCGTCTTGCCTGCCTGCTGTGCAGGGAGTCCTTTGTGGAGTTTTATTTGTTCGATTAGTTGTAAATTCCAGGGGAGCTTTACAGAGGCTCACCTCACCCGCCATTTTTCCTCGCAATCGATGGCTGCCATCTTGTTATGTGCTCCCATGGCCTTTTGTTGGTATGTGTGGGAGAGGGTGAGAGAGAGAGAGATTGCGAGAAAGAGAGAAAGAGAGAGAGAGAGAGAGAGAGAGAGAGAGAGAGAGAGAGAGAGAGTAGATGAACGCTCTTTGGTATCTCTTCTTGTAAGGACACAAATTCTGTGGGATCAGGGCTTCACCTTTATGACCACATTTAACCTTAATTATCTCCGTATAGGCCCCATGACCAAATATAGTCACATTGGGGGTTAAAGCTTTCACATATGAATTTGGGGGTACACAATTCAGTCTATAGCAGAGGGTTAATGACTTAGTCCCTGTGGAGTGTAAGAGCCCAAGGATTTTGCTATTACAGGTATCATCTCCAGGTTCTGGTGTATGTTCTTTCCTTTGTTCTCCAGAGTACACTGCCTCACTTCCTCCCTGACCATTCCCTCCCCTACCCTGGAGCTGCATGAGGTGCCTCCTCTCCTGGGCTTCCACTGGCCTCTGGGGCCTGTTACCGAGTCCCTCCCTGTTACAGCAATACACCTATGTCTTGTAGTAATCGGTTTGCTTATATGATGCCCCAACTTACTTGTGAGTTCCCGTAGGATTGGAGCATCCTCATTTTCATCCTCGGTTTATAGCATAGGCCCGAGAGCTCCCCTGGGCATCAGGAGTTGTTGGCTGAGGAGGTGATGGTCATTAGCCTCATTTTCCCCTGATGTCCACATCTCTTGCTCTCTTCATTCAGGTGTGAGCCCAAAGGCGACTACATGAGAAGGGCCTTCCCTGACGACCTGTCTAAAGGGACTCACCTCCCAGTCAGTCCTGAACCCTGGCCCTTGATTATTTTCTCTGTAGAACTTACCGTGGCCTAGTTATTTATTATTGTCTCTTTACCTATCTCCTGGCATGTCAGCCCCTGTGGCAAGAACATGGACTGGGCACAGTGCATTCGACACATATTTGCTGATTAAACAGCTAGGCAGGCAGTTGGGGACTCTGAGGCCACAGCAGAGAGGTGACATGCCTTGGATCACCCTGCACAATTCCCTGCTGGCCCCTGTGGCAGAGGAAAGATCCAGGCATACTGGTATCACCTCATACCCTCACCTGGATGGGTATGTAGCATTTATGAAGCACATTCCTTATACCTTATGTCATTTGATTTCCACAATATACCATTTCACAGAAAGCAAAACAAAAGCTGTGATGGGTGAAGCAGCTTGCCCAGGGTTGGTGGTAAACCACTGCCTGAGCTGGGTTCAGGACAGCCCTGGCTGCTGGATTCCTTTCTTTTCCCTTGGTTCCTCTATTCTCTGGAAGGTCAGATCACCCAACTCACCATGGTAGGGACCCCAGGCCTCTAGCCCCTCCCCATGACCTGGAACCTTAGGACCTGGTCTTCCCCCAACTCCCTGACCCTCTGCATATTGGGTTCTCAAGAAACAGTTGCTGAGACAGGTTTCAGGGTCTGTTAGGAACTGGGCAGAGGGAGAAGTCAAACTGCAGTGCAGACCCCAGAAAGCCTCAACCAGCCGGTGGGGTGCTCTGGACTGGATACTGCCCAAAAGAGCTGTCCTGCATCTGGCCCGCCCAACCAGGTTGAATGTGGGCTACGCTGGGAAGAGTGTGATCTTGGGCCAGGCACTCTGCAGCTGAGGCTAACCTGAAGGAGCAACAGCTGGAAGCCATCTGCTGGCTGTACCCCCTACAGTTGGGAAGCAAGTCCCTTAAGAGCAGAGCTAGGTGGATTATGCCCAGCCCACCACAGCCTGCCCTGCCAATATCCTCAGTGCGTCATCTGCTCAGGTCCTGAGACATCCCTCTAAGACCTTCATGTCCTCTCACCTCACTCTTCAGATGAGGCTCCAAGAAGCATATGCTTTCATCTTGAGCACCCACTGCAACCAATAGGGAGAGGCTGCCTGGGGTGCTGTGTTGAGAAGGATTCTGAGACGGAGCTGGCTCAAGAGGAAAGGATATTTTAATTGATTAGCGATGTCTGTGATGGCTTGGCAGGGACAAGATGGTAGGCACGCCAGGATTTTTCTAGGCCTTTGTTATACCGTTTCCTCACCTGGCACTACTTTTCCTCTGGGATCCGCAGGTCTGAACACCTCCCTCTAACCTCAACCCACTGTCCTTATTCCTCTTTTTCCCCTTCATTCCACTGGCTGGCTGCCTGATGAAGAGAAAGGCATGGGACTTGGAGTTGGAAGACAATAAAAAGCTGAGGGGCCTTGACTAAAGTCACTATTCTTTGCACCACATTTTCCTCATCTGCAAAATGCAATTGACCTCTCTTCCAGGACTTGGTAGTTTGAGGCTCCAGATGGGTGAGCATTGATAGCAGAGTAATACTCACATCTGACCTTGGGTGCCAGGCAACTGTGACCATCCTTATGGGGAAAGCAGGGTGGAGGCCAGTGGGTACTATCAGGGAGGCAAGCACGCTGGCCAGGGGTCGTCCTGCCATGGTGGAGGGCAGGGACCAGTGAAGGCCAGAAGGCTGTCTTTAAGCATTGCCTCATTGCCAGGATGGGCATTGATTTACTGTGGTCCCAAACACACTCTCGCTGGTGGTTCAGATGCCCGGTTGCCTTGGAGACCAGACACAGGCTTCCTGGGAATGATAATGGAGGTGACTGTTTGGGGAGGGAGATGACAGAGGCACATCTCGGTGCTGTCTCCATGTGTATACATAACCAGCCTTCCATTGCACAAATGGGGAAACTGAGGTCTTGAGAGTGGCAGTGACCCACTCAAGGCCAGGCCCAAAGTTTAGGCTGCCTATCTCTCAGGCTGTTCAGGAAGGAAAGCCCTCAACCTTTCTCTTCACAAGAACAGTCTGCCAAATGCATTTGTCCTCACCTGGAAGAGGTGGGCTACGAAGGCCCATCATACTGACCATGGTGGTCCAAACTGCCATGGCCTCTTTTTATGTTGGTTTTGCCCCTTCCAGAATAATAAATGCTACCTATATGTGGCACTTATTAGTTTAGGTGCTATTCTAAGTTCTTGTTTTAGTTAATTAGTCCTCAAAACAATTCTTTGAGATAGGCACTTTTATTAATATGACCCCCATTTTATAGGTGAGGAAGCTGAGGCACAGAGAGGCTAAGAAACATGACCACACAGCTAGTAAATGGTGGAGCCAGAGGTGAACCCAATAAGATATTCTCCATTTGCCCCTCTAGGTCCACTATCCACCTTTCTCTGTCATTGGTCGCTCTCTGGACTGCGTGCTTAGGCTCCCTCACGTTGGATGTGGCCAATGGGAGGCAAAGGCAAGAGCCAGGGGTGAGAGGGGAGAGAAATGGGGGCATTTGTCCCCAGTTCCCACCTGCTGTGTTATGGTTTGCCAGTGGCTGAACCCGAGTCCTACATGCAGCTGTAGCTCCAAGCTCTAGTTGGGTTCACTATATGCTTGGTCTTCTCTGCAAGATGGAGGCAAATCCTTGCTCTCTGGTGGCCAGGGAAAGGAGAGAGTGGATTTGGTGCTGGGCTTGACAGTTGATAAGATATCTGAATGCTGAACAAAAGCTAGCCATGCATAGTTGAGGGGCTGGTGGTAGGAGAGCAATTAAGCAGAAAGTGCAAAGGTCCTGAGGCAGGTATGTTCTTGGCATATTTGAGAAAAAGCATAGAAGCCAGTGTAGTGGACTGGAGTGAAAGGGGGAGAGTCGGGGAGGGGAGGATGAGGTCATGGAAGGTTCAGATCAAGTTAGCCATTAAAAATCCTTTGGGGTGAGATAGATAGATATTGGGGAGGGTTGAGAAGAGATGTTACCTGATGTACATATTAAAGGCTCACTTTGGCTGTTGTTTGTAGGAGGCAAGAATGGAGCAGGGAGGGCAGAGAAGAGGCTGGTGCAATTGTCCAAGCAAAAGTTGATGGTGACTTGGATCAGGGTGGCAGCAGTAGAGGGTGAGAATTCTGCTAGCTTCTGGACAGATTTCAAAAGTTGAGCCAACAAGATCCCCTTCTGGGCTAGATGGTGTAGGGCAGAGAAAAAAAAGATGTCTCTGTGATTTTGGACCTCAGCTACTGTAAGAATGAAGTTGCTATTCACTGAAATTGGAAAGGCAGTTGATTTTGGGGGACAGTCAAAAGTTGAGTATCTACCACATTGCTAGGGATTCCTCCTGGATATGTGAATGGAGATCTTGAGAAGGCAGTTAAATAAGTCTGGAGGTCCTAAGGGAGTCCACCTGGAGGTGTGGGACCCATCAATGCAGAGAGAATATTTAATAAAAAATAACATCAGTTGTGTAAAGGCAGAGAGGAGACGGTGAGTGTACCTTTTTTGGGTGCGATCAGCCATGCCTGATCAGGCTGGCTGTGGTCATCCACTGAACAGGGGACCAGGTGACTCCTCGGCAGGTCAGGGATAGGGGACAAGAGTCTGTGAGGCCTGGCTTTTTATCTTTCCATGTGGGTTCTGTCAACCAGAACTGCTGACATGTAGCCTGTACCTTGGGTTCTGAGTCTGTACAGTGACCCCTGGTGCCAGCTATCCCTATGGACAGCTTGCCTCTCTGTCCCTTGCTCTGACAACCCAGGCCTGCCATTTTCTGGCTCCAAGGACAAATAACTTTTCAGCTCTGCACTGAGGACACCCACATTCAGAACTTCTCATGTGATCACATGGGTCAATTAGAGTAGAACCCAGGAGGTTTGCTGAAAACACTGGGAAGAGTCCTTCTTTACCACGCTGGTCTCTAAGCTGAAGCATGTGACCTGGAGCTGTGAGATCACCACCGACTCCTTCCCCAGGGAAAGTCTTCCTGAGATAGAGCCAGTTTAGAGAGAAACAGAAGGCAGAGGTAGAAAGAGACTGAGTTCTGGGATCATCCTGAGTCCTGGATCTAGCTTAGTCTGGTCTGCAAGTGGCCTTTTCAGTGTTGGAGACAACCCACTCTCTTTAAGGTTCAGACCAGTTTGAGTGGAAATCTATTGTTTGTAATAGAAAAAGTTCAGACTACTACAAAAATAGCCAGGCATGCTCAGGGTGGGCAGGGCCCTCTGGGTCACCGATTTTCCTCCTTCAACCCCAGTTGCTGCTGTGTGTCTGTCTATGCATGCAGGTTTTGGTCCCTTGCCTGGCTCCCACCTCCTTCACCCAGTCTTTTCTGGGTCCCCCTTTATCCTAACAACTGATGCCCCTTCTTGACCAAGGTTGCTAAGTTTTTCAGATATCATGTCTGTGGCTACTCTCTACACCCTGACCTATCTTTCACATTCTTTCCTTTCTCTGGCAGACACTTCAATAGCTCACCAGTAGCCAGTCGACTCTCCTGGCTCTCGTGCAGATAAAGTGGCCATCCAACCCACTCCTGATCTGTGGGAGGGAAAAGCATATATCCTGAGGCTTCTGGAAAAGGTTGGCTTATCAGAGAAAATGCTGAAGCCTCTCAAGGAGGAAGCATCTGGCCCTGCCTCTTGCTTCCTCAGTTTGAACACAGTACAGGCATGTGATGCCTGGAGCTGCAGTGACCATGAAGTGGCAAGTATAAGAATAAAGAGCCAGAATAATGAGAATGGCTGAGTGGGAGGGTGGGAAAGCCTGACATTGCTGGGCCAAGGAAGGAACTCCACAACAGACTACTTTCAGATGACTTGCTAAGTAATCAATCAGGGTACAATGGTTTAAGCAATTGTTCATCCAGCACCCTGCCACGTGTAGCCCAAAGGTTTCCTGACTAATGCACCAGCCATACCATCCCATGGATTCACTAAAACATTCATCAGACGTTTAATCAAACATTTACTGAGTATTCCCTGCATGCGGACACTTTATCATATTTAATTTAACCCACTCAACAACTTTTGAAGATACCAATTCTTATCCCCATTTGAAAGATGAAGATGTAGATATATTAAGGTAGTCCTAGGTAGCAAATGAAAACAGATCTTAATGGCTTAGCGCAAAAGTAGCTTGTATCTCACTCACATAAAGTTCACTGGGTGGCTGTGATGGGGTAAAATATGTCTGCTCCATGCAGTCATTCAGGGTCCCAGGCCCACAGAGGCTCTGCGGCCTTTAATACATGGCTCCTAACACCTGATGGGCAGACCTGGGAAGAAAATGCATGGTGGGGTCACATAGGAGGCTTTATGGTCCAGATCTGAGCAGGGTGAGCACCAGCTCTGCCCATGCACATGGTCTGGCGAAGCCCAAGGGCCAAGGAGTCTGGGTCATGATGTTCAGTTATTCCTCCTGCACAGTTAGCCGATTTCTGCTCAGTAGGGCTCCGAGGGACTCTGTAACTCACCCAATGAGACTCTCAGATGACTCAGGGAGAGGCCATGCCCTGCTTTGTGTTTTTGGGTGTCCAGAAGTCTAGGGTTGTGCTCAGAACAGTGGTAGTGCTGACTGAGCTAGGTGCTACCCCAATGCCAGTCCTCAGGGAATGTAGGTATCCCTCCTGGTCTCCCACAGTTATGTTAAGGTGGCCATATTCCTCCTGTATGTACCTGCCTCCTGGCAGAATATTTTACAGCCTGTAGTTAGTGCATCCGTTCTAGGAGCTTGACTTACATAGGAGAGGCTGTTTGAAACAGAGTGGAGATGATATGAGCGTAAAAATGGGGTCTTGGACTAGCTCTGTTGCATCCTAAATGTGAGGCCTTGGCATGTTATTAAATCTCTCTCAGTTTCCTTATTTGTGGAGGGTGCTGATACTATCTCGATCATAGAGCTTCTGGGAGGCTGAAATGAGTGAGTGCACAGAAAGCACTTAGAACCACGTCTGGTGAAAAGCAAGTGTTTGCTGAGTGCTAGGCTGATTGTGATCTCCATCTGCAATGCCCGTTTTACAAATGTGGGCATGGAGGCTTATAGGCTTAGTCCAGGTTTTTGTTCCTCCTACCAGTCCACTGTTCTTGTGGGGGTCGTTTGGGAAGCTCGGGGACTATACACCACACAGACCATGGGGAAGGCCCTGATCACTTCCTCCTTCTCTGAAGCCACCTCCCTAAAAGGCCTTTCCCTAGGAGCCTTCAGATTCCTTGCCCTCCCACTTAGGTCTGGCCCAGGGCAGAGCAGGGTCTGTTTCCTCCTCCAGGTGTGCTTAGTGCTAGTTAGGGTTTCTGGGCAGGAATTCCCGCCTGTTCTCAGGAATTTTTTTCGCTTTCCTGTTCCCGAATCCCGAGATATAAACTATTTTCTGTTCTCCACAATGAATTGTTTCCATAAAGTGACAGCCGGATACTACCAACCACCTGAGTTCAAGGAACCGATTTTCCCGATTTTCAGATCAACTTTTCTCGGGATTCGGGAACAGGAAAGCGAAAAACAATTCTGAGAATGGGTGGGAAACCCTAGTGCTAGTACAATCGCACCACCAGCCTGAGCAGCTCGGTGATTCTGCCACTCTGTCACTCACCCCACAAGCAAAGTCTATAGAGATTTCTCTGTTCTGCTCTCATGGCACCACCCCCACCTGCTACCCCTGGGTGGCTGATCAGGTCAGAGGAAACTTCAGCACGTTTGTGCATGGAGAGCTAAGGCTACATAGGAAGGTAAAGTATTAGACCCCAAGAATGCGGATGCCTCCAGCATTCTGACCATGGGGATCCTTTTTTAAACTACATCTCCTGAGTGTTTATCTTCTCCATAGCAGGCTAACAGCTCTTCATTCAGTATTCCTCCTTTCCTCCCTCCTATTTTATTCAATAAATTTTTATTGAGCACCTACTAATTGACAATTTAAAAGAAGACATTCAGAGAAGGCCTCACCTAGAAGGTGCCAATCTGGGAGAAAATTGTGTTGGGCAGAGGCAACAACCAGTGAAGAAAAGTGTCTGGGGCAGAGCGTGTTGGGCTTGTTTGCGGAGCGGTGAAGAGGCCAGAGAGGCAAAAGAAGATTGAGCAAGGGGAAGAGGAGATCTGGGAGGTTACAGGATGAGGATAGCACACACCAGGGAGGCGATGTGCCCTGAGTGTGCTGGGAAAGGATTGGGCATCCTACAGAGAGGAGAACCAGGATCAGGGCCATTGTTTAGTGTGAACAAAACAAACCTCCCTGCCCTCGTCTCTGCCCTGACATTCTAGAGGGGGGAGAGAGGAAAGAAATGAAATAAATAATAAAATGATATTGCCTGTCAGAAGGTGATAAATCCTGGGAGAGAAAAAGAAGCAAGGAATGGAAGTAGAGTTTCAATGGGATGCGGGTTTCAATTTGTAATAGAATGGCCAGGGAGGGCCTTCCTGAGAAGTGACACTTGAGCAAAGACCCAAGGGAATGATGGAGTGCCCTTGGGTGTCCAGGGGAAGAGCACTGTGGACAGAGGGAACTGCAATTACAAAGGCCTAAAGGTGGGGTGCGCCATTATCAGCTCTCTCTTATTATCATTACCCATAAAATGAGGATTTCATGATAAAATGGATGTGAAAGCCTTCTGAAAACTAACAAATGTTACCAAGAGTTATTTTTATTATTCATTCTTGTTAGAGATTGTCTCAGTCACCATGGCCACAAAAATGCGATTTAAGCAATAACCCCTAACTCAGTGGCCTCCTACAGTAAGCACTTATTTTTCACCCAGGCTTTTGGGCAGCTGGGCTTCTACTGACCCAGACTGACCACCAGGCTGGGCTGAGTCTGTTTTCTGTCATTCATACAACTAAGAGCAGTAGTGTCCCAGCCATGTTCTTCTCATGCACGAGAGAAACACCAGCCAGACACGTGTGCTTAAAGCTTGTCTGCTCACATACCTTTGGCCAAACCCAGCATTGGAGTGGGTGGGAAACATGCTCCACCTCCAGGCAATACAGGGAGGGAATGAAGGACTGGGGCAATGATGTGGGGCCAGCAAACACTTCTGCAAAGAGACAGATAGTAAATAATTGTGGCTTTGCAGGCCTTATGACTGCTGTCACCGCGATTCAGCTCTGCTGTGTTAGTGTGAAAGCAGCCATAGACAGTACGCAAACAAACGAGTGTGGCTGTGTTCCAATAAAACTTTATTTCTGGTATCAAAATTTGGGTTTCATTAAGTTTTCTCATGCCACAAAATATTATTCTTTAAAAATTATTTTCCCCATCACTTAAAAATGTAAAAAACATTCTTAGCTCAAGGGCTGTACAAAAATAGGAGGAGGTGGCATTTGGCCTGTGGACCACCATTTGAGGACTTCTGTAACAGAGACCTAAAGATTCCAGCAGCCCCTGGGCCACCCCACCCCCTTCTGGAGGCTCCAGCCCTGCAGGCACATGCCTTGCCCAGGGCTGCTCAGGTGGGGAACCTTGCAGAGCAACCAGAGGGAAACCACTGTAGGATTTCTGATCACAAGAGCCCCACGACTGGGGGAGGAGAGAGTTTTTGTAAAGTGGGTAGGAAGGGCGTGGGGTCAGAAGCATCCATGATTTTTGGTGATGATGAGGAGCTTCAGCCAGACCCTATTCTCCGCAGTCAAGTGGGGAGACGTCACAGGATGATGTTACTCAGGTGAGAGGATGGCCACCAGGGGGCTCTGCAGATGGATGGAGTAGTTATCGTGCTTCTTTTTTTTTCATATATATATAATTTTATTAGTTTCAGGTGCACAAGACAAAGTAATACTTAGACGTTTATCATTTATATGCCTCACACTGTGTGACCCCCCCTCCCCCCATCCACTATCCCTCTGACATCGCACAGAGCCATTAAAAATTATAGTTGGCATTCATTATTGTTCAGCTTCAGGTGTACCGTTCAGAGATCAGGCATCTCCATCATCCCTGAGGTGGTCTCCCAAATGGGACACGTGTCCATCGGATACCCTACAAAATCTTTACATTATTGATTACATTCCCCAAATTAATTTTCAAAACCCCATGGCCATCTTGTGGTTACCGACTATTTTCTAAACCCCTCACCTTCCCCCTTATCCCCCCCCCCCCACCTGCCCCTGTAGCAACCCTCAGTTTTTCCTCTGTGTCTCCAGAACTGTTTCTGATTAGTTCAGTTCCTCTGGGTGTGCACTGTATTGTCTTTGGATACCCCTGGTCATTCGCAGAATGAGAAACAACTCACAAGACTCAGAAAAGTAAAGATCAAGGAAAGGTTTTATTAAAAGTCAGGCAATGAGAGAACCAGTGGCAGTGTCTAGAGGAGCCGGCTTCCCCGGACTTCAGGTTAACTTTTCTTATATAAGTAAGTGTAGGTAATTTTTCTTATTGCTGAGGAGCTGATATACAAGCTCAGGACATTTGACATATAGACTGAGATCATTTGATCAATATGTACAGGCTATAGAACTGATTTATTTCTGTGCATGCTCTTCCCAAAGTGCATACAAAAAAACCCATGCCAGGGCCAAGCCACAGTGTTCATTTTATTCTAATTGTATTATAATGAGGCCGGAGTTCATGCTAAGGGTAGACTCCAGCAGTCTGTGCGGGTGCTAAGAACTGGACAATTCTGGTCAGGGTTTTATCTCCTTTTTCTGGGGGTTTTTCAACAGAAATGTTTATCTCTAGGGGTTGGGCCTGGGCAGTTCCTGGTTAGTACATGCAGGTAGTGCAAAGTACTGGTCAAATCTCCTTCTGCTAGCCCCCCTCAGGCTTAATTTTTGTTAACTCTTTTCCTACCTCATCATGCATGTGCATGTGTGTAGGTGTGTGTGTGCATGTGTGGACCGCCCCACCTCAGGGAATCTCAACTCGAACTTGTCTGCACTACCGGGGGCTTGTGGAACTGTGGATGCATCTGAAATGGTGTTAGTCTAGATCTGGTTCTTTGTGGCATTGGTCATATGTGGCAACATGGGATTGGAAGCCTGGGACACAGGGTTCCATGTAACACTGCCTTGAGCTCTCTCACTCAAGGTCTTTAGGATATGTCTCTTCCCAGGAACCATAAAGAGTTCAACAAACACATCCATGTGTTCCAGCAGTGGGGTTGGGGGAACAGAACCTCAGAGGGAATATGGAATTGTACCAGGGGGATAGGGGTTGGGGGCTGGGGTGGGAAACCATCAACCCTCTGTTTCTAACAGCAATACAGTTAATTGAGCTGTGGTTTACAATTCATTCCCTGACTCAGGGACCCTTGGAGAATTGTTTAATCATCACAACAACCCTGGTGGGAGGTACTATTATCCCCATTTCATAGAAGAGCACACTGAGGCAAAAGGAAGTTTAATAATTGTCCAAGATCCCCTAACAAATACTTGGTACAGCTGTGAGTTGCGCCTAGTACATTACCTGACTCCAGTGTCTTCAGGCTGTTTCCTTTCGATGTATTGTCTTTCTTCATAAAAAGCATTGATGAAATCTGAGTGTTTACAGATTAGCTCAAAACCCATTACTTTATGTGTCATTCACATTGCTTCCACTTCCCCATCTGTCTTTCCCTGGACAGTACAAGTTCCCTCCACACCCAATTTTTGTCCTTAGGAGAAGGGGCCTGTCTCACTGTGAAGAGGCCTTTTCCTTTTGGCTTCCTAGGTTGGATATAACACTCAGGGAGAATACCCGAGTCTGGCAGACTGTTGAGGGCAGGAGAATCAGGGCCTGGACTGGGCTGGAGATACAGGGAGCTGTCAGGCCTTGTCTCTGGTTCAGAGACCAGCCTGTGTGCAAAGAACTCACGGCTCCTGAAGAACCCCAGAGCCCAGCCACACAGCTTCCTTCACCAGGATCTCTCCTGTGGGGCCTCTTCTGTCTACTGAGAACCTCACATGTGGCTATGCAGGAGGCTCCTGCATGGGACACTGCTCACCATGCCTGGGGGACAGAGTCTCTAGGTTCATGCAAATGAACCCCATGTTTATCAGCAAAATCTGCATTATCCCCTTGTTATTTAAAAACAATTTTAGCTGGCAACTCTTCTGCCATTTTTCTTATGTAAACATTTAAAACAGAAAAATCAAACATTGATGGAAAGAAATCTGAATAACCTGCACCTGGATTCAATCATTGTTAAAATTTTGCCACAGTTTCTCCAACTATCTCCTCTTTATGTATGAGGTCTGATAATTAAGTTCTCAAACTTATCTCTGTGTGTTTACATTGCACTGTACAAACAGCTCAGTAAGGTTTCATAACCTTGGTATATCAGTGTCTCACAGCTGTGTTCGTGTTGATGTGTGGTGGTGTCTTGTTGAGTGGCGTTCATTATTGTTGTTGTGTGTTTTTGTGTGCTGTCGTGAGAATGTCTGAGCTTGAATTAGAGCAACAAACATTCACTTTCTTGTTAATCTTGGCAAGAGTGGAAATGAAATCAGGGACATGTTAGTCCCAGTTTGTGGGGATAATGCCATAAAGAAAATGGCAGTGTACAAATGGATTAAACGTTTTTCTGAGGGGAGAGAACACATCACTGATGAAGAGAGGTCAGGGTGGCCAGTAAGGAGCAGAACTGATGAAAACATGGCAAACATTCATTGAAGTGTGTGTCAAAATTGTTGGCTGACTGAGAAGCATAGCAGACCAAGTAAACATCAATAGAGAAACAGGAAAATCTTAACTGAAAATCTTGACATGAGAAAGGTGTGTGCAAAAATGGTCCCAAAGGAGCTCACCGATGACAAAAGCAAAGGAGAGTCGAAGTTTGCCAAGACCTTTTGGAGAGGCAAGAGGATGTTTTGGGCCGTGTTATCACTGGTGATGAAACATGGGTGTACCAACACGACCCTGAAACAAAGCATCTAAGTGGAAGTCAGCCAATTCGCCACGACCAAAAAATTTGTCAGTCTAAATCGAGAGTCAAAACAATGTTGCTAAACTTTTTTGATATCAGAGGAATTGTTCATGAATTTGTGCCAACTGGACAAACAGTTAACCAAGTTTACTATTTGAAAGTGCTGAGAAGGCTGCATGAAAAGGTTAGATTAAAATGACCTAAACTTTTTGCCAACAATTCATGGCTCTTGGATCACAACAATGCACCAGCTCACATGGCCTGTCTTTGAGGGAGTTTTTAGCCAGTAAACAAATAACTGTATTGGAACACCCTCCCTACTCACTTGATCTGGTCCCCCAATGACTTCTTTCTTTACCCAAAGATAACGAAAATATTGAAAGGAAGACATTTAGATGACATTCAGGACATCAAGGGTAATATGACCACAGCTCTGAAGACCATCCCAGAAAGAGCTCCAAAATTGCTTTGAAGGGTGAACTAGGTCCTGGTATCAATACATAGCTTCCCAAGGGGAGTACTTCAAAGGTGACCGTAGTGATATTCAGCAATGAGGTATGTAGCACTTTTTCTAGGATGAGTTTGCCAACTTAATTGTCGGGTCTTGTATATTGTCTTTTCTGAACTCTTTGAAAGTAAGTGACAGATATCATGATACACTAAATCCTTCAGTCTGCATCTTTCAAAACAGGTTTGGACAGCCTGGATTTGCTAGCAAGAATTTACTTCAAGAATCTCTGGATTCGCAAACACCTGTCCAACAAACATATGTCTGTTGTTTCATGGGTGATGTCATCACCTTATTTTCCTTTGGGGAACAAGTCAATCTGTGTGGCATGGGCAGGGATGACACCTGTGGTCCCATAGTCTTGGCCACTTCTCCAGACCTCTTAGGGAAGTCCTGAGTGCCTGGCTGGCTGCACTGTGAGGAAAGCAGACCCACCGGGAGCTGGAGAGGCCTGGGACAGCCTCCATGCAGCCTTGAGCATCTGGCCTGACCTGCCCTGAGCCAAGAGTTACTCTTGTTTTGTTTTGCTTAAACCAGTTTGAGTTAGGTTCTCCTCACATACAAGTTGTTAAGTGACATAATACCAGCGTCTTATCTCTCCTTAAAATGTACTGTTATGGAAAAATGTTAAGTTGAGACTGTCAGTTCAAAATGATTTATGAGAGCATTTTAAAATAAATTTGGCCATTAAAATAACCTCTCCACTTAGTTACTTTCTGTGATCATTGTGGTAATGGTGAGCTGTGAACTCACCTAATCTACATATCAAAGCGATGGTGAAACAAATGATTCTGTTTATTTTGTGAGGAAGGCTGTGTGAGAAGGCTTGGGGGAAGCGGCTAGAGGTTAGAGGGAGGTTCTGGGTGGGCAGTGAGCCCCTCACTTTGGGCCTCAGTCATTCCAGAGGATGCAGAGACATGGACCTTGAAGCAGTTTGTTGGTTGATAAGACTGGCCAGTTGTCTACTTGAATCCTTTAAGATATCTGGCTCCTTGATTAGAAATAAGAAAAGAATTTGGAAACGAAAATAAAGAACAGAGAAATAGAGGTCATTCTAAGGGGCACAGAGATGGCCAATGCTGGGGGGCCTTTTGATGTCACTTAGCTTCTTTGAGCTTACGATTCACATCTGTGAAATGGGCTCAGGAGGCCACTGGTATCCACCCATTCCATGTACTCAGGACGTCTGAAAACACAGCTCACAGCAGATGCCTTTGCACGGCTTCCTAAGAACAAGGATGCTTCCGACAGGAGTCTGGGGAAACTTGACGTCCCCAGTTTCACAGGTGCCGCTTTAGAGGGACAACTGGTGTGCTTGCCTGCTCAGCTTCCCCTCCCCATGGCCTTAGTGGAGATTTTTTTTTCTCTTTCATTATAATAGTCTGCCTGCCTGTAAAAAATTAAAGAGCACTGAATTTGAAGTGGGAAGACCTTCACATTTAGAGTTTTTCTTAATTTGATTTGTAGGAGAGTTTTCTATTTTATTGACAACCAGGTCTGGTATTTGCATTTTCACTGCTCTTTTGTTATCTGATTTATTTATTTGTTTTTACCTTTGTTATGTCTTTTCTCCTGTTTTCCTTTGGGTTTGTTCTTTTCTCAAAAATCTGAGGTTGAAAATCTCATTTGTTCTTGTTCTTTTTGTGTGTGAGAGCAGGTTTTTGACAATAAAAGTAGTTGAAGTTATGGGAAGGCTTTGGAGGGCTAGGAAGTCCCAGAGGTGCTGATATGTGGGGCTTTATTTTCATTGTTTTCTAAGCAATTGGCTGTGGGCTTGATTTCCTCCTTAACCTAGATGTTATTTAGGAGAGTAGCTTCAAATCTTCAGTTTTCTTTCTATTTTTAGAAAGTACTTATTTCTAACTTTATTTTTTTTATTTTATTTTATTTTATTTTTTTAAATTAAATTTATTGGGGTGACAATTGTTAGTAAAATTACATAGATTTCAGGTGTACAATTCTGTATTACATCATCTATAAATCCCATTGTGTGTTCACCACCCAGAGTCAGTTCTCTTTCCATCACCATATATTCGATCCCCCTTACCCTCATCTCCCACCCCCCACCCCCCGCCCCCCTTATATCATGGTCAAGTCTGTGGTCTGTAAAAGATCTATTTGAGCATTTTTTGACATTTGCACATGACTGACTACATGATCAGCTTTCAAAGATGTTTCATGGCCCCTCACTCAAGGTCATCGTCTCTATCTATTGGGTATAGGGTAGATGTTTATATATTAATACTATCTTCTGAATTATATGGTTCATATCTTCTGTGTTTACTTTTTGTTTACTTAATATTTTATAAAGGAGTTTCAGTGAATTTAGATGTCTCACCATAGTCAGATTTCTCCATTATGGTAAGACATCTAACATCTTTATTTCTAACATTTTAAAAATGTGTTTTATTGCTATTTGGAAAATGAAAGTGTGAGAAAAAGGAAAGACATGACTAATTGAACCTTTTCATGATTAGATAAGTGCATGGACCCCAGAGCTGGACTCGGGTTCAAATCCAGGTTCTGCACTGGGCTGCTTGTGTAACTTCTTGGAGCCTCAGTTTTCTTATCTCTAAAATGGGGATTGGACTAAATCCCTTGCATAAAGTTGTTGTGAGAAGGAAATGAGCCAGCATGTGGGAAGCAGTCAGCACACTGCTGGCACACAAGGAGTATTCATGAGTGAGGAATGATGTCATAATACAATGAACCTCTGAACAACATTTACCATGTTGGCTTTGTCTGACATGAATATCGCAATCCTTCCTTTTTTTGGTCGAAGCTTCAATTACACATGCACACACACGTGCATATGCACACAGGAGTCTTAGCCCTGTCTAGCACCTCCCCTGCTCTTCCACCCACCTTCTTATTTTCTGTCCATTTGATGTGAGACCTCAATCCTGCTCTTCCATTCTACAATCCCTCTCTTAGGTTTTATTGTATGCTTGGTAAATAAAGGAGAGGTTAGGTGGCTCCCCGCTACCTCCCCCCAGTTTGCCTCTCAAGGGCACTTTGATCCTCTCTGCCTTCCTTTCCCTGTCGGAAAGGTGCTATTTCAGGACATTTCTCTTCATCACTTCTCTCCTTCCTGGTGAAGTTGTGCTGGTCCAGAGGTATTCACCTCCTGCCAACCCTCCAGGAATTTTTCCATCTTAGCAAGAGTCCAATCAAAGTGCCTCCATTTTTCTAGACTTCTGATCTTTGCCTGAGGAGTTGTCACTGGGACTGAGGGCATTCCTGTTGGATCCATGGAGCTCACAGATTTCCTGTGTGATGCAGCTGCAAGAGCATTTAAGGGCACAATCAACGAACTTAAGAGATAGCCCCACTTTCCTTTCCTTCCTTCTTCTCTCCCTCTCTCTGTGTCTTCTTCGGCTTCCATGCTTCCCTCCTTCCTTTCTTCAAAAAATACTTAGTAAATGTCTACTCTGTAGTGTCAGGCATGGAGACAAAGATTGAGTGAAAATAGATGTGGTCCATTATTCACTCATCAGAATGGCCGTCAGATGAAGAGGACAGACCCCACCAAGTGTGGGCAGGAAAAGGAGTCCCTGCAATACTTGCTCCGGGATGGTGTACCCACATCGGAAACTATTTACTAAGGCTGAACACACCTTTGTCCTGCGACCCATTTCCACACCAGAGTCTACACAGAAATGTCTATACATGTTTACAAAAAGACTTGTACAAGAGCTCACATAGCAGAACCCCAGACCAGAAGCAACTGACATGTTCATAGATGTCAGAGTGGATACATAAACTTAGGTATATGGTACAATGGAATATCATGTGACAATGAGAACCAATGACCTACTGCCACATGTGACATGGACTGACCCTCACAAAGACAATTCTGTTGGGGAGAAGAGCGCATATAACACACTTAAATATAGAAAGTTCAAAAGTCAACAAAATGAATCTACTAGTAATAGGTTGTTGGAAGTCAGGCTAGTGGTCATGTTGGTGGTGGTGGGATGAGTGACAGAAGTAGCTGGAGTGTGGTCTTATTTACACAGGTGTGTACACTGTGTGGAAATTCAGTGAGCTGCACACTTACAGCTTGTGTATGTGACTCTATTCATATTATGCTAAAATAGAAGAGAATAGAATAAAAAATAAAATAAGACAAAATAAGAGGATGTGCTTGCTGCCCTTCTGAAGCTGATAGTCAGTCATGTGTGGGGAGGCAGATATGAGTCAAAGAATTGCACAAATATCTATTGGAGGCACCAGCAAATGTTCCAATGGTGAGTGCATGGGCCTGTTAAGGGAGGACACTTCCTGAGGTGGTGACGGTCAAGCTTCCACGAAGGATGAGCAGGAGTTGGCGAGGTGGGGTTGTGGGGTGCAGAGGGTGTGTGAGGAAACAGCAGCCAGGGGGAGATGACAGTCTGTGCAAAAGCCCACGGTGGAATCCAGGAGTGTAAACGTGTGGTGTATCCATGGGAGCCTGGGGTGGAGGTGGGACTGCAGCCATAGGAGGGGCGAGGAGTCCACACAGGAGCCTGAGGACTATGGGAAGGGTTTTAATCTTTATTCTAAGAGTAATGAGAAGCCCGTCAGGTGCTTTAAGTAAGAGATGCATACCCATGCAAGTGTTTATGAGGAAGATGGGGGTGGCCTGGGGTCTTTGGGGTGTATTCCAATTCCCGGCTTCTTTCTCTACCCCACTCTGTGGATCCTTCCTGGTCACTCTTCAGCTCCCTAAGGAAACAGCTCCTGGAGTCCAGTTAGCGGGCTGTATAGCCTAGCCCCATCTGCCTCTGCCCCCACTGACCATGATGGACTTGGCCCCAGTGTCTGAATCTGCTTCCCTCTGGGGGAACCCAACATCCCCACCCTAACCTTGCTCAGCTCCCCTCTCCCTCCCAGGCACCTCTGGTGGCATCGTTGCCAGTCCTCCTGCTGGTCAAGCCTGGGACCCTCCCTGCTTGTTCCTGCTGCTTCACTTTCTTTCCTTGTGTCTCAGGCAAACATCTGTTACTATATTATGCTGTTAGTCTTTTTTCTTGAAAAGGTAATACAATTAAGATTCAAAATACCGTGAAAAATAAGTGTCTCTCCCGTCCCTGACACCCGCTTCCCTTTCTTGGAGGCAATGACTCCTGCCAGTTTTGTGAGCCTTTCCTGAGGTATTTACACACACACACACACACACACACACACAGAGTTTTTCCCTACAAACAGTAGCATGTCATACAGAGTGTTCCACCTCTTACCTTGTAATCTCTAACAGTCTTCATGCCAGGTTATCCATGTCAACATATGTCGATCTGCTTCCTTCTATTTAAAATGGCTGCAGAGGGTCCCACTGTAATTTATGTGGCCAGTCCCTTTGGGTGAGCACTGAGATTGCTTCTCCGTTCTCGGTTGCTCTGCCACCCTTGTCATATGTCTCAGTTCAAGTCCTCATATCCCCATAAGTGAGCTTCTCAAGAGTGGGTGCTGGGTCAAAGGGCATGTGCATTTGAGATGTGGACATATATTGCCAAGCTACTGTGCATGGAGTGTGTTGTGTCTGTTTGCATGCATCCTTACCAAACAGCTGTATCATCAAATTTTTTAGTATTCATTAATCTAATAGGTAAAAGTGGTAGCTTATTGCATTTGTATATGTGTTATTATAAGTGATAATTACCATCTTCTAATATGCTGCCTTTCCAGTGAACTGTCTGCTCCTAACATTTGTCCATTTTTTTGTATGGGTTTCCATTATGTTTCTGGCTGATTTATAGGAGCTATTTATATATTAAGGAAATTTGTGTTTAAACTTTCATATCTCAACTCTTATTATTCCTTATTCAGGGAAGCTGGTCTCTTTGCACAGCATGTAATTCCAAGAACAGATGCTGGAAGACATCTGAGGCACTTTCAAATATTGGGGGCTCAGGGGTTCCAGCAAGGTCACGGCCTCAGGGTCAGGATCACTAATAATTTTTCAGAGAGATCTCATTGGCAACTTGAGTTCTTAACTTAAGTCAGAGTGATACGTGCTGAAGCTAAACCCTGCCTCATCTGAGGAAGTGGCTTCAAGCCTGTCCCACTGCCGTTGGAGTAAGGAAGAGTTCTGGAGAATGAATCTCATGAAGTGTCCTGCCTTGAGGCAAGGGAGCTGGGCTTTTGTGCTCCCTTCAGTCAGGGATGGGCTGCTCCCTCCCATGGGGGTGTGGGTGTGGTAGGTGTTAACCTCCCCACCGGTGACCTCTGAGATTCCTTCCCTGAGGAATCTGTGCCCAGTCTCAGATGTCTCCTTCACCATGTTTTCCAAGGAGCACTGGGCTCTGCTCTGTGTTCTGCTGCATAGCCCTGTGTGCTGGTGTCTTTCAGCAAGCCCTGAAAGTGGTGGGCATTGACACAGGGAAGTAAATTCAAGCAAATGCTGACAACATAGGATCCTCTCCAGGGCTGTCCTCAGCTTCGTGTCACCCAGACTCCTTATTCTACACCATCTGCACCAATATACCCCAGGTCTGTTATCAGAGTTGGGGGACCAGGGCCAAGAGTCTACATCCCAGTGAGGGAGGTAGAGAATACATGAAATTGAACTTTGATAGTAAGTCAGAAAGTGGTATGTGCCCTGGAAGAAACCATAGTAGGGAAGGGTAAAATATAGGGTGGGTGGGGAGTGGTGTAGGTGAAGGACCTGGGGAGCAGAGGCCTCCAGATGGAGGCCATGGGAGTAAGGATGTCTCTGTGCAGACAGAATGGCAGGGGCAAAGGCCCTGGGGTGGGAGTGCAGGGATGAGCATTGGGGCTGGATGGCTGGAGCAGGGTGAGTAAAGGGAGAGGTGCAGGGCAGGGTGGGAGCCATAGGCCGGCTGATCTCTGTGGGGGCCTTGGCCTTGCAAACTCTAACCAGATAACCACATCTGGGTGGATGCTGTCAACTCACATACATAATGGGGAGGAGGAGGCAATGAAGGCCACTTCAAACCCACTCTACCTTTAGAGTGGGAATCCGAAAGATCCTCTTTCAAAGACACTCTGGATTCTGTTTTCTTGGCTGTGAACTGGTACTGAAGATACCAAGGGTCTATGTTAGCTAAGCTGCTGTTCCATCCTCCCACCTGCCCCCTCCCTCTCCCTACCTCGCCTCCTCCTCCTGCTCTGTTTTGTCTGTAGGCCTCAGCCATCTGGACGGGCTGATAAGGCACCTGCTTGCCACCTGTCAGGCCATGGACTACTCCCTGCCTCTTATCCCTCTTCTCCATGCAGCTAGAACCAGACATGTTTCTTTGAGAAAAAGTAATGTATTTTCTAAGTATAAAAGATGACAGACTTGAACAACTGGAGACAGCTAAGAGCTCAGTCTGAGGGATCGTCTGCAGACCTTTTGCCCCTCTTCACTGACCCAGAGAGGGAGGAAAGAAGCAGAAGCTAAAGTGATGTCTAGAGCCTCCAGCTGGTGGACAGGAGACCCCAGTTCTATTCCTGGTCTTGTCACTCATTTGAGGAGTTGGGGTCTGCTTGGGAGCTCAAGTTACCCATCTGTGAAATGGGATGCTGGGTCCGTGACTCCAGGTTCTTTCCAACTGGAATAACCTGAAACTCTGGGGACTCATTCTGGGAATCATTTAATCATTCTTGCAGATTTCTCTCTCTTGTGTTATCCCTTTATACCAAATACATACCATTCCTGATTCCTTGGTGTGAGGGAGTATAAATAGCCATGAAGTTGCCAGGCAGTCTTCAACTAGCCATTCCATTTGGGGCCTCAGTCTCCTCATCTGTGAAATAGATTGAACAAAACCTGCTCTGAGGGGTGGTGGGTGGACATTCAGTATACCGCAGAGGCCAGCCTGGCACACAGAGAGGCATTCAAGAAGGGTGAATTGCAGCTTCTTCCCTCCCTGCTTGTCTCTCTCCTTCAATTTTGAGCCAGATTGCTGGGACTTCTATGGAGAGCCTTGAGGATAGGTATTTTCCTTCAACATAACTTTGTTTTCTTTTGTGTGTCCCTGTCATTGACCTTCCTCTATTTCCCCCAATACACATTCCCCCACACCCACCTCCTCCAGTTGTACCTCTGTTTGACATTCTTAGACAGATGCACATTCAGTGTGAATTAGATGTGCAGAGCCCCTTGGAAAGATGCAGGTGACAGACCAATCAGAGGGTGGTCAGAAACCTGGTCCTGACCCGGAGAAGATTCTCTTAGCCCAGAGGTCTGATCCAAAGGGCACAGAGTGCAGATTCAACAAGCTGGGGCCCTCTTCTAATTGGGTGGAAGGGGGGACATGCAGAAGAGCTGGTAGGGTGGTGACCATATGGTGGCAGTGGGGTGGTGGAGAAACTAGACTGTGGGACCTGGCCAGAAATATCAGCTCTGGCAGAACTCTTGGGACTGATGTGCCTTGACTGATTGGTCCTGCTAGGATCACCTGCCCACCCCTGAGCCAACCACTGTGGCCAGGGGAATGTGGGGCTCCCATCGGTCAGCATCGGTGTCACTCAGTACTACTACTGCTTCAGTGGGCAGTGGGACGCTGGGGTTAGAGGGTGTGGCTAGTACCTGCAGACATCCCTTCAGTTTTGTGCTCTCCCCTTCCCCACACCACCCAGGTGGTTTGTTTCCCATGCCCTAGCTCTGATCTGTGTGGCCCCCTGACCTGGGCTCCAGTGTGCATCCTTCTGACCCCTTATGCCCCTGCTTGGCAGCTCTTGCCACCACGAGTCCTTCCTATATTAAGCACTAAAATGATTAATTTGGCCAACCCTGGGTTGAATATCCACGCCTCCCATTGAGAACAGACAGAAGCCCAACTCAAACTGGTTTAAGCAAAAAATTCTGAGAATGGCTCAGGCAGTGCAGCATATAGGGGTTCAAACAAGGTCTTTAAGTTTTCATATGACTATATTTCTTACCTTTACTTTCCCCTGGTTTTTCATTCATGTATTTATTTATTCATTTATGCCCTAGCTGTAACATAGATTCCACTTCATCTGTTGGAAGGGCTGTCAGTAGGCAGTTTTCAGCCCCTCCCACTTCCGCTGGGAGAACTGCCTTACTTAAGGTCACACCTTTCCCTTGGTGACCCAGACCCAGGCTGATGGATGTGGGGATGAAAAGACTTGGCCATCTCAGCTCTCGGGACAACCTTAACTGGGCCACTGTAGCTCCATAGGTCCCCATGGGGCAGCTGAGGCCGTCGCTTCTCCCTCTGCCCATCCTGTTGCCTTTCTACCTTCCACTGGGCGGATACCCAGGGCCCCCTTTAATGAAAGTTCTGCTCGCTGAAATCTGTTTTAGAGTGTACTTCTTGGGGAACCCAATCTGCCGCAAACACTGGCGAACTCCTTGTCAATATCCTACTACCTTGGTGAGCCCCAGTGAAAGAAAATACCTGTCTCCTGTTCAAAAGTGCTCAAAATCCTGAGTCTGATACTTGTCGCCTTTGATTGGCTCTGGCTGGGTTACGTGATCACCCTTGAACCAATCATGGTGACTAAAGAGATGCAGCACTCTCATTGGCCAGATCCGGGTCATCTGGTCAACCTAGATCCTCTGTCCATCAGGCTCCGTCTGAGACCTGGAGCTTAGAAGAGGGCAGGTGAATCCCCAAGGGGAAAGTGAGGTTGTTTCCAGAAGGAGGGAATGGATGCTGGTAGAACCACAACAGCTCGGCACAGGTCCTGCCCTCAGAGAGCTCAAAGTGAGGGTGGAGGCTGTGGTCCACTGGCTGTTCAAGGACCCCAAGGAATGGAGGGAAATGTCCCTTCCTGGTCCCCAACAAGGTAAGTCGTTTCTTGACTTTTGCCTCCAGTGCCCTTCCAACTTCAGGGTGGAGGAGCAGTTTATGTGGGGTGTGAACACAGCCACAGATTCTGCCATGGCCAGCCTGCCCTGGAGTGGCTGCCACATGGTGAGCAGCATGGCCCATTCGGACCACAGGCACAGATTCTGCACCACCTGCCAGGAGACTCTGAAGCTGCCCTGGGGTCAGAGGCAGCAGCTTTTTCAGTTAGTCATCAGGATGACACACACCAAATCAAAGTCGACACTCCAAATGGGCCAGTCAATAGCTCCGTTTTCCCCTTCTCATCCTGGTAGGGGAGGGAAAGCTAATTTATGATCCCTCCCCCTTTACCCCCCTCCTCTAGCTGGCACAAGAAAGGCCAGAGAAATTTGTTTCTCTGAGCTGGCAGGTTTTCCTCTTTCCATCCCACACCATGGGAATGATTTGAGAAGAACTCATGGAGGCAGCCAGAGTTGTGCCTCCTGGCCTGAGTGCCCACCCTTCCCAGGCACCTGGCAAGGACCAAGGTGGAAGTGGAGAGGCCTGTCTGCACCTCTGCCTTTAAAGCAGATGGTGCCTTTGCTATCTACCAGCATTGGTATCCTATGACACCTTGGCTTTATGGCAATCCTTCCCTAGGCTCCTCACTCTGTTCCTTTCTGTGGTCAAGTGGTACTCCCCCCTCAAAGTTGTCTCCTCACCTCTCCTTTCCCACCAGGCCTCAGACAATTCTCCTTGTGGACAGGGCATCTAGCAAGAGGCTGCCTCTGCCCCCACAGTCAATCCGTCTTGGTTGTGTGGATGGTGGGCCACTGCAGCCTTTCCCATGCCTCCTCTGAGCTCTGATCCTAAAGCTCTTCCATCTCTGACCATCTCACCAGATGTCCCGGAGGCACTGCAAACCCAGCAGGCCCCAACATCTTCCCCACACCTGCCCCTCCTCCATGTCCTTACCTTGGGGATGGTCTCAAGGCCAAGAATCTGGGAGCGATTGCCTCCACTTGCCATCGCTCACTTGATGGTTCCCACTCCCTGCCTCTTCTGTATGCTTATGATTGCCCCTTGCTTCAGGTCCACATCTTCCACCAGTACCACAGCCATGGCTCCTCACTGCTCCCCAGGCTTCCACATCTGCAGATCCCTGCCCCCACACCCTGCTCCCAGCTGAGCCACCAAAATATGCTCAAAACCCTAATATTGACCACACTGCCCCCTACTGAAGACCACCACCTCAAGCTCTCAGGCCTTCGTATGTGCCATTCCCTCCGCTGGGAATTCCAGCTCCCACAGACTTCTAGACCACCTTCTCCAGGAGAACTGAGCTTCTGGGGTGTGGCCTGGGCCTCCTTCCCCCTTGTCTTTCCTACAGCAACTTCACAGACCTGCAGTCAGGTCTCCATCCACGTTTTTGGACCAGCAGTGGAGCAGAGGCTTTTCCCAAACTTGGTCACATTTGCTATAGAGTGAATTCTCCCCTAGGGTCTAGTCTCACCCCCCTTCTAGGGCCTGGCCTGAAGGTGGGGAGGCTCTGGCCTCTAGGAGACCTGGGACTCCTATGGCAAGCTGGGCTTCTCCCCCACTACCTTAGGCTGGCAGTTGAGCAGCCCATATTCCTTGTCCCATCCTGTTGCCCCCACCCTCTGCCTAATTAATGCCTGGAGCGCTGGCTGCTTCTTTGCTCCATCTCATCTCAAACGTTTTTCATGTCCAATATACTGAGAAGACCTCTTGAAGGCTTTGAAGTGTCTGGGCGCACAAATAAAGATGTCACCCTGGCACACACAGCATTTCTTAATGAGGATGGTTTGATGTGGAAGCCGTGGGTCTGGAGGGAAGGAGCCCACCCACCCCCCATCCCACCTTCTGCACAAGGTGGCCAGGCCTGCCTACAGCAGGCAGGTGCTGGAGGAGAGCCCAGCTTTAAAGCAGAGCATGCTAAGAAGGTCTGGGCCTGGCATATCCCAGGAGGAAGAGATAGATGACTCTCCTGATGTCCCTCCTGTTCCCTCCAGGTCAGGGACCCACTTGCTCAGGGAACCAAATCCAGAGACCCAGATCAGACAGAGTTGGCCGAAGAGGGAGTATAGGTCAGAGAAAAATGGAGAGAAGATAGGGCACTTCCTTGGGAGGAAGAGATGGAGTGTGGGGCAGTGGGGTTGTGGGGAGATGGTACCTAGAGGGGACCAGGAAGGAGATGGAGCCTATGGGGGGGTCTAGTGAGGAAACAAAGAACAGAGGGGAGCCAGGGATGAGGTGGAGCTTGGAGGGGTGAAACAGAGATGGGGATGAAGCCTAGAGGGAGGAGCAGGGAGGAGTTAAAACCTGGGAGGGGTGCACTAGGGAGGAGATGGATCCTGTGGGGATGGGAGGCTGGGTTGGGGCAGTGGAAGGGAGAACTTCTGAAGAGTGACATGGTGTGCTAAACACAGCTTAGGTAAGCAGCTCTAGGAACTGCACCACCCCACCTCTTCCGAAGACTGAAGACAAGGTGGGTGAGAGGTGTACAGACTCAGGGCAAATTTGCTGGAAAGAATCCTGGCTCTGCTGCCTGTGTGAGAACCTGACCTTTTTATGCCTCAGTTTCTTTATCTGGAATATAGGCTGTTACTAGGCTCTACCAGATAGACATTGTGAGGACAAATGAGGGCATCTGTGTGAGCCACTAGGCATACCAGACATAGAACAATTGTTACCCAGTTTTGGTCAAATACATATCTCGAGCTTAGGCCTGCTTGCAGGCCCTGAATACCCCCATCGTCCTTCCTCAGTTCACCTGTCACCCCCTTATTCACTGTGCTCCAGGTTTGCACACTCTCAGTTCTGCCCTAACCTTCAATGTACTCAGAGTGTCATGCGAGTGAGAGGGGCTCCCTAGTGCTCCTGGTGAAGTCAGCCACTGGATATTATCTAGCTCCACGTTTGAGCTCCTACCTTTGGGCCGCCCCTGCCATCTAGGACCCTGATGATTTCTTTCAGCATAAGGCTATCAGCCAGCATTTTCTGAGCACTTACTCTGTGTCCAGACCCTTTTTTTTCATGTTAATATCTGTATTTTATTTTAATTTTTTTGATAATTTTTGCATTTTTAAAATTAGTTTCAGGTGCATAAAACAATGTAATAGTTAGACATTTATCATTTATATCCCTCACACAGTGACAACTCCCCTCGCCCCAACTACTACCCTCTGACATCGCACACAGCCATTACATATCCACTGTCTCTATTCCTAATGCGATACTCCACTTCATATATATAACTATAGTTGACATTCATTACTATTCAGCTTCAGCTTCAGGTGTACAGTGCAGTGATCAGACATCTACATCATCCCTGAGGTGGTCTCCCTAATGAGACAAGTGTCCATCGGATACCCTACAAAATCTTTACAACATTATTGATCACATTCCCCAAATTGACTTTCATTTCCCCATGGCAATCTTGTGGTTACTGACTTGTGCTTTCTAATCCCCTCACCTTCCTCCTTATCCGTCTCCCCCATTTAGCAACCCTCAGTTTTTCCTCTATGTCTCTGAGACTGTTTCTGATTAGTTCATTCATTTATTCTTTTCTTTAGATTCCACATATAAGTGAGATCATATGGTATTTGTCTTTCTCTGTTTGACCTGTTTCACTTAATATAATGTTCTCTAGGTCCATCCAGATTGTTGGAAATGGTAAGATTTCTTTCTTCTTTAAGGCTGCGTAATACTCCATTGTATAAATGTACCACCGTTTGTTTGTTTGTTTGTTTGTTTATTTATTTATTTATTTATTTATTTATTTATTTTTATTTTTATTTTCAGGTGCACAAGACAAAGCAAAACTTAGACGTTTATCATTTATATCCCTCACACTGTGTGAAACCCCCCTCCCCCCATCCACTATCCCTCTGTACGTTCCCCAAATTAATTTTCAAACCCCCATGACCATCTTGTGGTTACCGACTATTTTTCAAAACCTCTCACCTTCCCCTTATCCCCACCCCCCCGCCCCTCTAGCAACCCTCTGTTTTTCCTCCATGTTTCCAAAACTGTCTCTGATTAGTTCATTCACTTATTCTTTTCTTTAGATTCCGCATATAAGTGAGATCATATGGTATTTGTCTTTCTCTGTTTGACCTGTTTCACTTAACATAATGTTCTCTAGGTCCATCCATATTGTTGCAAATGGTAAGATTTCTTTCTTCTTTATGGCTGCGTAATACTCCATTGTATAAATGTACCACAGTCTCTTAATCCAGTCATCTACCAATGGGCATTTGGGTTGTTTCCATGTCTTGGCTATTGTGTATAGTGCTGCAATAAAAAGAAGGGTGCATAAATTTTTTTGAATTAGAGTTTTGCATTTCTCGGGATAGATACCTAGGAGTGGAATTGTTGGGTCATAAGGTAGTTCCATTTTCAGATTTTTGAAATACCTCCGTACTGTTTTCCATAGTGGCTGCAACAATGTGCAATCCCACCAACAGTGCAAGAGGGATCCCTTTTCTCCACATCCTCACCAACACTTGTTGTTTGTTGATTTATTGATGATAGACATTTTGACTGAGGTGAGGTGGTATTGCATTGTAGTTTTTATTTGCATTTCTCTAATGATTAGTGAGGATGAGCATTTTTTCATATGTCTGCTTGCCATCTGTATGTACTTTTTAGAAAAATGTCTCTTCATGTCCTCTACCATTTTTTAATTGGCTTGTTTTATTGGAGTTGAGTTGAGTGAGTTTGTTATAAATGGGGGATATTAACCCCTTATCGGATATATCATTGGCAAATGTCTTCTCCCATTCAGTAGGATCACTTTTTGTTTTATTGATGGTTTCCTTTGCTGTGAAAAAACTTTTTACTTTGATGTAATCCCACATGTTTGTTTTTTCTCTTACTTCCCTTGCCCGAGGGGGATATATCAATAAAAATATTGCTCCGGGTAATGTCTATAAAGTTTCTTCCTATATTTTCTTCTAGGAATTTTATGGTTTCAGATCTTTCATTTAAGTCTTTAATCCATTTTGAATTTATTCTTGTATATGGTATAGGGAGGTGGTCCAGCTTCATTTTTTTGCATGTGTCTGTCCAGGTTTCCCAGCACCATTTATTGAATAGACTGTCTTTACCCCACCATAAGTTCTTGCTTCCACTGTAATAGATTAAATAACCATGTAGGCATGGATTTATTTCTGGGCTCTGTATTCTGTTGCATTGATCTATGTGTCTGTTTTTATGCCAGTACCATGCTGTTTTGATTACTATAGCCATGTAGCATAATTTGATGTCAGGTATCGTGATACCTCCCACTTTGTTCTTATTTCTCAAGATTGCCGAGGCTATCTGGGGTCTTCTATGGTTCCATATAAATTTTAAGATTATATGTTCTATTTCTATGAAAAACATCGTTGGTAGTTTGATAGGAATTGCGTTGAATCTACATATTGACTTAGGCAATATGGACATTTTAACTATATTAATTCTTCTTATCCATGAGCATGGTATGTTTTTCCATCTATTTGTATCTTCTTTCATTTCTGTCTTCTGTGTCTTATAATTTTCTGAGTATAGATCTTTTACTTCTTTGGTTAAATTTATTCCCAGGTATTTTATAGTCTTTGAAGCAATTGTAAATGGGATTGTTTTATTTTCTTTCTTTTAAATTTATTTTTTAAATTTATTGGGGTGACAATTGTTAGTAAAATTACATAGATTTCAGGTGTACAATTCTGTATTACATCATCTATAAATCCCATTGTGTGTTCACCACCCAGAGTCAGTTCTCCTTCCATCACCATATATTTGATCCCCCTTACCCTCATCTCCCACCACCGACGCCCCCACCCTTTGGTAACCACTAAACTATTGTCTGTGTCTATGAGTTTCTGTTTCTCATTTGTTTGTCTTGTTCTATTGTTGTTTTTGGTTTATATACCACATATCAGTGAAATCACATGGTTCTCTGCTTTTCCTGTCTGACTTATTTCGCTCAGCATTACACTCTCAGGATCCATCCATGTTGTCACAAATGTTCCTATATGATCTTTTCTTACCGCCAAATAGTATTCCATTGTGTATATATACGACAACTTCTTTATCCATTCATCTATCGAAGGACATTTTGGTTGTTTCCATGTCTTGGCCACCGTAAACAAAGCTGCAGTGAACATTGGAGCACACGTGTCTTTATGTATAAATGTTTTCAGATTTTTTGGGTAGATCCCCAGGAGAGGGATTGCTGGGTCATATGGTAATTCTATTTGTAATTTTTTTGAGGAACCTCCACACTGCTTTCCATAATGGCTGCACCAGACTGCATCCCCACCAACAGTGTATGAGGGTTCCTTTTTCTCCACAGCCTCTCCAACACTTGTTACTATTTGTCTTGTTGATGATAGCCATTCTGACTGGGGTGAGGTGATATCTCATTGTGGTTTTGATTTGCATTTCTCTGATGATTAGAGATGTCGAGCATTTTTTCATATGTCTATTTGCCATTTGTATGTCCTCTTTGGAGAAATGACTCTCCAGGTCCTCTGACCATTTTTCAATAGGGTTGATTGTTTTTTCGTTGTTGAGTTGCATGAGTTCCTTGTATATTCTGGATATTAGCCCCTTATTGGAGGCACTGTTTGCAAAAATCTTCTCCCATTCAGTAGGTGGCCTCTTTATTTTGTCGATGGTTTCTTTTGCTGTGCAGAAGCTTTTAAGTTTCATATAGTCCCATTCGTTTATTTTAGTTTTTACTTCCATTGCCTTTGGAGTCAAATTCATAAAATGCTCTTTGAATCCAAGGTCCATGAGTTTACTACCTATGTTTTCTTCTATGCAGTTTATTGTGTCAGGTCTTATGCTTCAGTCTTTGTTCCATTTTGAATTAATTTTGGTACATGGTGACAAATAGCAGTCCAGTTTCATTCTTTTGCACGTGGCTATCCAATTCTCCAAGCACCATTTGTTGAAGAGGCTGTCTTTCCTCCATTGTATGTTTTTAGCTTCTTTGTCAAAAATTTTCTGTCCATATTTATGTGGTTTTATTTCTGGGTTCTCAATTCTATTTCATTGGTCTATGTGTCTGTTTTTCTGCCAATACCATGCTGTTTTGATTATTGTAGCCCTGTAGTACAAGCCAAAGTCAGGAAGTGTGATACCTCCATTATTGTTCTTTTTTCTTAAGATTGGTTTGGCTATTCGGGGTCTTTTGTGGTTCCAAACAAACCTGATGATTTTTTGTTCTATTTCTTTAAAAAATGCCATTGGGATTTTGATGAGGATTGCATTGAATCTGTATATTGCTTTGGGTAATATGGCCATTTTAACTATGTTGATTCTTCCAATCCATGAGCACAGAATGTCTTTCCATTTCTTTGTGTCTTCTTCAATTTCTTTCAAAAATGTCTTATAGTTTTCAGCATATAGGTCTTTCACATCCTTGGTTAAGTTTATTCCTAGGTATTTTATTCTTTTTGCTGCAATTGCAAAAGGAATTGTTTTTTGTATTTCTTTTTCTGAGATTTCATTGTTAGTATATAGGAAAGCAAAGGACTTTTGTATGTTGATTTTGTAGCCGGCAACTTTACTGTATTCGTTGATTGTTTCTAATAGCTTTTTGGTGGAGTCTTTAGGGTTTTCTATATATAGCATCATGTCATCTGCAAAGAGTGATAATTTAACTTCTTCTTTCCCAATTTGGATGCCTTTTATTTCTTTCTCTTGCCTGATTGCTCTGGCAAGGATTTCCAACACTATGTTGAAAAGCAGAGGTGATAGGGGACAGCCCTGTCATGTTCCTGAACATAGAGCAAAGGGCTTCAGTTTTTCACCATCAATTATGAGATTAGCAGAGGGATCGTCACATATAGACTTTATTATGTTAAGGTATTTTCCTTCTATACCTATTTTATTAAGTGTTTTAATCATAAATGGATGTTGTATCTTGTCAAATGCTTTTTCTGCATCAATTGATATAATCATATGATTTTTGTCCTTTATTTTGTTTATCTGATGTATCACATTGATGGATTTGCGGAAGTTGAGCCATCCTTGTGCCCAGGGAATGAACCCCACTTGGTCGTGATGAATAATCCTTTTCATGCATTGTTGTATTCGATTTGCTAGAATTTTATTTAGGATTTTTGCATCGGTATTCATCAGAGATATTGGTCTGTAGTTTTCTTTTTTTGTGCTGTCCTTACCAGGTTTTGGTATCAGGGTAATGTTGCCCTCATAAAATGAGTTAGGGAGTACTGTCTCTTCTTCAATTTTTTGGAAGAGTTTGTGCAGGATTGGTATTAGATCCTCTTTGAAGGTTTGGTAGAATTCACTAGTGAAGCCATCTGGTCCCGGACTTTTGCTTTTGGGAAGGTTTTAGATGACTGATTCAATTTCATTACTGGTGATCGGTCTGTTTAGATTTTCCAGTTCTTCATGGTTCAGCCTTGGAAGGCTATATATTTCTAAGAAATTGTCCATTTCTTCTAGGTTATTGAATTTGGTGGCATATAGTCCTTCATAGTATTCTTGGATGATCCTTTGTATTTCTGTGGTGTCTGTGATAACTTCCCCTTTTACGTTTCTGATTTTGTTAATTAGTGTCTTCTCTCTTTTTATCTTAGTGAGTCTAGCCAAGGGTTTGTCAATTTTGTTAATCTTTTCAAAGAACCAGCTCTTTGTCACATTAATTTTTTCTATTGTCTTTTTGTTCTCTATTTCATTTAGTTCTGCTCTAATTTTTGTTATTTCCTTTCTTCTGCTGTTCTTGGGTTTCACTGGTTCTTCTTTTTCTAGTTCTTTAAGGTGTAACATGAGGTTATTTATTTGGGAGTTTTCTTGTTTCTTGAGATAGGCCTGTAATGAGATAAATTTCCCTCTTAAAACTGCTTTCGCTGCATCCCAAAAATTTTGGTAGGATGTATTTTCATTGTCATTTGTTTCTATGTTTCTTTTGATCTCTCCTCTAGCTTCTTCTTTGACCCAGTCGTTCTTTAAAAGTATGTTGTTTAATCTCCATGTATTTGTGTTTTTCCCTGATTTCTTTTTACAGTTGATATCCAATTTCAAAGCCTTGTGATCAGAGAATATGCTTGGTATGATTTCAATCTTCTTAAATTTGCTGAGGCTGATTTTATGTCCCAATATATGGTCTATCCTTGAGAATGTTCCATGTACACTAGAAAAGAATGTATAGTCTGATGTTTTATGAAGAAGTGCTCTATAAATGTCAATTATGTCCATTTCATCTAATGTGTCATTTAGGGCTACTATTTCGTTATTTATTTTCTGTTTGGATGATCTATCCATAGCTGTGAATGATGTACTTAAGTCCCCTAGTGTGTTTGTGTTTTGGTCAATTTCTCCCTTTAGTTCTGTTAGTAGTTGCTTGGTATATTTCGGTGCTCCTTGATTGGGGACATAAATATTGATGACTGTTATCTCTTCTTGTTGTATAGTCCTGTTCACCATTATGAAATGTCCATCTTTGTCTCTTGTTATCTTTTTCACCTTGAAGTCTGTTTCATCTGATATCATTATGGCTACCCCTGATTTTCTCTGGGTACCATTTGATTGAAATGTCAATTTCCACCCTTTCACTTTGAGTCTATGCTTGTCCTTGTAGCTGAGATGTGTCTCTTGGAGACAGCATATGGTTGGGTTTAGTTTTTTGATCCAATCTGCTACTCTGTGCCTTTTTATTGGTGAGTTCAGTCCATTTACATTTAGGGAGATTATTGATATGTGAGGATTTCCTGTCATTCTATCTTTAGTTTTCTGGTAAGGCTGTGTCTCCATTGTTTCTATGCCTTTTTGTTGTTGTCTGTTATTTCTGTGTAGTGGTATTCTATGATGTTTCCCTCTGTTTCTTCTTTTATTACCATATATATATATATATATATTTCAGTTCTGGATTTGTTTTGAGTGGTTACCCTTAAGTTTATGTAAAAGAAAGTTTGATATTTAGAGTATTTCGTTTTCTTCAGAACGCTTACTTTCTCCATTCCCACATTCCGGTTCAGGCCTTTACTCTCCCTTTTTTCATGTTTTGGTTGCCACAAATTGTCCCTGTTGTTGGTCGTCTAATAGCCTCCTTTAGTATTTCTTGTAGTGCAGGTCGTGTATTAGAAAATTCCCTCAGCTTCTGTATGTCTGGAAAGGTCTTTATTCCTCCTTCATATCTAAAGAATATCTTTGCTGTATATATTATTTTTGGCTCATAATTTATCTCTTTCAATATTTTGAATATTTGGTTCCACTCCCTCCTGGCTTGTAGAGTTTCTGCTGAAAAATCTGATGATAATCTAATGGGCTTTCCTTTGTAAGTTACCTTCTTCTTTCCTTGGCTGCTTTGAGGATTCTTTCTTTGTTGGTGATTTTAGACAGCTTCAATACAATGTGCCTTGGAGAAGGCCTGTTAGGATTGAGGTAATTAGGTGTTCTATTTTCTTCTTGGATTCAAGGGTCCAGTTCTCTCCACAAGGTTGGGAAGTTCTCGTTGACAATTTGTTTGAATATATTCTCTGTTCCCTTCTCTCTTTCTTCTCCTTCTGGCATGCCTATTATTCTTATATTGCTCTTTCTGATGGAGTCAGAAAGTTCTTGTAGAGTTCTTTCATTTCTTTGAATTCTCAAGTTTCTTTCTTCTTCCATCTGTGTCTTTTCTAGGTTTCTGTCTTCGATGTCACTGATTCTTTCCTCCATCTGGTCAAGTCTACTACCTAAGTTGGTTATTTCGTTCTTAATTTCTTCTATTGAGTTCTTAATCTCCAGAAATTCTATTTGGTTCTTTTTTAAAATTTCAATCTCTGTTGTAAAATGCTCATGCTGTTCTTTGATTGTGTTTCTGAGTTCATTTAACTGCCTATCTGTGTTTTCTTGCATCTCATTGAGTTTTTTCAGAACTGCAATCTTGAATTCTCTGTCATTTAAGTCACATATTTCTGTATCTTTAAGTGCCTTTTCTGGAGACTTTTCACTTTCTTTCTGAGCTATCTTGTTGCCTTCGTTATTCATGGCAATTACTAATTTACTATGTCTCTTCCTAGACATCTAGAGGAGTGGCTTCTGCAACAGGTTGATATGAAGCAGTCTTTCTTTTGTTTTCCAGTACTTGTTGGTAGAATGTTTTATTTTTTCTCCAACTGCAGCTTATTTTTCTTCTCCCACACTGTAGTGCTATATTTTCTCTGCACTATTCCAGCTTCTCACACAATGGGGGGACTCCCTGGAAGACGTGCTTCTACTCTGTTAATAGTTCATCTTCGTCACAGGGCGCAGTGTTCCGGTTGGTATGCGTAGAGCTTTTGAAGTTCGAAAGCTCTTCCAGCTCCAGATTCAGAGCCCGTATGTTTCAGCAGTTCTGTTTACTCCTGCAGGGATCCGCCCAGATAGGTGGGGCCAGGGGCGGGGTGAGTTGTGAGTGGTGGCCCAGAGCAATGGCTGCGACCACCACCACAGCTGGTCCTGCTTCCACAGCTCCCTCCCCTTTGCCGGAACTAGTTGGGCTGTGAATCTGTGTCTGCGGTCCACAGTTCTCAGAACAGCAAATATTCTATTGTTTTGACTTGACACTGCTACTGTTCTGCGTCTAGCACCGGGCAGGTGGGGGCGGGATGAGCTCTGGGAGGGTAAGGACGGCGCGGCTACTCTCAGTGCCTATGGCTTCCGTTCTCTGCTCAGCAGTGAGGGCTTAAACCACCATTTTCAGCCTTCTTCCCTCAGTCTTTGCTCTGAGGTCTCTGCCGTGAGCGTTGGGTTTAGCCGTGTTATATGCTGCCCCCTCAGCCCTGTGGGCCATAAGCGGAGCCCTAGCAGTCCGAGTTCTTCCCTCTCCCGCAGCTGCGGTAGTTCAGGGATGCAGCGAGCTCAGAGCACTGAGCTAGGTCTGCGTCCTGTGCCCGCGCGGCTCTGTCTCCGCATTTCTCCCTTTTCTCCTCCTCGCTCGCGCGATTCTCAGACGTGACTTTGGTAGTCCACCTCTTCGTCTTGCCTGTCTGCTGGCAGGGAGTCCTTTGTGGAGTTTTTGTTTTTCGATTGTTTGTAAATTCCAGGGGATCTTTACAGAGTCTCACCTCCGCCGCCATTTTTCTTCCTCACCGGGATTGTTTTCTTAATTTCTCCCTCTGATATTTTATTAGTGGTATATACAAATGCAACTGATTTCTGAATATTAATTTTGTTTCCTGCTACTTTACTAAGTTCATTTACCAGTTCTAATAGTTTCTTGGTGGAGTCTTTAGGGTTCCCTATATATAGTATCATGTCATCTGCATATAATGACACTTTTACTTCCTCCTTAGGAATTTGGATGCCTTTTATTTCTTTTTCTTGTCTGATTGCTCTGGCTAGAACTTCCAGCACTATGTTGAATAGAAGTGGAGGAAGTGGGCATCCTTGCCTTGTTCCTGATGTTAAAGGGAATGGTTTTAGCTTTTCCCCATTGAGTATGAAGTCAGCTGTGGGTTTACTATATATGGGCTTTATTATGTCAAGATATGGTCCCTCTATTTCCACTTTCTTAAGAGTTTTTAATCATAAATGGCTGCTGTATTTTGTCATATGCTTTTTCTGCATCTATTGCTATGATCATATGATTGATTTGCAGATGTTGAACCACACTTGCACACCAGGAATGAATCCCACTTGATCACGGTGTATGATCTTTTTAATGTATTGCTGAATTCTGTTCACTAATATTTTGCTGAGGAGTTTCCCATCTGTGTTCATTAGAGATATCGGCCTGAAGTTTCCTATTTTGGTAGTGTCTTTGTCTGATTTTGGAATCGGGGTGGTAGTGGCTTCGCAAAAAGTGTTTGGGAGCCTTTCCTCCTTCTGAATTTTTTGGAAGAGTTTGAGGACAATAGATGATAATTCTTTTTTGAATTGTTTTGTAAAATTCACCTGTAAAGCCATCTGGTCCAGGGCTTTTGTTTGTTGGGAGATTGTTGATTACTGATTCAATTTCCCTGGTGCTAATCAGTCTATTCAGGTTTTCTGTTTCTTCTTTAGTTAGCTTTGGCAGGTTGTATGCTTCTAGAAAAGTGTCCATTTCTTTCAAGTTGTCTAATTTTTTGGCATATAGTTGCTCATAGTAATTTCTGATAATTTTTTGTATTTCTGTGTTGTCTGTTGTCACTTCTCTTCTTTCATTTCTGATTTTATTAATTTGGGTCCTCTCTCTCTCTCTCTCTTTCTCTCTGTCTCTCTCTCTCTCTCTCTCTTTTGTGTCTGGATAAAGTTTTGTTGATTTTGTTTATTTTCTCTAAAAACCAACTCTTGGATTCATTGCTCTTTTGTATTGTTTTTCTGGTTTCTATTTCATTTATTTCTGCTCTGATCTTCATTATCTCTTTCCTTGTACTCCATTTGGGCTTATTTTGTTGTTCTTTTTCCAGATCCCTTATATGTGAAGATAAACTGTTGATTAGTGATTTTTCTTGTTTCTTTAGGTAGGCCTGCAATGCTATGAATTTCCCTCTTAGGACTGCTTTCAATTCATCCCATAGATTTTGGGTCATCGTGTTTTCATTTTCGTTTGTCTCGAGATATCTTTTGATTTATTCCTTGATCTTAATGGTTGACCCATTCATTATTTAGGAACATGTTATTCAGCCTCCATGAATTTGTGTGTCTTCCAGTTATTCTTTCCTGTAGTTGATTTCTAATTTCATAGCACTGTGGTCAGAGAAGACAATTAGTATGATTTCAATTTTCTTAAATTTACCAAGACTTGTTTTGTGGCCTAACATGTGGTCTATCCTGGAAACTGTTCCATGTGCGCTTGAGAAGAATGTGTATTCTGTAGCTTTGGGGTGAAGTGCTCTGAAAATATCGATTAAATCTAACTGGTCCAATGTGTCATTTAAGGCTGTTGTTTCCATATTGATTTTCTGTCTGGAAGACCTGTCCTTTGTTGTCATAGGTGTGTTGAAGTCCCGTACTATGATAGTGTTACTATTAATCTCTGTCTTTATGTCAGTCAATATCTGTTGTATATATTTAGGTGCTCCTATATTGGGTGCATAGATGTTTATTAGGGTTATGTCCTCTAGTTGGATCGATCCCTTTATTATTGTATAGTGCCCATCTTTGTCTTTTAATATATTCTTCATTTTAAAGTTTATTTTGTCAGGTATAAGTATTGCAACTCCAGCTTTTTTCTTGTTTCCATTTGCATGAAATATCGTACTCCAACCCTTCACTTTCAGCCTGTGTGTGTCTTTTGATCTGAGGTGAGTCTCTTGTATACAGCATATACAAGGGTCTTGCTTTCCTATCCATTCAGCCACCCTATGTCTTTTGATTGGAGCATTTAATCCATTTACATTTAAAGTGATTATTGACAGGTACGTAGTTACTGCCATTTTTTTATTTGTAGTTCGATTGTTTTTATCTTTCTTCTGTTTACAGAAGCCCTTTTAATTTTTCCTGCAATGCTGACTTGGTGGTCATAAATTCCTTTAGCTTATTCTTTTCTGGGAAGCTCTTTATCTGTCCTTCAAATTTAAATGATAGCCTTGCTGGATAAAGCAATCTACGTTGTAGGCCTTTGTTTTCCATCACTTTGAGTACCTCCTTCCACTCCCTCTTGGTTTGCAAAGTTTCTGTAGAAAAGTCATTTGATAGTCTTATAGGAGTTCCCTTGTATGTAACCCGCTATCTTTCTCTTGCTTCTTTTAGGATTCTCTCTTTGTCTTTAACCTTTGCCCTTTTAACTGTAATGTGTCTTGGTGTGGACCTGTTTAGGTTTATCCTGGTTGGAACTCTCTGCATTTCCTGGGCTTGTATGTTGGTTTCCTTCACCAGGTTAGGGAAGTTTTCAGACATTATTACTTCAAATATGTTCTCAATCCCTTGCTTCCTCTCTTCACCTTCTGGTATTCCTATGATGCTCATGTTGTTGCGCTTGATGTTATCCCGGAGGTCTCTTAAACCATTTTCATTGTTTTTTATTCTTTTTTCTTTTCGTAGTTCTATTTGTGCTATCTCTGCTCCTTGTCTTCTAAGTCGCTGATTTGATCCTCTGCTTCATCTAACCTGCTGTTAATTCCTTCAAGTATGTTCTTTATTTCGGTAATTGTGTTCTTTACTTCTAATTGGTTGTTCATTATGATTTCTCTATCCTTTATGTCATCACTAAGCTCCTTAAACATTCTTATCATCAGTGTTCTGAACTCTGTCTCTGATAGGTTGGTTACCTCTATTTCATTTGGTTCTAATTCTGGAGGTTTCTTCTGTTCTTTTACTTGGGACATGTTTGTTTCCCCATTCTGTTGACTCTTTGTGTTTGCTTCGATGTGTTAGGTAGATCCCTGAGGGTTCTAGGTTTTTCCTGGGTTATCTTGTGTAGTATGTGTCCTTTATATTTGACTTGCACCACTTGCTTCTTCTTCTGTGCATGTGCTCCAAAGGTGACTCTTGTGTTGTGTATATTGTCCTTTTAAAGTTGATCTTCAATTGCTTTTGGCTTGTCAGTAGGTGGGGTTAACTCCTAGGCTGACTAGTTGTGAGACTTGGCTCTGCCCACAGTGGATGTTCTGCTGTGTGAGGATTGACTGCTCAAATAAGGCTTGGCCCCTATGGGTTCTTGTGCCTGTAGATAATTCCCTCTGGGTGTGTCACTTGTAGGTCAGACCCAGTAATACTGTGGTTCGGTCTGGAGTTGGCCTCTGGGTGTGTTGAATCTTGTGTCTTTTGGGCTGCGCCCTGGTGTAGGGCAATTTCAGAACAAAGCATATCACCAAGGACAACAACAACAACAAAGAAAAAACCAAATACACTCACATGTAAAAAGAACCAATAACCCACACTCAACACAGGCAAAAATATCAAAAATACAAAAACAAAACAAACAAAAAAAGGAGCACTAGTCTTGGCTCAAGCCCACCAAGTAATCTCCAGGTTGTCCTCTGCTGTACCAAAGAGTCCTCTGTGTATTGTTCAGGCAGAGCCGGCCACCTGGTGCCCAGAGTGATCCTGGCACTGCAGTTCTGGATGAGTGGGGCTATGGGGTCTGGATGGTAGTTTTTACAAAGTTAGTGCAGTTTCTGCTCTTGCCTGCATATATGCGCACTGAGAGTAACACCACCAGCCCTGTGCCCAGGTCGCCTGAGTCTTAGGGCACTTCTTCCGTGTGTGTGTGTGTGTGTGTGTGTGTGTGTGTGTGTGGAGGGCGGGAGATTTCTGAGCTGCTGAAAGCCCAGAGCTGTGTCTGCTGCTTGTTGCTGACCCCTGAGTGTGTCTCTGCAGTTGTAATTGCTCTGCCCTAGGCAGGCCAGAGAGGGTGGGGGCTGGGGATGGAGGAGTCTTCTCTCTCCCAGTCCAGCAGTGCCACACTCTTCCCAGCCTCTTCCCTGGGTCAGAGCTGTAAATCGGGTCTTCCCAGATCCTGAGTGCTATGGCTTTTCTGTGATCTGACACTACTCCTCTGTTCAGGGGCCAGCTTGAGTCTCTGGAAGGGTGGGGATGGGATTGGGAGAGTGGGGGGAGGGGCCCAGGTATGGAGTTTAAGTCCTTTGTTCTACCTAGGGCCCATCTGGAGGTCTCAGCTGAAGTTACTGCCTCAAAGGCTGAATATGCTATTCTCTCGGCAGGAGAGATCAGCTGTGGGATGCAGGGAAAGAGCCCACCTCCTCGCTCTTGTGGTCTCTGTTCTGTCCTGGATGCAGGCCGCATCTCCACTCCGCTCCCTTCCCTCTTCCTCTGCTCGCCCGGTTTGCCCACCTTCAAGTAATCCTCGTAGGAGTCTCTTAGCTGTTCTGTGTGATGAGCAGAGAGTCCTTTGATGGGTTATAGATGTCAATTTGTGGTAGGTTCTGGAGGAGAACTCAAGAAGACCACCTCGCTGCTGCCATTCCTATGATGTCCCAGACCCTTTATATGGATGATCTCAGTTCCTCTCCTGACAAGCCAGAAGGTAGGTACTGTTATCATTCCACTTTATAGGTGTTGAAAAGAAGGTACAGAGAGGCTAAGGAAGTTGCCCAGTGTCACAGGGCAACTGGCAGGAGACTAACTCAGGAGTCATTCTCTGTTTGAGTAGTGTATTGGCTGGATTTTGTGACTCCAGGTCCCTGCCTAGGGTGGGCCTGTGTTGAGGCACAACCCACCTGGTGGCTATGTACACTCCGGTCTTGGGGTATTCCCAATTTGGGGTGGTGTGTATTATCCAACTGAAGGAGGAATATTTTTCCTGTGAATCACCAAATGATGTAGATGATGTTGGATCTGCCGGCAGTTTCTGGGTGTGGGCCGGGATCGTGTCTTATGATACCAAAAAATGGAAACATGGACCCAGGAGAGGCAAAGAGTTTTAAAAAGAGGATTGTTTATTGAAAGCAAAGAGTCAGAGCTCCTGAGCGGGCAGGGGTCCCAAATGGGGGTGCCCTGTGATGAGGTAAAAGCTCTTACTTTTAAACCTTCCCTTGCCTGCTTGGGGAAGGGGAGCTGTTTGAAGAAAGGAACTGGTGCCTTCTAACGAAATTTGTCTACCAGGTTTGTTCTGCTTGCCCATCCTAAAGGAATTAGCAGAGTAACCCACTCTTATCTATCACATCTGTTCCTTTGTCAGGCCAAAAGGAATTTTATGATTAACCTCAAGGCCTTGTAACATTATGTCCTGGAGAGAAGGAGTGATTTCAAAACCTGGAACTTTAGGATATGGCTGTCTTTTGTTTATTCCACCAGGGACCTCCCTGTCTACCTAGGGACATGCTAACTATCCTGTCTCACAACCTTTACCTATGTGGGGCCTTAAGATGCCAGCAGAGCTCAGAATGAAGAGTCCTGCCCTCCCCAGCTGTCTACTTGGGACTCCAAGGGATCCTGGGGTCGCAAAGGAAGTTCATGGGCTTAGACCATTGTGGAGTTAATAGGGCAGAGTCCATTGGGTGGCGCTGAAAGAGTCTCCAGCAGGGATAATGCAGACGTCTAGAGCTGAAGACAGGCCTGGCAGTGGGACAATGACCTGTGGCCTTGCAAACAGGGGATGCAGGTAGGTACTTTGCTATGGGGCTTGGCCAACCCTTGATGCTTAGAAGCTCCCCTGCATTCCAACAACCTGACCCACCCTGCTTTTGCAAGGCACTTCCCTTTAGCCTCACATAAATCCTTTCAGGGAGATATTACTGTACCCAGTTCTACTGAGGAAAAGAAATCGGAGCAGTTAGGTGATTGAGGTTTCACAGCATTGGTCTCCTTCCCTTCCTTGTCTCAGCACCTTTTCCTTACTTTCCTGGACCTACCTCCCAAGTAAGTGACTCGCACTAGATCCTTGTCTCAGGATCAGCCCCACCCAAGACACCTAGCATGTGTCTCAGACAATCAAGAGAGACCCGGTCTGTGTCATTGTGAAGACAGCTGATGCTGCAATGGCAATCTCACGTTGACTTAATGTCATGCGAAACCTTCTCTCCCAGAGGACCCGCGTGCTGGCCCCTGAAGATCCTTTTTCATCCTGGCTGGGACTGAGCTTAGACACTTCAGAACTCAGCTTTCAGCCTGTGTGGTAGTATTTTAGAAGTAATTATTAAGCACCTGATGTATGCTGGGATGGCATCTCGTTCCAATTGGCAGGGAGTCACTAAAGTGTGGTGCCCTTTCTGATGGTCATCTGGGAGTGACAGTGGTAACTCTTGGGGAGGGGTTGGGGACTGCAGGGGACCTGGGGTTGCTGATGGCCTCTGCCCACTGGCAGCAGACCACTGTGCATGGTACCAATTCCAATATGCTGCTGACAGGTTCAGGCCACATAATCCACTGTACTCAAGGAAAAGCCAAGAGGATTAGAGCGAAGGAAATGGGGAGAGGACATCCACTCTCCACAGTGTGCCCCTCTCTGCAGAAGCTCTGGCAGGCTGTTGTCCCTACTACCCCCTGGAATGGAGCTCTGGCTCTGGCCTCCTCAGAAATATCTGCCTCCACCTCCTTTTCATCTGGAGAAATCATCCCTCGGCCCAGCTGGATCAGTTCACGTTCCTGTGAGACACTTCTGTGGCTCCTGGCAAATGCAAGACCAAGCTTGTGGCTCTGAGACCCAGGCTATGGCTCTGCTGACCTGCTAGCCTGCTGTGTCACCTCTCTCAGATCTGGCAAACTCTCTGGAACCCTTTCAGTTCAGTGGCTCATCCCCACCTCCAGGCCTTTGCACATGCTATTTCCCCTCTTGCCACACCCACCCCATTCTTCAAAGCTAACCTCATTGCACTGATCTTTCAGCACTGAGCACAGACTCTTTAGCCTGGTGTTGGGGCCTCCCTAATTTAGGCTATGCCCATCCCCCACACCACAGGCTCCTCTTTCTCCTTGCTTATGCCCCAAGTACCAAATCACTGTCATTTCCAGATATACCTCCTTGCCACTTGCCTTCTTTCCTTGGCACATGGTTTGGATCTTTTGGGAGCTGGATTTATTGATGCAGAGACTACTTCAGTGTTTCCAGTCTGCACCGACTGACCCCCCAGGATGATCCCTGAATGCGGGGCCAAGATACACTCCCTCCGTAAGGGAGTAAATTTTTATGGGCACACAGAGTGAGATGGGAAGGAAAAGTCTACACTCCACACTCTAGGCTCTTCACTCACCCAGGATTGTAGGCTAGAAATGAGCTGGAGGCAGATCAGAGCAGGGAGGTAAAGTTCTGACTGTGGAGATGCCCCAGATCATCGATGGAGGCCCCCATTTGTGTGGGAAAGAGCACTTCAAGGCCAGAAGTCAGTGTTGGGGGAACACAAAGGGCATGGAGGGGCTTCTGATGGCTAGCTGGCCCCAAGTTCAAACATATGGGCAACAAAGGGAAGACTCTGATTCTAAAGGGCAACAAAAGGAAGACTGATTCTAAGAGAACTTTAAAATGGTTCTCTTAGGGCTACTTTTTCAAAGGCAAAAAAACCCCAAACCAAACAAAAACCCCAAAACAACAACAAAATACCAACAAAAAAACCCCCACACAGATTCTAAGAGAACTTTAAAATGGTTCTCTTAGGGCTACTTTTACAAAGGCAAAAAAACCCAAACCAAACAAAAACCCCAAAACAACAAAAAACAACAACAACAAAAAACCCCACACAGATGCTATGAGAGGCAGCACAGAATTGTGGTAGTTGAGAGCAGGGACTCTAGAGCCAGACCATACAGGCTCAAGTCCTGGCTTTGACACTGTGCGTGTGTGTGTGTGTGTGTGTGTGTGTGTGTGTGTGTGTGTCTGTCTGTCTGTCTCTCTGTGTGTGTATGCATGTGTGAGAGAGAGAGAAAAAAAAAAGAGAGAGAGTTTTGATAATTCTTTATGTATTTTGTATACAAATTATTGTTTTATTATTTTCCAGTTATAGTTGGCATATTTATTATGTTATACTATATTACATTATATTATATTATTATATTAGTTTCAGGTACACAACATAGTGATTAGACATCTATGTAACTTACACAAAGTGAACACCTGGTAAGTCTAGCATCCCTCTTATACTATACATAGTTATTACAATATTATTGCATATTTCCCTATGCTGTACTTTACATCCCTGTGACTATTTTTATTACTGGCTATTTCTGCTTCTTAATCCCTTTCACCTTTTTCACCCATCTCCTCAATCCCCTTCTCATCTGGCAACCATCAATTTGTTCTCTGTGTCCATGAGTCTTTCTTTTGTTTTCTTTGTTAATTTATTTTCTTTTTCAGATTCCACATACTTGTAAGTGAAGTCTATGCTATTTGTTTTTGTCTGACTTATTTAATCTATCATAATACCCTCTAGGTCCAACCATGTTGTCACAAATGGCAAAATTTCACTCTTTTTTATGGCTGAGTAATGTTCCATTGTATATATGTACCACACCTTCCTTATCCATTCATCTATTGATGGACACTTAGGTTGCTTCCATATCTTGGCTATTGTAAATAATGCTGTGATGAACATAGGGGTGCATACGAGATCTGACAATTAAGTTTGTGAACTCATCCTAGAAAAAGTGCTACACGCCTCATTGCTGAATGTCACTACGGTCACCTTTGAAGTGCTCCTCTTGGGAAGCTACGCACTGATGCCAGCGCCTAGTCCATCCTTCAAAGCAATTTTGTAACTCTGTTTCTGAAATGGCCATCAGAGCTGTCGTCATATTACTCTTGATATCCTGAATATCATCAAAATGTCTTCCTTTCAATATTTCATTTATCTTTGGGTAAAGAAAGAAGTCATTGGGGGCCAGATCACGTGAGTAGGGAGGGTGTTCCAATACAGTTGTTTGTTTACTGGCTCCCCCACAGACAGTGTCATGTGAGCTGGTGCATTGTCATGATGCAAGAGCCATGATTGTTGGCGAAAAGTTCAGGTCGTTTTCATCTAACTTTTTCACGCTTCCGAATAGTCGATTTGGTTGACTCTTTGTCCAGTTGTTACAAATTCTTAATGAATAATCCCTCTGATATAGAAAAAGGTTAGCAACATCATTGCAACAAGTTCACAAACTTAATTATCAGAACTTCGTATGTCTTTTCAAATTAGTGTTTTGGGTTTCTTCAGATAAATACCCATAAGTGGAATTGCTAGGTCATACAGTAGGTCTATTTTTAATTTTTTGAGGACCTTCCATTCTGCTTTCCATAGTGGCTGCTCCAATTTGCAAACCCACCAACAGTGCATAAGGGCTCCCTTTTCTCCACATCCTCGTCAGTACTTGTTTGTTGATTTACTGATGATGGCAATTCTGACAGGTGTGAGGTGATATCTCACTGGGTTTTTATTTGCATTTCTCTGATGATTAGTGATATTGAACATCTTTTAATGTGTCTATTGCTGGACTTGCTAAATGACTTTGGTGTATGACCTTGGGTAAGTCACCTACTCTCTCTGTGCCATGCTTTCCTCAAAAGTGCAAAATGGAAATAATAATAGTGCCTACCTCATGGGTGGTTGATGTCAGGGATTAAATGAGTTAATACATGTTCTAAACCCTTGTTTAGAACAGCGCTATAGTAAATACTTTTACAATCAGCTGGAGAATGGGTGAATAAACTTGGCTCATTTATGCTACAGAATATTATACAACATTCAAAAAGAATAAACCAGATCTAAATGTGTCCATAGAGATGGATAGTTACAGTTTGGGTGACAAAGAATGCTGCAAATTAATGCACACAATATATAATTTATGAAAAAACATAAAATGATAACATATGCTTTCTATGGAAATATATATGTAGATTAATAGAATAAGTTATATTAATATATATGTTAATTAATAGGAAATGGTCTAGAAGGATATAAAATGTTCCAGTATTTGTGATGGTGTGTGGGAGGTGAGGGATTTGAAATGGGGGATGGTGGGTATGGAGGACTTTCCCTTATCTGCAGCGTTCAAAAGGAGAGTGTAATTACTTGCATGATGACAACTGAATTCACAAAAAGAAATGGTAGCGACTATTGGAGAAGGGGTATGAGATTACAGTCCTGCCTGGGGTGGGGTGCAGCAAGGAATGTGCCAGAATCTCTGTAAAAGAATATCTAGTTTGAAAAAGCACTTCTGTATCATAGAATAATGTAATATTTGGAAACGAAAGGAAATTAGTTATTTTTCTTGTAATAGAAACTACAGGAAGTAGAGTTAAACAAATCACCAGGCAGTGAATCTTAGATTTAAAAAGACAGAGATTCTGATGTGGGGCCAGGGGCCAGCTTTGTCTTGGCATGCTGCATGTCGCTGTGATCCTTGAGCCTCTTCTGTGGAGTGGGCTCACCCCCTTTTGTACAGCAGATGCTGAGGCATTGAGGGACAGTGAGTTGCCCAGGTCACACAGCCGCAGCAAGAGGCAGGTACGACAGGGACCCAGATCCATGTTGCTCAACCTCTAGTCTGTGCTGGGTGTTTCCACTGCACCACTGTCTCTGCAGAGGGGAAGGCCTGAGGTCAGGATGGTAGGCACCAGAACTCCATGTTCATCTGTGGCACTAGTTTCCTTTTTTATTATTCTTAATAACAAGCAGGCCTCTACTTTATTGAACATTGACATGTGCAAAGAACCTTGTGAACCACATCTCATAAATCTTGCAATAACCCCAGGAGGCAGGCCATGGTAGATTGATTACAAAAATGTCTTCAGTTCCTCACCCTCCCTGTACCCATGCCCTTTGAGATGTGATGCAGCCCCTTCCATCCAGGGTTGGAGTCCATCCCCCCACCCCTTGCCCTGCCCCCCGACTCTGGGCTGGCCTGGGTCTTGATTTCACCAATAAAATGTGGCAGAAGTGACAGTGTTCTCGTTTCCAGCCTAGATCTCAAGAGGCCGTGTTCATTTCCACTGTGGCTCCTGGAACTGCCCAGCTGCCTATGTGAACAAGCCTGGGCTAGCCTGCTGGAGGATGAGAGACAGGTGGCCTGGTCTCTCTGACATTGCCCCAGCTGACAGCCATGTCATCAAGCATGTGAGTGAGTCACAGGTCAAGCCAAGCTGCCAGGTGACTGCAGAAGCATGGGCAATACAGTAAGTCCTCACTTAACAGCCTCTGTAGGTTCTGCGACATATAAGAAAACCAATTTTACCAGAAGCTAATTGATATAAACAAGAGTTAAGTTCTTACAGTAGCTCATCAACATTATAACAAAACAATGTTGAACAAAAGGACATTATTGGAGGAACTCATTTAAATGGTTGATTTTTAAAGCTTCTATTTTGGGGTGTTTGTTAGGCAGCCCTTTTTGTGATAATACACAGTTGATGCAACATTGCTCAGACTCCCCCCCACCCATACTGATAAGGAAGCTGATCCCAGACAGACTGGGTCACCCTGACGTGGCTGGGCTTGACCCCAGTCTGAATGACCACACTTTGAACTACTGATTTGCCTGGGGATACTTCAGGTTTCTTCCTTTGTGTCAGTGTCATCTCCAGCATACAAAAAAAGGTTCTCTTTCCTGCCCTGCCTGTTTCTCCCACTGTATTTCAAGGCTACAAGGATAATTCACCTGTGAAGATGCCCTGGGGATTCTCCACCATCCCCTTGCCTTCTTCTCTCATTTGCATCTTGGGGAAGAGGCCCCTGCTTGCTTTCCTTCTGCAGGTCAGGTTGGCTGCAGGGAATCAGATTGGCAGGAACATGGGACTTTACTGAGTAACTATAGGGATAGGGAGCCCCCTTGAATTTAAATGCTACCTCTGTACCTTACAGAGAAGAATCCCACCCACAACCTGCTACCATGTAATTATCTGGTGAATTATTCTATGGAGGTCTCATGGTAAGTATGCGAGGAGTCAGAAATCACTGGTTCTTCCCATCATTACAATCCAGGAATTACCTTTCATTGTATAAATCTGCCACGCAGCAGTGGTGGTTCTAAGCTGTGCAGTTCCCCTGCACTTGCCAGCAGCACCCTGTGCCTTACTTCCTGCCCACCCAAGAGCAGGTTTGTAGGGACAGAGTCCCAGAGAGCAGTTTCCAGGTTCTCAGCCTCACGTGGAAAGGTGCTGGCTCGGGTAGTAGATGGCCATCAGCTGTAACCAGTTAGCCATTAGCCACTGATTTAACTGCCATGGCAATGCTGGCAGATTGGTTAGTTGGCAGAGAAGCAGATGGCAGGTTGCGGATCCTGTGGCTCCTGCTTCCTGTATCTCCGACCCAGCCGCCAGAGAGACTATAGTGGTATGAAACCCCATCCATGGCTCTCTTGGTGTTCTTTTTTCGCCTCACCATATCCTGCATTCTTGTGTGGGGAGCGGGACCAGAGACCCTGTGGGGACAGAGCCAGGAATGCAGTTTCCAGGCTCTCAGCCTTATGTGGAAAGGTGCTGGCTCAGGTCATAAATGGCCATCAACTGTGATTGGATGGCCATCAGTTGTGGCTAGTTGGCTGTCAGCTGTAACCAGTGAGCCATTGGCCACTAATATAACTGCTGTGGCTACGCTAGTAGCAAATGGGGGCTAGCAAGAAGATGGTGGCTGGCAAGTGTGGATTGCAGTTAGCACAGCGGAGTGTGGCAGAGTGTGGATTGTGGATTCTGTGGCTTCTGCTTCCTGTGTCTCCAACCCAGGCACCAGTGAGAGTACAGTGGTATGACTCCCTGTGGGGACAGAGTCCCAGAGAGCAGTTTCCAGGCTCTCAGCCTCACGTGGAAAGGTGCTGGCTTGGGTAGTAGATGGCTGTCAGCTGTGGCTAGTTGCCCGTCAGCTGTAACCAGTTAGCCAATTAGCCACTGATATAACTGCCACGGCTGCGCTGGTTGGTGAGAGAGTTGAGAGAGAGTTGAGTTGAGTTGGTTGGCCGGCAGAGAAGCAGATGGCAGGTTGCAGGTCCTGTGACTCTAGCCTCCAGTGAGACTATAGTGGTATGACTCCCCTACCTATGGCCCCGTGGGTGTTTCTTTTTGGCCTAGCCACATCCTGCATTCTTATGTGGGGAGCGGGACCAGAGACCCCACAGGTCACCTCACATGACAAATGGCACAGTGAGCAGGGTATGGTGCCGACCAAAACTTACCGAAGGATGGTGGAGCAGTTTGTGCATGTAAAAGCTCAGTCTGGGGAAGCTCATGAGGAGCAGCGCCAGAGACGGGGAGCGCACCCTACCTGGGAGAGACGTGACCCCTCGGTGAAATGGTGGCCCTCTCGGTCATGCCGCCCTGTTGGGCATAGCAGGCATTACTGGCTTTTTGGTGGGCTGCTGCTGTAGGCTCTGAGGGTTGTGGACATCTTACACCGAGGCTTCCACCCACTCAGACACGTGGCACGGCGAGCAGGATCCCGACCAGGTAGGAATGGCGTCTGACTCTGGGCAGGAGGACAGGTGGCCCCACATAGTGTGTGGTATCCGGTGGCCACTGTTCTCAGGAGTTGGACCCCCAAGGACGGGTGGGAGGACATGGACGGCTCTCCAGCCAGCGTGGAGAGGGCCCTGCAGGCTCTGGCTGAGTGGTTGCTGGAGGAGGCAAAGGCTACAGCCGGCCGCGTGGGCTGGATGTTCCTCACGGCCTTGAGTCTCAACATGAAAAATGTGCTTAATGAAATGGCCCAGGAGCCAGACCAGGTGTCCTGGTGGGAAGCGCTGGAAGCTCGAGTCCAACTGTTAGAAGAGGGGCCCCACAGTGGAGACTCTGAGGCAGAAGCGGAGAAAGCGAGTGGAGACAATGTAGCTCCCAATCCCCAAGTCCGACCAATCTTCAAGCAAAGGGTAAAACGTGAGCAACCTTTGGGCCCTGGGGGCGTTGCTGCAGGCAACCCAGCTGTGACTGAGTTCACAACCCACACCCTTTACACTCCCACTGAGTTGCAAAAGCTGAGGAGGTGGTACCTACAGCGCCCTGGAGAGCCAGTCTCGGCTTGGCTACTACATTTATGGGATGAGGGAGCAGAAAACATTCTCTGCACCTCAGGCAAGATGGAAAAGCTAGCCTTCGTGACAGTGCATCTGTCCCTGCGACAAAGGTTACAGAACTGCCATAGGTTGGCCCACGACCAGGGCAACCACTCTCTAATGGCGTGGCTCACGGCTGCGGTACGCACCGTATGGGGACAGGCTGGCGAGCTGCCAGACACTGTGAGTCAATGGCAGTCATATATGGAACTTACACAAATAATCCGTGAAATGGGTATGAGACATGCTATTTTTAACCTCAACATGCAGGGCCCAGATGACGAGCTTTTTACTGCCAGCATTAGAGATCTGGTTTTGGATACTGCACCTGTGAGGGCTTTTGGATCCTTGGTTACGATTCTTACACCCTATGTGGGACGACGGATCCATGAAGTTACAACTGCCATGGCCACCCTAGGGGATGTTTAAAGCCAGCTGCAAAGGAAGTTAAAACAGGAGGTCCGCGCAGTTGAGACCTGGAACCCCAAATCAAAAGTAAAGGGGCGAGGTCGCGGGCCTCAGAGAGTAGCACGCACACAGATGTGGCGTGATCTCGTGGCATCAGGGGTCGATCGGGAAAAAATTGACCGACAACCCAATGCACTCTTGTTGAAACTTTGGAAACAGTTGCGTCCAGAACAGCAATTCCGGAGAAGCCTAAGGGAGAAGTTTGGGAAAGCGCGACCCATGTCCCTCCAGGACTTCATGCGGCCACTTGAGGCTGACCCCTTGCAGCTTGATTAGGGGTGGGGCCAAGGTACCCGGTCAGAGGGGACAAGCAGGGACCGGAGGCCCCACGTGGAACTGTCCATACATTGGTCCCCTTCGAATGTACAGAGGGTTTTGGCTCTAGTTGACACTGGTGCTGACTGCAGTCTCGTTTATGGGAATCCAGAACTGTTCTCTGGATCAGCAATCTGCATTGATGGCTATGGGGGAAAAACTGACTGTGAAAGCCATTTCCTTACCACTGGGTATAGGAAGGCTTCCTCCTCGTACCTACAAGGTGTATGTCTCCCCCATTCCGGAGTATATTCTAGGGGTGAATGTGCTACATGGCCTCAGCTTACAGACGTCAGTAGGAGAGTTCTGTCTCCGGATCTGGGTGGTGAAAGCGGTAACATGCGGGCATGCTCACCACCCTCCTCAAGTGTTGCCACAGCCCTGGCGCTTGGTTACAGTGCGACAGCACCACCTGCCAGGAGGACAGGAGGAGATTGGTTGTACAGTATTGGAATTGGAAAAAGCACATATAGTGAGGCCAACGCACAGTCCCTTTAACTCCCCAGTATGGCCTGTCAAGAAGCCAGATGGGACCTGGTGAATGACTGTGGACTATAGGGAGTTAAATAAGGTGACGCCACCCTTGCACGCTGCAGTGCCTTCAATTCATGATTTGATGGATCGTCTGACTATCCGCTTGGGGACATATCACTATGTAGTGGACTTGGCCCTGGCAGGTCAAAAGCCCCCACTGTCGGTGGTTGGGTTTGATAGCCCCATGGGGGACCGGTTTGACTCATGATTTGCAAGTGACGCCAGGGGTGGTGGCTGAGTGGCCACCGCAAGTGACTGTAGTATACAGAGGTCCCGATACCGGGATGATTTTGTGAGGAAACTATGTGCTCTCACTATGGCCTATTATGGGGTCCCCTGTTCTGTTGCATGTTGAAACTATGCAAGGGACCCCAAGTACTGCCATAAAGGTCTGGTACCACAAACTGGGAAAGGTGCCAGTGGCAGTGACCCTCCTTTCCCAGGACAAAAAGCTAGCACGTATCCTCCCAGATGGAAGGGCTTTGCCGTTGTTGGTTCCTAAGACTACCGTTTCTTTTCGTCCGTGGGTGTCAGTAGGCTAATATGGCACAGGGACCCTCGTGGAAGACGCTTGTCCCATAGATTGTGAGGCGAGACCCTGTAGGAGTGGAGTGTCGGGACAGAGCCCCAGAGAGTAGTTTTCAGGCTCTCGGCCTCACGTGGAGGGGTGCTGGCTCGGGTGGTGGATGGCCATCGGCTGTGGCTGATTGGCCGTCGGCTGTGGCCAGTTAGCCGATTGGCCGCTGGTATAACTGCTGTGGCTACGAAGGATTGCCGAGGATTGCCGAGGAGCTGAGCAGAGCCGAGCAGAGCCGAAGAGAGCGGAAGAGAGTTGAGGAGAGTGGAGGAGAGTGGAGGAGAGTTGTCGGTCGGTTGGCGGAAAGGCGGACGGCAGGTCACACGTCTGGTGAACCCAGCCTCCAGTGAGACCATAGTGGTATGACCCTCCTATCTATGGCTCTGTGGGTGTTCCTTTTTGGCCTCACCATATCCTGCGTTCTTATGTGGGGAGCAGGACCAGAGACCCCGCAGGCCGCCCCGCACGACAATTAGCCACTGATATAACTGCCGTGGCTTCGCTAGCAGCAATTGGGGCCTAGCAAGAAGATGGTGGCTGAGCTAGCAAGCGTGGATTGCAGTTAGCAAATGGGGTTGGTTGGTTGGCAGAAGCGGAGGGCAGGTTGCGGATAGCGTGGCTCCTGCTTTCTGTGTCTCCAACCCAGCCACTAGTGAGAGTATAGTGATATGACTCCCCTATCTATGGTTCTGTGGGTGTTCCTTTTTGGCCTCACCATGTCCTGCGTTCCTATATGGGGAGCGGGACTAGAGACCCTGCGGGCCGCCCTGCGTGACAGTTGCTGTGTCAGATTCCCCATGTAGGGTTTCCGGGTGGGATTCTCTCCCGATCTCATGAATTTTTTTCGCTTTCCTGTTCCCGAATCCCGAGAAAAGTTGGTCTGGAAATCAGGAAAATCGGCTCCTTGAACTCAGGTGGTTGATAGTGTCGGCTGTCACTTTGTGGAAACGATTCATCGTGGAGAACAGAAAACAGGTTATATCTTGGGATTCGGGAATGGGAAAGCAGAAAAAATTCCTGAGAACGGACGGGAATTCCTGCTTGGAAACCCTACCCATATGTAATATGAGGTTGTTGTCAGTATTGAATGAACTAATAGACATGAGGGATTTGCACAGAGTGATTTTGAGGAAGGGCTTATTTCTAAGATGATGGTATTTAGGGCCAGAGGCTGGATCTCTGAAATGATCAGCTAGAAGGATAGAAGTGGGTCCAGAGCAGGTTGTCAATCAACCAGGAGTGGTGGTGCCCAGAGAGAGGTGACAGATGGGTCAAGAGTGATACTGTGTTAAGGTCCAGCTGGCTGGCTGCCACTTGAAAAAGTTAAAAATTGAGAGACAAGGTTGGTGGAAAGAAAAGCAGGTTTATTCAGAATGCCGACATTCTGGGAGGATGACGGACTTATAGGTACACAGGAAGAAAAACAAAAAAAAGGGGTAGTTGTTCAGGCAGGTCAGAGGGCTGATATTGCTTCCTGGGGTCTGGTCTGTGTTTTTTTTTTATAGCTTTTTTTTTTTTTTTAATTAAAGTTTATTGGGTGACAATTGTTAGTAAAGTTACATAGATTTCAGGTGTACAATTCTGTATTACATCATCTATAAATCACATTGTGTGTTCACCACCCAGAGTCAGTTCTCCTTCCATCACCATATATTTGATCCCCTTTACCCTCATCTACCATCACCCTCCCCCCTTACCCTCTGGTAACCACTAAACTATTGTCTGTGTCTATGAGATTTTGTGTCTCATTTGTTTGTCTTGTTCTTTTGTTGTTTTTGGTTTATACACCACATATCAGTGAAATCATATGGTTCTCTACTTTTTCTGTCTGACTTATTTCGCTTAGCATCATACTCTCAAGATACATCCATGTGGTCACAAATGTTCCTGTATCATCTTTTCTTACCGCCGAATAGTATTCCATTGTGTATGTATACCACAACTTCTTTATCCATTCATCTATCGAAGGACATTTTGGTTGTTTCCATGTCTTGGCCACCGTAAACAAAGGTGCAATGAACATTGGAGCACACTTGTCTTTATGGATAAATGTTTTCAGATTTTTTTGATAGATACCTGGGAGATGGATTGCTGGGTCATATGTCAATTCTACTTGTAATTTTTTGAGGAACCTCCACACTGCCTTCCATAAGGGGCTAATATCCAAAATATACAAGGAACTTATGCAACTCAACAACAAAAATAAACAAACAACCCAATTGAAAAATGGGCCGAGGACCTAAAGAGAGATTTCTCCAAAGAGGACATACAAAATGGCAAATAGACATATAAAAAAATGCTCAGCATCACTAATCATCAGAGAAATGCAAATAAAAACCACAATGAGATATCACCTCACCCCAGTTAGAATGGCTATCATCAACAAGGCAAATAGTAACAAGTGTTGGAGAGGCTGTGGAGAAAAAGGAACCCTCATACACTGGTGGTGGGAATGCAGACTGGTGCAGCTATTATGGGTCTGGTCTGTTTTAAGATAATGTTATCTCTGGACTTGGACTCAGAGTCAGCCATCGTGGCCTGGGGCTTCATGTGTCACCAGTAAAAACCGCAAGGGAGTTGCAAATCAGATTTCAGTCTGGGTGCCTGAAGATTAACAAATTGCCCTTTCCAGGTTAGGATTCTGCTGATTAAATAGATTAATATGTAGACTTAGGAAAGGGAACAAAACAGAATTTTTAAGTCAATTAGTGAGGGGAGAAACAAAGAGAAAACTGCTGAATATTAGGGTAGATCTAACTGCAAACTAGCTAAGTCTAATTCTGTTATTGATTTATCAAATTTAACTCTTACAAGAGGATGACTGGAGGCTGGATATGCTGGAGGTGGGGTTCATGCTTGGGGCTGACCTGTCACCTATTCCAAGTGGATGCCTGGCTCATTCAAAGAGAATCCCCATATACCTGGAATTCAGCCCCACTGAGGAGATAGGCAGAGCTCGATTCTCAGTGGTGGCATCTCTTCCAAGCATGAAGCCAGACAGAGTTGATGAAGGCCAAGGGTGAGGAGCTGGAGGAGAAGGGAAGTAACAAAGGAGAATCTGGAACAGGGCTCATACATCCCACTCTTGTTTGCCAGTCTGGCACACCAATGTCAGCATCCCATTTCCATTGTTAATTTCACTGGTGGCCTTTGGCAAATAGCTTTGCTTCTCTGAGCTCTGGGGGAAAATAGCTGTGCCCGCCTATGAAGGCTGTTGAGATCATGCAGGCTGCTAACATATGTAATGTGCACACAGAGGCGTTCAGCCAATGCCCTTTAAAAACACAATGAGCCAGGCTTCTTCTCCCTCCATAGCTTTGAGATCTGATTCATCAGCCTCTCACATTTCCTCTCCTCCTTGAAGGGTCTCTTCTGCAGGTTCTAGGTGAGACTGGCTGGGATACCCACATTATTGGGCATGAGGTAGGAGCTGCCCCCAGCCCCACAGGACCAGAGCTGGCAAAGTCTGGCTGTGGAGTGGACTCCAGAAACCCAGTTTTTATCTCTTTCTGGACCCAGCACCTCCACGCCCCAATGAATGTGGGCACGTTTCTTGTGGTGGGGGCTTAGCCATGTTGCAGTCTGTTGGCACAACTGGGTAACTCTAGTTACAGGATTTGGTCCCTGCCAATATGCTATTCACTCCTTCTCCTTCACACGCTCTGTCCGTTCTCTCCTGGGCCCCCACGGTTGCCTGTTGAGCTCTTGTATGTCCGCTCTCGGTGGCCTGCACATCCTGCTCAGAGCACTGATGTCTCTGGCTCGTCTGTCTACTTCTCTGCCAGGCTCTTCCTGCTCTGCTAGCTGCAGGGGGCAGGCACCTATCTTTAGAGGTCCAGGGCTGGTACCCAGGCAGGGTCCAGCATATGTGGGCAGAACTCACAGAAAAGGAGAGAGTTGCTTTGTGTCTCAGACTCCTCCAATCATGCTCCCTCCCCCTGTTCCATTTCCTCTTCTCTCCTCCTTTTGAGCTTGCCTGTGGTCTGTGAATGGCAATCTGAGATTCCCCACTGAGCTTCATTCCTTTTCAGTCCACTCTCCCTTCCATTGCTTCATCATTCTAGTCAGGCTGAGACATAGACTGAATGAGGCAGCTGCTCAATTCGAGCCTGGTACAAAGAGTATTTTGATGTTTTCATTTCTTTCTAGTTCAATAATTCGAGAAAACAGATTTGGTGCTAGTTCCAAAGGCTAACTACTTTTAAAAACTTTGTATTGGTTAAAAAGTATATATGAGGTGTGGGGTGTGAGTGACAGTGGGATCCTGAAGTGGGGGTGCTGCTCTGTCCAGAGGGCTAGCTTATTCCAGCTCCCAGACTGCTCTCCGCCACACATCCACACCCTGAGTTGTTCACCATTCAGGCAAACCAGCTAAAGTTTCATTCCTGGAAAGTCATATCCAGGCCAGAGCTCAGAGCTGCCCAGGAACAAAGGAGCAAATCCAGAGACCACTGATGCAGTGGCAATTAGCAGTTGAGGTGCTCTCCGTGGTGCTGAAAGGGGCTCTTCTAGGATTCCCCTCCCTGCCCCTACCATTCTTGGAGCAAGTGAATCCTAAATTATCTGATGTACTTTTATCCAGCAGATATTGACTGAGCTCCTAACACAGGCTACCTTTGTGCTAGGTACTTGGGACCCATCTTCAAAATAGTGAAATAAGTGTCTGCCTGCAAGGAGCTCACAGGCTAGTGAGAACGTACAGCAACCCCATAAAGCATGAGAAGTGTTATGGTTGAGGGATGGCTGAGCCATGGGAGAAGGCATTGCAAGAATGTCTAGCCCAGATTTGTGGATCAGAGATGATTTACTCAATTGAGGCAATATCTCAATTGAAATCTAGTGATCAGGATTTAGCTCAGTGAAGACAAACTAAAGAGAGTTCCAGATGGAGGGAACAGTGCAGTGGTTAAAGAATACAGGCTCTGGGACCATTTGCACCACTAACTAGTTATGTGACTTAGGCAATGTACTTATCTTTCTGTGTTTCAGTTTTCCCACCTGCAAAATATAATACAAGTAAAAATATACACTTAGGGTTGTTGTGAGGATGAAATGCTTTTAATAAATGCTAGTGCTTAGAATTGGGACTGGAATATAGAAAATGTTAATGAAGGTTGCTCTGACTGGTACAAAGGCTCAGAATTGAGGGGAACACAGTTGCTAGGGACCATGGACTACTTGGCAGTGGTTTGGGAGGTGGGCAGCAGTGAGGCCTGAGTCTGCACAGGGACCAACGCCAGAAGTACAGGAACTTGGGGGCCATATGGGAGCTGGATTTCACTCTTAGGGCAGTTGGGATCATCAGAGGATTGGCTGTGTGGAGACTGGGCTGAGTGGGAGACCCCAAAAGTAAATTGTGTGTGTGTGTGCGTGTGTGTGTGGGGGGTGTTGTGGATGGTGGGCAGTTAGGGAGATGTCATCCAGCCAGGAGCAGATATATGGGTTGAGGAGCAGGGACTGGCTGAGACCACTCCCACATCTCTAGCTTTGGTGACAAGTGGATGTAGGGGACATGCATAACTGTGGTCATACATCTTTTAAAAGGCAGTCTTTGTTTTTCATGTCCTTTTTTTCGTGGTTCTCCTTCCCCCCACATAGGTTTCTGTGAAGAAATCCCACATTAAGAACCTAGCATGTGATAGAAGGAGAACTGACTCTGGGTGGTGAACACACAATGGGATTTATAGATGATGTAATTCAGAATTGTACACCTGAAATCTATGTAATTTTACTAACAATTGTCACCCCAATAAATTTAATAAAATAAAATTAAAAAAAAAGAGAAATTTGCTGTAAAACTAAAAAAAAAAAAAGAACCTAGCATGTATCCTTCTGTTTTTTTTCCTTTGCATTAATAAAATCCTATACTGACATACATAGCTATACATATTCACTTACAGAGTATTTTGGCCATTGTTTTATAAAAATGGGATCATATTACACATACTTACCTTCAAATTGTTTTTCTTCCTGAACAGTACCTTACAGAAATCTCTTTGAGTGGAGAGTTAATTAAATTTTTTATAGGTTGCCTAATATTCCGTGGCATAACTATACCTCCCCTCTTATCCCCATCATGTCCACCTACCGGTTTTCGCTGCAGTTCCTCTGGCCTCACCAAGCCCTGGAACACAACATGACATTTCACAGGTCCATGGCTGGGTGCAGCTTGTTCCGTTTGCCCAGCCTGATTCACATGGCTAACTCCTACTCATATTCTCAAGATTCGTCTGCAGTCTGTTTTCCAGAAGTGCAGGCCAGTGGAGCTGAGGGGAGTGTGTGTGTGTGTATGTGTAGGGGGCAAAGCGGTCATGGGGCAGGTGGATAGACAATTTATGTGGGGCCTCTGAAGCTAGGTAGAATTTGGTCTTGATCCCAGAGTGGGAGTGGCTCCTGGAAGGTTTGAAGCAGGAGAATGACTTGTGTTAAGAAGCCCCTTTGTGTTAAGAAGTCCCTGGCTAGGCATAGGGAGCTTGTGGAGATCTGCCTAGGACCCCTAGAGCCCTCCTCTCTCCCCCAGGCCCCCATTCTACCCCCTTTCTCTTTGGGCACAGACCATCCATCTTCTGTTCCTCTACTGCTGTCAGGATGGGCCCTCACCCCACTGAGGTCCCCTGCTTCTCAGATGACTGGACTCCACAGCTGCCCCCTACAGGAAGCAGCGAGGGAGTAACAAAGTCACCAGCCACCACAGTGGGACTCACTGGGAAGGTTCTGGTTCACCCACTGCTGAGGTACTGTCTCTGGGCTCTGTCTCCCTACTTCCTCTCTGGTAAACTCTGATGCATTATTCTACACCTTGATTTCCGGGGGAGGCAGCCCTACCCCACCTGGGCTTCTATTCCCTTGGCGCTGAGAGTGGACGGGGTTAGGTTGGGTGGCCTCCCTAGGTTCTGAGACTCCAGAGGCCACTGCTAGGGTTCTAGAAAGATCAGTTTCACCCCCGCCCCCCACCCTCATCAGAGGTGATACATCAGCAGTTCACAGGTGAGGGTGCCCGCCAAATACACTAATGTGAGGTGGGATAGGGCCAAACTTTTTGTTTTAATGGTCCCATTTTACTGCTAAGGTTACTTGGCTTTTATGGCACAGAATGCTGGCTTTCTAATTACAATAGGGATATAGAGTTTCCTTTTTCAATAAATGTATTTAAGCAAAGAAATATATTAAGGAAATACCCACTTAAGGCACTAGTCGGGATGGGTGAGTGAAATTGCAACACTCTTAGCTGGGAAATGCCAGCGGGTGGCTTGTGGGACAATCCCATCTACCCCCTCAACCCCCACCCCCAAAACACACACACACACACACACACACACACACACACACACACACACACACTGTTTTGCAAAGCTATGGAATCGTAGAGCATTCCCATAGAAAAACCTGAATTTTCTGGCTCCTTTTGAAAAATCTGAAAACTCGGCAAAGTCAGGCACGGGCTCCTCCAGAGAGGGGTTCGCTGGCTGAAAGCAGCCTCCTCTTGCCAGGGCCAAACGCCATCTCCTGTCTCAGTCCTCCCCAGCTTTTTTCACGGACTGCGCTACTTGCCTTCCACCTAGGTCCCAGGAGACAGTGCGGGCTGGGAGAGAGGGACACGGAGAATGGAGGTAGGGCTAACAGCATCCTCCTGGGGTAGGGGGTCCCTGGTTCACCCCTCGGACTCGGACTGCGCCCTAGGAGGGCAGCCTGCATCCATAGGCTTGGTTTTTGGTCCTGGTGCCGGCACTGGCTGGCTTAGGGTCTCCCCTGCTCCTTCTGATCTGTTTCTGGGCCTCAGTTTCTCCCCTGCACAGCATGTGCCCGCCCGGGAGCTGCCGGGCGCGATGCTGGGCGCCACGCTGTGTGCTCTGCAGTCAGACCCTACTGGGGCGGCAGGGGGCGCTCTCGGCCCATGGCAACGTGCTCCAGCCTCAGGACAAAGGCCAGAGGTGCAGCGGGCTGCAGTGCTGGGGCTGTGACATCCGTGACCCGGGTGTACTCAGCTACGGTAGGAGTAGGAACCAGGCCCATGCCCACCCCCTGCCGCGCGTGGCCCTCAGCGCTGTCTGCAGTCCTTCCTTCGTTTTCATCCCTCTCGTTTCTCTTTGCCTTTCCTTTGCATTTCTCCCCTTCCCTCATTTCTCTGTGTCTCAGTCTCTTCCACTCCATCTGTTTTGCACCTCTCTTCTTTACCCCTGGATCTCTCTGTGTCTTACTATGTCTCCTGCCTTGTCTGTGTCTCTGACTCAAATCGGGGTGGTCCTGTCTCTTTGTGCCCCAGGGATCTGCGGTGGTACCCTCTTTGTGTCTCTGGTGGTCTTCTCTTCTGGAGCGGTGGCTCTGAGATCTCTTTAGTAAGGGTTGAGATTGGGGGAGGGGATGCAAGAGCACAGCATGGGCCTCCATCTCCCACTGCCTGTCACAGGTACCTTCTGGAAACAGTCTCTGAGCCGCCCTGTCTGCCTGCAGACTGGTCTTCATGAAAGCACTCGTTCTTAATTGGGTTCCCCCTCTCTTCCCCACCAACTCCTTGAATTGCTCAGGGATAGTGTGAGAGGCTGGGCGCCAGACCCACATAGTTCACTCTTTGCCAGGTTTTAAGATAAAGATTTGGGAGCTCCTGGTGGCTGAAGGCAAAGCTGGTGCTGCATGGAGGTGCCCTACATTGAGCAGGAATTGCTAGGCCCTGGTACCACTGCCATGCTCAGTTTTTGACTAGTGAAGAATGCGCCTTGGCCTGCAGCAATGGTGGGCTCTGAAGGCACAACAGCTGGAAGTTGGTGGCTAACTGCTGCCCTCCAGGTAGGTTCTCTCTGGGAGAAAAGTGCACAGATCAGAAGCCAGCCAGACCTGCTGCTTCCTAGTTGGGTGATCTTGGGCAAGTGTCTGCACCTCAGTGGCCTCATCGATAAATTACCAGACATTGTCTTGAGGATTTGAGGTCCTGAAGGTAAAGTGTCTGGCAGAAACTTGGCAATAGACACATTAAAAAGGTGGCTGCGTTTATATATATATATATATATATATATATATATATATATATATACATACATACATATATATATGTATATAATATATATATGTATATATATATATATATATATATATATATATATATATATATATATATATATATACATGTATATATAAAATCTTTTCATTTGAAGAATTAGTATATCTCCCACCCTTCCCTCTACAGGGACTAATAAGACTCCATGAATGGCCCTGTACCTTTGTTTCCTTATCTGTAAAATGGGACCAATAATAGTATATTCTTCACTGGGCTCCTGAGTGAATTACAATGGATGGTGTATGCTGAGCCCTCAGTACTGACAACGCATAACCAATGGTGATTCCTCTCCTTCCTTCTCTTATTTATGTCTTTTAGCATTTGGTTGCTTACCATGACCAGGTACAAGCCAGGCCAGCCATTAGCTCATTTTGTATTTGCAACATTTGCAGATGGGGAGACTGAGCACAGAGAGATTGGGTGACTTTCCCAAGGTTGTCAGCTGGAAGATGGCAGAACTGGGATTTGGTCCTGAGCTGTCAGGTTCTTGGCACTATCCAATGAAATCTAGTATCCAATGCTGTTAATGTTATTGTTGTGCGGGATTCAAAGGGATGAGCCATTAACTAGGATGGGCACAGCATTCTGGCTGAGGCACAGCATATGCAAAAAGCTCAGGGGTAGGGAGCCACAGGCTCTGTCTCAGGGCCTGCAAGATGTGACTAGAGCTCCAGGCTTGCCCAGGAGCACTGGGACCCAAGAGAGAGCAGGGCCAGGGCCAGGAGCCCTGAAGGCTGAGGACTTGATCTTGTGGGCATTGGGCAGCCATGGAAGGGTCCCAAGTTGTCAGACTGGGTATGAGCTTGGGACAGGTGACAGGACTGCTGACTGCAGAATTGGGCTCCAGGTCAGGAGGGGCCCAGCAGCAGGAGGTAGAACTGGAACTACTGAAGTAACCCTCCTCCCACCATCGCATCAGGGTTGCTGCATAGAGAGGAGGAAAAGTTGGGCAGCTGGAGCTGAGGGTTCAGTGCGCCTGGCAGACGGAGCAGGTGGTTGTGTCCTTTCCTCAGGAAGATGCCCTTATGCCCATACCGGAGCCAGCCTGTTCCCTGACGGCCTCCTTCTCCATGCTGGGTCGGACCACGCGCATGGAGAAATCCAGCTCCAGACACTAAGTTGGAAATGGAGAAGGAGGAAGATGAAATGCTGCAGTTCTTCACCTGACTCCCTGAGAGTTCCAGTCCCAGCTTGGCCAAAAGCTGGTGCTATGACCTGGTGCAGTTCCCTCCCCTACTGGGCTCCTCAGTTTCCACATCATTCAGATTAGTTATTTTTTCAACACATATTTATGGAACTTCTGTGGGCCAGGCACTGTATTAGGTGTTGGGATGAATGATTCAGATAGAAATCCCTGGCCTAGTGGTGGAGCCAAAAAATAAACAAGATAAGAAAGAAAAATATATGTTAGAAGGTGATAAATACTAAGAAGGAAATATAAAGCAGAGGGAGGGTTAAGAAGTGTTGGGGGTGCTGGCATTTCAGATAGGGAAGCCAGGGCAGGTGTCACTGAGAAGATGACACTTGAGTAGACATTTGAAGGAGTGAAGATGCAAGTCCTATGGATATCTGGGGAAACGTACTCCAGGCAAAGCCACAGTATTTGCAAATATCCTGGGGCAAGAATGTGCCTGGCATCTTCCAAGAACAGCAAGGAGACCACTGTGACTAGAACAGAATGAGTGAGGGAGAGAGGACTAGGAGATGACGACAGAGGTGGGTGATGAGCATCAGGTCATCCAGGGCCTTCTAAGTCCTAGGAAGACATTGGTTTTTATTCAGAGTGGCATGAAGGTCATTAGGGTTTTGAGGAGAGAAATGGTGTGTTCGAAATTACATTTTACAAGCATCATTGTGGCTACTGTGTTGAGAATTGACTGTAGAGGGGAATCAAGGGCAGAATTGGGGAACACAGCCAGGAGGCTATTACAATAATGCAGGTGAGAGATGATTAGGGCTTGGTCTATGATTGTGGAAGTTGGGGTGGGAGGAAGGAGCCGAGTTCTAGATAAAATGAATTAGTTGAACCATTGAGCTTGAAGATTCGGCTTCTCGTTGAGTTTTGCTCACTTTGTTCTTGTTTGAAGCTGTATAATTTTCCTGTGTTGTTGAACTGAAACTTACAGTCTTACTATTTGCTGATTGATTCATTCATTTGCTACTCACTCACTGGTCTAGCACATCACTTTGTTTTATCTTCTCCATCTTAAGCTTTCTTGTTGATTGAAGTGTTAATTGTCCATCTCTGCCACTAGACGGTAAGGTCCAAGAAAATTTGGCCCTTGTCAAAATTGTTCACAACTGTGTCCTCAGAGCCTCGACTCAACCCCTGTTTGCTGAATGATTAAATGTGTCTGCCAAGAGCCTTCCTCTTCTCATGTAGGGATATGAGAGGGCCGCATCCTCCAGGTGCTCCCAGTTGAGTAGGGAACGAGATGTGTATTAGCTATGTCATCAGAGTTGGGGCAAAGAAGGAGGCACATGGGATTTGGGCCAGGAGTGGGAGGGGGTGGGGCAAGCAGTCTTTCACCTTTTGGAGCTGTGCAAGGGGTCCCCCCTAGGTTGCAAAGTCAGGAGAGGAACACAAATCAAATGGCTAGGATGAGCCCACAGAGAGCCATGGTATGAGACATGCTAGGAGCTCAGGTCCTGTCCAGAGGGCCTTCAAGTTACATTTTTATAACAGCACAAGCAGGCCTGCAAACACATCTTTTACTCTTGAGCTCCTGTGTTGTGCTTGTTGGTCTAGGCTTCTGTTGCCTTTTTGGTGTACAGACCAGCCTTGGGCTGGCACATGGCATATGTTCACTCATTAAACTGTTGACCAACTCTGTGTGATCAATACTATTGATAACATGGCCAGATGAAGAATTGGAAACAGAGAGGTTCAACAGTTCACCAACGTTGCCTGGCAAAGGAGGGCTCGGGCTGGGATTTGAGCTGATGGCTGTCTTGAATTCAGAAACAATGCTTCATCCACTTACAGTGGCTTCCCTCCAACCTGCCTTTTCTCACTGAGAGGCTGTGGAAACATGTCCATCTGCAAGCTTCCCTGCCTGCCCCACCTGGCGCTCTTCCCGCTCTGGCCCTTGGACAGCAGTCTTGGATGCCACCAGCACTTGGCGCCTGCGCCTCATAGCTCAGCTGCCGCAGATGGCTGCTCAGTGGGACTGTGCCCACCGTCCTGGTTACTGAGGAATAGATTTCCAGCCTCAGATGAGGGTCTCTGCAGGCCCCTTGTCCAGGACAAGGCCTCCTGGCAGGCAGCATTTGCAAATACAGCAGCCCTGTGGGGCAGGCGGCACCCCAGATGGCCTGAATGCGGATAGGGGGAAGAAATGCAAGGCGTTTGTTCCCCGGATCAACCAGCTGCTGCCTGGAGGCCACATGAGCCTGTGGGCATTAGTTAGCCTGGGATCTTCTGCCCAGGGTGGCCTTCACTAAGTTACTTACCCTCTCTGAGCCTCAGTGTCTTTGTCTCTGAAATGAGGGAGGAGCTTGGCTGCATAAGCTCTGAGAGCTTTTGGCTCTGACATTCTGATGCCAACCTTGCATTCACGCTGCTTTCACTGATTCTCTAGGGTGAAAAAATACACACACACGGTGCCAAAAAAAGTATACACATATTAAGAAAGGAAAACTCTGTATTAAAATTGTGATGCTCAATATATACCAATAACCGAAGATGAGTACAAGTCATGTATATACATTTTTTTGGCACCCTGGTGTGTGTGTGTGTGTGTGTGTGTGTGTGTGTGTGTGTATTTTTTTTCATTCTTTTTGCTACCACATCACAGTGAAATTAGCAACATTTAGCAATTAATGCGTTTCCCCCCAAGACTCAACTCTTAGACAAAGTTCTGAGTATTTGACTTTCATTTTAAATAGGTTACTGTCAGGAGGAATTACATAGCTCCTAAAGAAACACACAAACATTATAATTAAAGAGATGCCAATCTTAACAGGGAGCAGGAGAGGAAAGGATATGTGACAATGAGAATGGAGAGGGGAGAAGGGAGCTCAGGGCTTGGTGGGATGAGAGGATAAGCCAGCGAAGTGTTCCCATCAGGGTGGAGAGCTTGATTTCAGCGTCTGCGCCCAGACAACCACTGATAATAATAAAGACAGGGTTGGGCACCTTACAGTTTGCAAGGCACTTTAATGATCTCTCTCAGGAACCCACGATATTCCAGAAAGGCAGGTAGAAAGTCAGATAGAAATCCCTGTTCCATTTTGCAAGTGGAAAAACTAAGACCAATGGTCAGAGCCCTTACTTGGCTCCACCCCTAACCCAGGTTAAGCCTGGCTCCCGCCTAGCCTGAGCCCCGCCCCTGACCAGGCTGAGCCCAGTTAAGCTCCAGCTAAATCCATTCCCCTGGATCTAAAGTGGGTGAACTGTGAGAGTGTGGATGAACCAGAGCACACCCCTCTCCTGCTGGTGGCAGAGCTCAAGGTTCTGGGCCATGGGCCTTAGGGGAGGAGGGCTCTGAGGGGTGACTGGGAGAACCCTGGCCCATCCAGAATCCACCCAGTGAGTGGGGGTTGTAGAAGTGCTGAGGGGATCACCCTCTTGAGTGGATCCCGTGTTTCTGGGTGCACACAGAGTACAGGGTAGAGGTGGCCTCCTTCTCAGTTGGTGCTTTCCCCCACAAACACATGCTCCTGCCAGGGTGGTTCTGGGCAGACCTGCTGACTTCCTGCGGCAGGTCCCTGAGGGGTTAGTTGTCTGAGCAGCTCGGACTGGACTCCCTGTGTGACTTTGGCAGGTTTCTTTGCCCCTACACCTCACCCATATTTCCCAGGGCTGTGAATGATGTGTGAGATCATATGGAAGAAGGGCCTCAGGCCCACTGGGAGCTCAGAAAAGGTGAGCTTCTTTCCCTCTTCCCTTTGAATCTTGCCTCTTCCTTGCTGGGGGAGGCTGGTCTGCTCTCCTTTCTCCTGCCCCCATCGTGGGAGCCCCCTGACAGTCACCTCATTAGTGGAATCTCTGTAAATAACACCAACCAGTTAAGAGTTACAACAAGGTAGCTCATTAGAGGTACTCTGCATATCTCGCTTCCCAATTAGAGTTTGTGCTGGTGCAGCCACCAGGACTACGTGTGACAGGGTGCCCCTGGCATGTTGTGAGGCCTGGGCAGCCCCGATCAGCTCAAGGGAGCAGTATTGGCAGCCCCAGGACTTGAGAAGGCAGTGTACCTCCCTGCCTCACTGCAGCAGCCTGCATGGTTAGTCTCTAAGAGAACCAGGACCATGCAGGCCCCAATGCCTGGTGTGAGGGAGGGACAGCTGCTCCAGGCACCTGCAGTGGACCCTTGTTTGGTCTGCAGAGTCTGTCCCCCTATCCTGGCCCTTCTATGGTCCATTTCACCTGTGGCATTCTTGGCTCCAGATTTCTACTTCAGATTGCTCCATCAAAACTTACCTACCCTGTGTCCCTTCTCCTCAGTCTTCCTCCTGCTTCTCAGTCTTTCTTCTCTTTAGTCACCTTTATCATGGGTGACCTCAAACTTTTCCACAGCAACTTCTGGAACAACTCCTTGGATTCTGATGTCATCGGTGACAACAATGGAGGGAATTTCAGGCTAGAGAGGAAAAGAGCATCCCAGAAGACATTGTGGGATTGCAGGGATGATGACATCCGCAGGACAAATTTATCAGGTTGTGGATTTTATCCACTTTATTTTACACATGAAGAAACAGGCTCAGAGATATATTTTTATCCACTTTGTTTTACATATGAAGAAACAGCCTCGGAGACATTCAGCCACTTGCCGTGGATCACACAGCTTGTAGTCTAGAACCTGTCTTGGGAGCTAGGGTCTGATGCCTCGAGTGCTGCTTACCTGTGCCAGTAGATTAATGGGAGTAGAGAGATCCTCCAGTGTACCCCACACCTCCCACCCCCCACACTGCCATCCCCTGGAATGTGAGCACAGTCTGTCCCTGTTCAATCTTCTTCACATCTAGGTTTTGCTTCACCTGACCACATTTCCTTGCATTTTCTCTTTGGGTCTGCACTTTCTGTTTCATTTTGGAAAGGAAACTGCTCCCAATTTCTCTCCCTCTTGCTGAATCAATAGCTTAGCTGGGCAAGGCAGAAAATGAAATTTACATTCAATGGTTTCCATGGCAACCACTGTGCTGGACCAGCTTCTCCTGCTCTTGGGGCACAATCTTCTGAGAAGAGCAAGGTATCAAAACCTCAGCTCTTTAAGAATGTGGCAAAGGTTTTAAACAGAACTAGAAAGGGCTCGAGTGCCCCTGACCCCTCATTTCTCTAGTGGTGTTTTATTTGAGGGAAGGGAGAGAAGCCCTCCTCTTTTCCAGTATATCAGAGATACAAATCACTTGCTCCCTTGCCCTCAGCATCACCATGGCTAACATTTTTTTAAACTCTACTATGTGCCAGGCTTTGTGCTAAGTGGTAGAGCATCCTTTCTTTTCATCTTGGCTTCAATTCTATAGGTAGGTACTACTGTCATCCCACTTTACAGATGAGGAAATTGAGCCATGGGGATACTATAAACCTTGCTCAATGGCTCAAAGAGTCAGAGTCCCTAGAATGGAGCGTACATTTGCTTGATCCCTGGAGCTGTGGTCTTCAGCATTCTGCAATGGGAGATTGGCACTCACAGCTCACACTAGGGACCCAGAGGTGAACCAAACTCTCCCGTGGTCTATAGACAGGGCTGTGGCATTGAGATTGAGAGCACAGGTCTGCAGCCAACAGACTGGGTGCCCTTTCCCATCTCATCTGTGCCTTGGTCTTCAGCCCTGAACAAGGGATTACACATAGTGTCTACCTCTTGGGTGGAATGTTGAATGGATTAAATGAGATAAAAACCTGTGAAGCACTTGGGGTAGTACCTGGCACATGGTCAGTACTCAATATCAGTAACTGTCAGATTTGCCATGGGGGAGGAAGACAGATGAGTGAGATTCAGCATTGGCACATGGTGTCAGTGTTCACTGGAGAGATGGGAAAAAGCCAGGGGCTGTGGGAGCGCAAAGGTTGCAGCTGACCAGGACTCAGGGTTAGAGGGGCTTCTGGGAGGAGGCATGCTGAGGGGAGTGTATGGACATTTGAGGCAGAGAGGTTGGCAGGGCGGAAGGAGGGTATGTGGTACATTGGGAAGAGACTAGTGGGCACTTGTTCTTGCCCACTCAGTATCTATTCCTCTTTCCAGTTTTCCTTTTGAAGCTCATTGTTCTTCCATTCTCCATCTGTGCAGTTCTTCAGGGGCTGACTCTGCCATTTATGGGCACATGACTTAGTCCTAGCTAATGAGAGACCTGCAGCTCTATAGCTATAGTAATTTGTTGGAAGGTGGGCACATGGTTCAAGCAGAGCCAGTCACAGTCAATACATGTCAGTCCTGAGATTTTTGCTGGAGCAATGAGGAAAAAGACTACTTTCACCTACCAGGAATAGTGAAGCTGGTAGAATGAAAGCCTGAACAGGCTGGGGGCTGTTTGCAACCAAGAGGAGAGAGCCTGCTTGAGAATGAAGCCAACACAGAGGAAAGTGGAGTTTAGAAATAGCAAAAGATGGATTCCTGGCAGTGTTCCCAGATCTACCTGTGCCTGGAGTCCCAATGCTTTCCTGGCATGTGAACCAATAGATCTCCTTATTTAATTATGCCTGTATGAAATGGGACTGTGCCTTTTACAATTACATGATCCCTTTTTAATATAAAAGGAGTGACAAGCCGTGGGCTGAGAGGATAGCAGGTACCAGGTCACAAGGTCCTAAATGCCATACTTAAGAACTGAAACGGGGGCGGGGGGTGGGGGGTGGGAGATGAGGGTAAGGGGGATCGAATATATGGTGATGGAAGGAGAACTGACTCTGGGTGGTGAACACACAATGGGATTTATAGATGATGTAATACAGAATTGTACACCTGAAATCTATGTAATTTTACTAAGAATTGTCACCCCAATAAATTTAATTTAAAAAAAAAGAAAAAAAAAAAAGAACTGAAACTTGAAAGTGATTAGAACCCTTGATCACAGGTAAAGTGTTGATATGACAGTCTGGACTTTTGAAAGACCCTCTGCCAGGAGTGTACCAAAGTGACTTACCCGAGACAAATGAGGGGCTGGTGTGGTAGGCCATGGGGAGGACATGGGTCTGCCCTAGGCAGGATGTGTTAGTTTCTTACTTTTGCTGTAACAAATCACCACACGTTCAGCAGCTTAAAATAATACACATTTATTCTCTCACAGGTCTTGAGGTCAGAAGTCTGAAACGGGTTTCACAGGCCCAAATCAAGGTGTCAGCTGGGTAGTGTTCCTTCTGGAGGCTCTGAGGGAGAATCGGTTTCCTTTCCCAGCTACTAGAGCTGCTTATATTCCTTGGATTGTGGCCCCTCCACCTTCACAGCTCATCACTCCAACCTCTGCTTCAGTCACCACATAACCTTCTCATCTGACTCTGACCCTCTTGCCTCTCTCTTAAAGGACCCTTGTGATTACATTGAGCCTATCTAGATAATGCAGGATAATCTTCCACCTCAAGATACTTAATTTAGGATCTCTGGTCAAGATGGCAAAGTAGGTCAATGCTGTGCTTACCTTCTCTCATGAGCACATGAAAATTATAACTAAACTATAAAAACAACCATCATCAAGAATGGCTTGACGCCTTGCTGAACCAAAGTAGTACAACTAAGGACATACAGAAGAAGCCACTTTAAGACTGGTAGTAGGGGCAGAGATGTGGAATGGGCTGGTCCAGCCCCCGCATATGACCATTAAAAATCAGGATGGATATCTCAGCTGTGGATGTCTCCCCTGAAGGAGCAAGAGGTCCCAGGGCCACACCAGGTTCCCCAGCCCAGGGTTCCAGTGCCAGGGAGAGAAGTCCCCATAATTTCTGGTTGTGAAAACCTGCGTAGATTGTGGCTGAATGAGATGGAGGACAGCTGCAGTCCCAGGTGATCCTCTTAAAGAGCCTGCACATGGACTTACTTGCTTACAGACTCACTGACTCTGAGCTTCAGCACTGGGGCAGCAGCTGGAAAGGTGACAAGGACATGTGAGGTCAGACAATTAAGTTCAAGAACTCATGCTAGGAAAAGTGCTACATACCTCACTGCTGAATATCACTATGGTGACCTTTGAAGTACTCCCCTTGGGAAGCTATGCACTCATGCCAGTGCCTAGTCCACCCTTCAAAGCAATTTTGGAACTCTTTTTCTGGAATGACCATCAGAGCTGTCATCGTATTACCCTTGATGTCCTGAACGTCACCAACATGTCTTCCTTTCAATATTTTCTTTATCTTTGGGTAAAGAAAGAAGTCATTGGGGGCCAGATCAGGTGAGACAGGAGAGTATTCCAATATAGTTATTTATTTTCTGGCTAAAAACTTCCTCACAGACAGTGCTGTGTGAGCTGGTGCATTGTCATGATGCAAGAGCCATGAATTGTTGGTGAAAAGTCCAGGTCGCCTAACTTTTTCATGCAGCCTTTTCAGCACTTCCAAATAGTAAACTTGGTTGACTGTTTGCCCAGCTGGTACAAATTCATAGTGAATAATCCCTCTGATATAAAAAAGTTTAGCAACATCTTTGCAACAAGTTCATGAATTTATTTGTCAGACCTGGTACAGGGAAAAACTGAGTTGTCTGGCTTCAAAGTGAGGGCTGCAGGGTCAGCTTTCCCCTGGATGGAGGGGTTGGCCAAAGCCATTGTTCATTTGTTGAGCCCTCTCCATTCCCAGAATGCAGATGCAGGCAGCCCCCATATCTGAGTCTCCATCAATCTGGATAATGCCATTCATTTCCTCCATCTTGATGATTCTGAGACCCTGCCACACCCAACTTTCAGGCACATCCAAGCCACTTTCAGTGGCTTTTTTTTTTTTTTTTTTTTTGTACAAACCCCCTGCCTTGGTTCATGCTGCAGAATTTCCTAAGGTCTCTCAAAGGTTCACAAAACCCAAATAAGCAACACCTGGCTTCAGCATGTCCTATACCTCTGGCTGAGCCTCCCTAAGCTCAGCACTCATAGTGGCTGGCCTTGGTTCATGGCTTGGCCTCTTAAAGCACCTCAAACACAGCATGGATGGTGGCCATCTGTGGGTTGTTTTGTGGTTCATGCAAGGTGGTATTGGGCAGGGCTCAGGGTGTGGCTGAACTTGGCCTGCAGCAGTTCCGTTCACAGGTATCCCTAGGGCTGACACACCCAGTGGCCCGCTTCAAACTGAACTAGAGCATTGCCCTGCTGCCTCCAAGGATGATACACCTAAAGAGCAGATTGAGCAGGCACCAAAGCCCTACTAAAGCAAATCCTGCTCCATGGGGTCAGCCCCTGAGATAATATGCTTGGTATGATTTCAATCTTCTTAAATTTGCTGAGACTATGTCCCAATATGTGGTCTAGCCTTAAGAATGTTCCATGGACACTAGAAAAAAATGTATAATCTGATGTTCTAGGATGAAGTGCTCTATAAATATCAATTATGTCCATTTCATCTAATGTGTCATTTAGTGCTGCCATTTCTTTATTTATTTTCTGTTCGGATGATCTATCCATAGCTGTCAATAATGTATTTATATCTTCTGCTAAAATTGTGTTTTGGTCAATTTCTCCCTTTAGTTCTGTTAGTAGTTGCTTGCTATATTTCGGTGCTCCCTGATTGGGGGCATAAATATTGATGACTGTTATGTCTTCTTGTTGTATAGTCCCCTTTATCATTATGAAATGTCCATCTTTGCCTCTTATTACCTTTTATATCCTGAAGTCTGTTTCATCTGATATCATTATGGCTACACCTGATTTTCTCTGGGTACCATTTGCTTGGAATGTCAATTTCCACCCTTTCACTTTGAGTCTATGCTTGTCCTTGTAGCTGAGATGTGTCTCTTGGAGACAACATATGGTTGGGTTTAGTTTTTTCATTCAATCTGCTACTCTGTACCTTTTTATTGGTGAGTTCAGTCCTTTACATTTAGGGTGATTGTTGATATATGAGGATTTCCTATCATTCTATCTTTGGTTTTCTTTTAAGACTGTGTCCTTTGTTTCTTTGCTTTTTTTCTTGTTGTCTATTATTTCTGTGTGGTGGTATTCTATGATTTTCCCCTCTGTTTCTTCTCTTATTACATTATATATTTCAGTTCTGGGTTGTTTTTGAGTGGTTACCATTAAGTTTATGTAAAAGAAAATTTCATATTTAGAGTATTCCATTTTATTCAGCACGCTTACTTTCTCCATTCCCATATTCTGCTTGAGGACTTTACTCTCCCCCCTTTTATGTTTTGGTTGCAACAGATTATCCCTATCGATACTGGTTGAATAGCCTCCTTCAGTATTTCTTGTAGTGCAGGTCATGTGTTAGAAAATTCCCTCAGCTTCTGTATGTCTGGAAAAGTCTTTATTCGTCCTTCATATCTAAAGGATATCTTTGCTGGATATATTATTCTTGGCTCATAATTTCTCTCTTTCAATTGTTTGAATATTTGGTTTTACTCCCTTCTGGCTTGTAGAATCTCTGCTGAAAAATCTGATGATAATCTAATGGACTTTCCATTGTAGGTTACCGTCTTCTTTCCCCTGACTGCCTTGAGGATTCTTTCTTTGATTTTGTCGTTGATTTTACACAGCTTCAATACAATGTGCCTTGGAGAAGGCCTATTGGGATTGAGGTAATTAGGTGTTCTATTTGCTTCTTGGATTCGAGGATCCAGTTCTGTTCACAAGTTTGGGAAGTTCTCATCAACAATTTGTTTGACTATATTCTCTGTTCGCTTCTCTCTTTCTTCTCCTTCTGGTATGCCCATTATTCTTATATTGCTGTTTCAGATGGAGTCAGAAAGTCCTTGTAGAGTTCTTCCATTTCTTTTAAGTCTCAAGTCTCTTTCTTCTTCCATGCATGTCATTTGCAGTTTTCTATCTTTGATGTCACTGATTCTTTCCTCCATCTGGTCAACTCCACTACCTAAGCTGGCTATTTCATTCTTCATTTCTTTTATTGAGTTCTTAATCTCTGGAAATTCTATTTTGTTTTGTTATTTTTAAAAATTTCAAATCTGTGGTAAAATGTTCATCTTGTTCTTTGATTGTGTTTCTGAGTTCATTAAAGTGCCTGTCTGTGTTTTCTTGCATCTCATTGAGTTTTTTCAGAACTGCAATCTTGAATTCTCTGTCATTTAAGTCACGTATTTCCATATCTTTAACTTCATTTTCTGGACACTTTTCATTTTCTTCTGAGCTGCCTTGTTGCCTTGGTTATTCATGGCAATTAATGATTTATTATTTCTCTTCCTAGACATGTACAGGAGTGGCTTCTGCAACAGGTTGATAGAAAGAGGTCTCTTTTTTTTTTTCCAGTAGGTGTTGGTTGAATATTTTATTTTCTCTCCGACTGCAGTCTTTTATTCTCTCTCACACTGTAGTGTTATGTTTTCTCTGCACTATTCCGGCTTATCACACAATGGGGTGAGTCCCTGAAAGGCAGGCATCTCCTCTGTGAACAGTTCGTGTGGGTCATAGGGCACTGCCTCCGTGCGGGGATGTGGAGAGCTTCTGAAGTTCCAAAGCTCTTCCTGCACCAGATTCAGATCCTGTGTGTTTCAGCAGTTCTGTTTACTCCTGCAGGGATCCACCAAGATAGGTTGGGACAGGGGCATGGTGGGTTGTGAGAGGTGGCCCAGAGCAGTGGCAGCTACCACCACCACAGCTAGTCCTGCTTCCACAGCTCCCTCCCCTTTGCTGGAACTAGTTGGGCTGCAAATCTGTGTCTTTGGACCACATATCTCAGAACTGCAAATATTCTGTTCTTTTGATTTGACACTGCTACTGTTCCGCTTCTTGCACTGGGCAGGTGGGGGCCGGTCGAACTCTGGGAGGGTAGGGAGGAGGCGGCTAGTCTCAGTGCCTAAGGCTTCCATTCTCTGAGGCAGTGAGGGCTTGAACCACCGTTTTCAGCCTTCTTCCCTCAGTCTTTATTACACGGTCTCTGCTGTGAGTGTTGACTTCAGCCATATTTTATGCTCTCCCCTCAGCCCTGTGGGCCATAAGCGGAGCCATAGCAGTCTGAGTTCTTCCCTCTCCTGCAGATGAGGTAGTTCTGGAATGCAGCGAACTCGGAGCACCTAGCTAGGTCTGCGTCACCACACTTCTCCCATCCCTCCTCCCCTGCTTGCGCAATTTGCCCACCTTTAGGTGCTCCTCTTATTTTTGCCTTTCTGCTGTACCGGAAGTCCTTTGTGGAGTTATAGTTGTTCAAATTGTTGTAAATTCCAGGAGAGATTTCCAGAGGCTCACCTTATGCCGCCATTTTTATGACATCATTCTATCAATAATTGTTTTCAATGTAAATGGATTAAATGCTCCAATAAAAAGATAGAGTGGCTGACTAGATAAGAAAACAAGACCCATGTATATTCTGCCAACCAGAGACTCACTTCACATTGAAAGACATGCACAGACTCTAAGTAAAGGGATGGAAAAAAGATATTTCATGAAAATGAATATATAAAATATAAAAACTGAAGTAGCATTACTTACACCAGGCAAAAAAGGCTAAACAAGAGACAAAGAACAACCTAGTAATCCCACTTTTGGGTACTTATCTGAAGAATCCCAAATCACTACTTCGAGGGGACATGTTCATCTATATGTTCATTGCAGCATTATTTACAATAGCCAAGATATGAAGGCAAGCTCGGTTTCCCTGCATGGGTGAATGGATAAAGAAGAGTTGGTACATACATACAATGGCATATTACTCGGCCATAAAAAAGAATGAAATCTTGCCATCTGTGACAACATGAATGGACCTAGAGGATATTGTGCTGAGTGTAGTAAGTCAGACTGTGAAAGACGAATGTCATATGATTTAACTTGTAAGTGGAATCTAAAGAACAAAATAAATAAACAAATGAAACAGAAACAAACTCATAGATACAAACCATTTTGATGGTTGCCAAATGGGAGGAGGTTTTGGGGTAGTTGAAAAAGGAGAAGGGATTAAGAAGTACAAATTGGTAGTTATAAAATAGTCATGGGGATATAAAGTGAAGCATAGGGAATGTAATCAATAATATGGTTAATAATTATGTATAGGTCTGCTCCTTCAGGCTGTGAAGTTGGCTGCTACAGAATTGATCTCTGCGCCATCTTCCATTGGATGTTGTCTGTGATACCATAGTTGGAGTTTGAACCTTGAACTTTCTGAGGAGGGCATCTGAACTTCAGAATTCCTATCAGCTGTGAAAAGAAAAGTAGAAATAAAAGCAGATGGAGGGAGTAACGTCATAGGAATGGCGGCAGTGAGGCAGACTTCTTGAGTTCTCCAGATCTTATACCACAAACCGAACTTCTATAACCCATCAAAGGACTCTGTGCTCATCACACAGACAAGCTAAGAGACTCCTAAGAGGATTACTTGAAGGTGGGCAAATTGGGCGAGCAGGGGAAGAGGGTAGGGAGCGGAGTGGAGACGCGGCTGCATCCAGGACAGAACAGACACCACAAAAGCCAGGAGGTGGGCTCTTTCCCTGTGTCCCACAGCTGATCTCTCCCACCGAGAGGGCAGCATATCCAGCATTTGAGGCAGTAACCTAAGCTGAGACCTCCAGCTGGGCCCTAAGTCAGACAAAGGACATAAACTCCATACCTGGGCCCCTCCCCCCACTCTCCCAATCCTAACTCCTGCCCTTCCAGAGACTTAAGCTGGCCTCTGAACTGAGGAGTCATGTCAGATTACAGAGGAGCTGTAGTGCTCAGGATCTGGGAAGACCAGCATGCAGTTCTGACCGAGGGAAGAGACTGGGAAAAGTGTGACATTGCTGGTTTGGGAGAGATGAACCCCTCCAACCATAGCCACCACCTTTTCTGGCGTTCAGGAAGAGTGTGACATGGCTGGACTGGGAGAGAGAAGACCCCACCATCCCCAGCCCCCACCCTTTCTGGCCTGCCTAGGGCAGGGCAATTACAACTGCGGAGGCACTCCCAGGGATCAGCAGTAAGTGGCAGATGCAGCTCTGGGCTTTCAGCAGCTCAGAAATCTCCCGCCCTCCACACACACACACACACACACACACACACACACACACGGAGGAAGTGCCCTAAGACTCAGGCGACCTGGGCACAGGGCTGGTGGTGTTACTCTCAGTGTGCATATGTGCAGGAGGCAAGGGCAGAAACTGCACTGACTTTGTAGAAACTACCATCCAGACCCCATAGCCCCACTAATCTAGAACTGCAGTTCCAGGGTCACTCTGGGCACCAGGTGACTGGCTCTGCCTGCACAAGATGCAGAGGACTCTTTGGTACAGCAGTGGACAACCTGGAGATTACTTGGTGGGCTTGAGCCAAGACTGGCGCTGCTTTTTTGTTTTGTTTTGTTTTGTCTTTATATCTTTGATATCTTTGCTTGTGTCGAGTGTGGATTATCGATTGTTTTTACATGTGAATGTATTTGATTTTTTTCTTTGTTGTTGTTGTAATGCTTGGTGATTTGCTTTGTTCTGAAATTTCCCTACACCTGGGCCCAGCTTAAGAGGCACAAGATTCAACACACCCAGGGGCCAACTCCAGAACAAACCAGAGTATTACTGGGTCTGATCTACAAGTGACACACCCAGAGGGAATTCTCTACAGGCACAAGAGCCCATAGAGGCCAAATCACATTTAAGCGGTCAACCCTCACAAAGCAGAATATCCTGCTGTGAGCAGAGCCAAATCTCACAACTAGTCAGGTTAGGAGTCAATCCCACCTACTCATAAGCTAAAAGTAATTAAAGATCAACTTTAACAGGACAATACACACAACAAAAGAGTCACCTTTGGAGCACACGCAGAGGAGAAGAAGGAAGTGGTGCAAGTCAAATATAAAGGACACATACTACATAAGATAACCCAGCAAGAACTAAGAACCCTAGGGGATCTACCTAATACATCGAAGCAAACACAGAGAGTCAGCCAGAATGGGGAAACAAAGAAACATATCCCAAATAAAACAAACAGAAGAAACCTCCTGAATTGGAACCAAAAGAAATAGAGGTAACCAACCCATCAGAGACAGAGTTCAGAACACTGATGATAAGAATGTTTAAGGAGATTAGGGATGACATAAAGAAGGAGAGAGATATCATAATGAACAGGAAGTTAGAACTAAAGAATACATAACTGAAATAAAGAACACACTTGAAGGAATTACCAGAAAGTTAGATGAAGCAGAGGATCGAATCAGTGATTTAGGAGACTAGTTAGCAGAGATTACCCAAGTGGAACAACAGAAAGATAAAAGAATAAAAAACAATGAAGATGGTTTAAGAGACCTCTGGGATAACATCAAGCGCAACAACATGTGCATCATAGGAATACCAGAAGGTCAAGAGAGGGAGCAAGGGATTGAGAACATATTGGAAGTAATAATGTCCGAAACTTCCCTAACCTGGTGCAGGAAACCAACATACAAGCGCAGGAAGTGCAGAGAGTTCCAACCAATATAAACCCAAACAGGTCCACACCAAGACACATTATAGTTAAAATGGCAAAGGTTAAAGACAAAGAGAGAATCCTAAAAGCAGCAAGAGAAACACAGAGGGTTACATACTAGGGAACTCCTATAAGACTATCAAATTACTTTTCTACAAAAACATTGCAGGCCAGGAGGGAGTGGCAGGAGATACTCAAAGTGATGGAAAACAAAGGCCTACAACCTACACTGCTTTATCCAGCAAGGTTCTCATTTAAAATTGAAGGAGAGCTAAAGAGCTTCCCAGAAAAGAATAAGCTAAAGGAATTTATTACCACCAAGCCAGCATTGCAGGAAATATTAAAAGCGTTTCTGTAAATAGAAGAAAGATAAAAACAATCTAACTGCAAATTTTAAAATGGCAATAACTATGTACCTGTCAATAATCACTTTAAATGTAAATGGATTAAATGCTCCAATCAAAACACATAGACTGGCTGAGTTGATAAGAAAGCAAGACCCTTGTATATGGTGTATACAAGAGACTCACCTCAGATCAAAAGACACACACAGGTTGAAAGTGAAGGGTTGGTGTAAGATATTTCATGCAAATGGAAACAAGAAAAATTTTGGAGTTGCAATACTTATATCTGACAAAATAGGCTTTAAAATGAAGAATATATTAAAAGTCAAAGATGGGCACTATATAATAATAAAGGGATCGATCCAACAAAAGGACATAACCCTAGTAAACATCTATGCACCCAACATAGGAACACCTAAATATATAAAACAAATATTGACTGAATATTGATTGAACAAATAAAGACAGAGATCAACAGTAACACTATCATAGTAGAGGATTTCAACACACCTCTGACAACAAACGACAGGTCTTCCAGACAGAAAATAAATATAGAAACAACGGCCTTAAATGACACATTGGGCCACTTCGATTTAATCGATATTTTTAGTGCATTTCACCCCAAAGCTGCATAATACACGTTCTTCTCAAGCGCACATGGAACATTTTCCAACATAGACCACATGTTAGGCCACAAAACAAGTCTTGATAAATTTAAGAAAATTGAAATCATACCAATTGTCTTCTCTGACCACAGTGCTATGAAATTAGAAATGAACTACAGGAAAAAAACTGGAAGACACACCAATTCATAGAGATTGAATAAGATATTACTAAATAATGAATGGATCAACCATGAGATCAAGGAAGAAATCAAAAGATATCTTGAGACAAACGAAAATGAAAACATGATGACCCGAAATCTATGGGATGCAGCGAAAGCAGTTGTAAGAGGGAAATTCATAGCATTGCAGGCCTACCTGAAGAGACAAGAAACGTCACTAATCGACAGTTTATCTTCACACTTACGGGATCTGGAAAAAGAACAGCAAAACAAGCCCAAAGGGAGTACAAGGAAGGAGATAATAAAGATCAGATTGGAAATAAATGATATAGAAACCAGAAAAACAATATGAAAGATCAATGAATCCAAGAGTTGGTTTTTAGAGAAGATAAACAAAATAGACAAACCTTTAACCAGACTCACTAAAAAAAAGATAGCGAAGACCCAAATTAATAAAACAGAAATCAAAGAGGAGAGTGACAAGAGATACTACAGAAATACAAAAAATTTTAAGAAATTACTTTGAGCAACTATATGCCAACAAATTAGATAATCTGGAAGAAATGGACAATTTTCTAGAAGCATACAGCCTTCCAAGGCTAACTCAAGAAGAAACAGAAAACCTGAATAGACTGATTAGCACCAGGGAAATTGAATCAGTAATCAACAATCTCCCAACAAACAAAAGCCCTGGACCAGATGGCTTTACAGGTGAATTTTACAAAACATTCAAAAAAGAATTATCACCTATTCTCCTCAAACTCTTCCAAAAAATCCAGAAGGAGGGAAGGCTTCGAAACACTTTTTATGAGGCCACTATCACCCTGATCCCAAAATCAAATAAAGACACTACAAAAAAAGAAAACTACAGGCCGATATCTCTAATGAACATAGATGCAAAAACTCTCAACAAAATATTAGTGAATAGAATTCAGCAACACATTAAAAAGATCATATAGCATGATCAAGTGAGATTCATCTCTGGTGTGCAAGGGTGGTTCAACATCCACAAATCAATTAATGTGATACACCACATTAACAAAATGAAAAATAAAAATTATATGATCATATCAATAGATGCAGAAAAAGCATTTGACAAAATCCAGCAGCGATTTATGATAAAAACCTTTAAGAAAGTGGTAATAGAGGGATCGTATCTCAATATAATAAAGGCCGTATATGATAAACCCACAGCTGACATCATACTCAATGGAGAAAAGCTAAAACCATTCCCCCTAAGATCAGGAACAAGGCAAGGTTGTCCTCTTTCTCCACTTCTATTCAACATAGCACTGAAAGTTCTAGCCACAGCAATCAGACAAGAAAAAGAAACAAAATGCATCCAAATTAGTAAGGAGGAAGTAAAATTTTCATCATATGCAGATGACATGGTACAGAGAAACCTATACAGAGAAACCTAAAGACTCCACCAAAAAACTATTAGAGCTGATAAATTTATTTAGTAAAGTAGCAGGATACAAAATTAATATTCAGAAATCAGTTGCATTTGTATATACCAATAATAAAACATCAGAAGGAGAAATTAAGACAACTATCCATTTACAATTGCTTCAAAGACTATAAAATACCTGGGAATAAATTTAACTAAAGAAGTAAAAGATCTGTACTCAGAAAATTATAAGACACTGAAGAAAGAAATAAAAGAAGATACAAATAGATGGAAACACATACCATGTTCATGGATAGGAAGAATTAATATAGTTAAAATGTCCATACTGCCTAAGGCAGTATACATATTCAACCCAATTCCTATCAAATTACCAACAACGTTTTTCACAGAAATAGAACATATAATCCTAAAATTTATACGGGACCATAAAAGACCCCAGATAGCCTCAGCAATCTTGAGAAATAAGAACAAAGTGGGAGGTACAACAATACCTGACATCAAATTATACTACAAGGCTACAGTAATCAAAACAGCATGGTACTGGCATAAAAACAGACGCATAGATCAGTGGGACAGAATAGAGAGTCCAGAAATAAATCCATGCCTATATGGTCATTTAATCTACGATAATGTAAGCAAGAATGTACAGTGGGGTAAAGACAGTCTATTCAATAAATGGTACTGGGAAACTTGGACAGACACATGCAAAAAAATGAATCTGGACTACCTCCTTACATCATATACAAGAATAAATTCAAAATGGTTTAAAGACTTAAGTGTATGATCTGAAACCATAAAATTCCTAGAAGAAAATATAGGAAGAAACTTCACAGACATTACCTGGAGTAAGATTTTTATTGATATATCCCCCTGGGCAAGGGAAGTAAGAGAAAACATAAACATGTGGGATTACATCAAACTAAACAATTTTTTCACAGCAAAGGAAACCATCAATAAAACAAAAAGGGATCCTTCTGAATGGGAAAAGATATTTGCTAATGATATATCCGATAAGGGGTTAATATAACAAATTTATTTAAAAAACTCACTCAATTTAACTCCAAAAAAACAAACAACCCAATTAAAAAATGGGCAGAGGACATGAAGAGACATTTTTCTAAAAAGGACATTTAGATGGCAAACAGACATATGAAAAAATGCTCAATCTCACTAACTGTCAGAGAAATACAAATAAAAACCACAATGAGATACCACCTCACCCCAGTCAAAATGGCTATCATCAATAAATCAACAAACAACAAGTCCTAGTGAGGATGTGGAGAAAAGGGAACCCTTGTGCACTGTTGGGATTGCAGATTGGTGCAGCCACTATGGAAAAGAGTAAGGGGTATCTCAAAAATCTGAAAATGGAACTACCTTATGACCCAGCAATTCCACTCCTAGGTATCTATCCGGAGAAATCCAAAACTCTAATCCAAAAAAATATATGCCCCCCTATGTTTATTGCAGCACTACATACAATAGCTAAGACATGGAAACAACCGAAATGCCCATAGGTAGACGACTGGATTAAGAAACGGTGGTACATTTATACAATGGAGTATTACGCAACCATAAAGAAGAAAGAAATATTACCATTTGCAACAACATGGATGGATCTAGAGAAAATTATGTTAAGTGAAATAAGTCTGGCAGAGAAAGACAAATTCCATATGATCTCACTTATATGTGGAATCTAAAGAAAAGAATAAATGACTGAACTAATCAGAAACAGTCTCAGAAACATAGAGGAAAAACTGAGGGTTGCTAGATGAGAGGGCGGGTGAGGATAAGGGGGAAGGTGAGGGGATTAGAAAGCACAATCGGTAACCACAAGATTGCCATGGGGAAATGAAAGTCAATTTGGGGAATGTGATCAATAATGTTGTAAAGATTTTGTAGGGTATCTGATGGACACTTGTCTCATTAGGGAGATCACCTCAGGGAAGATGTAGATGCCTGATCACTGTGCTGTACACCTGTGCTGTACACTGTGCTGAAGCTGAACAATAATGAATGTCAACTACAAATATATACCTACAAGAAGCGGAGTATAGCATTAGGAATAGAGACAGTGGAAATGTAATTGCTGTGTGGGATGTCAGAGTGATAGTGGTGGGGGGAGGCTGGTTGACACAGTGTGAGGGATATAAATGATAAATATCCAACTATTACATTGTTTAGTGCATCGGAAACTAATAAAAAAATTATAAACATTAAAATAAATACAACAGAGTACATGAAAAAAAAGCAGATGGAAATGAAGGTGTTACAAGTGAGTAATGTAGTGTAAGAGCCTGAGCTTGGAAAGTGTATCCTTCATTATACAGCAAGCGCCAGTATTACTAATACTTTTAATGTTTTTAAATGTTGCCAAATGTTTCTGTTGACTAACTTATTCCCATGGGGTGTATAACTCTTTAAGGTCATTCAGGTTATGCTTTCCAAATTACCATGGTGGTGAATTCAATTACTACTGTACTTTTTCAGTGGCCTAAAAGAATAAGTAGTTTTCCTAAAAAAAAAAAAAATAATAATAATAATAATAATTATGTACAGTGCCAGGTGGGTACTAGTCAGGGGAATCACTTCATAAATTATGTAAATGTCTAAACATAATGCTGTACAAACAAAATTAATATAAAAGAATACTGAATGTTAACCAAAAAAAAAGATCCTTAACCTAATCACATCTGCAATGTATGGTGACACATAGCCAGGTTCTGGAGATGAAGACATGGACATCTTGGGGGCTCTTATTCAATCACCAAGGGGGGAGTGGGGATGGAGAGCAACAGTGGATCAGAAAGACATCAAGGAGTGGCCAGGACTCAATGGGAGCTTGGATGTGGGTGGTTAGGGATAGCCTAGTGTTTCCCAGGGCACGCATGGCGGCACCAGTCTGCCCGTTGTCCGATGTTTTCCAGCAGTTTCCAGCAGCCTGGATACTGGCATAGAGAAGGCAGACAGATGAATCTAGTGTAACGAGGGTTTACCAGCTAGGGGAACAATGGCTCGATGACAGGCAGGGCAAGACAGGGGCTGAAATGATTGATCCTGGAGTGTAAGCAGGGAAGAGAGAAAAGTGAAGACAGAGCTAGTACGTAAGAAAGCAGAGGTCAACAAGAGAACTAACTCAGCTTGCTGAGTGCTTACTATGTGCTGGCCCCCAGTAGAGCTGAGTCTGTGTCCCCATTTTTCAGTAGTCCTGCCTCTGCTCCTCAGACAGTTCCACTTGGAGGTCTGTTGGGAGCTTCAGACTCACCAGGCTCAAACCCAGCTCCGACCTTGCCTCACCCTGCTCCTTCTGCAGCCTTCCCTGTCCACTGCAGCTGAGGCCAAACACTTGGTGTCCTTTATGCTTCATTTTGGCAATCCCACACTAAAATCTACCACCTCCACTTAAATAATACTGAAAGAATGTGACACTTCTGGACCTCTGCTCTGGAGCAGGCAACATTGTGCTTTGCCTGGACTGTGGTGACAGCCTCCTGAGAAGTCTTCTTTTTGCTTACTCTATTCATCGCACTTCCCTCCTCTGTTCCAAACTCCACAATGAATCTTCACTCGCTGAGAGTAAAGGCCAGTCTTGATACTGGCTCCCAAAACCCAACATGCCTGAGCCCTGTTATTACCTGGTGTGCTCACACCTGTCTCTCCCTCCTGACCCACCTCAGCCACTTTGGCTTCTTCCTTTTCCACAAATACCCTAGTTCACGCCCACTTTAGACCTTTGCCTGAGGTGGGATCCTCTACCTCCAGATAGTTGTATAACTTGCTTTTTCACCTCATGCAGGCCTTTACTCAGATGTCACCCTGTCAGTGAGGCCTTTGCTGATTATCCTATGTAAAATGATACCCTTCCTATGTGGCCCCAGCACAGGGGATTGGCTCTGCCATAGTGTGTGTCCATAGAGGCCATGCGGGCCCAGGCCCCCACCACACCTTCTCTGTGTGTGGGAAGAATCCCTTTGTGGTTCTCCTGGAACCTGACAGGATGAGGCCAGGAGAGCTGCTGTGAGGCCCACTCCTCTGGGAGGCAGTGATGGGGCAGCTTTGCATCACCTCCTGGTTCCTAGGACACATGGTGCTATCATCAGAACAGATCTGCAGAATGCGAAAGCTCTCAGCTGCAGTGAAGGCTCCTCAGCCACTGGTGTCCCACAGCTCACACTGCTGCTGTTGGGTCTTTGGTTTTGGTGACGTCACTCTTGGTGCACAGGGCAAGTTCCTGGGGACCTGGCATTTGCAGCATCTTTTCCTTTCTTTGTCTGTGTAGGTCACTGATTTCCTGAATCTGAAAGTGGCCTGGTGTGCCTTTACTGGCTGAATCAGTCAGGACGTGGCCTGGACTTGCTGGGTATGCTCTACAATTTCCATTGTCATACTGTGCATTTTAATGTTTATGTTTTATTATTTCTCCCTCCATGAGAGCAGGCATTTTGGCCTCTTCTTACATGGGTCTATGCCCAGGTCTAGGACAGTGGCCCTCCAGGGGAGGGGACAAGGGGGATTGGGACCATAGCCCTCAGCTGGGTTGCTGCTAGGCAGGCCATTCTCTTTGCAGGGCCCCTTAAATGAATTACCTGGGGCTGTGAATTCCAACACTGCAGGGCTAGGAAGACAAACCTCTCTCTTCTCTGGCAAGGTGACATGGGTGCCCTGTCTGCAGGGGGCACCGCTTCTCAGCTTCTGCCAACTGATTCCAGGCAAGAACTAGACAGTTCCAGTGTTTCAGACTTGGACTTTTAAAAAAAACTAGAAGTCTGAATGTTTCATGTGAAATCTCCCAATTGTTGAACATTAACAACTACTAAGTCAATTTAACACTTAATTTGTTGACTCTTGTAAACCTTCCCAGGGAAGAGTCCCCACCTGGCCCTGGCCTACGGGCCCAGTGTCCACCTCCCCAGCCCAGGGCAACCTTGGTCATTAGCTTCTACGTCTCCTTTCAGAATGTTGTTAGCGTAAGTGCACAGACATAGGTTTCTAGTCCTCTTTTATGACACAAAATTGGAGTTATGTGTGCTGCTGTGAGCTTACTTACCTTATCCAGGAACAGGCTGGTGCCCGTGTTCTGTCCGTACAGGGAGAGCTGCTGCTTTTCTTTTTTCCCAGATGCCTGCATAGTATCCTATCATGTGGATGCACCACAGTTGATTTAACTCAGTGGTTCTCATCCAGGACAGTTTTAATTGTCAGCAGGGGTGTGTGTGTGTGTGTGTGTGTGTGTGTGTGTGTGTGTGTGTGTACGTATGTATATATGCATGTGTATGTGGTGTTTGTGTATGTCTGTGAGTGTTACTGTCACCTAGCGACTAGAAGTCAGGGATGCTGCTGAACATCCTGCAGTGCTCAGGACAGTACCCACAACAAAGCATTATCCTGTCCAAAGTGTGCATAATGCTGAGGTTGAGAAACACTGATTTAACTCATTTAGAGTTGCCGTATTTAGCAAATGAGATTATAGGACATACTAATATAGGGAAGGGGCATGAGAACTATTTTTGCAGAAGAAGGAACTAGCGTGTTTCCCTGAAAATAAGACCTAGCCGGACCATCAGTTCTAATGCGTCTTTTGGAGCAAAAATTAATATAAGACCCAGTCTTATTATAAATATAATATAATATAATATAATATAATATAATATAATATAATATAATATAATATAATATAATGCAATATAATACTTGGTCTTATTTAATATAAGACTGGGTCTTATATAATATAATATAATTTAATACCCAGTTGTTCATTAATTTTTGCTCCAAAAGATGCATTAGAGCTCATGGTCTGGCTAGATTTATTTTCGCAGACACACGGTAGGAGGTTGGATTCCAATCCCGCTGCCTACAAGCTCCAAGACATAGAACTCAGGCAGACGTTAATACAGAACAAACTAGAGATTCCATTATGACCGTCCCTGTAATTAACCCCACAGAAAGAAAACACAGGTTATACTTTTTACAAGAGTTAAAGACAAACCTGCCCCTATTTTTGTATTTTACTGAAGTTAGAGATAATCTTACCATTGTTCTTTTATCCTCCTTCCCCCCATACTAATGAATTATCCATGAACCCAGAAAACACATATAAACCCTAGCCCAGGGGATGGAGAGAGTCTCTCTTCCACTAGGGATTAGAGATAGCCACGGCCTTTGTTTTCTTACTCTCTGTTAAATAAACTTACTTTTACTTTAAACTCTGTATTGGCTCACATTTGAATTCTTTCCTACATGAAGACAAGAACCCTCTTTTTCTGTAAATCTTCTCTGGCAACCATAAAGGAATTAAAGAGCATAATCTCAATTGCCTGCGGGGCCATGGCTTCCCTCTCCAAGGGTGGCTGGGGTATTCCTGAGGCGTACAGATTCAAGTGGCCCCTCTGGTAGTGGCTGAGGCCATTCTAGGGATTTCGTTGAGGCAAGACCTCAGACCAAGCAGGAGCCTGGCAGTCTCAAACGGTCCCTTCCTCTCCCCCCCTTTTTCTCCCCCCTCTCGCTCCGTTCTTTCTGCCTACGTGACAATACTGCCTGAATGTGTACTTACACTAAAAATGCATTTATTGTTTACCTGAAATTCAAATTTAAATGAGTATCCTGTAGTTTATCTGGCAACCCTAAATCTATCCCCAACTGATGGAGACATAGTTTGTTTCTTGCCTTTGGCTATTACAAACAGTGTAACAGTGAATGTTATTGTATATCTCATTTTGTTCATGTGCAAGTATATCTATAGGATAAATTCTTTAAAGTGGCATTATTAGGTCAACGATCAAAATTTGTAGTTTTGATAATGCCAAATTTCCTTCCATTAGGATTGCATCAATTTATACTCCCACGAGCAATGCATGAAAGTGTTTATTTTCTCACAGCTTTGCCAACAGAGTGTATTACCATATTTTGGAATTTTTGCCATTTTGATTGTTGGGAAATGAGAATAGGAAAATTTTAAAACACTGAGCAAATTCAGGTGGGAAATGCAAACAAGGAAAATTGGCCAGATTCAGCCTATGGCAAACAAATTTTCCTGTGTTCACTGTATGCCTCTCACTCCAAACTTCTCTATAGTTGTGTGAAGTGAAACATCCAGTCCAGAGAGGGTAAGCAATCTGCCCAAGGTTGCACAGGTGGTGAGTGGTGGAACAAGTCTTCAGTATTCCACCCATGCTCATGGAGCATTCGTACCAAGGTGGTCTAGTAGCGGCACAGCAGCCCATCCTCTCCTCCTAACTCTCGCCTGAAATTCCACCTTGTCATATTATTGGTCACCTGTTTAGTCGGGTCACCAGTCTATTGCACATGGCAGTAGCAGCAACTCTGGGCCAAGAGGGAGTGTGGAAGGCTTTGCTGAAGGCTAGACAGTCAAGTTTGACTCAGTTGATTGGTTAAATGGATTCTTCTACAAGTGCAGGATGGAGCTTTCTGCTTAGATAAGGCATACTATTAATTTTAGTTAAAGCTCAGAAATATTACCATTTCTGCTCAGAAATATTACCATTTCTGAGCATGTCCCTTGATCACAGAGTTTACATTCCTCTGAGACAAGGCCATTGGGAAGAGCTGCCTTCCATTGGGGTTCTGCCTCTGCTCTCCACCCTGAGAGCAGGGGAAACAGGCTAGAGAGAAGTGGGACGAAGCACAGAGGAATTGAGGACATACTATGTGCTGGACATTTAACTTGGGGCTTCCCACACGTTTAATTTAATAACACAAAATGGAATTTTAAATCCCTGTGTTAGAGCTATAAAACCAAATCAGAAAATTAAGATGTGTGTTGAGGGCCATATAGATGCTAAGTGTGGGGTCAGGATATGCCTGACCTCAGTGGTCATGGTGGTGACATCTGCAGTTTGGGCCCACCCAGTGATATAGGAGAGCTAGCATGTCGCTAGGTAGATAGGTAAGTCCCTGGTAAAATAAAGAAAAGACAGTCCTATCCTAAAAGTTCAGGTTTTGAAATCACCCCTTTGCTCCAGGACATAATGTAACAAGGCCTTGAGGTTAATCATAAAATTCATTTTGGCCCGACAAATGGAGCAGATCTGATAGATAAAGAGTGGGTTACTTTGCTAATTCCTTTAAGATGGGCAAGCAGAACAAACCTGGTAGACGAATTTCATTAGAAGGCTCCAGTTCCCTTCTTCAAAAAGCTGCCCTTCCCCAAGCAGGCAAGGGAAGGTATAAAAGTAAGAGCTTTTGCCTCAGTCATGGGGCACCCCGCATTCAGGACCCCCTCCTGCTCAGGAGCTGCAACCTCTTTTCCTGCCTCTAATAAACTATCCTTTTTAAAAATCTTTTTGCCTCTCCTGGTCCGTGTTTCCATTCTTTGCTTCACGAGACAAGATCCCGGCCCACAATCAGAAACTGCCGGCAGATTCAGCATCACCTACATCACCTACATCACCAGCATTCACTCCTGTATTCTGGTAACAATATTTTGATTGTCCTTTAGGAAACCACCTCTCCTCACTCAGTGCAATTCTGGTTGAGCTGACCCAGCCTTGACCCTTTAGAGTCTACTTCATCCCTCCAGCATAGTGATTAGATCAGGGATGGGCATGTGACATGAGCCTGCCCCTGAGGTTTAATTCTGGGACTTCAGTTTCAAGAGTTGGGAAAAATCTCTTTCTAGTTGACTGACAGAGGCCATCATATGGAGAGTGAAGCCAGCACTTTGGGGAAACAGAGCCAAGGGATGGAGAATGCGTGGGAGGAAGTGAGGAAACTCAATTCAACCATGCCTGAAGAAGACCTCCCTTGAACTTTTAAGTTATTTACCTGTAAATTATTAAACTCTTTTTCTTCCTTTTCTCCCCCTCCCCCTCCTCCCCGCTCCTTTTCTCCCCTTCCTCCTTCCCCCCTCCCTCCTCATCCTTCTCCCTCTACCTTACCTTCTTGCATAAGCCATTTTGATAGCTTAACACATTCCAATTTCAACTCTAGCTCCAGCTACTAAGAGGTGGAACACAATTAAAAAGAATCTTCCAGTCAACTATCTCAGATCCAGCTTCCTGCTTTATCTGCCCCTTGCTCTGACCTGTCTCCTGAAATGGCTCAGCCTCTTGGTAGCTGATTCTTCCAGCTGCCTATCACCACATCCTGGAGCTATTGGAAGAGCTGGAGCTCACTTTGGCATTGAGCCCTGAATTGAGTTGAGGGAGGGGTCCAGCTGCCCAGAGACCTCAACAGTGAAATGAAATATAACACACAGGGGTATGTGAGTGCACTGCCTGCGAGTGTACACACAAACACATACATCCCCTATGCATCCATCTGTTCATGTATCTCTAGGGAGAGGTCTGGGGGCCATGCTCAGAAAAATGACAGTGAGTGATTTTTCTGGGTGGTGTGACTTTTGCTTGCTGAATATCTTCCCAAATTACCTGAAATAAGTATGCATTATGTTTGCAAATTGAAAAAATATATTCATCATTTTATTGTTTAAAATTAATTGGAAATGTAATATATGTGAACAATTGTAAAAAAATTGTAAAAAATGTCAAACAAAATATAATCAGTACTCTCAGAAGTTAATGGGAGTGCTCGTCTCACAGCCTTTCCAATAAGAGATATAATGAATTCTTTTAATTTTTACCAATCTAATGGGCAAAACCTGGAATTACATTTTTTTCTCTAGATTTTTAAAAAATTTAATTTGTAGTTTCCTGATGAGTGAGACTGAGCTTCTTTTCATATGTTTATGGATTGTTTGTTTTTCTCTGTGTGAATTTCCTGTTTATGTTCTTTGCCATTGTTTCTGCGGGGTTGTTTGTCTTTTGCTTATTGTGTTAAGAGTTCTTTATCTCTTGTTGATAGCAGTGCACTTCCTCTAATAAATGCTGTAAGCACTGTCTCTCAGCCTGTCATTTGTGTTTGAAATCTGTTTACGGTGTTCCCTGCATCACAGAGTTTACATCAGATGTACTCAAAAAGGCTTCCTTTATGGTGTCTCAGTCTCTGGTTCTGCTTAGAAAGGCTTTTCCTGCCCCAAGATCAGACAATTTGTGCCACATTTTTCCCCTCATGCTTTTATATATTCTTTATGTTCAGATTTTGATCTGTCTGAAATTTATGGTTATATATGCTGAAGTAGAATGCCAATTTTATGGTGTTCAAGATTCCTATATATTCACTAACTGTTTTTGAAATTTCTGTGCTGTTTCATTACTACTGATGTTGTTGTTATTGTTATTAATGTTTGTATTCTATTCTTGTGCCTTCCAGTTTTTCAAGTTCTTCAGAAAAATTCCATGGGGTTTTTGACTACTGTTACACTGCATTAATTTAATGACTGTATTTACTTATTGGACACTAGAAGTAAAACATTGAATTAATTATTTCTCCTTGTTTCCTGGCTCACTATCATCATCCATGCAATGTCTTTTTCTTATTTTATATTAATTATTTTTTCCCTTTTCTCCCTGATCTCCAGTCCTATGTAGGTACGTACTAATTTATTTCATAAGTGTCTTTGGGCAGTCATTAACTCTTATAAAATATTTAGTATTTAGTATTGTTTTCTGTCTATATACAAAGTATTTTCCAATCATCATGATGTTTTAAAATACACCCATGTAGCTATATGAGTATCTAATTTGCTGCTTCTAGCAGGTGCATAGCATCTCTTTGGCAGCATCTATCAGTTTTCTTACACAGTCCCCTGGTGACAGGTATCAAGGATGCCTCCAGCCATGTGATTCCATAAACAACACTTGAACCTCCTTGCACGGTTCTCCTGTGGATTGCGGCTGTTCATGTTTCTCAAGGGCCTGCACCAGGAATGTGCTTGCTGCATCACTTAATTTTTATTAAACGCTGTCTGATTGCTCTTCATACTGGCTGTGCCCATTTTCATTCCCACCCAGTGCCTGGGTCTTCCTGATTCCTTTGCCAGTGCAGGATATTTTCTGACTTCCTAATTTTTGCCTGTGATGGGATAATTGTTTGAATGTGCATTTTCTGATTACTAACGAAGTTAAGCATCTCTCCACGTACTTAAGAACTCTTTGGGTTTTCCCTGCTAATAGTTGCCTAATCATATCACTTATCCTTTTGCTGTTAGGTTGATTAATTTGTTATTTTGTTGTTAATTTGTTGTTAATATTCTTGGATCTTAGATATTCCTCAGTCTATCACTTGGCTGTATCTTAGACTAAATGACTTTATTGAACAAAATGCTTCATTTTGATAGAGTCCAATCCACTTATTTTCTACTTTATCATGATTTATGCTTTTATGTCTTGTTTAAGAACTCTTACTTCATCCTTAGGTCACAAATGTATTCTCTTACGTTGGTTTTTTTTTGTTTTGTTTTCTGTTAGCTTTGTAGCTTTCTCTTTCGTATTCAGGCTCACCTTAAGATGATCAATGTATACTGTGAAGTTGAAGTGCCCTTTAGTATATAGCCAAAGGTAAAGAGTCAACTTTGTTTTGCTGCATATAATGAGCCCATTTCCCCACTACTGTCTCCAGTAGCATATTGAACAGAAGTGCTTGGGCAGGTATCATTGACTGATTTCTTTTCTTTCCTTTTTTCAATTTTCCCCCCCAACTTTATTGAGAAATAATTGACATTCATCACCATATAAGTTTAAGGCATACAGCATGATGATTTGATTTACACATATTGCGAAATGATTACCAAAATAGGTTCAGCTAACATCCGTCTTCTCATACAGAAATTATAAAGAAAAAAGAAAGAAAAGAAGGCAAAATGTTTTTTCTTGTGATGAGAACTCTAAGGATTTACTCTGTTAACAACTTTCCCATGTACCATACAGCAGTATTAGCTGCAGTCATTCTTCCCTAGTACATTACTTCCCTAGTACTTATTCATCTCATAACTGGAGGTTTGTACCTTTTAACCACCTTCCTCCAGTTTCTCCTCATCCTACCCTCTGCCTCTGGTCACAAGTCTGATCTTTTTTTCTATGAGTTTGTTTTTTGGTTTTATTTGTTTGTTTGAGTTTTAGACTTCACATGTACATACTTGACTGATTTCTGATCTTGAAGAGAATATATCTAACATGTTTGTGTAGGAAGGATGATGGTCTGTGGGTTTGAGTGTACAGCCTTTATCAGGCTGAGAAAGTTCCCATCTGTTATTGCTTTTCTTGGAGTTGTTATTATGCAAAAATAGATATTGGACATTAATAAACGCCGTTTCTAAGTCTAGTGAGATAATTGCGTGACCTTCCCCTTAGGCTATTAATGGGTGGATTTCACTGATAGATTTTCAAATATTAAACTGATAGAGTAGGCAGGAAGGTAAAGATGAACAGGAGGAGGAGGAACTAGCCCCCACTGACACTGCCGTTGGAGACCGCCCATTTCCACACCTCAGAGCATGTGCACGGGCATAGAGGCCAAGCCTGCGAGTACATCTGCATTGCGGTTTGGCCACTTAGTAGGCTTTCAAATGGATTGTGGGGCATTGGCGGGCTTGTGTTTGCACCCTAGAAACAGGAGATGTGTTGGTTAGAAAAAGGGGAGGTGTCAGAGAGGGAGGAGAAATATCCTACCCACAAGAATGAAAGCCATCACCCAATGTAAGGAGAGGCTGCTACCCACCCTCGGTCAGCCTGCTCCATGTCTCAGAGTGTACTTGCCTTGCTAATAAAACTTTTTGCCGCTTTTGCCTACCTGACTCTGTCTCTTGACTGAATTATTTCCTTCAAGAAGACAAGAGCTGAGGAACACCGCCTCTCCTGGTAACAAAACCATCCTTTTGTTCCCTATATAAGTCCTATTAGGTACATTGCTGTTTTAAAGTAACTTGTTCATTGACATGTCCTAATTGTCCTGCAGTACTGTAGTAAGAAGCCAAGCCACACATGGAGAGGCCATGTTCAGGCACTGTGACTACCTGCGCAGCTGATCTGCCATCTTACAGCCAGTGTTAACTGTCAGCATGTAAGCAAGTCACTTTGGATGTCCAGTTCAGTCTTCTGTGGTCCCAGCCACCATGTGTGTCCAATTGCATGAGGAACCCAGTGAGAACCACTCAGCTGAGCTCAATCAGCCAATGGAACCATGATAACTATCAGTAAATTGTTATTTTAAGGCACTGAGTTTTAGGATGGTTTAGTACACAGCATTAGATAACAGTACAAGTACTATCAAAAATCAACCCTTTTTATCCTTAATGAAAAAAAAAAATCAACCCTTTTACAATGACCTTGTGCTCATGTATGAAGAGGGGGATGGGCAGGAGGAATGTCCAGGACTGACCCCTCTTTTTATTTGCTCTACGCAGCGGCCAAGACGAGAACCTCTCCTGTGTTGTTTTACCTGGGCCTGGTGCTGCTGTTTTTTCCTGCTTTATAGAAATGATGGGATTGACAACAGCCCCGAGTATGCCAGGGAGAGAAAAGAGCATCCCACTCACCTCATCTGCTCCCATAATGGCTGTCTCTTTTCCACTATGGATTGCCATCCTTCCCTCTCTCCCCCCCCCCACACTCACATACGACACCCCTCATACACTCTCACACAAACACACACCACACACACTCAGATACGCACACCACAGAACTCAACCACTTTCTCATGCCTCCCTTTCTGTTCTGTGGCATCACCAGTGTTGGGTTTCAGGCAGGGAGCCAGCAGTTTGTGCTTGGTGTCTTGTTTGCACTGAATTTATAGATTCCTTGTGGGCAGAACTGATCTCTGTGTCCAAGAACCTAGTATGTTCCTCTACTTATTTAAGTTTTCCTTTAAAGTTTGATCATTCTTTTCATGTGGGTCCTGTTGCAATTATTACTAATGATTTTCTAGTTTTTGTTATTTTGTGAATGGGATAATTTGCCCCCGTCTCCCCAAAATAGTTTCTAATTGGTCATGGCTATTGACTTGGAATTATGTTGTGTTCAGCCACCTGCTGAACTCTCTTACCTGGTTTCATAGTTTTCCTATTAGGTGGGCAACTATATGATTTGCAAACAATGACAGTTTAATTTTTTTCTTTTCAGAGACTCTTCTTTCTTGCTCTTGTTGCAGGGCATCTGAGGATCCAGCTTGAGGCATCACAGCCAGCACAGCCCCAAGGTGAATGGGATGAGACCTGGTGTGCTCTCTGGGCACTGCATGCGCGGGATCTCTGAGGTTGGGGAGTGGGGTGGAAGTGGGTATCCTTGTTTTGGTCCTGATTCTGATGAGAACCCTTCTCAAGTTCTGCTGTTAAGTATCAAGTTTGCTAAAAGATTCTACTAGACAATCTTTATTAATAAGAAATTTCCCTTCTGGACCTAGCTTATGAATGGTTTTACAGGTAAGAAATGAATGTCAAATTTTATCCAGTGCTTCTTTGGGGGTATCCATATAACTGATCATATGAATTTTCTATTTAATCCATTAACATAGTGGATAATATTACATTCATAATGTTGAGTTGTCCTTCAACTCATGGATTACAACCTATTTGATCATGAACTATTAACCTTTTGATTATAGTATGGCTATAATTTATTAATGTTTTATTTCGATTTTTAGGAAATTTTAAAGTGTGATATGGGTTTATATATTTATATTTTTAAAACATCCTTGCTTAGTTCTCTTAGAAAGAACCGGAGTTTACCATTTTCCTTGATGCTTTCAAACCTACGTATACAACTGGAAAATTTTTTAAACTTTCTTTTATAAACAATTTTTGAATGAAAAAGTAAATAAAAAACTGAAAAATACTTAAAAATGAACAACAATGAGAGCATAATGTATCAGAATTTACGGGCTGTTGCTAAATCAAAGCAGACATTTATTTGAAAACAAAAATTCATATATTTGGAAATAAAAATGATCGAAAATAACTAAGAGTTAGCTGAGAGTTCTCCAAGCCACACTTTAAAGTAGAAGTAATTTTTTTAAAAAACTCTAGAGATGAATACATAAATATACATATAAATTTTAAAAAACAGAACTGAAAACTACACTCCAAACTATTCATAAAGGTTAGCTATAAGTAGGAGAATGAAGTTGGAGAGAATGAGAATAATTACAAAGGGAAAGCTTTATTTTATGTTTGATTCTATAAACTTCTGTATTGACTCTTTTAAAAGGTAGAATATGTTTTTATATTGCCTTTGCTTTTTAAAACCAATTTTTTAAAAATTAAAAAGATCGTGCCATCCACATTTTCCCAAGACAATGCAAATAAAGCTGAAAATTAATAAGAGGATAGCATCCCAAAATCTATCTTCTTGGAAATTTGAAAACAAATCTAAACAATGTGAATTAAACAATAAATCCGAACTGAGTTACCGACTATCTAGAAATGAACAGTAGTAAAGGCACTGTATATAAAACCCACAGGATAACACCCAAGACTTGTACTTACAGGAAAATGAATAGCTCTAAATACAGTCATTAGAGGAAAAATTGAAAAGATAAGGGAACTCAGTATTGATAAAGATGAACTTGAATTTTATGCAAACAATCAGTCAGGAGGGTCTATACGAGAAGCTGGGGCTTCTGGAAGTTCTTGAGCTCTAGGTAATCGCAAGAACCCTACATGTGAGAACCTTATGGGAGAAGTCTATGTTTATAATAAAGCTCCATGGTTCTAACTTCCCCTGCCCTTTTCTTCCTTTTCCCTTATATAAATACCCCTCCGTCCTGGCAGGCAGGCCAGAGTATGAACATGGCTTGCCATGTCTGCCTGCAGTGGGTTGCAACCCTTTCTTTTTCCCAAATAAATCCTTTTTTGGTGATGAAACACCTAGTCAATATTTTTTTCTTTCTTTCCTTCCTTCCTTCTCTCCTTCCTTCTCTCCTTCCTTCCTTCCTTCCTTCCTTCCTTCCTTCCTTCCTTCCTTCCTTCCTTCCTTCCGTCCTTCCTTCCTTCCTTCCTTCCTTCCTTCCTTCCTTTCTCTTTCTTGCTTTCTTTTTTGGCTAGGTACAGTGAATTTTATTGACGGTGCATGACAAAGTAGGGCACCCTTAGCCTTTCCCCTTCTTCAGGTGATTTGGGATGGAAACTGGAGGTCAGGAGATTCTCAATGTGTTGGGGGATCAATTTGGGGAAAGAATCTCCAGTAGCTGAGGGCCTCTCTTCCTTTCCCTGGGGGCTTTTACTCCTTAGAGGCCATGTAGACCATGAGGCCCACTACCTTGTTGCTGTAGCCAAATTCATTGTCATACCAGGAAATGAGCTTGACAAAGTGGTCGTTGAGGGAAATGCCAGCCCCAGCACCAAAGGTGGAAGAGTAGGTATCACTGTTAAAGTTACAGGAAATAACCTGGTCCTCAGTACAGCCCAGGATGCCCTTGAGGGGGTCCTCCAATGCCTGCTTCACCACTTTCTTGATGTCATCGTATTTGGCAGTTTTTTTCTAGGCAGCAGGTCAGTTCCACAATTGACACGTTGGAAGTAGGGACTTGGAAGGCCATGCCAGTGAGCTTCGCATTCAGCTCAGGGATGACTTTGCCCATAGCCTTAGCAGTGCCAGTAGAAGTAGGGATGATGAGCCCCTTGGGCATTATGCCACAGATTTCCAGAGGGGCTATCCACAGTCTTCTGGGTAGCAGTGATGGCATGGACTGTGGTCATGAGTCCCTCCACGATACCAAAATTGTCATGGATGACCTTGGCTGGGGGGCCAAGCAGTTGGTGGTACAGGAGACATTGCTGAAGGACTTGTCATACTTCTCATGGTTTACATCCATCACACACATGGGGGCATCCAGAGAGAGGGCAGAGATGATGACCCTCTTGGCTTCACCCTTCAAGTGAGCCCCTATCTTCTCCAAGATAGTGAAGACATCAGTGGACTCCACAACATATTCAGCACCAGCATCACCCCATTTGATGTTGGCAGGATCTCGCTGCTGGAAGATGGTAATGGGCTTTCTATTGATGACAAGCTTCCCATTCTCAGCTTTGACTGTGCCTTTGAACTTGCCGTGGGTGGAATCATAGTGGAACATGTAGACCATGTAGTTGAGGTTAATGAAGGGGTCATTGATGGTGGCAATATCTACTTTGCTGGCGTTGAAAGCAGCCCTGGTGACCAGGCACCCAATATGGCCAAATCCGTTCACTCTGACCTTCACCAGCGTGTCTCAGGGTTGTGTTGGCACTGTGCAGGCAGACGTGGCTGCATGTTGAACAGGAGGAGCAGAGAGCCAATATTATTTTTTAGTCGACAGCATTTACCTCAATAAGTTCCAAGATGAACATCAAAATAAATCTAAAGAAAGAAGAAATTAATGAAGAAAAGAAACAGAAATTAATGAAATAGAATGTAGCAATAGTAGACTGGTGCTCTGAAAATGAAAAATAGTTCATTGGAAAAATTGATAAACTAGACAAAACTAGCAAGTCTGACCAAGAAAACATATCAGTAACCATAAAAATGAAGAAGGGACATTACAGATACACAGATATGTTAAATTATAAAAAAATACAAATTTTGCCAACAAATTTAATAATCCAAAGTAAAATGAACAGTTTTTAGGAAAAAGAAAACACCAAACATATGTACAAAATGGCAGATGCTGCAACTTGGCTCACCTCACCTCACCTCTATCTCATTCCTTTCTAGATGCCTCTCTCCACTCCAGAGATGAGAAAGCTAAAAACTACATTTCCCACATTCCCTTCCAGCTAGAATTGAGCATGTGACCTGGACCCAGCCAAGCAGATGCACCAAGGCAGGACTCCAGAGATGAGAATGACAGGTGGGGAGGAGTCTGCAGAGAGAACAGATATTGTGGCAAAGGTTTCCATTCCGCTGTGCAGCTGTGGTAGAGGTAGAGGTGGGTGGCAGAAGCAGTAGGGGTTCTACTAGGATAATTTCTTAGGGGGGTTGGGAATTTCTCCTCACTCTTGTCTATGTCTCTCACTCTCACAGAAGTTCAAGAAGCTCTCTAAACCTTGTGGTATACAGTTTTCTGTCTTACTTAGCCAATTATGGTTTATAACCAGGAACTCTGACTAACACACCAAAATTGATTCAAGAAGAGGTAAGGGGGGCAGGGGGAGGAGAAGAAAACAAAAAAGAAAGCATCAAATCTAAATATTTTTATGGGAAATTTCTACTAGACCTTTAAAGAACAGATAACTTCTATGTTGGAAATCCTGATTTGTATGTTCAATCTCCCAATTTTTATGTCATAAATAAATTCAAGTTTATATATGTCTTGTAGGCCAACGTGTCTTATAGGCTGAACAAAACAAGATTCCAGAATACATTTTGCTTATGGGAGGCTCTGGTTTGCCCCTCTGATGTGGTGCAGACCCTCATGGTAAGATGGAGAAAATGGGGCTCAGAAGATGGGGAGTGGTTCACTGGTTCATTCACTGAGCAATCCCACGTGTTTGTGCTATTTTAGGTACGGAAATATAGCAGTGAGGAAAACAGACTTCTGTAGCCACAGATATCTAGGGGAAGCTCCTCTGGCAGAGGGAACGGCCAATGCAAAGGTCCTGAGGCAGGAGCATGTCCTTCATGTTCCAGGAGCATGGAGATCAGGGTGACTGGAGCCAAGAGGGGAGGAGGGGGAAGATGAGTCATAAAGGAATGAGAGCAGACCTGAACAAGTGCAGGAGGCCACTCAAGCTGTCTTTTTTTCTTTGTGGTGCTATAGTCCAGATGAGGGGCTGGGACCAGGGTGGTAGTTGTAGTGGTATGAGAACAGGTCTCATACCAGATGTTTAAAGGTAGGGCTGACAGTAGTTGTGGAGGGGTTTCACATGGGGATCGAGAGAAAGAGGAGTCAAGGATGGTGCTCAAGAGAGATGTGTTCCAGGTCCCCACACTGTTGTGGGAAAGGGTTTCCCCAGGCCAGAACAAGTGAGCATGTTTGGGAGTGAGGAGCAAGGCAGGCCTGCTCCACACAGCTTGCCATGGCCACAGGGCAGAAGGAGACATTGTTGGCGGGGAGGTGATGAATGGGTGGCAGAACTGGGAATTTTCCTGGCCCTTGATCAGCCTCTAACTGCATTTCTAAGCACATCTTTTTTTCCTAATTCCCATGCTTGGAAGTGCAATTTTGCTGCTATTGAAATTCAACGTGCCTTCTCTCTCCTTGGTCTCTGCTTTAATTGTGTGCTCCTGGCTCTGTGCCTCTGTGCTGGCCAGCTTGGAGTTTCATAATTTCAGTCTGAGACCATAGTAACTACATAGTTTGATTCAAGATGTCAGTGTCTTCTCTGACTGCTCTTGAATAGGACTGGAAATAGGGGAGGGGGAGGGGACCCTCTGAAGATGGCTCTGTATAGGAACAGCAAGTATTTCTTCGTTACCAAGGAAAATGTAAACAGAAGGTCAACTTTGCTAGGCCTCTTAATTTTCCTCCCTTTGTGGTGACAAGTTGATTTGGGGAAATTGGGTCTGTTTGTTATTTCTCCTCCTGGCTCCACCTGTCCCCTGTGGTGACAGAGGCAGTGGCAGCTGCAATGACAGAGACGGGGCCAGGCTGGGGTAAAGCATAATGATACAGGATAGGTTCTTGTAGAAGCTGCAAATGCAGCTAGAGCCTACCAGGTGTCTTGAATAGCCCACCCCTGGCCCCTCGCTGTCCCCACCCCAGCCTGTGGGACCCAGCAGGAACCAATGATAGCTAACATTCAGGAAGTGGCCTTGGGTTGGCCCTGCCTCTGCACCTGCTCAGCAGAGGCCTGGAGCTGCCACCTGTCTGCCCCACATTGCAGCCCTTCCAGTCCCTGAGCTTGCATGGCCTCTGCAGGTAGGATTCCATAATCCCACGCCTTAGACTCTGCGCCCAGCTAGCACAATATACCTCTCTCCCATCATGGTGCTCTGCCTGCCCTTAGGAATGGCTCCCTGCCTCAGCTGCCCTGTCTGCTTCTTCAGACCTCCTGGGGGCTTTGAGCACCTGCCTCCCTTGGTTGGACCATGCTCCCTGAAGCCAGCCTTTGCCACACTCTGTTCTGTGACTTCAAACCCTAACAGCACCAAGGCTCCCAGTGGCTCTGATTCTTTCACCTGTCTGAGCCACAGTTTCCTCATCTGTGAAATGGAGACGCTAACAACCTCCTCCTCACAGGTGAGTTGAGAAGTTTTCAATATGGCACTCAGAAAGGGCACCTGTCAACAAAGTTGCAGGCTCTTCCTTCTGTATCTCAGGTGGACCTGTCTCTACCCACAGTGTGCCATATGAAGATGGCAGGAGTGGTCAACACTTTGAATTTTCTCCCCCAGCCCAGCTGTGGAAGTATGCAGTCTGGATCTCAAGATACATCTGTGACAGCACTGCCCGTTGCTTCACTGCTGCGTGACAAGTCAGGGACTGGATGATTGCCTGGCCTCCTCACTCCACTCAGCCAACTCCATATCTTGGGGTCTGTGTCTCATGACATCCCATTTCCAGGCAGCACTGTCAGTTTTCACGAAGCCTCTTTCAGTTGTGAGTGGCACAGCCAGGCAAGGCCAGGGCAAGTCCTTTAGGCACAGCTAGATCCAGGGCAGTTGATTGCAGCTACTCTTCTGTGTATCTCGTTTTATCTATCTCTAGCTGGCATCTTCCTTCTGTGACTCTCAAGAGCAGTAATGTGGCCGTTGGCTGTTGCCGATTTACTTCCTGCCAGTTTAGCAGAAAGTAAACTTCTCTACCTCAGTATGCATAGGTCAATCCCAGAGAGGGCTCGAGCATCCCAATGGGTCCTGTACCCCCAGCTTGCTCCTCTTAGACCAGTCATTGTTTCCAGTGGGATAGTGATTTATGGATGGCCCATCTCAGGTTGCACACATACACCAGGTCTGGTGTGTGTGTGTGTACATATGTGTACACATGTGTGCACACATCTGGACAGCTCCCCCAGTGCCACAGGCAGTGGGGAGAATTTCCCCAGAGGTGGAAGGTGTTGTTACCAGAGGAAAGTGGGCAGACTTAGGCCACGTGTCTTTCCATGGGGATTGATGCTCCGAAGACCATTGCCTGCACTGGATACCAGCATGAACTCCCTGAAACAAAGACCAATGTGTCACTCAGTTGTCTCAAGTCTACCCATGACTTCCCAGCCAGCCTGGCACAGGAAGCCCCCTAGGCAGGCCAGTGTTCCCCAAACTCTCAGGCCTCTCCCCCCTCCTCTCTCAGGACCTGGCTTCTCCCTCCTCCTCTTCTGCCATCCTGCCTTCTTCCTCTGTGCCTTCCTTCTTTCTACCTTCAGCAAATAATCCCTGAGCACCTACTATGCTAGCAATCTGCAACGGGCCCAGGGGCCCATCCAGGAGCTTCGGAGACCTGTCCTTACCTTCTCAGCATTTACAGGCTGGTTCACATAATGATAGGATTACAAACTTTCAAAGGTTCTAGGAAGAGAAAAGGTGCTGGGAGAGTATCCATTAGGGGCCTTGGAATGGCCTGTGGTCAGCAAAGCTCCACAGACAAAGTAACACTGTAACATCTGAAGAATGAGTAAGACCTGGCTCTGCAGGGACAGCAGCGATAAGGGACCATGCCAGGCAGAAGAGACAGGTGGGCAGAGGCCATGAGTTTGGGGGTGTAGAGACCACGTGAGTGTGGTGAGAGGGAAGGGGCAGAGGGCGGTGAGGCTCAAACAGGCCTCTGGACGGCTGTAGCCCCTCCAGGAAGCAGCTGAGGATTTGTCTCCAGGAAGCCCCCCTTGACTCCCCAGCCTTTGCAGCTCAAGCATTTACCTGCTGTATTGCGTTCAGTCATGCCCTTGTCCATTTTCTTCTCTAGGCTTTGAGCTCCTTAAGGGAAGGGGTGGTCTGTTTTTTTTCTCAGAGTCCCCAGCACCTGGTTAAGTCCTGATGCATGGTAGAGGCTCAGGAAATGTTTGGGGGGATCTGGAAAGTAAACAAAGTGCAATGTAAATAATCATTATCATGCAGTAAACATACAACAGTGTGTGTATTAGTCTGCCAGGGCTGCCAAAGCAAAATATCAGAGTGGGTGGCTTAAACAACAGGTTTATTTTCTCACAGGTTTGGAGGACAGAAGTCTAAGATCGAGGTGTGTGGCAGCAGAGCTCTAGAGTGCGGTCCAAAAGACACGCACCCAGCAATGGCCCTGACGGTCCAAAGACGTCTACTTCCTCATCGCTTCTAGAAGGTCAGGCCACTGGGGGCCCAGAGTTTTATGTTGAGCTGGAGAGCTCAGATCCACAGTTTCACTGAAAAGGTCAAGAAGATGCAATTAAAGATACTGTGTGTCATTGGCTTCCTCAAGACCCACTGTACTGTGATGAGCTGATCAAGAATAACTAGGAAGCCTTGACTTCTGCATTGGGGTGAGCTGTGGTCATACGTGATCTCTGTTTCCACATGTTGAAGGGGGCTTCTCTAAGGAAAAAAAAACAGGATTATTCTCTTTTGTTTCTATTAAAAACTGACCTCCTCATTACAGAACATTGGGAAATACTCAAAAGTAGAAAGAGGGGGAGGGGAAGGAGAAAAGATGGGGGAAAGAGAGAGAGAAAGAGAGAGAGAGAGAGAGAGAGAGAGAGAGAGAGAGAGAGAGAGAGAGAGAGAGAGATTTTGAGATCTAAAATGAACCAACCACATTCAAGGCCGGCTGAATAAATGGCTGTGCCTTCGAGTAAGCAGGGTGCCTTCCAGCCCCCGAATCCTCATTCCCTGGGGCTCTCCCACCTTCTGCCCCCACCCCTGGAGAAGAAATCAAGGTTCACCTCAGATGGTGGTGTATAGGGGAAGGGCCACTTGTGGTCAGGTGTTCTGTCCAGTTGTCTAGGAAACCCAGGCTGGGAGGAGGAACTGTTCCCAGCTCCTGGGACTCAAAGGGCACCAGAGGAGGCCCCACACTGGCCCTTTGTGCTCCCTGCTCCCTACGTTTCCAGCTACAAGACCTTCCTCTGGGGTTTAGCTTCACCATGTGTGCATGGTTGGGGGGCCTTCGGCGCCTTGGTTTATGAGAGCTGCCTGGGCTCTACCTACCTGTATTTCCTGCCCAGTCCTGAGCCTACCTGAGCATTGTCCCTGCTGGCCAGCCTCCTCCACTCAGTCCTGTGGACTGGCTGGATCTCTTGGCTTCTCAGACCCAGCACCCATCTACTTGTCACAGGTAGATCTATCCCAGCTGGGATCCCTCGCATCAGAGAGTTGCTGGCTCTCTCTGCTTAGGGTGCTTTCCTTTTCCCTCTGGGACGCCCCCTGGTAGGTCAAGGGAAATCTTGTGCCATGCTTGGTGGGCAATGGCGGTCATTGTCTGCCCCCATCTTCAATTGTACTCATCATCTCCTACCTTGCCTAGCCCCTTCCCTTCCTGGAGCCCCCAGCACACCGTATCCTTTTCTGTCTGCTCCTTGAAATAACAAAACAGTAGATGAGATTTTCATACTCCTGCTGTGTGCCATGTGCATCTCATACACCACCTATAACTTCCACAGCAAACCAGGGAGGAGAATATGAGCCCAGTGTGCAGGTGGTGAAATGGAGGCTCAGAGAGATCAAGACTTCACAGCTGGCAGAGCTGGGATGTGCGTCAAGGTGCTTGTTTTTTAGATGAAACCACTCCAAAAACCCAAGTCAGTCCATAAAAAACAGGGTGCAGTGGTGCTGGGGGTGTACAGGGCCTGGTAGCGATGTCCTTCTGCATCTTGACCATTAGCTCACAGCTCCCTGGAAACCACTGTGAGCACCGGGGCGGCTCTGGAAGAGAAGTAAACTCCAGGTTGTCAAAGCTACTTTGCAGGCTGCTATTTTTGATGATTTTTGTGACCAGCTTCTGCAGAGAAAGCGTTTTAAGTCTCTGAAAAAATTGTCATGACTTGTATAAATGTGCATTAATGAGCTATGTCCTGGCCAAGACATGGATTTTTCCTTAATATTCAACTAATTTCCATGAAGTACCTATAAATTGGGAGCAGAGGGACCTGAGAGGCCTATGTTCAGTTCCCGCACAGCTGCTCCTGTTTAGGATGGGAAGGACAGGAAGTCTTGCTGTCCTGCACTGCCCCGGGGACAATTAAAGCCTGTTTTCCAATCCTAGCTGCTCCAGGGCCTGTCCCTGGGCTCACACCGCATGGGCAGTGAGGGCTTCCCCAAAGCCAACTGTGACTTCCAACTGTGACTCTGTCGCTTGGGAGCTATGTGGCTATGCACCTTTCTGTGCCTCAGCTTCCACACCTGTTAAGTGGGGGGAAATAATACACGAGTTAATATACACAGAGCTTTTAGAACTGTGCTTGGCACTGTGGAGGATTGATACAACAAAATCGATCAGCAGCTACAGCTGGACAGGGCAGGCAGGAAGCCCCAAGTGTGGACTATACCCACAACCTCCGAATGGCCCCCGAGGTTAGGAGGCCATCGAGTAGACACGCTATTGGATGGATGGTGATTCACAGAGGCAGAGGGCAAAGAACCCTGCTCCTCTACTTCTTGCTCTTCCCCGGCCCTAGCCCAGCCCCAGCAGGGAGGTAGTAGGGAGTGGCGAGTGCTATCAGGATTTCAGGACATTTATACATAGCTTTTACACTGGCTGTAATCCTCTCCCCACTTCTCCACCCAGGGGATTCTGGTATTTTCCCTAGGGAGTACTTTCCAGGATCCTGAGGAAGTGGCCTGGAGTGTGTAGTTGGAAAAAAAGAGCACCTCAAGGAATTCTGATATATTTCCTCCCTTATTGAGAGCTACTGACATGGAAAAAAACTGATGTTAGAGAAAAAGCATTTGCAAAGACTTTTGATGCAAACACGCCTGAATTCTTAGGCCTGCGAAGAGCCTCATGCCCTAGAGAAAGGACGGGTGAGGGTGGGAGTGGAGATGTGGGGCAGCCTCAGCAGGGCGCCTGCTTCCTGAGCCACGCTGAGCAGCTTTGGCTGCACCTGTTCTAGCAAAGGCAGGTGGATGCCCAGCTCCTTGCCCACCTATCTCCTGGGCTCTGCATCAGACGTCGGGTCTAGCCACAGGCCTCAACAACAGGACTTAGGTGACAACCCCTTTGCTGCACCTCAGTCCTAGGGCTTGGGGGTTTCCAGTGGCCACTCTTGGTTGAGCTCCTCTCTCTTTAGTTTTCTGCCAGGTTCCCTTATTTGTCTCCTAGGCAAGACCTAAATCCAGATGATTCTGCCTGTCACCCAGAGAGGTCAGCAGGGACCAGATGGTGACCGACTTGAACCTGGGGAGCAGATAGTACACCACCAGATTTAGGGAAATTCCCCTCCCAGTGGGTGTGGGGAGAGGAATGTAGGTGGCAGCATGGAGAAGGCAGCTTGGTTATTAGAGGGAGGCTAGGGGCTTGTCTTGGCACATGATGGTAGCCCCTGTCTTCTACCTTAGGTGTTATGTTTACCTAGGATGCTTGGGGGATTGATGGAGATCACAGAATGGTCTAAGCTCCCATTCCAGGGGAGATATAAAAAATATTTATAACTGGTGGACCAGGGCCCAGCTTGTGGGCCACATCCCAGAGCAGGACCCTTCAGTGCTGCGTAGGCCCACTGGTGCCTCCTGGAGGGGCCAGAGATCCCAGGCTTTCAGGGGCAGCCAGGGTGCTCAAGGGGCAAAGAGCAGTGGTCATTTGCTGATCAGTAGTGAAGTGTTTCCTTATTTTCCAGAGCTGATATAGTCATACTAGTATGCATTGCTGAAGACCAGCTCTGTCCTCTGAGCCCCTAGCTGGGGGCCACTCTGGGGGAGACCTTGTAGGCAGAGAGGCCATTGAGAGGATCATTATGGCATCCATGTGACAGATGATGAAACGTGAAAGTGGGGGAGGCAGTAGGGATGGAGAGGAGGGTTCGGGCCAGAGAGTGATTTAGGGGGTTGATTACACCTTGCTTTTGGAGGACGTGGGCAAAGGTTTGTAGGGGAGGCCCAGATCATTAAGTGGGGTTCCTGGGTCATTCACTGAGGAATTCCTCACAATTCACTTTCCATGGTGCTAGGAGTAGGGTATGGGCATCAGACCTTCTGACAGCTAGCTGGGGAATAACCCATCCACACTGCGCCATCTAGGTGCTTCACCTGCCTCTAGAGAGAGGAAGGTTGGGGGTCCTTGATGGGCGGCCCTCTTAGACCTTGGAGCAGTCTTTCTCTTTATTCTTTACCCATCCTCCAAACACTGGCCCTTGCCTTTCCAGGCCTGGAACTCCCCCTACCCCTACGCCAGCCCACCACAGGGATTAGCCTCTTGATAACTGTTAGCTCTGCTTGAGTGGAGGGGATTTATCTACTTGGCTGGCCCTGCTTCCGGCCGCCATTACTGTGGTCCCTTCCATTACTCCAGGTGCAAATTCATTTCATCCAAATTCACAAGATGGCTGCAGAGGGCTGTGCTCTGGCTTTATTACAAAATACATTATTTTCTTTGTCTCTCAAAAATATTTATCTATGCTAATTTAGCACAGGAGCCAGCTGAGTTCTGCATAGGGAATTCCTCTATTAATTCTGCCTCCTGGAAATACTACTCCCAGCTGCAGAAATGTTTCTGCTCCCTCTGTCTAGAGGGTGGAACTAGGCAGCCTCTTTCCTCAGATTGGACTTCTAGGCTGGAATGGAAGCAGGCTGCTGGGCTGGCCACTTGGAGTGGTGCTGGAGGCCTGTGTTTCCCACATAGCTCCTTTACAGAAAAAAAAAGAACCCTTTGCCTTTGGGAGGCAAGGCGAGAAGGACCCAACTTTCATTTATTTATTTATTTATTTATTTATTTATTTATTTATTTATTTATTTATTTATTTATTTAAGATTTTATTGGGGAAGGGGAACAGGACTTTATTAGGGAAGAGTGTATACTTCCAGGACTTTTTTTCCAAGTCAACTTGTTGTCCTTTCAGTCTTAGTTGTGGAGGGCGCAGCTCAGCTCCAGGTCCAGTTGCTGTTGCTAGTTGCAGGGGTACAGCCCACCACCCCTTGCGGGAGTAGAGGAATCGAACTGGCAACCTTGTGGTTGAGAGCCCATGCTCCAACCAACTGAGCCATCCGGGAGCTCAGTGGCAGCTCAGCTCAAGGTGCCGTGTTCAATTTTAGTTGCAGGGGACGCTGCCCACCATCCCTTGCGGGAGTCGAGGAATCGAACGGGCAACCTTGTGGTTGACAGCCCACTGGCCCATGTGGGAATCGAACCAGCAGCCTTCGGCGTTAGGAGCGTGGAGCTCTAACCACCTGAGCCACCGGGCCAGCCCAGAGAAGGGCCCAACTCTTCAGGTCTGCAGACATAGGTTTCATTCTGGTGCAGGTGCCATCATTTACCCTCCAAGTGACCTTGGGCAAATGATGCAACCTCTCTGAGACTCAGTTTCCACATCTATAAAATGAAACCAATAACCTTGTATGGAGGCTATGAAAGTCATTCATGTGAGGCTCTCAAAGTTGCAAGGCGCGAAGCAGGTAGTCATGAAAGGAGGTTAGTATTCCTCATTTGCATGTCCAAGCCATCTAGAGAGTGCTTTTACCATTTGCCCATAAGTCAACTGCTCCCTTTCCCTTTCTACAGATTAGTGAACTGCCTACCTGACACCTCCAGGTGGAAGTCTCAAGGCCTCCCTGAGCAGACTTCCTGATGTACAGCCCTGGTCCTACCACATCAAGGTGATCGCTGCTGTGGATGGCACTAAACAGCTGTCCCCGCACCAGATTAGCAGACTGGAGCCCCAGGGGTCGTTCTGGGACTCCTCTTTTCCTCTCACCTTCTCCCACATCCAGCCAGCCCCCAAGTCCAAGACCCGGCCTGCAGTACCCAGTATCTTTCTTTTCATGACACCTCATGCCTGGGACACCATAGTCATCTCAAGTTTCATTTTGCTGTCCTCCAGTCCATTTTCTACACAGCTGTGATCCTCTTAAAATATAACTGGGATCATATCATCCTGAGCACAAAGCCTTTAATGGCTTTTGTGGCACTTAGGGCAAAATCTAGGCCGGCATTTCCTGCTGCTTGCTCCTCCGCCGCGTTTCTGGCACTTGCCTCTTTGGCCCTCGGTTCTTCCATTGCAGTGGGTCCTTTCTCCTTACTCCCGCCTCTGCTTTGCTACTCATTCTGCCTGAAGCACTTCTCTTCAGCATTTGCTGTGCTTTGACTCATTCTTTCATGTGGGTCTGGGCTCCAAGGTTACCTCCTCAGAGAGGCCCTACCTCCCTTCTCCTGCCACCAGCCAATCCCCATCTCTCTGTGCACTCGTTTCCTTCTGCAGTGCACACCCTGCCCTGAGCAGTTCTCTTTACCAATCCTCTGTTGTCTGTTTCCTTCCATGTAGTAGCTTGCTTAACATGGGTTTTCCCATCTCCTTTTTTCCTAACAAGTGCCCATCTTCTTGCATGCTCCCACTCTCAGTAAGTCCTGATGGGTCTAAACCAATCCCCATGATCCTATTCCCTCCCACTGATTGCTTTAGAACCTGAAGGAGACCCAAGCCCAGTCAAGGAGATGAAAGGCTGCTCTTGGGAAGGTTGTATTGTTCTTATTTTTCTTTCTCTCATTTACTACTGTATAACTTACACAAAGGAAAATCACCATTTCTAGTGGATAGGTCAGTGCGTACTGGCAAGTTCACCCAACCATGAACCACCATTGCAGTTCAGCTATGGACCAGCCATCACCAGACTTCCCTGTGCCCTCCATCCTCACTATTCCTGTCTGCACCTAGCAGCCACTGAGCTGACTTCTTTCCCTATAGATTTTTGCCTTTTTTCTGAAAGATGTATAAATGAAATCTGACAGTATGTAGCTTTGTGAGTCTGGCTTCTTTCACTTGGAATTTGAGATTCAGCCACATTGCTCTATATATCAGTAGTTCTTCCTTTCTATTGCCGAATGGTATACCATTGTATGGATGTACCAGAGCTTGTCATTCATTTCCTAGTTAAGGGACATTTGGTTGTCACCAGTTTTTGGTGATTAGGAATAAAACTTCCATAAATATTCCTGTAGAGTTTGTGTGGACATATGTTCCAGTCAACTCAGGTAAATACCTGGGAGTGGGATTCCTGGGTCATATGGTAAGTGTATGCTTAATTTTATAAAAAGCTGCCAAACTGTTTTCCAAAGTGGCTGTTCTAGTTTGCATGTCCCCAGCAATGTACAGAGTTCAGTTGCTCCACATCCTTGTGAGCACTTGGTATTGTGAGTTTCTTTTTATTTTCTTCTTTTCTTTTCCTTTCCTTTCTTTTCTTTTCTTTTCTTCTTTTTTTTAGCCTACTAGAAATAGCCGGATAGTGGCTTATCATTGTGATTTTAATTTACATTTCTGTAATGACAAATGATCCTGAACATCTTTTATTTGCCATCTGCGTATCTTTTTTGATCAACTATCTGTTCAAATCTTGTGCCCATTTTGAAATTGTTTTTCCCCTAATTATTGAGTTTTGAGAGTTCTTTACATATTCTGGGCATAGGCTCTTTATCAGATACATGATTTGCACATATTTTCTTTCAGTCTTTGCCTTCTCTTAATAGTATCTTTTAAAGAGTATATGGTCTTAATTTTGATCAAATCCAATCTATCAGTTTATCTTTTGTGAAATGAATTGTGATTTTGTTATTTAATCTAAGGACTCTGCTTAACTGAAGGTCACAAAGTTGTCTTCTATGTTTTCTTTCTTTTGTAGCTTCGGGTGCACAAAACAAGATAATAGTTAGACATTTACACCCCTCACAAAGTGATAATCTGTCTCCCCCACCAAGGTACTACCCCTCTGACATCTTACAATACCATTATTACAACTGTAACATGACTGTTATAATACCATTGACTATCTTCCTTATGCTATACTCCACCTTCCATGAATGTGTGTGTGTGTGTGTGTGTGTGTGTGTGTGTGTGTGTGTGTGTATGGAGAAGGTGAAGGGATTAGAAAGAGCAAATTAGTGGACACAATATAGTCATGGGGATATGAAATACAGTATGGGGACGATAATCAACAATGTTGTAAAGATTATGTAAGGTGCCAGATGGGCACTGGACTTATCAGGGGGATCACATCAATCATAGACTGTGTAGATGCCTGAAAGATGAGCTGTACAACTGAAGCTGAAGTAGAATAATATTGTATGCCTTCTATGTTTTCTTTTAGAAGTTTTATTGTTTAACAGTTTGCATGTTGGTGTATGTTCCATTTTGAGTTAATTTTTTTATATGGTTCAAGATATGGATTGAAGTTGTCATTCTTCTTTTTTTCTTTTTGTATGTGATATATAATTGTTTCAGCCCCATTTGCTGAAAAGAGTATCTTTTCTTCATAGAATTGCTTTAGCACCTTTGTCCAATACCAATTAACTATAAATATGTGGGTGTATTTCTGGATTTTCTGTTCTGATCCATTGATCTATGTGTCTTTCCTTTCTCCAATAGCACACTTCTTTGATGATGGTAGCTTTATCATAAGTATTGAAAAAAGTAGTGCAAGTCCTCCAACTTTCTTTTTTTTTTAAATTTATTGGTGTGACAATTTTAGTGATATTACATAGATTTCAGGAGTACAATTCTGTATTACATCATCTATAAATCCCATTGTGTGTTCACCACCCAGAGTCAGTTCTCCTTCCATCACCATATATTTGATCCCCTTTACCCTCATCTCCCACCCCCCACCCCCCTTACCCTCTGGTAACCACTAAACTATTGTCTCTGTCTATGAGTTTTTATTTCTCATTTGTTTGTCTTGTTCTATTGTTGTTTTTGGTTTATATACCACATATCAGTGAAATCACATGGTTCTCTGCTTTTTCTGTCTGACTTATTTCGCTCAGCATTACACTCTCAAGATCCATCCATGTTGTCACAAATGTTCCTATATCATCGTTTCTTACTGCCGAATAGTATTCCATTGTGTATATATACCACAACTTCTTTATCCATTCATCTATCGAAGGACATTTTGGTTGTTTCCATGTCTTGGAAGGTGCAATGTAAACAAAGCTGCAAAGAACATTGGAGCACACGTGTTTTTATGTATAAATGTTTTCAGATTTTTTGGGTAGATCCCCAGGAGAGGGATTGCTGGGTCATATGGTAATTCTATTCATAATTTTTTGAGGAACCTCCACACTGCCTTCCATAACGGCTGCACCAGTCTGCATTCCCACCAACAGTGTATGAGGGTTCCTTTTTCTCCACAGCCTCTCCAACACTTGTTACTATTTGTCTTGTTGATGATAGCCATTCTGACTGGGGTGAGGTGATATCTCATTGTGGTTTTTCTTTGCATTTCTCTGATGATTAGTGATGTTGAGCATTTTTTCATATGTCTATTTGCCATTTGTATGTTCTCTTTAGAGAAATGTCTCTTCAGGTCCTCTGCCCATTTTTCAATTGGGTTGTTTGTTTTTTTTGTTGTTGAGTTTCATTACTTCCTTGTATATTTTGGATATTAGCCCCTTATCAGAGGCAATGTTTGCAAATCTTCTCCCATTCAGTTGGTGGCCTCTTTATTTTGTCGATGGTTTCTTTTCCTGTGCAGAAGCTTTTAAGTTTCATATAGTCCCATTGGTTTATTTTAGCTTTTACTTCCCTTGCCTTTGGAGTCAAATTCATAAAATGCTCTTTGAACCCAAGAACCATAAGTTTAGTACCTATGTTTTCTTCTATGCAGTTTATTGTTTCAAGTCTTATGCTTGGTCTTTGATCCATTTTGAGTTAATTTTGATACATGGTGACAGATAGCAGTCCGGGTTCATTCTTTTGCATGTGGCTATCCTATTCTCCCAGCACCGTTTATTGAAGATGCTGTCTTTCCTCCATTATATGTTTTTAGCTTCTTTGTCAAAAATTTTCTGTCCATATTTATGTGGTTTTATTTCTGGGTTCTCAATTCTATTCCATTGGTCTATGTGTCTGCTTTTCTGCCAATACCATGCTGTTTTGATTATTGTAGCCCTGTAGTACAAGTTAAAGTCAGAAAATGTGATATCTCCATTATTGTTCTTTTTTCTTAAGATTGCATTGGCTATTCGGGTCTTTTGTGGTTCCAAACAAATCTGATGATTTTTTGTTCTATTTCTTTCAAAAACTGCCTTTGGGATTTTGATGGGGATTGCATTGAATCTGTATATTGCTTTGGGTAATATGACCATTTTAACTATGTTGATTCTTCCAATCCATGAGCATGGAATGCCTTTCCATTTCTTTGTGTCTTCTTCAATTTCTTTCAAAAATGTCTTATAGTTTTCAGCATATAGGTCTTTCACATCCTTGGTTAAGTTTATTCCTGGGTATTTTATTCTTTTTGTTGCAACTGCAAAAGGAGTTGTTTTTGTATTTCTTTTTCTGAGATTTCATTGTTAGTATATAGGAATGCAAAGGACTTTTGTACATTGATTTTGTAGCCAGCAACTTTGCTGTATTCGTTGATTGTTTCTAATAGCTTTTTAATAGAATCTTTAGGGTTTTCTATATATAGCATCATGTCATCTGCAAAGAGTGATAATTTAACTTCTTCATTCCCAATTTGGATGCCGTTTATTTCTTTCTCTTGCCTGATTGCTCTGGCAAGGACTTCCACCACTATGTTGAACAGCAGAGGTGATAGAGGACAGCCCTGTCGTGTTCTTGAACGTAGAGCAAGGGCTTCAGTTTTTCACAATTAATTATGCGATTAGCTGAGGGCTTGTCATATATGGCCTTTATTATGTTAAGGTATTTTCCTTCTATACCTATTTTATTAAGTGTTTTAATCATAAATGGATGTTGTCTCTTGTCAAATGCTTTTTCTGCATCAATTGATATAATCATATGATTTTTGTCCTTTATTTTGTTTATGTGATGTATCACATTGATGGATTTGTGGATGTTGAAGCATCCTTGTGCCCCGGGATGAACCCTACTTGGTTGTGATGAATAATCTTTTTATTGCATTGTTGTATTCGATTTGCTAGAATTTTGTTTAGGATGTTTGCATCTGTATTTATCAGAGATATTGGTCTGTAGTTTTCTTTTTTTTGTGTTGTCCTTACCAGGTTTTGGGATCAGGGTAATGTTGGCCTCATAAAATGAATTAGCGAGTACTGTCTCTTCTTCAATTTTTTGGAAGAGTTTGAGCAGGATTGGTATTAGATCCTCTTTGAAGGTTTGGTAGAATTCACTAGTGAAGCCATCTGGACCCAAACTTTTGCTTTTGGGAAGGTTTTGGATGACTAATTCAATTTCCTTACTGGTGATCGATCTGTTTAGATTTTCCAGTTCTTCATGGGCCAGGCTTGGAAGGCTATATGTTTCTAAGAATTTGTCCATTTCTTCTAGGTTATTGAATTTGGTGGAATATAGTCCTTCATAGTATTCTTGGATAATCCTTTGTATTTCTGTGGCGCCCGTGATAACTTCTCCTGTTCATTTCTGATTTTATCAATCAGCGTCTTCTCTCTTTTCATTTTAGTGAGTCTAGGCAAGGGTTTGTCAATTTTGTTAATCTTTTGAAAGAATCAGCTCTTTGTCACATTAATGTTTTCTATTGTCTTTTTGTTCTCTATTTCATTTAGTTCTGCTCTGATTTTTGTTATTCCCTTTCTTCTGCTGACCTTGGGTTTCACTTGTTCTTCTTTTTCTGGTTCTTTAAGGTGTAACGTGAGGTTATTTATTTGGGATTTTTCTTGTTTCTTGAGATAGGCCTGTAATGATATAAACTTCCCTCTTAAAACTGTTTTCGCTATATCCCCCAAATTTTGGTAGGATGTATTTTCATTGTCATTTCTTTCTATGTATCTTTTTATCTCTCCTGTAATTTCTTCTTTTACCCAGTCGTTCTTTAGAAGTATGTTGTTTAATCTCTATGTATTTGTGTTTTTTCCCGCTTTCTTTTTGCAGTTGATGTCCAATTTCAAAGCCTTGTGATCAGAGAATACGCTTGGTATGATTTCAATCTTCTTAAATTTGCTGAGGCTGATTTTATGTCCCAATATATGGTCTGTCCTTGAGAATGTTCCATGTACACTAGAAAAGACTGTATAGTCTGATGTTTTAGGATGAAGTGCTCTATATATGTCAATTATGTCAATTTCATCTAATGTGTCATTTTGGGCTGCTATTTCATTATTTATTTTCTGTTTGGATGATTTATCCATAGCTGTCAATGATGTACTTAAGTCCCCTAGTATATTTGTGTTTTGGTCAATTTGTCCCTTTAGTTCTGTTAGTAGTTGCTTGGTGTATTTCGGTGCTCCCTGATTGGGGGCACAAATATTGATGACTGTTATGTCTTCTTGTTGTATAGTCCCCTTTACCATTATGAAATGTCCATCTTTGTCTCTTGTTATCTTTTACACCCTGAAGTTGTCTCTTCTGATATCAGTATGGCTACACCTGATTTTCTCTGGGTACCATTTGCTTAGAGTGTCAATTTCCACCCTTTCACTTTGAGTCTATGCTTGTCTTTGTAGCTGAGATGTGTCTCTTGGAGACAGCATATGGTTGGGTTTAATTTTTTGGTCTAATCTGCTACTCTGTGCCTTTTTATTGGTGAGTTCAGTCCATTTACATTTAGGGTGATTATTGATATGTGAGGATTTCCTGTCATTCTATCTTTAGTTTTCTGTTAAACCTGTGTCTCCCTTGTTTTTTTGCCTTTTTGTTGTTGTCTATTATTTCTGTGTGGTGGTATTCTATGGTGTTTCCCTCTGTTTCTTCTTTTATTATAGTATATATTTCAGTTCTGGATTTTTTTGATGGTTACCTTTAAGTTTATGTAAAAGGAAGTTTGATATTTAGAGTATTCCATTTTCTTCAGCACGCTTACTTTCTCCATTTGCATATTCCGGTTCAGGCCTTTACTCTCCCCCTTTTTGAGTTGTGGTTGCCACAAATTGTCCCTGTTGATGGTGGTCGAATAGCCTCCTTTAGTATTTCTTGTAGTGCAGGTCGTGTATTAGAAAATTCCCTCAGCTTCTGTATGTCTGGAAAGGTCTCTATTCCTCCTTCATATCTAAAGTATATCTTTGCTGGATATATTATTCTTGGCTCATGAGTTCTCTCTTTCAATAGTTTGAATATTTGGTTCCACTCCCTCCTCGGTTGTAGAGTTTCTGCTGAAAAATCTGATGATAATCTAATGGGCTTTCCTTTGTAAGTTCCCGTCTTCTTTTCCCTGGCTGCCTTGAGGATTCTTTCTTTGTCGTTGATTTTAGACAGCTTCAATACAATGTGACCTGTAGAAGGCCTGTTGGGATTGAGGTAATTAGGTGTTCTATTTGCTTCTTGGATTCGAGGATCCAGGTCTGTCCACAAATTTGGTAAGTTCTCATCGACAATTTTTTTGAATATATTCTCTGTTTCCTTCTCTCTTTCTTCTCCTTCTGGTATGCCCATTATTCTTATATTGCTCTTTCTGATGGAGTCGGAAAGTTCTTGTAGAGTTCTTTCATTTCTTTTAAGTCTCAAGTCTCTTTCTTCTTCCATCTGTGTAATTTCCAGGTTCCTATCTTCAATGTCACGGATTCTTTCCTCCATTTGGTCAATTCTACTACCTTAGCCTGCTATTTCATTCTTAATTTCTTCTATTGAGTTCTTAATCTCCAGGAATTTTATTTGGTTCTTTTTAAAAATGTCAATCTCTTTCGTAAAATGCTTATGCTGTTCTTTGATTGTGTGTCTGAGTTCGTTAAACTGCCTTTCTGTGTTTTCTTTCATCTCATTGAGTTTTTTCAGAACTACAATCTTGAAGTCTCTGTCATTTAAGTCACATATTTGCATATCTTTTATTTCCTTTTCTGTAGACTTTTCAGTTTCTTTCTGAACTGTCTTGTTGCCTTGGTTATTCATGGCAATGAGTGATTTATTATTTATCTTCCTGGACATCTACAGGAGTTGCTTCTGCAACAGGTTGATAGGAAGAGGTCTTTCTTTTGTTTTCCATTACTTTTTGGTAGAATGTTTTATTTTCTCTCTGACTGCAGCATTTTTTCCCTTTTCACACGGTAGTGTTATGTTTTTCCTGCACTATTCCAGCTTCTCACACAATGAGGGAATTCCGTGGAAGGCGGGCTAACAGTTCACTTGGGTCATAGGGGGCCACATCCATGTGGGGATGCGGAGAGCTTTTGTAGTTCCAAAGCTCTTCGTTCACCAGATTTAGAGCCCTTGTGTTTAGTAGTTCTGTTTACTCCTGCAAGGATCCACTCAGATAGGAGGGGACAGGGGCGGGGTTGGTTTGAGAGGTGAACCAGAGCAATGGCAGCGACCACCACCACAGGCAGTCCTGCTTCCACAGCTCCCTCCCCATTGCTGGAACTAGTTCTCCTGGGAATCTGTGTTTGTAGACCACATTTCTCAGCACTGCAAATATTCTGTTGTTTTGATCTGACACTGCTAGTGTTCTGTTTCTAGCACTGGGCAGTTTGGGGCGGGGCGAGTTCTGGGAGGGTAGGGAGGGGGCGGCTAGTTTCAGTGCCTGAGGCTTCTATTCTCTGTGGCAGTGAGGGCTTAAACCACCGTTTTCAGCCTTCTTCTCTCAGTCTTTGCTCCAAGTTCTCTGCCGTGAGCGCTGGGTTCAGCCGTGTTATATGCTGTCCCCTCAGCCCTGTGGGCCATAAATGGAGCCCTAGTATTCCGAGTTCTTCCCTCTTCCACAGCTGCTGTATTTATGGGATGCAGCGAGCTCAGAGCACTGAGCTAGGTCTGCGTCCTGTACCCGCTTGGCCCCATCACCGTACTTCTCTCTTCCCTCCTCTCCTGCTCAAGTAATTTGCCCACCTTTAGGTGAATTCAGTAGTGAACTCTTTGTCTTGCCTGTCTGCTGTGCAGGGAGTCCTTTGTGGAATTCTTGTTGTTCGATTAGTTGTAAATTCCAGGGGAGCTTTACAGAGGCTATGGAGAGGTTTACGCGGCCATTTTGATCTCCAACTTTCTTCTTTTAAAAAATTGTTTAACATTCTAGTTTCTTTGCCTTCTGATACCAATTTTAGAACCAGGTTGCTGATTTCTACAAAAATTCCACTGGGAAAGTGATTGGAATTTCATTATATGGATAGATGAGTTACGGGAGAATTTACAGTTTAAATAATACTGAATCTTCTAATCTAGGAATATGGTACATGTTTCCATTTTTTTAGGTCTTTGATTTCTTTCATCAGTGTTTTTGGTTTTCAATATGCAGATTTTGAACATGTTTATAAGATTTATATCTAAGTGTTTCATAATTTTGCTATTGTAAATGGTACTTTTTAACATCAATTTAAAATTGTTCATTTCTAGAATATAAAAATATAATTGATATTTGTACATTGGTCATGTGTCCTATAGTGTTGTTAAGGTCACTCATTAGTTGTAGTCAGTCCCTTTAGGTTCTTTAGGATTTTCTATATCAATAATTATATCATCTGCATCTTTTCAATCTATATGCATTTAATTTTTGTTTTTTGCTTTATTGCATTGGCTGTGACCTCCCAGACAATTTTGAATAGAAGCAGTGAGAGTGGATATCCTTGCCTTATTATTGATCTTAAGAGAAAACAACCAGTCTTTCACCGCTGAGTATGATGTCAGCTGGAGGTTTTTCATAGATGCCCTTTATCAGGTTGAGGAAGTTTTTAATTATGCATGGATGTTTTACTGTCCTTAATAGGAGTCAGAAAGAGGAAACTCTTCTTTTCTTCTGAACATTTTTATGTCTGGTTCTGATACCTGGAACTATGGCAGCAATTTTGTGATCATGAAGAAAGCTAGTTTAAGGAGCAAAGCCAACCCACTGAGGATGGAAGAGTGGAGAGATGGAAAGAATCTGGGTTCTTTCCATCATTGGTCCACTGAATCAGACCCTGTCCTACCACCAGAGTTTTTATTATGTAGGAAAATAAGAAATTAAATAGTTTTATAGTTTAAGCCTTTGCATGTTGGGATTTTGTTCCTTGCAGCCAAGAGCCACTAAACTAATATGTACCAATACTTGAGGGTAGGGACTTTTTATTTTCACTGCTACATACCCATACCTGGAATGTGCTGAGAATATAGTATGCACTTGCTAAATGTTTGCTGCATAAATGAATGGCGACCAGAGCCTAGGGCATTCTCATTCTGAAAATCATTTTTGTTTCAATCTATTGGGAAAATCCTGTGGAGAGAGCAAAGAACACTTTAGAATATGGTATGTAAACAGGATGACTGCTCCAAGCTTTGGAATAGAGACATCAGAAATTCAAGTAGGAATGAACTGGGTTTAAAATCAGTGTGAAAGTGAAGGATGAAAGTGAAAAAAGAGGGGAAAGAAACATGACTGAAGTAGGGGAAGACAGGGACTGCTCTGCCAGAGCCTTGCTCAAGTCAAATCCCTTTATAGGTCTGAAAGCTCAATATCTGCTGTTTAGGGAATGCATTTTTTCCTTTCTTGGAGCAGCAACCAGTGAGACTTATTCTTTAGTCATTAGCCCTATTTCAGAAAATAAACTATACAGATTGCAACAGGGAAAGAGGACATGTAATGCTCACAAAATTCCTGTGCGAAATTGCTTCCTGCCTAGAAATTATGCTCACTTGCAGTTTAATGTTTCAGTTAGAGAATACCTCAAATGACGTATGGGGTTATGACTGGCTGTCACCTTGCCCATAATCCCCTCATCCCATCATCCTGGCTCTGGGGAGGTGAGAAACACGGTCAGAACACCCCCTTCCACACCTACTTGTAATAGTTCCTGGTGGAGTCTACGGAGTGTGCTTTGGTGGGGGTGGGCAGTTCCTACTTTGTCACCACCCTCTGTCCTCCACTCTCCACAAGAGCAAGGGAATCATGCCACTTTGGAATGCTCTGGATGACTCAGATTTATACTAATTCATACAGTGTAGGGGTTAAAGGTGGGAGCTCAAGGCAGAGTGTTTGGATTCAAATCCTGTCTCTACCACATACTGGCTTCGGACAAATTGACTTGACCTTGGCAAGTCATTTAGCCTCTCTGTGCCTGTTTCTTCCTCCATAAGAAAGGGGAATACAATTCGTGCCTACCTCAAATGCTGGTGTGAGGACTACCCTATGTATGCAGGCCCCAGCACAGACCAACCATCAATGGGGGTTAGCTACCATTCTCCCTGGCAGAGGGTGCCCAGGGCCCAAGGATACTGCACAGGGAGCAGAGGGGGTGACTCTAGACAGTGACGAAGAAGGAGTCTTACTGAGGGGCCAGAATCCAGGGAGCCATAGCATTGCAGCCTGGGAGCCAAGGAGAGCTACTGGGGGGACAACCCCTTGGTGACTCTAGAGGCCTGATGGGCCTTCAGAGAAATGAAGGGCAGAGCAGTGGGAGAGGTACCAGACCATTGTGGGACCACACATGTGCAATAAGGTGTGAACCTCAAGGTGACATAGTGATCGCAGGAGAGGAAACAGGTAAAGTCTGTGCCCAGAGGCGGCATAATACCAGGGAGATTCATGCAGTGCGGGGATTAGAAACACTGTAGAGGGAAGTCTGACAGGACCACAGTGATCAGCTCCAGGCCTGGCTTTGGTGTTGGATATGGAAGGAGAGCCTCTGGGGGAGATGGGAGTGGGCAGGGCTTTTTCAGACTGTGGGTACTATTACCAGCCTCAAGACTTACTGACTTCTGTGTACTGACTTCAGGAGGGGATGGAGGAGAAATTTAGGGAAAGGACAGGAAAGGAAAAGAGAGTTCCAGCAGAATTTGGCCCTATATGTGGGCCAGAGAAGCAAGTTAAAAGTCTAATTGCACAGCTGGGCCTCCCAATGAGGAGCGAGTAATGAGAGGAGATGGGACCCCAGGGACTTAGACCAATACTGAGGAAAGAGCTTGTGGTGGAGAGTGGTGGTCCCCTCTCTCACCAGGTCCTTGGGGCACAGGTCAGGTAGATGCGAAGGGTGATTCTCCAAATGGGGTGAGGTTGGCTATGGAGGAGGAGAACCATGCTGTCCCGATTGTGGGCAGGGACAGCAGCCCCATGACCCAGAATAAAGATGTCTTTGGGTCTTCTGGGGCTGTTGGCAAGAGGAGAGAGGTACAGGAGATTGGGGCCAGGGGAAGGCATGGACAGTGTTGTGAGACTAGAGGGGTTCCTTCTTGCAAGGAGTAGAGCCTCTTCCCCAGTTTCCCCTGTACATCTGTCACAGTGAATAAGCAAACACTGATTCATTATTATTATTAACAAATGTCCACAGTTAATTCAGGTTTCCTTAGTTTTTACCAACTGTCCTTCTTCTATCTCAGGACCCTCCTCAGGATACCACATTACATTCAGTCATCACATCTTAGGCTCCTCTTGATTGTGACAGTCTCTTGGACTGTCCCTGTTTTTGATGACCTTGACAGTTTTGAAGAGCACTGGTCAGGTATATTGTAGAATGCCCCTCAATTAGGATTTGTCTGATGGTTTTCTCATGATCATACAGTAAATTTCCACTTAACTTCATTGATAGGTTCTGTGACTTTAATTGAAACAACGTATAAGGAAACCAATTTTACCATAGGTTAATTAATATTAACAAGAGTTAAGTTCCTGCAGCATCTCATCAATGTTATAATGAAATGACATTATGTGAAGACATGTTGTATGGGGCTCTAGGTTTTGGGTAGAAGAATACAATGGGAAAGTGACTTTTTTATCACATCATGTCAAGGATGCCTGCAAGCAAATGATGCATCACTGCTAATGTTGACCTGACCACGGCTGAGGCCATGTTGTCAGGTTCCTGATTTGTGAAGTTATATTTCTCTCCCTTTTCATGCTGAATGAACTCTTTGGAAGGAAGGGCAAATGTACTTTATGCCCATTTTACAGAGGGGAAACTGAGGCACAGGGGCTGAGCTGGCATTCATACCAGGCAGTTTCCTTGAGTCTTTATGAAAACCGCCACCAAGTAGGCAGCGTGGGCACTAAGGGGAGAAGTTCCCAGACAGGCCTAGTTGTCTGAGAGAGGAGTGTGCACAGGCACAGTTTTCATCTACAAAATGGATGCTCCATAGCTAAGTTCCTGGTGGATTTAGATGAGGCCTGTGCTTTGTGTCTGCTTCCCATCCCTTTTTCTTATTCTGTACTGGTTCCTGATTGCCATTTTGGGGACCTCCCTCCCCTTGAGAAGTCAGCCACAATGGGTTTCCCAATCAGCTTCATATTCCCCCTCTGTCTGTGGAGTGGATGTGATTCAAGCTGGGCCTGTATCCCCTCTTTTGAGGATTTGGGACCACCACATGATGAGTTGGCTCCAGTTACCCACTCTGCTCTGCAGTGGAGGAATGCATTCCAGGAGGAGAAAAGGCAGAACCTCCGTCTCACTGCGGCATCTCCCGTAGTGGCCCAGCCTCCCCCTGGAGGCTCTTGTCAGGTGCTTTGCTGGCAGCCCGGCCTACCCGCCCCCGCAGCAGCCCCTCCTCTTGTCCCCTGTCTAGTCCCAGGAGGGCAGCAGCTTCACCGGACTCATCTCTGGTTGTTCAGCTGTTCAGTGCTCTGTCAGCCGCATGACCAATCCCTCGTATCAAATGCCTTCTATCTGAAAGACCTGGAGTGAGTAAAGCTCCAGAGGTGTGTGATCCCTGCTTATGCTTCCACCTCTGTAGCCAGGCAGCCCCAGCTAAGAACAATGCAGATGATAGCATGAGGGTGTGGGCATGAGGCCTGAGAGTGCCTTGTGTTACCTGAGCACCAACCAGTGCTTAACTTACAAAGGCAGGCACCAAGAATATCACTGTTGTCTTGCACAGCAGAAGGTGTCAGATCAGCTGTGGGTTCTGGCTACCTCATGATGCCACTGTGGGTCAGAGACACGCCTTCCCCCAGTGGAGAAGACTGCATTCTTATTTCCTCCATAGTGGGGAGTGTCTAGAACTGTATCAGTTGGGATCCCTTCCCTAACAGAAACTTCCCTAGGTCTTATAAACAGAGGAGATTTAATCCAAGGAACTGGTTACAGAAGTGATGGAATTGCTAAGAAGCCACGTAGTGGCTGGTGATCAAGTACCAGAGATTAGCAACTACCGTCCCAAAGAGAGAAGGTAGTGTCACCACAGCCCTGAAGCCGGGGCACCTGGCAGGATCTCGTGCCATAGTGGTGGCTTCCTAGTGGCAGCTGGAACCATGGAAGCTGGAGCTTCGGAGGAAACACAACATTGCCAGAGATGCTGCCCACAGCTGATGAAGAGGGGGAGGAATACTCTGCTTGTTCTCCTCCTCCCACCCTGCAGCCTTCACCGATGCCTCCCATTGGATGAACCCACCAGGAATCCAAGGGCAAGGGAGCCTGGGACATGTAGTACCCTGTGATACAGAGTAGGGAAGGGGCAAGGGAGGGGAAGGGATCTGAGTGCAAAAAAGGCAAATCTCAGACAGTATCCAACATCTTAATTGCCAGCCATAGTCCAGGCTCAGCCTGGGATCAGAGCTCGTTGGTTTCCCACACCCAAATTGAGGCCACACCCTTGGCCCTCTTGGCTCTGAGTTATATTCCAGACAGAAATAAACAGGAAAATTAGAAATTTGCAAGGATTAAGAGTTGAGGGAGAAACCCTACAATGGGACCAAAAGGATAGCACCCCTTTTCACATATACCTGGCTCCCTCACTCCTTAACGATGTGGCCTTGGCGGTCATGAAGGCGGTCCAATATCTCTGGGAGCCTCAGTTGTTCCCATCTCTTAAATGGGAATAATATACCCACATGATCATATTAATGTGGGGACCAAATGAGACAAGATCCTGTGTGAAATGTCCTAGCACTGCCTTTCTCTTCCTTTTACCAGTGGCTACTGAATTTGGTGATGGACAGTCTCTGTGGCTGCAGGCTTGAAGGAGCAGTGGAAGCATTCTGGGTCCACCTGACCTGGGCTGCCAGCTGCAGGGCCCGCCTTGTTCTTTGGGAGATAGAGGGGATAGGGGCAAGTTAGGGAGGAGAGAGAAGAAGGAAGGGGAGAGCAAGATAAATGAGCTGCAGGTGCTGAAGGGAAGCAGCCAGGGGTGAACTGATTTCTTCCTCCAGGAAGTCAGCTTTCTTTTCCCTTCCCTTGGCTGGGAATGAGTCAAGGCCACATTTTACAGGCATTGAAAGGGTCTGTAAAGGTGGGTAGACACAGTTGTTCCCAGAAGTGAAGGGACAGTGACTCCTGGGACAGGTTGTTAGAACAGGCTGCTGAGGAGAAGTGGGGTGGAGGGAGGAAGAGGACAGAGGAACTGGTGGGGCTGTGGTAGGCGTGGAGACTCCCACTCAGGCTAAGCTTTAAGAGAGATTAAGGAGAGAGTAACCATCCCATTAAGTCTGCCCACACCTTTTCCAGGTGAGTTGGCCAGAAGTTAAGTGACTTTCCCAGGAGTCATTTGGCTAGTTTATCCTTGGGTCCCTTAATGAGCCAGGGTTCAGAAGCCCAGAGGCAGCGGATTACTGCAAACTGCTTGCTATCCCCACTGGAAAAGAGACCCACTTGCCAGTCACCAGCACAGCTGCCTTTGTAAACCCTGCAGCAGTCACAAGGCTCATTAACCAGCTGCCCAGTGGGCTTGACCTGGAGGCCCTGCCCCCATTCCACTGTCTCTCAGTGTGTGTGGGGTCACTGGAGGGTCACCACCCACTGCTCCACAGGCTCAGGTGCATCTTGGCTCCGTTGCCATGGCAACCTAGGGCTCTCTGCTCCAGTCACATGCACGAGGAGAGCTCTTCCTAGGGTCCAGGCGGGGTCTCCATTGCTTACTGGGCCAGCAGACTCTGCCCAACTCCAGTGTGACTTGCGGATCCTTAATCTGATTAGGCATGGGAGGGGGCAGGGGAGACACCCCCACTCCCCCATTCCTGCCTGGCTACCTCCTAATAATCATCAAGACCATTTCCTTTTCTTGGCTGCATGCCAACGTGGGTGAAGGCAGTGGCCAGTCTGAAGCAGCTCTGTGCCCCCACCTCTTGAATGACCTGGTTGGGGGGGGGGCACTATCCTCCTGGGAACTGGTCCACCTCTTGTCTTTTGAAGGCAATTCTCGTGCAACAGCACTCACCCATCCATCAGCAGAAGGTCCAGCTTGGGCCTCCCCATCAGAGCTCCAGCCTCATGTACCCGTGAAGTGTTGGACAGCTCCCAAGGAGGCCCCTACACACACTTTGTGTGTGCAAATGCTTCTCTTCCCTCCAAAAGCTGTTCTCACTGCCACTTCCTGGGTCACAGTAGATTGCAGTGCCCTTACAGGCCAGACCTTGGAGTTCATGTCCACCCTCCTTTCCTCACTGGATGACTGTTACAGCTTCCCAGGCTTCCCACCGAGCAGCCTGTAAAACGTAGGCACAACAGGCCTCTCCCCTACTCACAGGGAGCTATGGCACCCACTGCACTCACAATGAAGCCCACAATTCTGAGGATGGAAAAGGGGCCACAGGTTAAACCTGACAAGGTCAGGAGACTGAAAATAACCACAAGAGCATTTTCTCAATCCGTTGAGATTTTGCTTCCCAGCAATTGTCAGTTTGGCTCAAATAAACTCTTATAAGCTTTCTCCTAGGCTGGATATTTGTCGACAGTCACATCCTGTTCTCTGTATTCCAAGGCATTATACTGTCTAACACATAATTTTACTCATTTATTAAAGCTGTTGTGTACTGTCTGTCTTCCCCAAATGTGAGCTTCATGAGGGTGGGGTTCTCGGCTCAGCAAGTAGGAGCCCAGCGACTGAAGGTGTGGAGAAATCCACCCATCCTTCCAGCTACTCGCTCCAGCCCACAGCATTTGGGGCCTGATGGAGTTAGCCAATATTCTTGGTTTGGGCCATATAACCCCGTTTTTCCGTTGATTGGAAAGTAAATGACAACATTCGAGAAAATCAATGTCTTTGGCATAAAAACCTAAATTTCTAAATTCTCTTGAAAAATGGGGTGATCTGGCCATGCTATGCTTACACCCCCACCTGGCAAGAGTTGGTTGGAGCTGGACAGTTCTTCTGGTGCCTGTTGTTCACTGCTGGCCCCCTTCTCAACTCTCTAAGCACGCAGCCTTCAAGGACATCGGAGTCTGGCCGATCTGATTGTCTAGTCATCTTTCCATAGCTGGTGGGTCCCTGCTGCTCTGTGCCTGGCCCCATGCTGGGCATGGGGGCCAGAGTGATGGGTCAGACTTTGTTCCCCGCTGGTGGGGGGAGAAATGGATGAGGCTCTGAGTTTTGTCCCATAACTTAGTCAGGCTGGTGGTCAGGGAGTTCCCCAGGATGGGGCCTGCTGGTGAGTAGGAGTTAACCCATGGGAGAAGAGACTGTGTGGGGGAGCCCAAGGCTTATTGAGGAAGTTGCTGGTGGTGGAGTGTGGCCAGAGGAACGGAGGGCTTTGGGAGCAGAGGGCAGAGGTCGCCAGGCTAGCAGATTGAGAGGCCAGATGCTGTGGACCATGAGGGCCTGGCTTGTTTGGGTTCTGCTTCATGGGAAATCATCAAGGCTGTGAACTAGGTCTGGGACTAGGTACAGCAGACATGGTGCTGTGCCACCTGGCTCCCTTGTACCCCAGCTGCAGGTGACTGCCTCCAGCTGTCAGCTTCTTCAAGGTAGGCCTCAGCTGCAGAGAGACCTCACCGAAGGCTACACCCTCCCTGAGGGACGTGGGGGTTAAAAGACAGCCATTCCTATTGACTGGGGACACTGATGGGCAGCATTTGCTCCAGAGCTTCCCTGTGTTGGCTGATGTCTGCCAGTTTTGTGTTGCAGTTTGACTTCTCCCTCTGTCCAGTCATGCTCTCTTATCACAGGGGTTCATCTCTGATAAACGTCTTTCACTCCAAACTCCTCTGTCAGGTGGGATGAGGCAGGCTGGACACTGGAAGATGGGCCAGGAAGCTCCTGCACCTGCTCCATCAGGGAGGAGGCCTGAGCCTCGCCGTGACTGTGGCATGGAAGGTGGGAGATTCTGAACAATGATAGGACAGCACGGTGGTTCAGTCCAATGGGGGTTGAGTTGGACAGTTCTGAGTTTGGATCCTGATTCCACAACTTCCCAGGAACTCTGGGGCAGGCTCCTCTCAGCTGCACATATAGCATCTTTCAAATGGGAATGACAGTAACAGTGATAACCTCATAGAATGGTTGTGAGGACTCAGTGCAACGGTCTATTAAAAAGCTCAGCTCAGTGCTTGGTAGGAAGTATGCACCTTTTCTTTCAAAGGTGACACTGACAAGTTTTGTAACCAGAGCCGTGTAGCCAATCTTCAATGTATGCCCCTGAGTAGTGTGAGCCCCCTATCACCAGTGCCACCCCTCAGGTTAAGGGGATTCCCACCCAAAGCAAAAGACACCCTGTGGTCTACCCTCCACATGTGATTAGGTCTTCTGAAGTATTGGGATTTGGTTGAGGACACACATTACTACATTTGTGGACCTGAGGATTCAGGGATCTGGGGTTCTGGGAAGCACTGGCTCCAGACCTCCACAGCTGGGCTGGGAAGGAGCATGATCCAGCTCCAGCTCAGCTCTGGGGACTGACTGCCCTGCAGCAGGAAGGACTCAGATAGATGCGGGTTCCATCAGGGCCCATCATCAGGCACCAGGATGGCTGTGCCAGTTGTTAAAGTTCATCCACAAAGTGGGAAAGAGTGACTGCCTTGAGCTCTTGAGTGTCCCTCCATCCCAGACCCTCTGCAGGGTTCCCTCTGCTTCCCCACTTCCTACAGCTCACAGGCCAGCAACTGGTCCAAGTCTCTTCTGGTTGGCCAGTGCTCCTGCCATAAAATGTATCCTGGCTTTCCGCATGGGACTGCTTACCCACAGGTTGCCTGTGGTGCCATCAGTGCAGCTTACTTTGACAGGTACATTCCAGGTTCCAGGAATGTCCTGCCATGTTTGGTGTTTCCATCCTGCCACTAGGATGGACCTGGCATGGATCCCTCTGCAAGTCCAGCCCTCTGAAGGACCAGGAGTGGCAGCAGTTCACAGCAGCAATTCTGACTGGGGGTTGGGGAGGGAGTCCCAGAGGAAAACCAGGGGGGTGTTTTCAGAAAAAAATTGTCACTGCTCACATTTATTGGGACTCACCCTTGCCTGGAGTGGTTCTAAGCACTGTCCATGTGTTAGTTCATTCAAGCTGCCCACTTACCACAGGAGGTGGGGCCATCCTCATTTTTTTTCACTCTCATCTTCTAGGTGAATTACCTCCTTTGCCCAGGAACATAGGGCTAGTGAGTGTGGAGCCAGGATCCAACCCAGGCAGCTTGTTTCCAGAGATGTGCTTTTAGTGACAAATACCCCACACAAGGGAGGGAAAGAGTGCCCGGCCCAGCCTTGCAAAGCCAGGGCTATGGGACCCAGGAAAGGCAGCCCTGCCTCCTCTTCTAGGGACCCTGCTGGCACCACAGCTGATCTACCATAACCCTTGCCTTCTAGGAGTTTCCCACTGTGCTTCCCAGGCCCATCTGGGCCAATCCAAGGTTCCCAGGTCTTTCTTGCCTTCCCCGCACCTCCATCACTGCCTCTCTGGGGATCTTGACAGTAGATGAAGTGACAAGTCTTTGTGCTTAATTAAGACACATTCTCCCACCAATTGGGAAGCAGGAAATGGCTGGGCTGTTTTACAAATAGGAACAATTCTTGTTCATTATCCCTTAATTGAGGCAACAAAGAGCTGTGGAAAACATCCATCAAAAACACATTCATGAGTTCCGGAAAAATGGCGGTGTGAGGTGAGCCTCTGTAAAGCTCCCCTGGAATTTACAAAGAATCAAACAACAAAAACTCCACAAAGGACTCCCTGCACAGCAGACAGGCAAGACGAAGAGGCCCACTACCGACTGAAATCACCTACAGGTGGGAGATTCGTGCAAGTGGAGGGAGGAGGAAAGGGAGAAGTGCGCGGAGACGGAGCCGCGCGGGCGCAGGACGCAGACCTAGCTCAGTGTGCCGAGCTCGCTGCTTCCCGGAACTACCGCAGCTGCGGGAGAGGGAAGAACTCGGACTGCTAGGGCTCCACCAGAGCTCCACAGGGCTGAGGGGACAGCATATAACACGGCTGAACCCAACGCTCACGGCAGAGACCTCGGAGAAAAGACTGAGGGGAAAAGGCTGAACACGGTGGTTTAAGCCCGCACTGCCGAGCAGAGAACGGAGCCTTAGGCACTGAGACTAGCCGCCCCCTCCCTCCCCTGCCAGAGCTCACCCTGCCTCCACCTGCCCGGTGCTAGAAGCGAAACAGTAGCAGTGCGAGATCAAAACAACAGAAAATTTGCTATATTTGAGAACTGTGACCCACAGACACAAATTCATAGCCCAACTAGTTCCGGCAAAGGGGAGAGAGCTGTGGAAGCAGGACCGGCTGTGGTGGTGGTCGCCGCCATTGCTCTGGGCCACCTCTCACAGCTCACCCCGCCCCTGGCCCCACCTATCTGGGCGGATCCCTGCAGGAGTAAACAGAACTGCTGAAACATACGGGCTCTGAATCAGGAGCTAGAAGAGCTTTGGAACATCAAAAGCTCTCCACATACCCACCGGGACACTGCGCCCTGTGACCTAGACGAACTATTAACAGAGGAGAAGCCCGTCTCCCAGAGAATCTCCCCAGTGTGTGAGAAGCTGGAATAGTGCAGAGAAAACATAGCACTACCTTGTGAGAGAGGAAAAAAAAAGCCTGCAGTCAGAGAAAAAGTAAAACATTCTACCAACAAGTACTGGAAAACAAAAGAAAGACCTCTTCCTATCAACTTGTTGCAGAAGCCACTCCTGTAGATGTCTAGGAAGAGAAATAGTAAACCAGTAATCGCCACGAATAACCAAGGCAACAAGATAGCTCAGAAAGAAAGTGAAAAATCTCCAGAGAAGGCACTTAAAGATACAGAAATATGTGACTTAAATGACAGAGAATTCAAGATTGCAGTTCTGAAAAAACTCAACAAGATGCAAGAAAACACAGACAGGCAGTTAAATGAACTCAGAAACTCAATTAAAGAACAGCATGAGCATTTTACGAAAGAGATTGAAATCTTAAAAAAGAACCAAATAGAATTTCTGGAGATTAAGAACTCAATAGAAGAAATTAAGAGTGAAATCACCAGCTTAGGTAGTAGAGTTGACCAGATGGAGGAAAGAAACAGTGACATCGAAGATAGAAACCTGGAAATGACACAGATAGAAGAAGAAAGAGACTTGAGACTTAAAAGAAATGAAAGAACTCTACAAGAACTTTCTGACTCCATCAGAAAGAGCAATATAAGAATAATGGGCATACCAGAAGGAGAAGAAAGAGAGAAGGGAACAGAGAATATATTCAAACAAATTGTCAATGAGAACTTCCCAAACTTGTGGACAGAACTGGACCCTCGAATCCAAGAAGCAAATAGAACACCTAGTTACCTCAATCCCAACAGACCTTCTCCAAGGCACATTGTATTGAAGCTGTCTAAAATCAACGAAAAAGAAAGAATCCTCAGGGAGCCAGGGAAAAGAAGACGGTAACGTACAAAGGAAAGCCCATTAGATTATCATCAGATTTTTCAGCAGAAACTCTACAAGCCAGGAGGGAGTGGAACCAAATATTCAAACTATTGAAAGAGAGAAATCATGAGCCAAGAATAATATATCCAGCAAAGATATCCTTTAGATATGAAGGAGGAATAAAGACCTTTCCAGACATACAGAAGCTGAGGGAATTTTCTAATACACGACCTGCACTACAAGAAATACTAAAGGAGGCTATTCGACCACCATCAACAGGGACAATTTGTGGCAACCACAACTCAAAAAGGGAGAGAGTAAAGGCCTGAACCGGAAGATGGGAATGGAGAAAGTAAGCGTGCTGAAAATAATGGAATACTCTAAATATCAAACTTTCTTTTACATAAACTTAAGGGTAACCACTCAAAAAAAAATCCAGAACTGAAATATATACTGAAATAAAAGAAGAAACAGAGGGAAACATCATAGAACACCACCACACAGAAATAATAGACAACAACAAAAAGGCAAAGAAACAATGGAGACACAGCCTTACCAGAAAACTAAAGATAGAATGACAGGAAATCCTCACATATCAATAATCACCCTAAATGTAAATGGACTGAACTCACCAATAAAAAGGCACAGAGTAGCAGATTGGACCAAAAACCTAAACCCAACCACATGCTGTCTCCAAGAGACGCATCTCAGCTACAAGGACAAGCATAGACTCAAAGTGACAGGGTGGAACTTGACACTCCAAGCAAATGGTACCCAGAGAAAATCAGGTGTAGCCATAATGATATCAGATGAAACAGACTTCAAGGTGAAAAAGATAACAAGAGACAAGGATGGACATTTCATAATGGTGAAGGGGACTGTACAACAAGAAGACATAACAGTCATCAATATTTATGCCCCCAATCAGGGAGCACCGAAATACACCAAGCAACTACTAACAGAACTAAAGGGAGAAATTGACAAAAACACAATTATACTAGGGGCTTAAATACATCATTGACAGCTATGGATAGATCATCCAAACAGAAAATAAATAACGAAATAGTAGCCCTAAATGACACATTAGATGAAATGGACATAATTGGCATTTATAGAGCACTTCATCCTAAAACATCAGACTATACATTCTTTTCTAGTGTACATGGAACATTCTCAAGGATAGACATACATTGGGACATAAAATCAGTCTCAACAAATTTAAGAAGATTGAAATCATACCATGCATATTCTCTGATCACAAGGCTTTCAAATTGGATATCAACTGTAAAAAGAAAGCGGGAAAAAACACAAATACATGGAGATTAAACAACATACTTTTAAAGAAGGACTGGGTCAAAGAAGAAGTTAGAGGAGAGATCAAAAGATACATAGAAACAAACGACAATGAAAATACATCCTACCAAAATTTTTGGGATGCAGCGAAAGCAGTTTTCAGAGGGAAATTTATCTCATTACAGACCTATCTCAAGAAACAAGAAAACTCCCAAATAAATAACCTCATGTTACACCTTAAAGAACTAGAAAAAGAAGAACAAGTAAAACCCAAGGTCAGCAGAAGAAAGGAAATAACAAAAATTAGAGCAGAACTAAATGAAATAGAGAACAAAAAGACAATAGAAAAAATTAATGTGACAAAGACCTGGTTCTTTGAGAAGATTAACAAAATTGACAAACCCTTGGCTAGACTTACTAAGATAAAAAGAGAGAAGACACTGATTAACAAAATCAGAAACGTAAAAGGGGAAGTTATCATAGACACCACAGAAATACAAAGGATCATCCAAGAATACTATGAAGGACTATATGCCACCAAATTCAACAACCTAGAAGAAATGGATAAGTTCTTAGAAACATATAGCCTTCCAAGGCTGAACCATGAAGAACTGGAAAATCTAAACAGACCGATCACCAGTAACGAAATTGAATCAGTCATCCAAAACCTTCCCAAAAGCAAAAGTCCGGGACCAGATGGCTTCACTAGTGAATTCTAACAAACCTTCAAAGAGGATCTAATACCAATCCTGCACAAACTTTTCCAAAAAATTGAAGAACAAACAGTACTCCCCAACTCATTTTATGAGGCCAACATTATCCTGATACCAAAACCTGGTAAGGACAGCACAACAAAAGAAAACTACAGACCAATATCTCTGATGAATACCGATGCAAAAATCCTAAATAAAATTCTAGCAAATCGAATACAACAATGCATTAAAAAGATTATTCATCACGACCAAGTGGGGTTCATCCCCAGGGCACATGAATGGTTCAACATCCGCAAATCCATCAATGTGATACATCACATTAACAAAATAAAGGACAAAAATCATATGATTATATCAATTTATGCAGAAAAAGCATTTGACAAGATATAACATCCATTTATGATTAAAACACTTAATAAAATAGGTATAGAAGGAAAATACCTTAACATAATAAAGGCCATATATGACAAGCCCTCAGCTAATCTCATAATTAATGGAGAAAAACTAAAGCCCTTTGCTCTTCGTTCAGGAACACGACAGGGATGTCCCCTATCACCTCTGCTTTTCAACATAGTGGTGGAAGTCCTTGCCAGAGCAATCAGGCAAGAGAAAGAAATAAAAGGCATCCAAATTGGGAATGAAGAAGTTAAATTATCACTCTTTGCAGATGACATGATGCTATATATAGAAAACCCTAAAGACTCCACCAAAAAGCTATTAGAAACAATCAACGAATACAGTAAAGTTGCTGGCTACAAAATCAACGTACAAAAGTCCATTGCCTTCCTATATACTAACAATGAAATCTCAGAAAAAGAAATACAAAAAACAATTCCTTTTGCAATTGCAACAAAAAGAATAAACACCTAGGAATAAACTTAACCAAGGATGTGAAAGACCTATATGCTGAAAACTATAAGACTTTTTTGAAAGAAATTGAAGAAGACACAAAGAAATGGAAATACATTCCGTGCTCATGGATTGGAAGAATCAACATAGTTATAATGGCCATATTACCCAAAGCAATATACAGATTCAATGCAATCCCCATCAAAATCCCAATGGCATATTTTAAAGAAATAGAACAAAAAATCATCAGATTTGTTTGGAACCACAAAAGACCCCGAATAGCCAAAGCAATCTTAAGAAAAAAGAACTATAATGGAGGTATCACACTTCCTGACTTTGGCTTGTACTACAGGGCCACGATAATCAAAACAGCATGGTATTGGCAGAAAAACAGACACATAGACCAATGGAATAGAATTGAGAACCCAGAAATAAAACCACATAAATATGGACAGATAATTTTTGACAAAGAAGCTAAAAACATACAATGGAGCAAAGACAGCCTCTTCAATAAATGGTGCTGGTAGAAATGGATAGCCACGTGCAAAAGAATGAAACTGGACTGCTATTTGTCACCATGTACCAAAGTTAATTCAAAATGGATCAAAGACTGAAGCATAAGACCTGACACAATAAACTGCACAGAAGAAAACATAGGTACTAATCTTATGGACCTTGGGTTCAAAGAGCATTTTATGAATTTGACTCCAAAGGCAATGGAAGTAAAAGCTAAAATAAACGAATGGGACTATTTGAAACTTAAAAGCTTCTGCACAGCAAAAGAAACCATCGACAAAATAAAGAGGCCACCAACTGAATGGGAGAAGATTTTTGCAAACAGTGCCTCCGATAAGGGGCTAGTATCCAGAATATACAAGGAACTCATGCAACTCAACAACAAAAAGACAAAGAACACAATTGAAAAATGGGCAGAGGACTTGAAGAGACATTTCTCCAAAGAGGACATACAAATGGCAAATAGACATATGAAAAAATGCTCAACATCACTAATCATCAGAGAAATGCAAAGAAAAACCACAATGAGATATCACCTCACCCCAGTCAGAATGGCGATCATCAACAAGACAAATAGTAACAAATGTTGGAGAGGCTGTGGAGAAAAAGGAACCCTCATACACTCTTGGTGGGAATGCAGACTGGTGCAGCCGTTATGGAAGGCAGTGTGGAAGTTCGTCAAAAAATTACAGATAGAATTGCCATATGACCCAGCAATCCCTCTCCTGGGTATGTACCCAAAAAATCTGAAAACATTTAGAGATAAAGACACGTGTGTTCCAATGTTCATTGCAGCTTTGTTTACGGTGGCCAAGACTTGGAAACAACCAAAATGTCCTTCGATAGATGAATGGATAAAGAAGTTGTGGTATATATACACAATGGAATACTATTTGTTGGTAAGAAAAGATGATATAGGAACATTTGTGACAACATGGATGGATCTTGAGAGTGTAATGCTGAGCGAAATAAGTCAGACAGAAAAAGCAGAGAACCATGTGATTTCACTGATATGTGGTATATAAACCAAAAACAACAAAAGAACAAGACAAACAAATGAGAAACAGAAACTCATAGACACAGACAATGGTTTGGTGGTTGCCAGAGGGTAAAGGGGGTGGGGGGTGGGGGGTGGGAGATGAGGGTAAGGGGGATCGAATATATGGTGAGGGAAGGAGAGCTGACTTTGGGTGATGAACACATAATGGGATTTATAGATGATGTAATACAGAATTGTACACCTGAAATCTATGTAATTTTACTAACAATTGTCACCCCAATAAATTTAATTTAAAAAAACAAACAAACACATTCATATACATCATCAAAGAGGATTGGGTTTAGAACCACACAAAAGCCACAGCAAATGTTCCAATCAGAAGTTTTACAGAGAAAGAGAAATAAAAGCCCAGAAATACAAATACTGCAGAATTAGCCCAATTACACAGTCGATGTGGTAGGGGAACTAGTTTTTTGGCTTCTGGCCAGCTTTTCCTTTGAGCTCTTTCTACCTTTTCCACTTCCCTGGTACCAGCTGGGGAAGGGCAAGAAAGGAATTTCCCAGGCCCCCTGTAAATGTCGCTTTGGTTCCCAGAGTGGGGAAGGGATGGGCTGATAGAGTGTCTTGGAGGGCTGAAATTTGTAATCTGAATTCCAGATATGGCCTGCCTGTGACTGCCACCTCCCTCCTTCTGGTCACTATGCTTCTTGTGATGTGACCTAAGATACTGGGGCAGCTCTCTCTCAGTGTTTGTTTTATGGTCAGCTTGTGTCTGGCTAAACAGTTTCTACATGATTTTTTTCTCTGGCTGGGTCTTCCCCATCCTATATTAATGCAATTGAATTGTAGGGTCCAAGTTAGGAGTTTGCATTCATTTCTGTTGGTCTTAACCCATTTGTCTCATCACTCAGTGGGGCTAAGTAAAAGTGGCCTGCTGAGACCATAACCCAAGCTACTCCTGGAAGTGAGCTTGCTGGTCTCTCACTTCCATTGGGGGTTGAGAGAAAGAAAACTGGGTGCTTAAGATAGGAAGAGCTTTTCCTCCTTTTATTTTTTATTTTCCTTACTGGTCAGGAAATGACTGGTCATTGTTCAAAATTTGGAAATTACCAAAAGTACAAAAAAGCATTGGTAAATGAATTAATCTCACTAGACCCTGAGTCAATTTCTATGAATGATTTTGTTTATTTCCTTCCAGTCTTTCTTCCAGGTACACTTTCCCATGTGATTGAGAACATGCTACATATGACCTCAACTTTGTAATTTGTCTTTTTTTCCCAATACATTTTTACATGATTAAAAACTCTTCCTAATCACCATTTTAATGACTGCACAATATCCCATTAGAAGGATGTGCCATCATTTATTTCATGATTATAACTGAACATTTGGATTGTTTCCAATTTCTCACTGTTATGGATGATTCTGTTATGGACATCTTTGTACTTAGAGCGCTCATATTTCAGATTATTTCCTTAAGACAGATTTGCAGGGTCAAAAGTTATGATTATTTCAAGGCTATTGTTACATATTGCCAAATTATTAATACTTTCCAAAAAGCCTACAACAATTTATAGTTTCACTAGCGGGTTATTACAGTGCCTGTTCCAATGTTACAGTATTTATTTTGGGGAAAAATTTTTTGCTTAGGAATTGGCACTGTGTGTGTACATGTGCATGAATATATGTGCATGCCATGAGTGTGTGCATGTGTACATATATGATGAGGTATGATAAAAAAGGTGAATATTTAAATTAAAAAATTTATTACAGTAAAAGACACATTGCTATTAATCCCCCTCAAAATACTCTCCCTCACTTTGAACACACTTATTCCATCATTTTTGCCACTTTCTGAAACAGTTCTGCAAGTCCTCTTTCATGAGTGTCTTTATGAATATTTAAGAAATGATGTGCAAAGAAAACGGCCTGACAAATAGGCAAACAGTTTCCATCACGGTGATGGGCAAACTCAGTGTCACACATCATTTCTGTAATGGCAATTTCTGTGAAATAAATACATTACGGGTGTCCTCATCTAGCTTATTCACTGGATCTGGCACCATGCAACTTCTAGCTCTTCCTCAAAGTCAAAATGACCATGAAAAGTAAACATTTTGAATCAATTCAGGACATCGAAGTATCCACGACATCGCAACTAAAGACACTCACGAAAGAGGACTTCCAGAACTGCTTCAGAAAGTGGCAAGAACAATGGGATAAGTGTGTTTGAAGCAAGGGGGAGTATTTTGAGGGGGATTAATGTCAATGTGTCTTCTACTGTAATAAGTTTTTAAGAATGTAAACATTCGCCATAGTTTTTATTACACTTCATATGCACACATGTGCATGTATGTGTATGTACATGTATGTATACATGTATGTGTACATGTTGAGGTCTTGAGGGGAGCAGTTACCACATATTTGACATATTTGTCTAGCTTTAGGAAAAGGAGATATCCCCATGTGCCCCTGATATCTCCACCCCGGGCGTGCGGGGTGTGGGGGGGTTACTCAAAGCCTTATCTTAGTCGAGGCTGTATAATCAGATGTCAGCTGCCTTCTTCCCCTGCCCCTACCCCAGCCCCTCTGCATCCCTCAGCCATCTGGTTAAACTTAGCTCAAACCTCAGTCCCTCCTCTTGTAACAGCCCCGCCCTGGATTCTCCTCCATCTCTCTGTACCCAACCCCCTTGAGGGTTGTGTCTCTTTTGCTCCACGATACCTCCAACACTGGGCTCAAAACCTGGCTCTCAGATGGAAACAACCTCAGTGTCCATCAAGGGTTGGATGGATAAAAAAAAGTGGTACATATATACAATGGAATATTATTCAGCAATAAAAATGAGGAAATCTTACCATTTGTGACAATATGAGCGGAATGTGAAAGCATTATGCTAAGTGAAGTAAGCCAGACAGGGAAAGACAAATACTGTATGATCTCACTTACATGTGGAATTAAAAAAGAAAAAACCCAACCCAAACTCACAGAAAAAAGAGATTATTCTTGTGGTTACCAGAAGCGGTTACCACAGAGGGGGGCAGGAGAGGGGGGAATTAGAGGAAACTTGTCAAAAGGTAAAAACTTCTAGTTATAAGATAAATAAACTCTAAAGATGTAATGTATAACAGGCTGAATGTAGCTAACACTGCTGAATGATATATGGGAAAGTTGCTCTTAACAACTTATCACAAGGATAATTTTTTTCCTTTTTTCTTCTTTCTTTTTATTGAATCTATATGAAAAGATGAATATTAGCTGAACCTGTTATGTATATTTCACAATATGTGCAAATCAAACCATCATGCTGTACATCTTAAACTTATACAATGATGTATGTCAATTATTTCTCAATAAAACTGGAAAAAAAAATCTCGATTCTTCCTTCCTCCAACTTCCTGTGCGACCCGGGCAAGTTATTTCACTTCCCTGTGCCTCAGTTTTTTCATCTATAAATGGGGATAAAAATCGTTCCTACCTCATAAGGCTGTTGCAAGCATTAAATGAGTTAAATGTATGTAAAATGCCCAGCTCTGAGCTTGGCAAACAGTAAGTGCTAATTTGTGTTCAAACTATCTTACACCTGATGTGATAGGTCGTGAATTTTTGTAGACTTTAGTAAAGGTTTGGGTCCCACTGGGGAACCTGTGTGTTCTCTGTATTTCTAGAGATAGAGCCACACCTTTCCACAGTGACTCAGCCCCTGATGTGAGACTGGAGCCAGCAAGCACTGTGCTACCTCCTGCCCTTCTGAGCCAGAGTGGCCACTTAGCTTCACCCTAGGTAGGCTTGGGGGAAGTAGATGGCAGAGAAGGGCTGGCAGAATCACCCAATAGCCAAATATTCCTGGGAGGCTAGTTCCTTTCTCTTCCAGGAAGAGAGGAAACAGACTCTTGCTGCCTTGAGCTGCCTGGGAGACAGCCACTGGGCCCTTTCTTCTAGGATGCCAGCACTATTGCCCTGGCCTTTGCTGAGAGTGGCGCGGGAGCAGGGCCTGGACTAATGAGTTGTGTCCAGGGTTCCAGGTACTCAGGAAACAGTGCCCAACGGTAAGCAATCCCCCAAACCTTTCAAATGCTGCAGATGAAGGCCAACCCCTCCAAACCCTCCCTGGTATCTCACCTAGAATCGGCTCCCATCTGTCAGGGTTGTGACTCTTTTCAGTGTCCAAACAGAAAGGATTTCATACAGGGGATCAAGTGACTGTAACCATGCTGGCAGGTCTGGAAGAGCAGTTCTCCTTTGGACCTTCAGGAGTCACCCTCGTACTCAGTACTCACCATAGAACTGACCCAGCAGAGTGTCTACTTCTCCTGTCATCACCCGGAAGGAGGAGTTGGAATGCCAGCTGTTGGCTTTCAGAATCCACATGCGCCTGCTAGGCCCACACCAGCAGCAACCAGAAGCCCTGCACACTGCCTCTCGACACCCATAGAGCCAGTGACCAAAAGCACCAAGTGAGACGATGGATATAGGAGAGGCCCTGCCAGTGACCATGACACTGGGTTTTCTGCTGCAGAAAAAGCAGAGCCAGCAGGGCCTCTGCCCCTTTTCTGTGTTCTGAATCTTACAGAGGCTGAAACACAAATCACACCAGAATCCAAGCTGCAAGTGTGTGAGAGAAAAGTCCGGCTTCTGCAGCATGGGAGGCTGGGAATGGTGCCCTTCCACAACCACTTCACCCATGAATTGCCAGGACTCCCACTACAGCCTGGCTGAGTTGAATCATGGTGTTCTGTCTGCTTGGCACACAGTCTATTGTATGTTCAGACTAGCATTTGCTCACAGGGTGGGTGAGGTGGGCATAGACCCCAGGAGGGTGTCCCTACAGGCATGCTTCCCCTTGGTGAAGTATGAGAAAATCTCTCCCTTTTCCTACCATAAAACATTTTTCCCACACCCAGGTCCCTTGGACTCTTACCTTGAAAAGCTAGTGCTTTTAAAAATATTTCTACCAAATAAAGACAGTGCCATCCCCAAGAGGGATTCTGAAAACGAAAAGGTTTTCCGTCTTATTACTGGTGTAATTGCTCTTTTCTCCTTTTATTTGCAAGTAATAGAAACTAACACAGAATAGTTTAAGCAAGAAAAGGAATTTATTGGTTCATACAACTAAAAAGTCCAATGTAGTCTTTAGGCACGGCTGTATCCAAGTGCTCCAATGATGTCATCAGCTCTCTTTCTTTTATCAGTTTCTCTGCTTTCCTCTGCATTGTTCAGAAATATATTTTTGTCTTAGTTTGGGGTGCTATAACAAAAATACCATAGACTAGGTGGCTCAAACAACAAATATTAATTTCTCACAGTTCTGAATGTTGGAAAGTCCAAGATCAATGTGCTGGCAAATCTGGTGTCTCGTGGGAACCTGCATCTTTTTTTTTTTTCAATTTATTGGGGTGACAATTGTTAGTAAAATTACATAGATTTCAGGTGTACAATTCTGTATTACATCATCTATAAATCCCATTGTGTGTTCATCACCCAGAGTCAGCTCTCCTTCCCTCACCATATATTCGATCCCCCTTACCCTCATCTCCCACCCCCCACCCACCACCCCCCTTACCTCTGGCAACCACCAAACCATTGTCTGTGTCTATGAGTTTCTGTTTCTCATTTGTTTGTCTTGTTCTTTTGTTGTTTTTGGTTTATATACCACATAACAGTGAAATCACATGGTTCTCTGCTTTTTCTGTCTGATTTATTTCGCTCAGCATTACACTCTCAAGATCCATCCACATTGTCACAAATGTTCCTATATCATCTTTTCTTATCAACAAATAGTATTCCATTGTGTATATAGACTACAACTTCTTTATCCATTCATCTATCGAAGGGCATTTTGGTTGTTTCCATGTCTTGGCCAGCGTAAACAAAGCTGCAATGAACATTGGAGCACATATGTCTTTATGTATAAATGTTTTCAGATTTTTTGGGTAGATACCCAGGAGAGAGATTGCTGTGTCATATGGTAATTCTATTCGTAATTCTTTGAGGAACCTCCACACTGCCTTCCATAACGGCTGCACCAGTCTGCATTCCCACCAAGAGTGTATGAGGGTTCCTTTTTCTCCACAGCCTCTCCAACACTTGTTACTATTTGTCTTGTTGATGATCGCCATTCTGACTGGGGTGAGGTGATATCTCATTGTGGTTTTTCTTTGCATTTCTCTGATGATTAGTGATGTTGAGCATTTTTTCATATGTCTATTTGCCATTTGTATGTCCTCTTTGGAGAAATGTCTCTCCAGGTCCTCTGCCCATTTTTCAATTGGGTTGTTAGTTTTTTTGTTGTTGAGTTGCATGAGTTCCTTGTATATTTTGGATATTAGCTCCTTATCGGAGGCACTGTTTGCAAAAATCTTCTCCCATTCAGTTGGTTGCCTCTTTATTTTGTCAATGGTTATTTTTGCTGTGCAGAAGCTTTTAAGTTTCAAATAGTCCCATTCGTTTATTTTAGCTTTTACTTCCATTGCCTTTGGAGTCAAGTTCATAAAATGCTCTTTGAACCCAAGGTCCATAAGTTTAGTACCTATGTTTACTTCTATGCAGTTTATTGTGTCAGGTCTTATGCTTAAGTCTTTGATCCATTTTGAATTAATATTGGTACATGGGGACAGACAGCCGTCCAGTTTCATTCTTTTGCACGTGGCTATCCAATTCTCCCAGCACCATTTATTGAAGAGGCTGTCTTTGCTCCATTGTATGTTTTTAGCTTCTTTGTCAAAAATTATCTGTCCATATTTATGTGGTTTTATTTCTGGGTTCTCAATTCTATTCCATTGGTCTATGTGTCTGTTTTTCTGCCAATACCATGCTGTTTTGATTATTGTAGCCCTGTAGTACAAGCTAAAGTCAGGGAGTGTGATAACTCCAGTATTGTTCTTTTTTCTTAACATTGCTTTGGCTAGTCGGGGTCTTTTGTGGTTCCAAACAAATCTGATGATTTTTTGTTCTATTTCTTTAAAAAATGCCATTGGGATTTTGATGGGGATTGCAATAGATCTGTATATTGCTTTGGGTAATATGGCCATTTTAACTATGTTGATTCTTCCAATCCATGAGCACAGAATGTCTTTCCATTTCTTTGTGTCTTCTTCAATTTCTTTCAAAAAAGTCTTATAGTATTCAGTATATAGGTCTTTCACATCCTTGATTAAGTTTATTCCTAGGTATTTTATCCTTTTTGCTTTAATTGCAAGAGGAATTGTTTTTTGTAATTCTTTTTCTGAGATTTCATTGCTAGTATATAGGAAAGCAATGGACTTTTGTGCGTTGATTTTGTAGCCAGCAACTTTACTGTATTCGTTGATTGTTTCTAATAGCTTTTTGGTGGAGTCTTTAGGGGGTTCTATATAGAGCATCATGTCATCTGCAAAGAGTGATAATTTAACTTCTTCATTCCCAATTTGGATGCCTTTACTTCATTCCCTTGCCTGATTGCTCTGGCAAGGACTTCCACCACTATGTTGAAAAGCAGAGGTGATAGGGGACAACCCTGTCGTATTCCTGAACGTAGAGCAAAGGGCTTCAGTTTTTTTACCATTAATTGTGAGATTAGCTGAGGGCTTGTCATATATGGCGTTTATTATGTTAAGGTATTTTCCTTCTCTACCTATTTTATTAAGTGTTTTAATCATAAATGGATGTTATATCTTGTCAAATGCTTTTTCTGCATAAATTGATATAATCATATGATTTTTGATATAATCATATGATTTTTGCCCTTTATTTTGTTTATGTGATGTATCACATTGATGGATTTGCGGATGTTGAACCATCATTGTGCCCCGGGGATGAACCCCACTTGGTCGTCATGAATAATCTTTTTAACGCATTGTTGTATTCGATTTGCTAGAATTTTATTTAGGATTTTTGCATCTGTATTCATCAGAGATATTGGTCTGTAGTTTTCTTTTTTTGTGCTGTCCTTACCAGGTTTTGCTATCAGGGTAATGTTGGCCTCATAGAATGAGTTAGGGAGTACTGCCTCTTCTTCAATTTTTTGGAAGAGTTGGAGCAGGATTGGTATTAGATCCTCTTTGAAGGTTTGGTAGAATTCACTAGTGAAGCCCACTGGTCCCAGACTTTTGCTTTTGGGAAGGTTTTGGATGACTGATTCAATTTTGTTACTGGTGATCGGTCTGTTTAGATTTTCCAGTTCTTCATGGTTCAGCCTTGGAAGGCGATATGTTTCTAAGAACTTGTCCATTTCTTCTAGGTTGTTGAATTTGGTGGCATATAGTCCTTCATAGTATTCTTGGATAATCCTTTGTATTTCTGTGGTGTCTGGGATAAGTTCCCCTCTTTCAATTCTGATTTTGTTAATTAGTGTCTTCTCTCTTTTTATCTTAGTGAGTCTAGCCAAGGGTTTGTCAATTTTGTTAATCTTTTCAAAGAACCAGCTCTTTGTCACATTAATTTTTCTACTGTCTTTTTGTTCTCTATTTCTTTTAGTTCTGCTCTGATTTTTGTTATTTCCTTTCTTCTGCTGACCTTGGGTTTCACTTGTTCTTCTTTTTCTAGTTCTTTAAGGTGTAACATGAGGTTATTTATTTGGGAGTTTTCTTGTTTCTTGAGATAGGCCTGCAATGAGATAAATTTCCCTCTGAAAACTGCTTTCACTGCACCCCAAAAATTTTGGTAGGATGTATTTTCGTTGTCATTTGTTTCTATGTATCTTTTGATCTCTCCTCTAACTTCTTCTTTGACCCAGTCCTTCTTTAAAAGTATGTTGTTTAATCTCCATGTATTTGTGTTTTTTCCCAATTTCTTTTTGCAGTTGATATCCAATTTCAAAGCCTTGTGATCAGAGAATATGCATGGTATGATTTCAATCTTCTTAAATATGCTGAGGCTGATTTTATGTCCCAATATATGGTCTATCCTTGAGAATGTTCCATGTACAGTAGAAAAGAATGTATAGTCTGATGTTTTAGGATGAAGTGCAATATAAATGTCAATTATGTCCATTTCATCTAATGTGTCATTTAGGGCTGCTACTTCGTTATTTGTTTTCTGTTTGGATGATCCATCCATATCTGTCATTGATGTATTTAAGTCCCCTAGTATAATTGTGCCTTGGTCAATTTGTCCCTTTAGTTCTGTTAGTAGTTACTGGTATATTTCGGTGCTCCCTGATTGGGGGCATACATATTGATGACTGTTATGTCTTCTTGTTGTATAGTCTCCTTTACCATTATGATATGTCCATCTTTGTCTCTTGTTATCTTTTTCACCTTGAAGTCTGTTTCATCTGATATCATTATGGCTACACCTGATTTTCTCTGCGTACCATTTACTTGGAATGTCAATTTCCACCCTTTCACTTTGAGTCTATGCTTGTCCTTGTAGCTGAGATGCGTCTCTTGGAGACAGCATATGGTTGGGTTTAGTTTTTTGATCCAATCTGCTACTCTGTGCCTTTTTATTGGTGAGTCCAGTCCATTTACATTTAGGGTGATTATTGATATGTGAGGATTTCCTGTCATTCTATCTTTAGTTTTCTGGTAAGGCTGTGTTTCCATTGTTTCTTTGGCTTTTGTTATTGTCTATTATTTCTGTGTGGTGGTATTCCATGATGTTTCCCTCTGTTTCTTCTTTTATTTCAGTATATATTTCAGTTCTGGATTTTTTTTGAGTGGTTACCCTTAAGTTTATGTAAAAGAAAGTTTGATATTTAGAGTATTCCATTTTCTTCAGCACGCTTACTTTCTCCATTCCCATCTTCCGGTTCAAGCCTTTACTCTCTCCCTTTTTGAGTTTTGGTTGCCACAAATTGTCCCTGTTGATGGTGGTCGAATAGCCTCCTTTAGCATTTCTTGTAGTGCAGGTCGTGTATTAGAAAATTCCCTCAGCTTCTGTATGTCTGGAAAGGTCTTTATCCCTTCTTCATATCTAAAGGATATCTTTGCTGGATATATTATTCTTGGCTCATAATTTCTCTCCTTCAATAGTTTGAATATTTGGTTCCACTCCCTCCTGGTTTGTAGAGTTTCTGGTGAAAAATTTGATGATAATCTAATGGGCTTTCCTGTGTAAGTTACTGTCTTCTTTTCCCTGGCTGCCTTGAGGATTCTTTCTTTGCCGTTGATTTTAGACAGCTTCAATACAATGTGCCTTGGAGAAGGTCTGTTGGGATTGAGGTAACTAGGTGTTCTATTTGCTTCTGGATTTGAACGTCCAGTTCTGTCCACAAGTTTGGGAAGTTCTCATTGACAATTTGTTTGAATATATTCTCTGTTCCCTTCTCTCTTTCTTCTCCTTCTGGTATGCCCATTATTCTTGTATTGCCCCTCTGATGGAGTTAGAAAGTTCTTGTAGAATTCTTTCATTTCTTTCAAGTCTCAAGTCTCTTTTTTCTTCCATCTGTGTCATTTCCAGGTTTCTATCTTTGATGTCACTGATTCTTTCCTCCATCTGGTCAACTCTACTACCTAAACTGATTATTTTGTCCTTAATTTCTTCTATTTAGTTCTTAGTCTCCAGAAATTCTATTTGGTTCTTTTTCAAAATTTCAGTCTCTTTTGTAAAATGCTCATGCTGTTCTTTGATTGTGTTTCTGAGTTCATTTAACGGCCTGTCTGTGTTTTCTTGCATCTCGTTTACTTTTTTCAGAACTGCAATCTTTATTCTCTGTCATTTAAATCACATATTTCTGTATCTTTGTGTGCCTTTTCTGGAGACTTTTCACTTTCTTTCTGAGCTATCTTGTTGCCTTGGTTATTCATGGCAATTACTGATTTACGATTTCTCTTCCTAGACATCTACAGGAGTGGCTTCTGCAACAAGTTAATAGGAAGAGGTCTTCCTGTTGTTTTCCAGTACTTGTTGGTAGAATGTTTTATTTTCTCTCTGACAGCAGCCTATTTTTCTTCTCCCACATGGTAGTGCTATGTTTTCTCTGCAGTATTCCAGCTTCTCGCACAATGGGGTGATTCCCTGCAAGTCGGGCTTCTCCTCTGTTAATAGTTCATCTAGGTCCCAGGGCGCAGTGTCCCGGTGGGTATGTGGAGAGCTTTTGATGTTCCAAAGCTCTTCCAGCTCCAGATTCAGAGCCCATATGTTTCAGCAGTTCTGTTTACTCCTGCAGGGACCCGCCCAGATAGGTGGGGCCAGGGGCAGGGTGAGCTGTGAGAGGTGGCCCAGAGCAATGGTGGCGACCACCACCACAGCTGGTCGTGCTTCCACAGCTCCCTCCCCTTTGCTGGAACCAGTTGGGCTGCAAATTTGTGTCTGCGGTGCACAGTTCTCAGAACAGCAATTATTCTTTTATTTTGATCTGACACAGCTAATGTTCTGTTCTAGCACCGGGCAGGTGGGGCGGGGCAATCACTGGGAAGGTAGGGAGGGGGTGGCTAGTCTCAGTGCCTAAGGCTTCTGTTCTCTGCTCGGCAGTGAGGGCTTAAACCACCGTTTTCAGCCTTTTTCCCTCAGCCTTTTCTCCGAGGTCTCTGCTGTGAGCGTTGGGTTCAGCCATGTTATGCTGTCCACTCAGCCCTATGGGCCATAAGCGGAGCCCTAGCAGTCCGAGTTCTTCCCTTTCCCGCAGCTGCGGTAGTTCTGGGATGTAGCGAGCTCGAGGCACTGAGCTAGTTCTGCGTCCTGCACACGCCTGCCTCCGTCTCTGCACTTCTCCCTTCCCTCCTCCGCTGCTCCCCCAATTCGCCCACCTGTAGGTGACTTCGGTAGTGGGCCTGTCTGCTGTGCAGGGAGTCCTTTGTGGAGTTATGGTTGTTCAATTCGTTGTAAATTCCAGGGGAGCTTTACAGAGGCTCACCTCACGCAGCCATTTTGATAACGTCTCCGGAGCCTGCTTCTTAGTTTGCAGATAGCTGTCTACTTGTATCCTCACATGACAGAGAGCAGAGAGAGAAGCAAGGTCTGGTGTCTTTTCTTATTAGGGCACTAATCTCATCACAAAGGCTCTACTCTCATCACCTAATTATTTCCCGAAAGCCCACCTCCTAATACCATTACATTGGGGGTTTAGGATTTCAACAACGCATCTTAGAGAACACAAACATAGCAACTCCCAAAAGCAGTGGAAAATGGGCATCATCAACTTGTTTTACTAGGTTGGCCATCCTGCTAAAAAGAACATGTCTCCTTCCCAGTAGTTCTTACCAAAGTCCCAGAGCTGATTCATATTGGCCCAGCTGAGGTCATTACTCCTAAATTAATCACTGATTGGTCAAGCCTGGACCATGTGCCCACTTCTGAAGATAACAGAGCTGTGGTGGACCCCAGCTTAACCACCTGCATTGAGAATGACAGAAAGCTGCGGCTGTCACAGTAGCCACCCACCCTTGTCTCCCTGATAATCCTAGTCACCACCCTACTCACTGTACTGAGGGGTCCTCAGTGCTCTGCTCCTTTTCAGTGCACCGGAGATAGGGGATGGGATCCCCTGCCTCACAGGTTGTTGTGGGCAACCAGTAGATGTGAGGTGCAGCCCCCTGTGGCCCTTTATAGGCTTGGATACCAGACCATGTTTTGTTTTCCACCCCCTGCTCTGTATTGTCTCTACTGTTCTTCCCACAGCAGCTAGAAAGACCCCTGGTTATAACATCAGAGGCAGGAGCCCAGAGGCCACCATGGCTTTGCTTATACACGGCTTCCTCTGGCTTGTTTCCAATGACCACTTGCAGCATGGTCACGCCAACATAGTGCTAGACGTATTGAAACCCTCCCTTCGCATCCAAGTGGGGGTCTGGAAAAACTTCCCAACAGCTTTGGATTTTTCATCACGGTCCTCAAACAGTGGTTAGAATGCTTTGTCCATAATGTGGGCATGACCTCATTCTGGGCTTGGGACTCTTCCAGTCTCCCCAGTGCCATGCACCACAGGCCAGCTCATAGGCCTGAACCTGTGTTCTAAATTCACCCCTGGGACACCAGCCACTTGCTGGAAATACAGAAAGTCAGGCCCTTCCTGCCTCTGGGCCTTTGCACATCACCTGGGAGTCCCTGGCAGAAGCTTGTTCCCCCTTTAAGGTCCAGTAGCACCTTCCCTGACTTCTCTTCCTCTTGGCCACTGCTTGTTTGTTCTTGCCCAGAATTTGCTCCTGTTTCACTCTGGAATTACATTTTCTTTGTCTCTCTGTCCCTTTCTCTTGATGGTAGTGTTCTGGTTAATATTGCTGGATGAAAAACACCCCCAAAATTAGTGGCTTAAGACAACAATTTTTTTATTATCTCTTATGGGTAATGCCCAGTGGGCAGCTCTGACTCAAAGTCTCTCATACAGTTGCTGTCAGATGGAGAAGCGGAACCTGGAGGTGGAGGCTGGAGGAGTGGGGGTGCTAGCTGTGTCTCTCTGTGTGATCTCAGGGCCTCTCCACATGTCTCTGAGCCAGAGCAAGTTGGGATTCCTGCCATTACAGGGGCCTCAGGGAACTGGACTGCCTGTCTGGAGGCTCAGGGCTCCAAGGAGCCAGGCAAAAGGTGCAGCACCTTTTATGATCTTGCCTTGGAAGCCATGGGACATCACTTCTGCCATTACCGTTGGTTAAAGTAGCGGCAAAACCCCCAAATGACAGTCACCTGCAGGAAGAGCTTATAGAACAGGCATTCTTGTACGGCACATCTGCATAGGTGGGAGGGAAGGGACCTATCTCTGGGCCCCCAACAGCACCCATCAAAGAATCAGGCCCACCTATGCTCAAGGGATTCTGTTTTTCCCTGAGAAAATCACAAAGTCCACTTCAATGAGGGGTAATTCACACCCCCATAGCATCTCCGGGTCAAAGGTACCTTCTCTGAACTCTCCCAGCCCTCCCTGCCCTCCTACCGGAAGCAGGCTGGTGGGAGTCTCCTTAATGTTACTCTAGCGTAGCTATTCCTGTCCCCAGGAGACCAAAGAGAGCTCTGTCGGTCCCAAGTGTGGTGGGAACACAGAGGACTTGGTCTTGCCCTGTGTGGATCTCGGCTCCACTTCTGTGGAGCTGGGAGAACCTGACATACAATTTAACCTGAGTCTCCATTTCTGCACTTGCAAAATGGAGATGATAATCCCCTCCTCTCACAGTTGAGGCCAAGATCAATGAAGATAATAGAAGAGAAAATGCTTGGCCAGGGAGAAAGCGCAGCAGCATAAGAGGAGTTCTCACCTACAGTCTCCTCCCCCCACTCCCATGCAGGATTGAAATGAGAGATGGCTGCTCCCTGGGATCTTTAATTAATTGTCTTGGCCCCACAAACCCAGTGCCAGCAGATTAAACAGTTCCTAGGCAGGAAATAGGCTGTGGATTGCTTTGGATGCAAATGGCTGAAATGGAGAATTTTTGCTGGTGAAAGGGCTGACTGGGTGATTTTAGAGCAGCTGCAACCCGGCTGCCCCAGGGGGACAAACCTCCATATCCTCAGCAGAATTACTGCAGCCAGAGGATGACCTGGCCCAGCTGACTCATCTCGAATTCTCCAGGGGCTTGGTGGGAAGGATGCTACCTGCCAGCCCCACCAACCCAGGTAGCCCCAGCACAGGAAGGAGGATGCAGGCAGTTCAGATTCACAATAGGCAGGGCCAAGCCCCGCCTGGCCAGGTCTGCAGACAGCAAGTCCTCTCCAGGTACACCTTCAGATGTCTTCCAGGAATCCTCCATGTTCCCTCCAGATAACCCTCCAGGTAACCCTTCATGTGCCATTCAGATAATCCTCCAGGTATCCTTCAGGTAACCTGTCAGGTATCCCTCCAGATACCTCTTCAGGTGCCGTGCAGCACCTTGGCAGCCAGACTGAGGCTTGGCCCACTGTGCCCTTCAGTTCTTGCTGGTTTGGGTCTTGGGCTTTGCTGTTCCTTTCCTGGGATGCTCTCTCCCGGATGTCACATCAGGGATGTCTGCTCCGCAGCCTCTGTATCTTCACTTAAGAGTCTTCACCTTCAGGGAGCCTCCTTTGTCTGCCCTGGGCTGCGCTTCCGCTTCCCTCAGCTCCCAAAGTCCTGATCCTGTCCTCCACAGACATCAGTGTGGGAATCTGTCCTTTATTTCGCATTTGTTGGCATTGCTCATTGTCAGCCGGGTGGAGGTGTGGCTGGTGGGTGCCCCTACAGAGCACACAGCAGGCTCCTCAGGAGGGCAGTGGCTCAGGCCTGCAGCGGGGAGAGAGGAAGTACGAGCAGGCAGAGGGGGACACTGAGTGGCTTGGGTCTGGAGTTGGAGTGGCACCCAGAGCTGTCCCGAGTCAGGATGGCCAGGCCTTCAAGCACTTGTGTGTGACAGTACAAGACATGGGTCCAGGAAGGACAGGCCAATGGGGTAGTGTCTGAAGCTGGGGTGACACTGAGGGCACCTGCTGACAACCACCAGCAGTTGGGGCAGTACATCTGTCAAGGAGGGCGTTTGGGGGCACATTCTTGTGGCCACCAAAAAGGTAAGCATCTTGACCTGTAAGTAGGACAAAGTGCTTGTCACATGGTGGGAGTTTAGTAACTGTTTGCAAACAAATGACTGAATAAGATCTGGTTCCTGTTAAACACCTCAATTCTTTTTTTTCCTTTTTTTTTAATTTTTATTTTATTAAATTTATTGGGGTGACAATTGTTAGTAAAATTACATAGATTTCAGGTGTACAATTCAGTATTACATCACCTATAAATCCCATTGTGTGTTCATCACCCAGAGTCAGTTCTCCTTCCATCACCATATATTCGATCCCCCTTACCCTCATCTCCCACCCCCCACCCCCCGCCCCTCTTACCCTCTGGCAACCACTAAACTATTGTCTGTGTCTATGAGTTTCTGTTTCTCATTTGTTTGTCTTGTTCTTTTGTTGTTTTTGGTTTATATACCACATATCAGTGAAATCACATGGTTCTCCGCTTTTTCTGTCTGACTTGTTTCGCTCAGCATTACTCTCTCAAGATCCATCCATGTTGTCACAAATGTTCCTATATCATCTTTTCTTACTGCTGAATAGTATTCCATTGTGTATATATACCACAACTTCTTTATCCATTCATCTATCGAAGGACATTTTGGTTGTTTCCATGTCTTGGCCACCGTAAACAAAGCTGCAATGAACATTGGAGCACACGTGTCTTTATCTCTAAATGTTTTCAGATTTTTTAGGTAGATACCCAGGAGAGGGATTGCTGGGTCATATGGCAATTCTATTCGTAATTCTTTGAGAAACCTCCACACTGCCTTCCATAACGGCTGCACCAGTCTGCATTCCCACCAACAGTGTATGAGGGTTCCTTTTTCTCCACAGCCTCTCCAACACTTGTTACTATTTGTCTTGTGGATGATCGCCATTCTGACTGGGGTGAGGTGATATCTCATTGTGGTTTTTCTTTGCATTTCTCTGATGATTAGTGATGTTGAGAATTTTTTCATATGTGTATTTCCCATTTGTATGTCCTCTTTGGAGAAATGTCTCTTCAAGTCCTCTGCCCATTTTTCAATTGGGTTGTTAGTTTTTTTGTTGTTGAGTTGCATGAGTTCCTTGTATATCCTGGATACTAGCCCCTTATCGGAGGCACTGTTTGCAAAAATCTTCTCCCATTCAGTTGGTGGCCTCTTTATTTTGTCAATGGTTTCTTTTGCTGTGCAGAAGCTTTTAAGTTTCATATAGTCCCATTCGTTTATTTTAGCTTTTACTTCCATTGCCTTTGGAGTCAAGTTCATAAAATGCTCTTTGAACCCAAGGTCCATAAATTTAGTACCTATGTTTACTTCTATGCAGTTTATTGTGTCAGGTCTTATGCTTAAGTCTTTGATCCATTTTGAATTAACTTTGGTACATGGTGACAAATAGCAGTCCAGTTTCATTCTTTTGCACGTGGCTATCCAATTCTCCCAGCACCATTTATTGAAGAGGCTGTCTTTGCTCCATTGTATGTTTTTAGCTTCTTTGTCAAAAATTATCTGTCCATATTTATGTGGTTTTATTTCTGGGTTCTCAATTCTATTCCATTGGTCTATGTGTCTGTTTTTCTGCCAATACCATGCTGTTTTGATTATTGTAGCCCTGTAGTACAAGCCAAAGTCAGGAAGTGTGATACCTCCATTATTGTTCTTTTTTCTTAAGATTGCTTTGGCTATTCGGGGTCTTTTGTGGTTCCAAACAAATCTGATGATTTTTTGGTTCTATTTCTTTAAAATATGCCATTGGGATTTTGATGGGGATTGCATTGAATCTGTACATTGCTTTGGGTAATATGGCCATTTTAACTATGTTGATTCTTCCAATCCATGAGCACGGAATGTCTTTCCATTTCTTTGTGTCTTCTTCAACTTCTTTCAAAAATGTCTTATAGTTTTCAGCATATAGGTCTTTCACATCCTTGGTAAAGTTTATTCCTAGGTATTTTATTCTTTTTGCTGCAATTTCAAAAGGAATTGTTTTTTGTATTTCTTTTTCTGAGATTTCATTGTTAGTATATAGGAAGGCAATGGACTTTTGTGCGTTGATTTTGTAGCCGGAAACTTTACTGTATTCATTGATTGTTTCTAATAGCTTTTTGGTGGAGTCTTTGGGGTTTTCTATATATAGCATCATGTCATCTGCAAAGAGTGATAATTTAACTTCTTCATTCCCAATTTGGATGCCTTTTATTTCTTTCTCTTGCCTGATTGCTCTGGCAAGGACTTCCACCACTATGTTGAAAAGCAGAGGTGATAGGGGACATCCCTGTCGTGTTCCTGAACGAAGAGCAAAGGGCTTCAGTTTTTCTCCATTAATTATGAGATTAGCAGAGGGCTTGTCATATATGGCCTTTATTATGTTAAGGTATTTTCCTTCTATACCTATTTTATTAAGTGTTTTAATCATAAATGGATGTTGTATCTTGTCAAATGCTTTTTCTGCATCAATTGATATAATCATATGATTTTTGTCCTTTATTTTGTTTATGTGATGTATCACATTGATGGATTTGCGTATGTTGAACCATCCTTGTACCACAGGGATGAACCCCACTTGGTCGTGATGAATAATCTTTTTAACGCATTGTTGTATTCGATTTGCTAGAATTTTATTTAGGATATTTGCATCGGTATTCATCAGAGATATTGGTCTGTAGTTTTCTTTTTTTGTGCTGTCCTTACCAAGTTTTGGTATCAGGGTAATGTTGGCCTCATAGAATGAGTTAGGGAGTACTGTCTCTTCTTCAATTTTTTGGAAGAGTTTGTGCAGGATTGGCACTAGATCCTCTTTGAAGGTTTGGTAGAATTCACTAGTGAAGCCATCTGGTCCCGGACTTTTGCTTTTGGGAAGGTTTTGGATGACTGATTCAATTTCGTTACTGGTGATCGGTCTGTTTAGATTTTCCAGTTCTTCATGGTTCAGCCTTGGAAGGCTATATGTTTCTAAGAACTTGTCCATTTGTTCTAGGTTGTTGAATTTGGTGGCATATAGTCCTTCATAGTATTCTTGGATGATCCTTTGTATTTCTGTGGTGTCCGTGATAACTTCCCCTTTTACGTTTCTGATTTTGTTAATCAGTGTCTTCTCTCTTTTAATCTTAGTAAGTCTAGCCAAGGGTTTGTCAATTTTATTAATCTTTTCAAAGAACCAGCTTTTTGTCACATTAATTTTTTCTATTGTGTTTTTGTTCTCTATTTCATTTAGTTCTGCTCTAATTTTTGTTATTTCCTTTCTTCTGCTGACCTTGGGTTTTACTTGTTCTTCTTTTTCTAGTTCTTTAAGGTGTAACATGAGGTTATTTATTTGGGAGTTTTCTTGTTTCTTGAGATAGGCCTGTAATGAGATAAATTTCCCTCTTAAAACTGCTTTCGCTGCATCCCAAAAATTTTGGTAGGATGTATTTTCATTGTCATTTGTTTCTATGTATCTTTTGATCTCTCCTCTAACTTCTTCTTTGACCCAGTCCTTTTTTAAAAGTATGTTGTTTAATCTCCATGTATTTGTGTTTTTTCCCGCTTTCATTTTACAGTTGATATCCAATTTGAAAGCCTTGTGATCAGAGAATATGCATGGTATGATTTCAATCTTGTTAAATTTGTTGAGATTGATTTTATGTCCCAATATATGGTCTATCCTTGAGAATGTTCCATGTACACTAGAAAAGAATGTGTAGTCTGATGTTTTAGGATGAAGTGCTCTATATATGTCAATTATGTCCATTTCATCTAATGTGTCATTTAGGGCTACTATTTCGTTATTTATTTTCTGTTTGGATGATCTATCCATAGCTGTCAATGAAGTATTTAAGTCCCCTAGTATAATTGTGTTTTGGTCAATTTCTCCCTTTAGTTCTGTTAGTAGTTGCTTGGTATATTTCGGTGCTCCCTGATTGGGGGCATAAATATTGATGTCTGTTATGTCTTCTTGTTGTACAGTCCCCTTCGCCATTATGAAATGTCCATCTTTGTCTCTTGTTATCTTTTTCACCTTGAAGTCTGTTTCATCTGATATCATTATGGCTACACCTGATTTTCTCTGAGTACCATTTGCTTAGAGTGTCAATTTCCACCCTTTCACTTTGAGTCTATGCTTGTCCTTGTAGCTGAGATGTGTCTCCTGAAGACCGCATATGGTTGGGTTTAGTTTTTTGATCCAATCTGCTACTCTGTGCCTTTTTATTGGTGAGTTCAGTCCATTTACATTTAGGGAGATTATTGATATGGGAGGATTTCCTATCATTCTATCTTTAGTTTTCTGGTAAGGCTGTGTCTCCATTGTTTCTTTGCCTTTTTGTTGTTGTCTATTATTTCTGTGTGGTGGTATTCTATGATGTTTCCCTCTGTTTCTTCTTTTATTTCAGTATATATTTCAGTTCTGGATTTTTTTTGAGTGGTTACCCTTAAGTTTATGTAAAAGAAAGTTTGATAATTAGAGTATTCCATTTTCTTCAGCACGCTTACTTTCTCCATTCCCATGTTCCGGTTCAGGCCTTAATTCTCCCCCTTTTTGAGTTTGGTTGCCACAAATTGTCCCTGTTGATGGTGGTCGAATAGCCTCCTTTAGTATTTCTTGTAGTGCAGGTCATGTATTAGAAAATTCCCTCAGCTTCTGTATGTCTGGAAAGGTCTTTATTCCTCCTTCATATCTAAAGGATATCTTTGCTGGATATATTATTCTTGGCTCATGATTTCTCTCTTTCAATAGTTTGAATATTTGGTTCCACTCCCTCCTGGCTTGTAGAGTTTCTGCTGAAAAATCTGATGATAATCTAATGGGCTTTCCTTTGTACGTTACCGTCTTCTTTTCCCTGGCTGCCTTGAGGATCTTTCTTTGTCGTTGATTTTAGACAGCTTCAATACAATGTGCCTTGGAGAAGGCCTGTTGGGATTCAGGTAACTAGGTGTTCTACTTGCTTCTTGGATTCAAGGGTCCAGTTCTGTCCACGAATTTGGGAAGTTCTCATCGACAATTTGTTTGAATATATTCTCTGTTCCCTTCTCTCTTTCTTCTCCTTCTGGTGTGCCCATTATTCTTATATTGCTCTTTCTGATGGAGTCTGAAAGTTCTTGTAGAGTTCTTTCATTTCTTTTAAGTCTCAAGTCTCTTTCTTCTTCTATCTGTGTCATTTCCAGGTTTCTGTCTTCGATGTCACTGATTCTTTTCTCCATCTGGTCAACTCTACTACCTAAGCTGGTGATTTCATTCTTAATTTCTTCTATTGAGTTCTTAATCTCCAGAAATTCTATTTGGTTCTTTTTTTTTCTTTTTTTTTTTTTTATTAATTAGTTTCAGGTGCACAAGACAAAGCAAAACTTAGACATTTATCATTTATATCCCTCACACTGTGTGAACCCCCCTCCCCCCATCCACTATCCCTCTGTACGTTCCCAAAACCTCTCACCTTCTCCTTATCCCCACCCCCCCGCCCCTCTAGCAACCCTCTGTTTTTTCCTCCATGTTTCCAAAACTGTTTCTGATTAGTTCATTCACTTATTCTTTTCTTTAGATTCCGCATATAAGTGAGATCATATGGTATTTGTCTTTCTCTTTCTGACTTATTTCACTTAACATAATGTTCTCTAGGTCCATCCATGTTGTTGCAAATGGTAAGATTTCTTTCTTCTTTATGGCTGCGTAATACTCCATTGTATAAATGTACCACAGTTTCTTAATCCAGTCATCTACTGATGGGCATTTCGGTTGTTTCCAGGTCTTGGCTATTGTATATAGTGCTGCAATAAACATAGGAGTGCATAAAGATTTTTGAATTGGAGTTTTGGATTTCTCCGGATAGATACCTAGGAGTGGGATTGCTGGATCATAAGGTAGTTCCATTTTCAGATTTTTGAGATATCTCCAAACTGTTTTCCATAGTGGCTGCACCAATCTGCATTCCCACCAACAGTGCACTAGCGTTCCCTTTTCTCCGCATCCACGCCAGCACTTGTTGTTTGTTGATTTATTGATGATAGCCATCCTGACTGGGGTGAGGTGGTATCTCATTGTGGTTTTTATTTGCATTTCTCTAATGGTTAGTGAGGTTGAACATTTCTTCATATGTCTGTTTGCTTCATGTGTCCTTTTTAGAAAAATGTCTCTTCATGTCCTCTGCCCATTTTTTAATTGGTTTGTTTGTTTTTTTGGAGTTGAGTTGAGTGAGTTTTTTATAAATTTGTGATATTAACCCCTTATCAGATATATCATTGGCAAATATCTTTTCCCAATCAGTAGGATCCCTTTTTGTTTTATTGATGGTTTCCTTTGCTGTGAAAAAGCTTTTTAGTTTGATGTAATCCCACATGTTTATTTTTCCTCTTACTTCCCTCGCGCGAGGGGATATATCAGTAAAAATCTTACTCCGGGTAATGTCTGTGAAGTTTCTTCCTATATTTTCTTCTAGGAATTTTATGGTTTCAGATCTTACATTTAAATCTTTAAGCCATTTTGAATTTATTTTTGCATGTGGTGTAAGGAGGTGATCCAGCTTCATCTTTTTGCATGTGTCTGTCCAAGTTTCCCAGCACCATTTATTGAATAGACTGTCTTTACCCCACCGTACATTCTTGCTTCCATTGTCATAGATTAAGTGGCCATATAGGCATGGATTTATTTCTGGACTCTCTATTCTGTTCCATTGATCTATGGGTCTGTTTTTATGCCAGTACCATGCTGTTTTGATTACTGTAGCCTTGTAGTATAATTTGAAGTCAGGTATTGTTATACCTCCCACTTTGTTCTTATTTCTCAAGATTGTTGAAGATATCCGGGGTCTTTTGTTATCCCATATAAATTTTAGGATTATATGTTCTATTTCTGTGAAAAATGTCGTTGGTAGTTTGATAGGAATTGCGTTGAATATATATATTGCCTTAGGCAGTATGGACATTTTAACTATATAATTCTTCCTATCCATGAACATGGTATGTGTTTCCATCTATTTGTATCTTCTTTCATTTCTTTCTTCAGTGTCTTATAATTTTCTGAGTACAGATCTTTTACTTCTTTGGTTAAATTTATTCCCAGGTATTTTATAGTCTTTGGAGCAATTGTAAACGGAATTGCTTTTTTAATTTCTCCTTCTGATGTTTTATTATTGGTATATACAAATGCAACTGATTTCTGAATATTAATTTTGTATCCTGCTACTTTACTAAATTCATCTATCAGCTCTAATAGTTTCTTGGTGGAGTCTTTAGGGTTCTCTAAATATAGTATCATATCATCTGCATATAATGACAGTTTTACTTCCTCCTTACCGATTTGGATGCCTTTTATTTCTTTTTCTTGTCTGATTGCTGTGGCTAGAACTTCCAGCACTATGTTGAATAGAAGTGGAGAAAGTGGGCAGCCTTGCCTTGTTCCTGATTTTAAGGGGAATGGTTTTAGTTTTTCCCCATTGAGTATGATGTTAGCTGTGGGTCTATCATATATGGCCTTTATTATGTTGAGATATGATCCCTCTATTCCCACTTTCTTAAGGGTTTTTATCATGAATGGCTGCTGAATTTTATCAAATGCTTTTTCTGCGTCAATTGATATGATCATATGATTTTTATTTTTCATTTTGTTAATGTGGTGTATCACATTAATTGATTTGCGGATGTTGAACCACCCTTGCATACCAGGGATGAATCCCACTTGATCATGGTGTATAATCTTTTTAATATATTGCTGAATTCTGTTTGCTAGTATTTTGTTGAGGATTTTTGCATCTATGTTCATTAGCGATATCGGCCTGTAGTTTTCTTTTTTTGTGGTGTCTTTGTCTGATTTTGGGATCAGGGTGATAGTGGCTTCGTAAAAAGTGTTTGGGAGTCTTCCCTCCCTCTGGATTTTTTGGAAGAGTTTGAGGAGAATAGGTGACAATTCTTTTTGGAACGCTCTGTAAAATTCACCTGTAAAGCCATCTGGTCCAGGGCTTTTGTTTGTTGGGAGATTGTTGATTACTGATTCAATTTCCTTGGTGGTAATCAGTCTATTCAGGTTTTCTGTCTCCTCTTGAGTTAGCCTTGGGAGGTTGTATGCATCTAGGAAATTGTCCATTTCTTCCAGGTTGTCAAATTTGTTGGCATACAGTTGCTCATAGAAATTTCTTAGGATTTTTTGTATCTCTGCGGTGTCTGTTGTCACTTCTCCTCTTTCATTACTGATTTTATTAATTTGGGTCCTCTCTCTCTTTTTTTTAATGAGTCTGGCTAAAGGTTTGTCAATTTTGTTTATCTTCTCTAAGAACCAACTCTTGGATTCATTGATCTTTTGTATTGTTTTTCTGGTTTCTATTTCATTTATTTCCGCTCTGATCTTTATTATCTCCTTCCTTGTACTCCCTTTGGGCTTATTTTGTTGTTCTTTTTCCAGATCCCTTAAGTGTGAAGATAAACTGTTGATTAGTGATGTTTCTTGTTTCTTTAGGTAGGCCTGCAGTGCTATGAACTTCCCTCTTAGGACTGCTTTCGCTGCATCCCATAGATTTTGGGTCGTTGTATTTTCATTTTCGTTTGTCTCGAGATATCTTTTGATTTCTTCCTTGATCTCCTGTTTGACCCATTCATTGTTTAGTAACATATTATTCAGCCTCCATGAATTTGTGTGTCTTCCAGTCTTTTTCCTGTAGTTCATTTCTAATTTCATAGCACTGTGGTCAGAGAAGACAATTGGTATGATTTCAATTTTCTTAAATTTATCCAGACTTGCTTTGTGGCCTAACATATGGTCTATCTTGGAGAATGTTCCATGTGCGCTTGAGAAGAATGTGTATTCTGCAGCATTGGGGTGGAATGCTCTGAAAATATCGGTTAAATCCAAGTGGTCCAATGTGTCATTTAAGGCTGTTGTTTCCGTATTGATTTTCTGTCTGGAAGACCTGTCCCTTGTTGTCAGAGGTGTGTTGAAGTCCCCTACTATGATAGTGTTACTGTTGATCTCCATCTTTATGTCAGTCAATATCTGTTTTATATATTTAGGTGCTCCTATGTTGGGTGCATAGATGTTTACTAGGGTTATATCCTCTTGTCGAATTGATCCCTTTATTATTATATAGTGTCCATCTTTGTCTTTTAATATTTTCTTCATTTTAAAGTCTATTTTGTCAGAGATAAGTATTGCAACTCCAGCTTTTTTCTCATTTCCATTTGCATGGAATATCTTACTCCAGCCCTTCACTTTTAGCCTGTGTGTGTCTTTTGATCTGAGGTGAGTCTCTTGTATACAGCATATACAAGGGTCTTGCTTTCTTATCCATTCAGCCACCCTATGTCTCTTGATTGGAGCATTTAAACCATTTACATTTAAAGTGATTATTGATAAGTACATAGTTATTGCCATTTTTAAATTTGTGGATAAATTGTTTTCGTCTTTCTTCTATTTACAGAAGTCCTTTTAGTATTTCTTGCAATGCTGGCTTGGTGGTAATGAATTCCTTTAGCTTATTCTTTTCTGGGAAGCTCTTTATCTCCCCGTCAATTTTAAATGATAGCCTTGCTGGATAAAGCAACCTAGGTTGTAGGCCTTTGTTTTCCATCACTTTGAGTATCTCCTGCCACTCCCTCCTGGCCTTCAATGTTTCTGCAGAAAAGTCATTTGATAGTCTTATGGGAGTTCCCTTGTATGTAACCCTCTGTCTTTCTCTTGCTGCTTTTAGGATTCTCTCTTTGTCTTTAATCTTTGCCATTTTAGCTATAATGTGTCTTGGAGTGGACCTGTTTGGGTTTATCCTGGTTGGAACTCTCTGCACTTCCTGGACTTGTATGTTGGTTTCCTTCATCAGGTTAGGGAAATTTTCAGACATTATTACTTCAAATATGTTCTCAATCCCTTGTTTCTTCTCTTCACCTTCTGGTATTCCTATGATGCGCATGTTGTTGCGCTTGATGTTATCCCATAGGTCTCTTAAACCATCTTCATTGTTTTTTATTCTTTTTTCTTTCTGTTGTTCTGTTTGGGTGATCTCTGCTAACTTGTCTTCTAAGTCGCTGATTCGATCCTCTGCTTCATCTAACCTGCTGTTAATTCCTTCAAGTGAGTTCTTTATTTCGGTAACTGTGTTCTTTAGTTCTAACTGGTTGTTCGTTATGATTTCTACATCCTTCTTGATGTCCTCTCTAAGTTCCTTAAACATTCTTATCATCAGTATTCTGAACTCTGTCTCTGACAGTTTGGTTACCTCTGCTTCATTTAGTTCCATTTCTGAAGGTTTCTTCTGTTCTTTTATTTGGGATATGTTTCTTTGTTTCCTCATTCTGGCTGACTCTCTGTGTTTGCTTCAATGTATTAGATAGGTGCCCTGGAGTTCTTAGTTCTTGCTGGATTAGTATATAATAAATGTCCTTTATATTTGACTTGCACTACTTCGTTCTTCTCCCCTGCGTGTGCTCTAAAAGTGACTCTTGTGTTGTGTATATTGTCCTGTTAAAGAAGATCCTTAATTGCTTTTCGCTTGTGAGTAGGTGGAGTTAACTCCTAGGCTGACTAGTTGTGAGACTTGGCTTTGCCCACGCAGGGTATTCTGCTGCGTGAGGATTGACCGCTTAGATGTGGTTTGCCCTTTGGCCTCTATGTGCCTGTAAAGAATCCCCTCTGAGTGTGTCACTTGTAGGTCAAACCCGGTAGTACTCTGGCTTGGTCTGGAGTTGGCCGCTGGGTATGTTGAATCTTGTGCCTCTTAAGCTGGGCACTGGTAGGGCAATTACAGAACAAAGCAAATCACCAAGCACAACAATAACAACAAGGAAAAAGTCAAATACATTCACATGTAAAAAAACAATCGACAACCCCCACTCGACATAGGCAAAGATGTCAGAAATATAAAGACAAATCAAAACAGAACAAAAAAAAACAGCGCCAGTTGTGGCTTAAGCCCACCAAGTAATCTCCAGGTTGTTCTCTGCTATAGCACAGAGTCCCCACTCGACACAGGCAAAGATGTCAAAAATATAAAGACAAATCAAAACAGAACAAAACAAGCAAACAAACAAACAAACAAACAAAAACCACAGCGCCAGTTGTGGCTTAAGCCCACCAAGTGATCTCCAGGTTGTTCTCTGCTATAGCATAGAGTCCCCACTCGACACAGGCAAAGATGTCAAAAATATAAAGACAAATCAGCACAGAACAAAAAACAAACAAACAAACAAAAAACAAACAAACAAAAAACAAACAAACAAACAAAAAACACAGCGCCAGTTGTGGCTTAAGCCCACCAAGTAATCTCCAAGTTGTTCTCTGCTGTAGCACAGAATCCCCACTCGACACAGGCAAAGATGTCAAAAATATAAAGACAAATCAACACAGAACAAAAACAAACAAACAAACAAAAAACAAACAAACAAAAAACAAACAAACAAACAAAAAACACAGCGCCAGTTGTGGCTTAAGCCCACCAAGTAATCTCCAAGTTGTTCTCTGCTGTAGCACAGAATCCCCACTCGACACAGGCAAAGATGTCAAAAATATAAAGACAAACCAAAACAGAAAGAAAAGAAAAAAAAAAAGAAAAAAAGAAAAAAAAAAGACAGCGCCAGTTGTGGCTTAAGCCCACCAAGTAATCTCCAAGTTGTTCTCTGCTGTAGCACAGAATCCCCACTCGACACAGGCAAAGATGTCAAAAATATAAAGACAAATCAACACAGAACAAAAACAAACAAACAAACAAAAAACAAACAAACAAACAAACAAAAAACACAGCGCCAGTTGTGGCTTAAGCCCACCAAGTAATCTCCAAGTTGTTCTCTGCTGTAGCACAGAATCCCCACTCGACACAGGCAAAGATGTCAAAAATATAAAGACAAATCAAAACAGAAAGAAAAGAAAAAAAAAAAGAAAAAAAAAGACAGCGCCAGTTGTGGCTTAAGCCCACCAAGTAATCCCCTGCGTATTGTGCAGGTAGAGCCGGTCACCTGATGCCCAGAGTGACTCTGAGGCTGCAGCTTTAGATGCGTGGGGCTGAGGGGTCTGGACAGTAGGTTTTACAAAGTCAGTGCAGTTTCTGCCCTTGCCGGCACATATGCACACCGAGAATAGCACCACCAGCCCTGTGTCCAGCTCTCCTGAGTCTTAGGGCACCTCTTCCCTGTGTGTGTGTGTGGCCGGCAGGGAATTCCTCAGCTGCTGAAAGCTGAGTGCTGTATATGCCACTTACTGCTGATCCCTGGGAGTGCCTCCGCCGATGTAATTGCCACGCCCTAGGCAGGCCAGAAAGGGTGGGGGCTGGGGATGGAAAGAGGGGTCTTCTCTTTCCCAGCCCAGCTGTGTCACACCCCACCCACAGGCCAGAAACGGTGGTATCTGGGGGTGGATGAGTCTTCTGTCTCCTAGTCCAGGGCAAACCACACTCTTCTCAGCCTCTTCCCTGGACCAAAGCCAGCGGCCAGTCTTCCCTTAGCCCAAACCCCAAGGCTCCTCTGTAATCTGACACTGCTCTTCAGATCAGGAGCCAGTTTAAGTCTCTGGAAGGGTGGGGGTAGGATTGGAAGAGCGGGGGGAGGGGCCCAGGTATGGAGTTTAATAGTCTCAAATGCTAGATATCCTCCCTCTGCGGGAGGGAGAGGTCTGCTGTGGGACGCAAAGTAGAGTCCGGCACTTGGCTTTTGTGTTCTCTCTTTTGTCCTGGGAACCCCTGCGTCTCTGCAGCTGGGGATGTGTTTGCCCTGCTCTAGGCTGGCTAGAAAGGGTGGGGGCTGGGGATGGAAGGAGGGGTCTTCTCTTTCCCAGCCCCGCTGTCTTAACACTCTTCCCGCAGGCCAGAAAAGGTGGTGGCTGGGGGCGGAAGATTCCCAGCTCCTAGCCTCCTCCCTGGGCCCGCCTGTCTTCCCGGAGCCGGGGCTCCAAGGCGCCTCTGTAATCTGCCGCTGCTCCTTAGTGCAGGGGCTAGATCAAGTCTCTAGAAAGGCGGGGGTAGGGTCAGAAGAGCGGGGGAAGGTGCCCAGGCACGGAGTCTGTGTTCCTTGTCCGGCCCAAGGACCAACTGAGGTTATTAGCTGAAGTTAATGCTGGATATGCTGCCCCTGCAGCGGGAGAGGTCCGCTGTGGGACGCAGGGCAAAACGTCCACCTCGTGGCTTCCGGGCTCTCCTCCGTCCTGGGATATCCTGCGTGTCTGTAGCCGTGGGTGTGGGCTGGAATTTCACAGGCACAGGTGCGGAGCAGATTTCCACAACCCGAGGGTGGGGGCCGAATTTCTACCGCCACAGGTGTGGACCGCGATCCCAACCCGCGTCCCCACCGCCGCCGCAGGTGCGGCGTGTCTCCGCTCCGCTCCCTTCCTTCTTCCCCTGCTCGCCCAATTTTTCCCCACCTGCAAGAAATCCCTGCGCGAGTCTCTTCGCTGTTCTGCGTGATGAGCAGAGAGTCCTTTGATGGGTTATAAGCTTCCCGTTTCTGATAAGATCCGACGGAGAACTCAAAAAGTGCGCCCCGCTGCCGCCATTGCTATGACGTCCCAAGTTATTTGGTTCTTTTTTAAAATGTCAATCTCTTTCGTAAAATGCTCATGCTGTTCTTTAATTGAGTTTCTGAGTTCATTTAACTGCCTATCTGTGTTTTCTTGTATCTCGTTGAGTTTTTGTCAGAACTGCAATCTTGAATTCTCTGTCATTTAAGTCACATATTTCTGTATCTTTAAGTGTCTTCTCTGGAGATTTTTTCACTTTCTTTCTGAGCTATCTTGTTGCCTTGGTTATTCATGGCGATTACTGGTTTACTATTTCTCTTCCTAGACATCTACAGGAGTGACTTCTGCAACAGGTTGATAGAAAGCGGTCTTTCTTTTGTTTGCCAGTACTTGTTGGTAGAATGTTTTATTATTTCTCCAACTGCAACTTATGTTTCTTCTCCCACACGGTAGTGCTATGTTTTCTCTGCACTATTCCAACTTCTCACACAATGGGGGGATTCCCTGGAAGACGGGCTTCTCCTCTGTTAATAGTTTGTCTAGGTCACAGGGCGCAGTGTCCCGGTGGGTATGTGGAGAGCTTTTGATGTTCCAAAGCTCTTCCAGGTCCTGATTCAGAGCCCGTATGTTTCAGCAGTTCTGTTTACTCCTGCAGGGATCCGCCCAGATAGGTGGGGTCAGGGGCGGTGTGAGTTGTGAGAGGTGGCCCAGAGCAATGGCGGCGACCACCACCACAGCCGGTCCCTCTTCCACAGCTCCCTCCCCTTTGCTGGAACCAGCTGGGCTGTGAATTTGTGTCTGCGGTCCACAGTTCTCAAAACAGCAAATTTTCTGTTGTTTTCATCTGACATTGCTACTGTTTCGCTTCTAGCACCGGGCAGGTGGGGGCGGGGCGAGCTCTGGGAAGGGAGGGAGGGGGCGGCTAGTCTCAGTGCCTCTGGCTCCATTCTCTGCTCGGCAGTGTAGGCTTAAAATACCATTTTCAGCCTTTTTCCCTCAGTCTTTTCTCCGAGGTCTCTGCCGTGAGCGTTGGGTTCAGTCGTGTTATATGCTGTCCCCTCAGCCTTGTGGAGCCCTGGCGGAGCCCTAGCAGTCCGAGTTCTTCCCTCACTCGCAGCTGCGGTAGTTTCGGGAAGCAGCGAGCTCGGCGCACTGAGCGAGGTCTGCGTCCTGCGCCCGCGCGGCTTCGTCTCTGCGCACTTCTCCCTTCCCTCCTCCCTCCACTCGCGCGAATCTCCCACCTGTAGGTGATTTCAGTCGGTAGTAGGCCTCTTCGTCTTGCCTGTCTGCTGTGCAGGGAGTCCTTTGTGGAGCTTTTGTTGTTCTATTCTTTGTAAATTCCAGGGGAGCTTTATAGAGGCTCACCTCACTCCGCCATTTTTGAATATTAATTTTGTATTTTGCTACTTTACTAAATTCATTTATCAGTTTTAATAGCTTTTTGTTGTAGTCTTTGGGGTTCTGTATAATAGTATCATGTCATCTGCGTATAGTGAAAATTTTACTTCCTCCTTACCAATATGGATGCCTTTTATTTCTTTTTCTTGTCTGAATCCCGTGGATAGAACTTCCAGATCTATGTTGAATAGAAGTGTAGAAAGTGGGCCACCTTGCCTTGTTCCTGACGTTAAAGGGAATGGTTTTAGCTTTTCCTCATTGAGTATGATGTCACCTGTGGGTTTATCATATATGGCTTTTATTATGTTGAGATACGGTCCCTCTATTCCTACTTTCTGAAGAGTTTCTATCATAAATGGCTGCTGGATTTTGTCAAATGCTTTTTCTGCATCTATTGATCATATGATTTTTATTTTTCATTTTTTGTTAATGTGGTGTATCACATTAATTGATTTGCGGAGGTTGAACCAAACTTGCATAAGAAGAATGAATCCCACTTGATCATGGTGTATGATCTTTATAATGTATTGCTGAATTCTGTTCGCTAATATTTTGTTGAGGATTTTTGCACCTATGTTTGTTAGGGATATCGGCCTGTAGTTTTCTTTTCTTGTAATGTCTTTGTCTGATTTTTGGATCAGGGTGATAGTAGCCTTGTAAAAGGTGTTTCGGAGCCTTCCCTCCTTCTGTATTTTTTGGAATAGTTTGAGGAGAATAGGAGATAATTCTTTTTGAATGTTTTGTAAAATTCACCTGTAAAGCCATGTGACCATCGGCTTTTGTTTGTTGGGAGCTTGTCGATTTTGATTCAATTTCCCTGGTGGTAATCACTCTATTTAGGTTTTCCGTTTCTTCTTGAGTTAGCCTTGATAGATTATATGCTTCTAGAAAATTGTCCGTTTCTTCCAGATTGTCTAATTTGTTGGCGTATAGTTGCTCATAGTAATTCTTAAAATTTTTGTATTTCTGTGGTGTCTATTGTCACTTCTCCTCTTTCATTTCACATTTTATTAACTTGGATCCTCTTCTTTTTTTTGATGAGTCTGGCTAGAGGTTTGTCAATTTTGTTTATCTTCTCAAAAAAACAGCTCTTGGATTCACTGATCTTTTGTATTTATGGCGGGGTCTCCATTTCATTATTTCTGCTCTGATCTTTATTATCTCCTTCTTTGTACTCTTTTTGGGTTTATTTTGCTGTTATTTTTCCAGATCCCTTAAGTGTAAGGATAAACTGTTGATTTGTGATTTTTCTTGTTTCTTTAGTAGGCCTGCATTGCTATGAATTTCCCTTTTAGAACTGCTTTTGCTGCATCCCATTGATTTTGGGTCATTGTGTTTTAATTTTCGTTTGTCTCAAGATATCTTTTGATTTGTTCCTTGATCTCATTGTTTACCCATTCATTATTTAGTAACATGTTATTCAGCCTCCACTTATTTGTGTGTCTTCCTGGTTTTTTTCTTCCTGTAGTTGATGTCTAATTTCATAGCAGTGTGGTCAGAGAAGACACTTGGTATGATTTCAATTTTCTTACATTTATTGAGACTTGTTTGGTTGCCTAACATGTGATCTATCTTGGAAAATGTTCCATGTGTGCCTGAGAAGAATGAGAAAACACCCCAATTCTGAAATGCTTTTGCTGTCTGTATCACAGCCCCTGCTCTTTGGGAAGTGAACCTTGTTGTTGAGACCCAGAGCCTCTGATGGGAACTGCATGTCTTTTGATGTGTCTTTCTCACAGTCTTGTCCACAAGCTACTGCTCTGTACCACAGATGAGAAGGTGGAGACTGCGGCCCACAACATGGCACTCCAGCCCTGCCTATTCTCTTGCACCCAGGGTTGGGCCTTGCCCCTCTTTCACCCCTAGGATTTGGACCCTGACCAAGGTCTGGTCTGGACCTCTCTGGTATGAACCTCTCTGGTCTGGCACCAATGAACCAGGGGTGGGCATGTCTTCCTTAGGCCCTGGCCTGTGCTCAGCTGGGCACCTCTTGTGTGTACTGACTCTGCAGGACACTCGTGCTTGTGTCTATGGCAGATAGTAACATCTTTTAGTAGCTGCATCTTCAGTAACTATCCAAACCCCCAGGCGACTCCGTGTTCCCCCAGGGCCACTGTGAGTCATGCTAAGAAATAATTACAAAATCAGCATCACACATTTATTGAGCAAATACTGTGTGCCAGCTACATTCCGGCTGCATACAGTCCTCATAGCAGTCTTACCAGGGCCCAGTGGCTGCCCGCCTGCATTCTTTACCAGTCACCCCAAAAGTGCAGCACTGCCTGGTCCCTTGGTCTGCAGCAGCAAAGAATGTCTGGGCACTTTAGACCAGAATCACCATCTCACCTCAAAGTCCCCCAGATTCCAGCCCCATACCCTTACCTGGCCATCATGGAGCCAACGCTATGACCACGTTGGACCTTGAGCCATACAGGTGAGTGGGGAGTCCCTGTCCCGGGGTGTCACAATCTTGTGGGGGAAGTGGAAAGTGTCAGGGAAAGCTTCCAGAGGGGTGGAGTCTGAGCCACCTCTTCAGGGTGACTCTCCCCACCTGAATATGCTGCAGAGCAGGATGCCTGGGCGGCTGAGTGTAAGGGGTGTGAGGGGAGGCTGCTGACATGGTGCCTTCAATACCTGGGCCAGGTGGAACCATGTAGGATGATTGTACAAGGGGCAACAGCCACCTGGGCCAGTCGCCCTTCAGAGCCTCCTGAATCCTCTTGGGTCTGAGGATACCATTCAAGTTAGCCCTGTGCCCCCAGCCCCCCCATCAGGACTTCCCCACATTCTGTTTTGCCAGACACTCTGACCGTCTCTCTGATCCTTCTTGCAATGACTGTGCCCTTGCCCTTGCTGTGCCCTCTCTCTAGAATGTTCTTCCTCTCCTCCCCTAAACTCAACCCTCAGTTAACTGTGTCTCATCCTTTGGGTTTGAGCTTCAATCGCATCTGCTAAGGGAAGCCTTCTCTGGCCCCACATGGGATCAAGCTTCCCTGTTACCCCTGCTCCCCACTCTCTATACCTGCCTTTCAGTCAGTGGATGCATCTCTGTGTATTCACTGCTGTGGGCCCTAAGCCTCCCAGAGTTCCTGGCACGAAGCGGTACTCAGTAAATACTTGTCAGGTGAGTAAATGAATGGTAATGAGTGAACGAATGAATTAATCACAGTTTTTATGATGATTTTATTGGTACAGGAGTCCCAGGCAAGACTGCAAGATCTGTGAGAACTGGATCTCTGTTTTGCTCATCATTATGTCCTCAGTACCTATAAAGGCATCTGGACTCTAGTAGGCACTCAGTAAATATGTGATGAGGTCATATTTTGATGTGTTAATAATTATTTCTTGCTTCATCCTAATTCCTCTTTAACTTACAGCTCTTTCCCTATTAAAACTTGACCACAAAGTATTTGTCCCTGCATGGAGAGAAGTTATGGCAGTGGAACAAGAGTTAAGTTCTTTCCTTTTTCATTTCAGGAACCTGGTATGCTGCCTACCAAAAGCCCTAAGGCTCTCAAAACTTCTTGATAGGTTTGAAAGAACACATGATAAACCATGGGACAGTTTCTTTTTCCCTGGAGGAAACAGTTTCCTTGGCTGGAGAACACACAGAGGGGGTGTTAGACTTTGCTGCATAACAAACCAGACCAAAAATTTAGTGGCTAAACTCAGTACAACTTATAATTTCTCATTGATCTGGGAGTGGGCTGGATGGTTCTCCTCATCTTTGTTGGAATTGGATATTTTATAGAAGCCTCACCCACACATCTGGGCCACCCCGGAGAGGCCTGTGATGTCTTGGGCCACGCTCATCCTTAAAGAGGCTAGCCCAGCTTTTTTCCATGGTAGGAGTTCAGGGCAGCTAGAGGGGCAAATGCTTTCCAGCCGCTCTTTGCTAGTGTTCTCTTGGCCAAAGCAGGTCACACAGTCAAGCTCAGGCTCAAGGGGACCAGCTCCTTCTGATGGAAGGGTGCACAAAATTATGTTGCAGGAGGTGAGCATATGGGGACAAAAGCATTTGTGACCTTCCCCCACCCACCCACACACATTTACCACAGGAAGAGGAGAAAAAAAATGAGTGAGATGTTCCTGTGTTCTTGAGAAGGTGCTCTGTGTCCTGCCACCATCTTCTGGGTTGAGTTGTGAAAGCAGGAATGATAGAAGTCACAGGATTGGGGGATCTGGTGAAATGGCCATCTTTGTAGCATTCCCTGGAAAGCAACATGATTCCCAAATAGAAAAGAAGGGGACATCCAGGAAGAGGTTTAAGTCCCACAAGAGCAAGAATGTAGTGAGAAGGGCTGGACCTTTGGGGTAGAGTGAGGATGATGCAGAGCCATCTGGGACCAAGGACTGGAGCTATCTGGAGACAGTGTGGTCAAATGATGATGCAGAACTAGACACTTCCCAGGTCTCCAGTGCCTTGGCACTCAAGGGGAATCCTGAATGGAGAAGACCCTTAATGGAGGTGATCCAGACAGAGGTCTAAAATAATGCTGAATTCTTGAACACTCAACTATGAAGGACTCCTGACAGCTTATGATGTGAGGAGATGGGGAGTGTGGTCTGAAACATTTTTTATTTTACACTGAGAAATACAATGACAAATGTATTGATATTCTGCTGCATATTTAAACAATTAAATAGTCCTGGTATATTGTTTCCATAGTACAGAAAAGATCATACACAGACGTTTTCTATCAGAGGCTAAGTCAGCTGCTCTATCTCTAGTGAACCTTTGACTAATTTGAGGACTGCTCTACTGTGTTAGGGTCCTGTCTCACAAGCGCTTTAATAGTATGTGTATTGATGTAGAATTCACATACTACAAAATTCACCTTTTTAAAGTATACAATCAGTGTTTTTTTGCAACCATCCCCAGTAACCAATCTCAGAACATTCTGTCACCCCAAAAGAGAAACCCTGTACCTATCAGCAGTCATTCCCCATTCCCTCTTTCTCCCAGTCCCTGGCAGCCACAATGTACAGTCTGTCTCCATGGATTCACTATTCTGGACATTTCATGTAAATGAAATTCATTTCACACATTTTTCAGGCCCCTGTGATGGGATTCCTTCAGTCAGCATACTGTTTTCAAGCTTCTTCATGTTGTAGTGTTTATCATCATTTCACTTCTTTTCATGGCTGAGTAATATTCTTTTGTATGGATATGCCATGCTGTATTTACCCATTCATCAGTTGATGGACACTTGGGGTGTTTCTACTGTTTTCATTTATATGTCTTTGCAAGCTTTTTAATGAACCTTTTTGTGTAGGCATTTTTTTCCTAATTCCTCTCATTTGAAACACTATTATATATATAGTCTCTCTATAGATACATACAAATATAAATATATATTCTTTCTCTATCTATATATAATATAGATAACATATCTATAAACACACAAACCCATATATAACCTGTTGTTGTTTTTTTAATTGCCTTTTCCCACCATCTCCTCAGGTCACATGTATGCATAGCTCAGTGAAGAATTATTTTTATGGGATCTACCCAGGGTATGCCACCAGGGGTGGTACTCAAGGGGTCAGAGGAAGGTGTCTTAACTCTCTGAGCATCTGACTAGCGTTCTTCTCCACCAGAACCTGACCCCAAGATCTTATAAGTTCAGTGGGTCAGGGGCCCGGCATCCCCCATGCAGCTCACCCTGGCTATGAAGAAGAGGGAAAGAGGGACCACTGAGGAGACACACTCACCTGAGGGGAAGCACCTCCATTCCTCAGGCTGGGGCTTTTAGAGCAATAGCTGTATTCACATTTCCAACATAGCTAAGGCATAGGAACATTGATGTTTGTTTTACAGATGGGGAAATTAAGACCAAGGCAGATCCAGAGCTAGCAAGAGGCAGAGATGAATGCACCCCCAGGACTTCCTGGCCGGTTCCTCCTGCTTGGGGCTGCCTCCTGCAAAGCTCAACAGCCTAGCTCTTGTAGGAAGATTATAGAATGGACGTTGGCCTTGAAGTAGGATCAGCTAATTAACATTCGTCTCCTCTTCACCTCTCCTCACTGAGGGAGAAAACTTAATTTTCAATCAAAGGGGGATGGGGAGTGGGAGATGAGGCTAAGGGGGATCAAATATATGGTGATGGAAGGAGAACTGACTCTGGGTGGTGAACACACAATGGGATTTATAGATGATGTGATACAGAATTGTACACCTGAAATCTATGTAATTTTACTAACAATTGTCACCCCAATAAATTTAAAAAAGGAGAGATATTTTAACTATAGACTAATAAAGAGCATTTAGCTTATAAAGCAAAACTTGCCAGAGTCACTCCACAGGGGCTGAGACTGATTTCCCAATTCACCTTCCTCTGTGGTCTATGATCTGGGGAAGGAGAGGTGTGTATATGTGGGAGGTGGGAGCAGGGTTCAACCACTGCCCTCATGGAGACTCAGGGGTCTGCGAGCCAGATGTCAGCTGCACCCACAGATGGGAAAAGATGTGATTTATCACCATCATCACCTTCTTCATTTGCATCATGACTCTGGGTGTGCTGTACTATACAGTGTTTACACCTTTAATCTTCTCAACAATTCCAGAGAACAAGCATTATAATTCCCATTCACAGATGATGTGAGTCACCTCCTTTGTTTGACCATGGGTCTTGAGGGTAGGGGAAGTCTCACTCGTCTTTGTGTGTCCCATGCTCAGCACAGGCCTGCACCCAAAAGGGGCTGCACCAACTTTCTTGCGGGCATAAATGAAAGAATGAATAAAAAAACGAAAGCATGCAAGTTCATGGAGGGCCCAGGAGTAGGACTCAGGTCACTAGATGCCCAGGCCAGTGCTCAAGGGACCAATGAAAAGGGCCTTCCTTTGACTGGATCCACCTCAACACCTATCAAGTCCAGGGAGTCCTGCTGGGGACCCAAAATGTAGAGATGCAGGCTTGGCTTCCAAAAGTTTATGCTTTTTCTAGGGAGTCAGACAGGTGGAACACAGAATCAATTATCTTAAGACATGAGAAGTACAGCCCTTCATCAGAATGGGAGGAAGGAGGTGGTGATGATAATCTGCTCCCATCACACTCCCTGCCCAGACTGGGATAAGAAGAACCATCCTGAAGAAGGACCAACCACAGGACAAACCCTGCCCTGGGGTTCATCTGATTGTTAGGCTCTTGAGCTTTGTCAAAGGTTGTCTGAAAACTGGTCACATGAAAATGTCTTCAGGTTTTCTATTAAATAGCATTAAAAACACTATCATTCTGTGTTACACATGAGCAATGGCTTTTAATTTACTGACAGGAAAAATAATATCACCCCCAATGAGGTTTTATGTCTTCTTTTTTTAGTTAGTAAGGACTTTGTTACTTAATAAAGAACCAAGCAAATAAATGTATTCATTCACCAAATGTTAACTGAAGAACAGCTTGTTGCTGAGAATACAGAGATGGTTAAAACACCATCTTTGACCTCCAGGAGTTCTCAGTCTAGTTGCACTCTTTACTCTGGCCACTAGGCCACAACTCTGTAAGCCTCAGGATTGAAATATCTGCCCCTCTTCCTTTTGTCAGTCCTTACTTTCTATTTCTATTTGAATCTTATTCTATACATGTTGTTTATTATCAGCTGTTGTGACATATTTTTAATAGGGGGATTAAAAAGGAACAGATACAGATGGCAGGCAGATTAAGTATACACTGTCCCCCTCCTCATTCCAAAACCCTGGAAATGACAGATATCTTTCTCTGTATCTCTCATTCCTTGTCTTCCCCCCAACCCCATGAATCTAGAACAGCTCTAGAAAACAATGACAAAACAGTGTCGTAGTGAAGCAGATATTTTGAGGAGGTCCTGAGAATCGGAATGCAGAGGGGATAGAATTGATGAAGAACCCCAAATATATGCCCCAGGTGTAAGGAATCCTGAGGTCACCTCTAAGGAGCCATAGACAGGGGAGTGGGTAGAGGCTGAGGATTTTGTTGAGGTGCCGGGCTGCAGAACCAGGTTCTGAGTCATTGGAAGAAGCTCCCACCACCCCAACATGGGTCAAGAAGAGAGGCCTGCAGAGGCCCACTCGTCCTCAGGCTGGACCAGTTGAGTGGCCATTTGAAAGCACTCAGATGATGGGTGGGTGCAGAAGAACTGAGAAACAAGCCATGTGGGATCCCAGGAGGTCACTCCACCCTGCTCCCTAGTTGTCACAGAAGCAGCATCTACCAGGTGAGCAAACCCAGTATCTTGTATATAAATATGAGCAGTGATCCAAGAATCATGGAAGTCCTAAGAGAAACTCTCATCCTAACAGGGAGCACAACACTCAACAGCTGAAGAACAAACCAAAGAGATGCAGTTAGTAGGGCAAACAGGAGAGCTTTAAAAATTGGAATTCATATCTTCAGAAGGATAAGGATGGAATTATAGTAGTATGAAAAAGCACAGTTATAGATCTTGGAACTATAATCATTGAGATTAAAGTTCAATAGATGGGCTGAATGATGAATGGACATCTCTGAAGGTGACTTCATGAACAGGAAGATGGAGCTGAAGACTACTTGCATGGAGAAACTGAGTAGATGGCAAGAATGAAAGAAAAGTTGCTGGACCTTTTCCTTTTCCTTTTGCATTAATAAGCACTTGGATAGGATGTTTGTGATTCAGGATAGTGGGTCAGACTATGAGCCATATCTACAATGTACTCGTACTTAAAGGACTGGGATTTGGGGTGGCAGGCAATACCTGAATGAGACTTTCTGGGGAGAATGAGACTTTGGGACTTATATGGGATCAAAACATAATTTAGGCAAGTGACAGTTGGGGATTTCATGTGTACTGAGAAGCAAGTGTTTCCTTTGGAGCAGCCAAAGGGTGGATTGCAGTGGGCTGTTGCAGCTGTTTCGGCTCTTCGGGCTGCTTGGTAAGAGCACCTCTTGCCTTGGGAACTCTCCCCCCATTCCATGTGGTTCTGATGAGTCTGTAAATCTATGTCCACCCCCTCCTCTGCCCTGCCACATGCACATTCACTGTGATAAGTCACGTGACCCTGGCTGGAAGCTAATGACAACCTATGGCTTAGTGCGCAACTGACCCAGCAGTTGGAATGCACTCAAAGTGGGATCAATTCTCTCTGGAAAAAACTACGTGAGTATGCTGAGAGAAAAGAACTTTTTTTTCTGGGATTGTATGTCTGGGGTTGCCAGTGGCCATTTTCCCTGATACTTGTAAAATTACTGTCTGGAGAATGGAACCAGGTAGAGACACAGAAGAACAAGAAAATAAAATGATGTTTTGTTAGCACTGGAGAGCCTGGCGCTAGCTGTACTAAAGATAGAGCCATCCACAGGCTGTCTAATTAATGAGGGAAACAAAACAAAACTTTTTTGCTTTAAACCATTTTGAGTTGTGTGATCCTTGTGCCTGGTATCATTATTATACAGGATCTTTGACTATCATGAAGTATTTTTATATTAATATTATATCAATGTCTTCTGAATTCTCTTCTTGAATTTTCTAGGTAGATATGATATCAACTGCAAAGACTTGTAGTTTTAGTTTTTCTTTCTAATATTTATATTTAATGTCTTTTTCTTGTTTATTGCCGTGTCTATAATTCCCAGGACAATGTTTAATAATAACTTTGAGAGTGGGCATCTTTGATTTGTTTCTGTTATTAACTCACTCGTTATTTATTCAGCATCTGCTGTGTGGCAGAAATTCCTTTGGGCCATAGAAATGCAGATGTGACCAAGATGGACAAAGCCCATCAGAACATTTTTAACAGAAATAAGGGAGGAATGAAAGTGTTATCAAGAAAACTGGATATAGCTCTACCTTGGAGAGTAGGAGAAATCTTTCTAGAAGAACAATACAATAAAATGTCCTTTGTCTTTCATGATGAAATTTGATATTTGCTATTTATTTATTTAGTTAGTTAAAAAACATTTTTATTTTATAATTCGTTGACATACAATATTATACTAGTTTCAGGTGTACAGCATAGTGATTAGACATTTATATAACTTTTGAAATGATCCCCGATAAGTCTAGTACCCACCTTACACCATACATAGTTGTTACAATATTATTGATTATATTCCCTATGCTGTGCATTACATCACCATGACTGTTTTTATTTTTATTTTATTTTTTTACATTCATTTTTTATTATTAGTTTCAGGTAATCATTATATTGTTTGATAACTGTTTTTAAAACTGGCAATTTGTACATCTTAATCTCTTCCCAATTTTCATCCATCCCCCTAACACCCCTCCCATCTGACAGCCATCAGAATGTTTTCTATATCTATGAGTTTGTTACTGTTTTGTTTATTTTGTTTTTTAGATTTCACATATAAGTGAAATCATATGGTATTTGTCTTTCTCTGTCTGATTTATTTCACTTAACGTAATATTCTCTAGGTATATCCATGTCAAAGATTTCAATTCTTTTTTATTGCTGAGTAATATTCCATTGTATATATACAAGGAATGACGATTAAGTTCGACAACTCATCCTAGGAAAAGTGCTACATAGCTGAATATCACTACCGTCACCTTTAAAGTACTCTCCTTGGGAAGCTATGCACCAATGCCTGTGCCTAGTCCATCCTTCAAAGCAAATCCACTCTTTTTCTGGAGTGGATATCAGAGCTGTCATCGTATTACCCTTGATGTCCTGAATGTCGTCCAAATGTCTTCCTTTCAATATTTCCTTTATCTTTGGGTAAAGAAAGAAGTCATTGGGGGCCAGATAAGGTGAGTAGGGAGGGTGTTCCAATACAGTGACTTGTTTACTGGCTAAAAATTCCCTCATAGACAGTGCCGTGTGAACTTATGCATTGTCATGATGCAAGAGCCATGAATTGTTGGTGAAAAGTTCAGATAGTTTTTGTCTAACTTTTTCACGCAGCCTTTTCAGCACTTCCAAATTGTAAATTTGGTTAACTGTTCAGTTGGTACAAATTCATAATGAATTATCCCTCTGATATAAAAAAAGTTTAGCAATATTTTTTGACTCTTGATTTGGACTGATAGAACTTTTTTGGTTGTGGAGAATTGGCTGACTTCCTCTTTGATGCTTTGTTTCAGGGTCGTGTTGGTACACCCATGTTTCATCACCAGTGATAACATGGCCCAAAACATTGTCTTGCCGCTCCAAAAGGTCTTGGCAAACTTCGACTCTCCTTTGCTTTTGTTCATTGGCGAGCTCCTTTGGGATCATTTTTGCACACATCTTTCTCATGCCAAGATTTTCAGTTAAGATTTTCCTGTTTCTCTATTGATGTTTACTTGGTCTGTTATGCTTCTCAGTCAGCCAACAATTCTGACACACAATTCAATGAATTTTTGCAATGTTTTCATCAGTTTGGCTCGTTACTGGCCACCCTGACACCTCTTTGTCAGGAATGTGTTCTCGCCCCTCAGAAAAACATTTAATCCATTTGTACACTGCTGTTTTCTTCATGGCATTATCCCCATAAACTTGGACTAATATGTCCCTGATTTCACTTCCACTCTTGCCAAATTTAACAAGAAATTTAATGTTTGCTCATTGCACTAATTCAAGCTCAGACAGTCCCATGATGACATACAAAAACACAACAACAAGAATGAACGCCACTCAGCAAGATACCACCACATGTCGACACAAACACAGCTGTGAGGCACTGATATACCAGGGTTATGAAACCTCACCGAGCTGTTTGTACAGTGCTGCAATGTCAGCGCATGGTGGGAAGTGCACCAACCTAATTGTCAGAACTTAATGTGCCACCTCTTTTTGATACATTTATCCATTGATGGACACACAGGCTGCCTCCATATCTTGGCTATTGCCAATCATGCTGCAATAAACATAGGGGTGCATGTGTCTTTTTAAATTAGTGTTTCGGATTTCTTCAGCTAAATACCCAGAAGTGGAATTGCTAGGTCATATGGTAGTTCTATTTTTAGTTGTTTGGGGGACCTCCATACTATTTTCCCTAGTGGCTGCACGAATCTGCAATCCCACCAACAGTGCACAAGAGTTCCCTTTTCTCCATATCCTCACCAACACTTATTTGTTGATTTATTGATAATAGTGATTCTGACAGCTGTGAGGTGATATCAAACTGTAGTTTTAATTTGCATTTCCCTGATGATTAGTGATGTTGAACATCCTTTCATATGTCTATTGGCCATGTGTATGTCCTCTTTTGAGAAATGTCCATTTTTATTTCGATTATTTGATTTTTTGGTGTTAAGTGGTATGAGTTCCTTATATATTTCAGGTATTAATCCCTTATCAGATGTATCATTGGTGAATATCTTCTCCCATGCAGTACGTTGTGTTTTCATTTTGTTGATGGTGTCCTTTGCTGTCCAAAAGTTCTTTAGTTTGGTGTAGTCTCATTGGTGTTTTTCTTTTGTTTCCCTTGCCTGGGGAGATATATCCAAAAAAGTATTACTAAGACTGACGTCAAAGAGTTTACTGCTTATGTTTTCTTCTAGGAGTATTTAAGTCTTTAACCCATCTTGAGTTTATTGTATGTGATGTAAGCCAGTGATCCAGTTTCATTCTTTTGCATGTGTGTCTGTCCCATTTTCCAAACATCATTTATTAAAGAGACTGTCTTTACCCCATTGTATATTTTTGCCTCCTTTGTCATAGATTAATTAACCTTATAGGCGTAAGTTTATTTCTGGACTCTCTATTCTGTTCCATTGATTTATGTGTTTGTTTTTAAGCCAGTACTGTGCTATTCTGATTACTTGATAGACTTGTAGTATAGTTTGATATCAGGTAGCATGATACCTCCAAATTTGTTCTTCTTTCTCAAGATGGCTTTAGTTATTTGGAGTCTTTTGTGGTACCATATAAATTTTAGAATTATTTGTTCCAGTTCTGTGAAAAATGTCATTGGTATTTTGACAGGGATTGCACTGAATCTGTAGATTGCTTTGGGTGGTATGAACATTTTAGTGATGTTAATGCTCCATATCCATGAACACAGAATATACTTCTATTTATTTGTATCTCATTCAATTTCTCTCTCCAGTGTCTTATAATTTTCTAAGTATAGGTCTTTTACCTTTTTGGTTATATTTATTCCTTGGTATTTTATTTTTTTGTATTCAGTTGTAAATGAGATTGCTTTCTTCATTTCTCTTTCTGACAGTTCATTATTGGTGCTTAAAAATGTAACCAGTTTCTGAATATTAATTTTGTATCCTGTGACTTTACTAAATTCATTTATCAGTTCTAATAGTTCTTGGTAGAATCTTTAGGATTCTCTCTGTATGGTATCATGTCATCTGCAAATAATGACAGGTTTACTTCTTCCTTGCCAATTTTTTTTGGAACGGTATCAAGGGAGGAAAGATAGTGTTATCAAGGAAACTGGATGCAGCTCTACCTTGGAGAGCAAGAGAAAATTTTCCTGAAGAACATTACAGTAAAATGCTCTTCTATGATTGCTGTGGCTAGGGCACCCAATACTATGTTGAATAAAAGAGGTGAAAGTGTGCATAATTGTTTTGTTCCTGATCTCAAGGAAAATGCTTTTCTAGCTTTTCACTATTGTGTATGATGTTAGCTGTGGGTTTGTCATATATGGCCTTTATTATGTTGAGTTATATTCCTTCTATTCCCACTTTGCTGAGAGGTTTTATCATAAATGGATGCTAGATTTTGTCAAATGCTTTTTCTTCATCCATTGATATGAACGTATGATTTTTATCCTTCATTTTATTTATGTGACATATCACATTAATTATTTGCAGATATTGAACAAACCTTGAATCTGAGGAATAAATCCCACATGATCATAGTATATGATCTTTTTAATGTATTGGTGAATTCACTTTGCTAGTGTTTGTTTTGAGGATTTTTGCATCTATGTTCATTAGGGATATTGGCCTACAGTTTGTTTGTTTGCTTGTTTGTTTGTAATGTCTTTGTGTGCTTCTGGAATCAGAGTAATGTTGGCCTCATAAAATGAGCTTGGAGCCTTCCTTCCTCTTCAATTTTTTGTAAAAGTTTGAAAAGGATAGCTTTTAATTCTTTTTAGAACGTTTCATAAAATTCAACTGTGATGCCATCTCTGGTCCAGGACTTTCATTTATTGGGAGTTTTTTGATTACTGATTTGATTTTGTTAGTAGTTATTGGTCTGGTCAGATTTTCTGTCTCTTTTTGTTTCAGTCTTGGAAGATTGTATGTTTCTAAGAATTTATCCATTTCTTCCAGGTTGTCCAATTTATTGGCATATGATTCTTTGTAATATTTCCTTATAAGCCCTTTTATTTCTCTGGTGACAGTTGTCACTTCTCTTTCAATTCTGATTTTATTTGGGTCCTCTGTCTTTTTTTCTTGATGAGTCTGCTTAAAGTTTATCAGTTTTGTTCATCTTTTCAAAGAACCAGCTCTTGGCTTCATTGATAGTTTGTACTGTTTATTTTTTAGACTCTATTTCATTTATTTCTGCTCTGACCTTTATTGTTTTCTTCCTTCTACTCATTCTGGGCTGTGTTTTGCTAGTTCCTTTAGGTGTAAGATTAGATTGTTTATTTGAGATTTTTCTTGTTTCTTGATCTAAGCCTGTATTGCTATAACTGTCCCTCTTAAGATTGCTTTGTCAGCATCCCATGGATTTTGGATCATTGTATGTTCATTTTCATTTCTCTCAAGTAATCTTTCAATTTCTTCCTTGATCTTGTTGTTGACCCATTCATTGTTTAGTAGCATGTTATTTAGCCTTCATGTGTTTGTGTGTTTTTCAAGTTTTGTTTTTTTTATATATATATAACCGATTTCTAGTTTTATACCTCGTGGTCAGAGAAGACGCTTGACATAATTTCAATCTTCTTTTATATTTATTTATTTATTTATTTATTTATTTATTTATTTATTTATTTATTTACTTACTTACTTATTTATTTATTTATTTATTTATTTATTTATTTATTTATATTAGTTTCAGGTGTACAAAACAATGTAATAGTTAGACATTTATATCCCTCACAAAGTGATAACCCCCTCAGCCAATCTATTACCTCTCTGACATCGCATACAGCCATTACATATTCACTGTCTCTGTTCTTTATGGTGCACTCCACTTTTTGTGAATATATGTATATATATAATACATATAATTGTAGTTGACATTCATTATTATTCAGCTTCAGCTTCAGGTGTACAGCACAGTGATCCGGCATCTACATCATCCCTGAGGTGGTGATACCCTACAAAATCTTTACAACCTTATTGATTGTATTTCCCAAACTGTCTTTCATATCCCTGTGGCAATTTTGTGGTTTCCCCTTGTGCTGTCTAAAACCCTCACCCTCTCCCTCATCACCACCTCCCTCCCACCTAGCACCCCTTAGTTGTTTTGTATATATCTCTGAGACTGTGTATAATTAACCTGTTCTTTTATTCAATTATTTAGATTCCACATATAAGTGAGATCATATGGTATTTATATTTCTCTGTCTGACTTATTTCACTTAGCATAATATCCTCAAATCCATCTATATCATTGCAAATGGTAAGATTTCATTCTTTGTTATGGCAGAGTATTACTCCATTGTATAAATGTACCACAGTTTTTTGATCCAGTCATCTACCAATGATGCATTTTGTTTGTTTCCATGTTTTGCCTATTGTGAATAATGCTGCAATAAACGTAGGGGTGCATACATTTTTTTGAATTAGTGTTTTGGATTTCTTTGGATAGATACCTAGGGGTGGAATCGCTGGTTCAAAAGGTAATTCCATTTCCAGTTTTTTGAGATACCTCCATACTGATTTATATAGGGACTACACGAATCTGCAATCCCACCAGCAGTGCACGAGGGATCCCTTTTCTCCGCATCCTCGGCAGCACTTGTTGTTTGTTGATTTATTGATGATAGCCATTTTGACTGGGGTGAGGTAGTATCTCATTGTGGTTTTTATTTGAATTTCACTAATGACTAGTGAGGTTAAGCATTTTTCATATGTCTGTTTGCCATCTGTTTGTCTTATTTAGAAAAATGTCTCCTCATATCCTCAGCCCAGTTTTTAATTGGGTTGTTTGTTTTTTTGGAGTTGAGTTGAATGAGTTTTTTTATAAATTTTGGATATTAACCCCTTATCAGATATATCATTGACAAATATCTTTTGCCATTCAGTATCTTTTGCCTTTTGTTTTGTTGATGGTTTCCTTTGCTGTGAAAAAACTTTTTAGCTTGACATAATCCCACATGTTTATTTTTTCTCTTACTTCCCTTGCCTGAGGGGATATATCAGTAAAAATATTACTAAGGGTAATGTCCGTAAACTTTCTTCCTATATTTTCCTCTAGAGTTTTATGGTTTTAGATCTTACATTTAAGTCTTTAATCCATTTTGAATTTATTCTTGTATATGGTGTAAGGAGGTGGTCCAGCTTCATTTTTTTGCATGTGTCTGTCCAGTTTTCCCAGCACCATTTATCAAATAGACTGTCTTTAACCCAACATAAATTCTTGCTCCCATTGTCATAGATTAAATGACCACATAGGCATGGATTTATTTCTGGGCTCTCTATTCTGTTCCATTGATCTATATATCTGTTTTTATGCCAGTACCATGCTGTTTTGATTACTATAGGCTTGTAGTATAATTTGATGTCAGGTATTGTGCTATCTCTCACTTTGTTATTATTTCTCAAGATTGACGAGACTATCCGGGGTCTTTTATGATTCCATATAAATTTTAGGGTTATATGTTCTATTTCTGTGAAAAAAATGTCCTTGGTAGTTTGATAGGAATTATGTTGAATCTGCATATTGCCTTAGGCAGTATGGACATTTTAACTATATTAAATCTTCCTATTCATGCGCATGGTATGTGTTTCCATCTATTTGTATCTTCTTTCATTTCTCCAGGGTCTTATAATTTTTCTGAGAACAGGTCTTTTATTTCTTGGTTAAATTTATTCCTAAGTATTTTATAGTCTTTGAAGCAATTGTAAATGGGACTGTTTTCTTAATTTCTCCTTCTGATATTTTATTATTGGTATATACAAATGCAACTGATTTCTGAATATTAATTTTGTATTCTGCTACTTTACTAAATTCATTTATCAGTTCTAATAGCTTTTTGGTGTAGTCTTTGGGGTTCTCTATATATAGTATCATGTCATCTGCATATGATGACAATTTTACTTCCTCCTTACCAATATGGATGCCTTTTATTTCTTTTTATTGTCTGATTGTCATGGATAGAACTTCCAGCACTATGTTGAATAGAAGTGGAGAAAGTGGGCCACCTTGCCTTGTTCCTGATCTTAAGGGGAATGGTTTTAGCTTTTCCCCATTGAGTATGATGTCAGCTGTGGGTTTATCATGTATGGCCTTTATGATGATTAGATATGGTCCCTCTTTTCCCACTTTCTTTTCCTTTTTTTTTTTTTTTAAGATTTTATTGGTGAAGGGAAGCAGGACTTTACTGGGGAACAGTGAGCATTTCCAGGACTTTACTTTTTTTATTATTATTGAGGAACAGTGGTGTGTTTTTCCCAGGACTCTCATTAGCTCCATCCAAGTCAAGTTGTTGTCCTTTCAATCTTAGTTGTGGAGAGTGCAGCTCAGCTTCAGGTCCAGTCGCCGTTGTTAGTTGCAGGGAGCGCAGCCCACCATCCCTTGCCAGAGTCGAAGCGGCGACCTTGTGGTAGAGATCCCGTGCTCCAACCAACTGAGCCATCTGGCCACCCGGGAGCTCAGCGGCAGCTCATTGACTTTATTCTAGTTGTGGAGGGTGCAGCTCGCTGTCCCATGTGGGAATGGAACCGCCAACCCTGTTGCCCAGAACCTATGCTCTAACCAACAGACCACCCGCCTGCCCTATTCCCACTTTCTTAAGCGTTTTTATCATAAAATTCTGCTGCATTTTGTCACATGCTTTTTCTGCATCTATTGATAAGATCATACGATTTTTATTTTTCATATCGTTAATATGATGTATCACATTAATTGATTTGGGGATGTTCAACCAACCTGCATACAAAGAATGAATCCCACTTGATCATAGTGTATGATCTTTTTAATGTATTGCTGAATTCTCTTCACTAATATTTTGTTGAGGATTTTTGCATCTATGTTCATTAGGGATATTAGCCTGTAGCTTTTTGTTCTTGTTTTTGTTTTTGTAATGTCTTTGATTTTGAGATCTCAGTGATAGCGACCTCATAAAAAGTGTTTGGGAGCCTTTCTTCCTTCTGAATTTTTTGGAATAGTTTGAGGAGAATAAGTGATAATTCTTTTATGAATGATTCGTAAAATTCACTTGTAAAGCCATCTGGTCCAGGGCTTTTGTTTGTTGGGAGCTTGTTGATTACTGATTCAATTTCCCTAGTAGTTATCAGTCTATTTGGGTTTTTCATTTTTTTCTTGAGTTAGCCTTGGAAGGTGGTATGCTTCTAGAAAATTATCCATTTCTTTTAGATTGTCTAATTTGTTGGCGTATAGTTGCTCATAGCAATTTCTTAATTTTGTTTTTTTTTATTTCTGTGGTGTCTTTTGTCACTTCTCTTTTTTTCATTTCTGATTTTATTAATTTTGGTCCTCTCTCTTTTTCTTCTTCTTTTTTTTTGATGAGTCTGGCTAAAACTTTGTCGATTTTGTTTATCTTCTCGAAAAAACAGCTCTTTGTTTCATTGAACTTTTGCTTTTTGTATTTTTTTTGTCTCTAATTCATTTGTTTCTGCTCTGATCTTTATTATCTCCTTCCTTGTATTCTTTTTGGGTTTATTTTGCTGTTATTTTTCCAGATCCCTTAAGTGTAAGGATCAACCGTTGATTTGTGTCAACTCAACATAGGCAAAAATATCAAAAAAAATTAATGCAGAGAAATGGACAGAGGGAGGAAGATTATGGCAAGGAAAAGAAAAATGGAGAGAGAAAGGGGAAAATGTATATATATATATATATATATATATATATATATATATATATATATGCTAAAAATGATAGTAATATAAAAAAAGGAGAAAAACAATAAAGCAGTGCCAGTCTTGACCTGAACCCACCAAGCTATCTCCAAGTTGTCCTCTGCTGTACAAAGACTCTTGTGCATCTTGTGGAGGCAGAGCCAGTCACCTGGTGTCCAGAGTGATCCTGGCACTGCAATTCTAGATGAGTGGGGTATGGGGTGTGGTGGTAGTTTTTGCAAAGTCAGTGCAGTTTCTGCTTTGGCCTGAACAAACGCACTGAGAGCACCATAACCAACCACTGGGAGGTGTGCCTGGTCTCCTGAGTCTTAGGGAACTTCTTCCATTAGGGGGTGTAGAGGGCGTGAGATTTCTGAGCTGCTGAAAGGCCGGTGCTGCCTCTGCCACCTGCTGCTGACTCCTGGGTGTGTCTCTGCAGTTGCCCTGCTGCAGGCAGGCCAGAAAAGGTAGGGGCTGGGAACTGAAGAGTCTTCTGTCTCCAGGCCCGGCTTCTTCCCTAGGTCACAGCTGCAAACCAGCTTTTCCCAGATCCTGAGGGCTACAGCTCCTCTGTAATCTGACACTACTCCTCAGTTCAGGGACCAGCTTGAGACTCTGGAAGTGCGGGGTAGGATTGCTGTGGGAGAGTGCGGGGAGGGGCCCAGATATGGCATTTGCTTTTTGTCTGATCTAGGGCCCTGCCGGAGATCTCAGCTGAGGTTACTGCCTCAAATGCTGGATATTTGCTCTCTCAGCAGGAGAGATCAGCTGTGGGATGCAGGAAAGAGCCCACCGCTTGGCTTTTGTGATCTCTGGTCTGCGCAGATGCGGCCGAGTCTCCACACCGCTCCCTTCTCTCTTTCCCTGTTTGCCTGGTTTGTCCACCTTCAAGAAACCCTTGTGCTAGTCTTTTAGTTGTTGTGTGTGATGAGCAGAGAGTTGTTTGATGGGTTATAGATATTCAATTTGTGGTAAGTTCCGGAGGAGAACTCGAAAAGCCAACCTCGCTGCTCCCATTCCTCTTCTTTTACATTTATTGAGACTTGTTTTGTGGCCTAACATGTGGTCTACCTTGGAAACTGTTCCATGTGCACTTGAAAAGTATGTATATTTTGTTGCTTTGGGGTGAAATACTCTAAAAATATCTATTAAATCCATCTGGTATAATGTGTCATTTAAGGACGTTCTTTTCTAGTTGATTTTCTGTGTGGAAGATTTAGCTGTTGATATTAATAAGGTGTTAATTTCTCCTACTATGGTTGTATTACTGTCATCCTCTCCTTTTATGACTGTTAATATTTGCTTTATATATTTAGTTGCTCCTATGTTGGGTGCATAAATGTTTATAAGGGTTATATCCTCTTGTTGGATCGATCCCTTTATCATTATAAAATGTGCTACATTGTCTTTTATTATAGTCTTTGTTTTAAAGTCTATATTTTCTGGTATATGTCTTGATACACCAGCTTTTTTTGTTGTTGTGATTTATTTGCATGAAATATCTTTTTCCATCCCTTTACTTTCAGTCTCTGTGTATCTTTCTATCTGAATTGCGTCTTTTGTAGAAAGCATATGTATGGATCTTGTATTTTTTTTAATCCATTCAGCTACCCTATGTCTTTTGATTGGAGCATTTAATCCATTTATATTACAAGTAATTGTTGATAGCTATTGCTATTTTATTATTCATATTTTTTATCTTTTTTAATCTTCTTTCTTTTTCTTAAGGAAGTCCTTTTAACATGTCTTGTAATACAGGTTTGGTGGTGATGAACTCCTCTAGCTTTTTCTTGTTTGGGAAGTACTTTTTCTCACTTTCAATTTTAAATGATAGTCTTGGTGAGTAGAATAGTCTTGGTTGTAGGTCCTTGCTTTTCATAATTTTAAATATTTCATGCCAATTCCTTCAAGCCTGCAAAGTTTCTGTTGAGAAATCAGCTAACAATCTTATGGGAACTCCCTTGTAGGTAATTAAATGCTTTTCTTTTGCTTCATTTAATTTTTTCTCTTTGCCTTTAACCTTTGGCATTTTTATTATGTGTCTTGGTGTGGGCCTCTTTGGGTTCAACTTGTTTGTGCTTCCTGGGCTTGTATTTCTATTTTCTTGGCCAAGTTAGGGAAGTTTTCAGTCATTATTTCTTCAAATAGGTTTTCAATTCTTTGCTGTCTCCCTTCTTCTTCTGGTACCCCAATGATGTGAATGTTGTTATGTCTGATGTTGTCCCAGAGGTCCCTTAAACTATCCTCACTTTTATTTTTTGCAGTTTTTCTTTTTGCTGCTCACATTGAGTGTTTTCTACTGCCATATCTTCCCAGTTGCAGATTCAATCCTCTCATTCATCTAATCTACTGTTGATTCTTTCCAGTGTATTCTTCATGTCTACCTGGTTCTTTTTATAGTTTCTATGTCCTTTTTTATGTTTACTGTCTCTTTGTTGATGTTCTCACTAAGTTCCTTGAGTATCTTTATAACCTGTGTTTTGAACTCTGTATCTGGTAGATTGGCTTCATTCTTCTTCTGGAGTTTTCTCCTGTTATTTCATTTGGGAGATGTTTCTTTGCCTCCTCATTTTGGTTGCCTTCCTGTGTTTGTTTCTATGTATTAGGTAGATTTACTACATCTTCCAGTCTTGGCAGGGTGTCCTCATGTAGTAGGTGTCCAGTGGGGTCCAGTAGCACTCACCATCTGCCTAGGGCCTGGGGACCCCAAAGAGTTGTCTAAGAAAGACTGAAGCATTAGTCAATGCTTGCTGTCAAGCTGTCCTTTTGAAAGGTCCTCCAGTGAGGACCTGAGCTGAGTGCTGCAGGTGTGTCCCTTGTGTGTGTTGTAGTTGAGCCTTGATAGCTGTTGGCACACTAGTGAGTGGGATTCACCCTGAGGTTGACTTGCTGTGAGGATTGTCCATGAGCATATTAGCTGCTCTGTGGGGCTTACTCCATGGAGCGGGATTCATCCCTGCAGGTTCTTGTGCCTGCTGAGACCACCATTTGGGGCTTGTGGGGCTAATTGGGTGGTATTCTGTTGTGTTCTGAAGCTGGTCACCAGATGTCTCAGTTCTAGGGACTCTTGTGAGGGGCTTCCATGCAGGCCAAGATCAGCTACTTCCTTGGACAAGCCTAGGGGTACCTGGTAGGAAACATTTGGTCACTGCCTGTGCTAGACATGATGGTATGTAGGAGAGGCAATGCTGTGAACTGAGGCTAGCTCCCATGGGCACTGGGCCTGGGAGAGGTCAACAAAAGGCTCAGGGAACCCTGAGGCTAGCAGCCACCTGTTGGCTGACCATAAAGCTCAGCAACTGAAAGAGTATTGGATGGTATGTGATTTGGGTGAGGTGAGGTCTCAGGGAGTCTCCAGGGTTCAGTGAGATGTGTTCACCAGGTTAATGCAGATTCAGATTTGGCACTAGTACTGAACCTGGGGAAACTCAGCAAAAGGCATAGACTCACAAAGGGCACTCACCACCTGCCTGGAGCCTGGGGACCCCAAAGAGTTGTCTAAGAAAGACTGAAGCATTAGTCAATGCTCACTGTCAGGCTGTCCTTTTGAAAGGTCCTCCAGTGAATTGGGTGGGGCGGAGTCTCACCGAGTCACGAGGGTGGAGCAAGTGGAGTTCACCAGGCCAATGCAGATTCAGATTTGATTGTGTTGGGCAAGGGCTTAACACAGGAAAGATGGTACCCACCCACCGGCTACATGGGAAGAAAGCTCAACTCAGGGACAATGTCAGCTGTCCCTCTAACCCTTGCTCTGAAACCACACAACTCTGTCTCTCCCTGCATGTCTCTGGTACCTCCTGGGCCACTATCCTTCCTGCAGAGCACAGGATAAGTGCCTGTGAGTGAGAGAGTCTGTACACATGTCCTTTAAGAGGACATCTGGGTCTACAGCAGCCCTCTGTCTCACCTGGAGAGAATCTTCCTTGATTTTCACAGCCAGATGTGGTAGGTGCTCTTCTTCCCAACACATGTGCTCCAGGCTGGGGAACCCAGTGCGGGGTTAGTACTCCTTGTTTCTCAGGGAGGACCTCTGCAGCTGAGATCCCTCCTAATTTTCAACCATCAGGGAGGCTGGGATGGTGATGGGAACAGACTTTTGAGAGCATCCATTTGGGCTAATTCTTGCACTGAACTGGTTCCCTGCAGGCTTTGTGGAAGCAGATGCCTGGGGCAGGTCCAAAACCTCGAACATGGTGAGCTGTTCAACTGATGGGGGATGGGTAAGTGCTCAGGCTTTTCCTGCTTATACCTCTCAGGAGATCCCTGTCTCCACCCTTCCTACCAATATCTCCAGTTATGTAAATTATATACACGTAACTTTTTCAGAAATTCAGCTGAGTGAAAGAAAATTATTAGAGAAATAACCATACAAGTGGTGGGATAAAAATGATATATTTTGAGAAGACTTAGTCCCAGTTAAATCTCTGTCTAGAAAAAAAAAATTAGCTGAGGAAGGTGAATGGGATGTCTGTTTTCTCCCCTCTGAGATATATATATATATATATATATATATATATATATATATATATATATATATATATATATATAATTTTTGTGGTTTATTCTAGTATAACTTAATTAAATATCAATGAAAATGAATGCACTTTGGGGGGAAAGTACTGATTCATTGACTTCTGATTGCCCCCTCCCCCAGATCCTGCCATTGTCACCCATGTCATTCATGAATTCAGTAAGCAGGACACAAGAGTTGCTTTGATGGGACAATTCGGGAGGGTATCAGAAGGGACCATTGAAAATGTGTGGGCAGGATCTAACAGGGAATAAAGCTGAAGTACTTGGGGCAGCACAGAAACCCTTACACACCTAAGCCTGAGTAGCAAGCTGAAAAAACAAATTCCAGAATCCAGAGAAAGAGCCAGTGTGGTAGAGGAAACCCAGTAAGAGCTGTGGCCTCTGCAGGGGAACACAGAGAACCCACCGTACATGGGAGTAGGGGTGGAAGATATGGGGAAAAAATCTTCTACCTCACTGTCCATTAGTCTCTTGCTGGTGCCTCTAGGCTGCAGAGATGCTATCTGTCCACAGGAACAGGCTCTGAGGTACAGAGCAAGTGAAGGATGGTGGCGGGTCTGCAGGGGCATCTCAAGAAGGTCAAGCATACCATCTCATGGGACTGTGCTTTAACATGTAGGTTTTATTATCATTCAGGTATGATGAGGCCAACAAGTGAGAAGATAACTACCATTGTAAAGATAGTTGGTTATACTCACAGATCCCTAGAGACAGGAGACATGGTTACCATGTAGGGCCATGTGGGGAAGCACCAGGGTCAGTCATAAGGTGTAAGAAATGTGGACAAAAGCCTTTATTGTGGTTTCTGTAGGGAGAAACTGGTGAGGCAGGGTAAGCAGGCTTAGGATTAGTTGGTTTGAGAAATGTCAGTGGGCTCTGGGGTGTAAGAGCTGTCCTGAGTTGTCTGGCACCTGGCCGTGGGTGATTAGGGCAGGTGGACAGTGCTCCTGAGTGTGAAAGCCCCATAAACGCGGCAGAAAGTGGGCTCTGGATTGATTGGTTTGCATGCAAAAGGAGAGCTGGTAGGGGAGTCATTTATTCTCTCTAGGAATTGGCTACCACAAGAAGTGCCATCCCTCCATGGTTAGCAAGGCCCAGAGATTAGAGCATCAGACACAGAAACTAGAAAATTACAGGCTGATAATAGCTCATATTGGAAGGAGCATGGTCAGGGTAGATGGAAACTTAAAAGTTGCTGTCACTCTGGAATACATAAAACCTCTGCAAAAGCGTCCTCCTACAACCCCAGAGTAGAGGGATGCCAGATGCCCAAAGAAGTCATTACCATGTCAGTTTTAAATTCACATTATTCTAGGAACCAGATGCCACAGGTTCAAGTTGCTAAAGGGCCTCAGGAAGTGGTCAGCTCCTTCCTGGCCACCTTTCCAAAGCCTCCCCACCAGCCACACACCTCTTCAGTGGCACCCTCTTGACACCACAAAACATACCACTCTCTCCCTGCCAGCTGCAGCCTCCACAGAGGACTAAGACCCCGGCTTGCTTTTTTCTCCCACTTTGTCTCAGGTCCTGGTTCCCTCTCACCCCAGACAGTGAGCTCTTTAGGGCTATGACTACATCTCCCTTTAGACCAACTCAGTGGGAACCTGGCGGGTCTTACTGATCCAGCTTTGCGTATTATGGGAAACACACTTGAGATCCCTGGCCAGCTTTAGCTGGCACTTGGCACTACTGGGAGCAGGGCTTGATGAGAGGAGAGAAGCTCGCATCTTGGGAAAAAGTCACCACACGGGATCAGATGAAGACAGTGACACAGTTGCCACGATCCAAGCCCACCCGCACCCCAGTGCCTATTTGCACTGTCACTGCCATGTGCCGAGCAGGATAACAGGCAGAGCTGATGTCAAAGCAAATGGGGAAAGAGGAGCCAAGGACAGGACTGGGATGCCTGGGGAGGGCTAGGGAGGCTGGACGGTGATGGGAGCAGACATTTGAGAGCATCCATTTGGGCTAATTCTTGCACGGAACTGTTTCCCTGCAGCCTTTGTGGAAGCAGATGGCTGGGGCAGGTCCAAAACCTCGAACATAGTGAACTCTTCAACTTATGGGGGATGGGTAAGTGCTCAAGCTTTCCCTGCTTACACTGCTCAGGAGCTTCCCTGCCCTCATCTGCCCCAGGCCTGCTTCACTCCAGCTTCTACACCACTCTGTAGCCTGGCATGCCCTCTTTTCCAAGCCCCTGACTCAGCATCCACCCTGCAAATGCCTGCTCAGCTCAGAAGTCAACTAGGGGACCTGTCTGCTCCCCTTCCAAATTCTAACCTCATGGGAGGGGGCTGCTATTTCTGTGTCCCTGGCTTTCTGTGTTCCCCCTAACCACCACACTTTTCATTTCTGTATTGTAGTGGCTGAATTTCTCAATGTCCTCATCTGTAAAATGGGATTAATAATAGTACCTACCTCAAAGATTTGCCATGCTGACTAAATGGATAAAGGCACCTCAGAGCTTAGAAACAAGAAATGCGAGCTAATAATGCATATTTGTTATGATGGCTAATAAATGATCTATTATAGCTGATCGCTCATCTGTGTCTGCACAATCCCAACTCTTGCTCATAGATAAGTAAATGCTCACATGCAATGACAACCTCAGACACAGATGGTCAAGTCCAGTCCAAACTCACAGGATCCTTGGCCTGGCTGCTGGACCGCGGGGGTTAGTGTGCTGAGTATTGTGCGGGCATCATCTCTGGTAATCCCCATGACAACCAAATCTGGGCTGGGCAGAGGAGAGTGGTGAGATGCTTCTCTAAAGCTGCCTGGGAAGAGCTGGGCTCTGTGCTGGGTCTTGAATGGCCAGAACTTGGCCTCTTCTGTCCAGCTCTTGCCGCCAGCCCCTGGCCTCAGAAAAAAGGCTGGCAGGTGGCCTGATGCCCCGTGTATGGCCACATAACCTCACCTTGTGCCCGACTATGATGCTCTAGGCTGAAGGGGGCCTGGATTCCCCAAAGGCTGAGCAGCTGGAGCTGGCCATGGGTGATGCCAGCCCCAGTACCTGGCAAATGGCTGCATGCCCTCTAATCATCCATTTCTAAAATCTGCCCATTAATTCCCTCTAGGCAATGGATGGGGAGCTGCACCCTCCCTGCCTACCATTTAATCGAACATAATTAGGTTCCATTATTTCAGTCGTGTTGATTCTTGAAAAATCATTTTAAGTTGTCGTCCTTTTTTTATGCTTTGGGAAAGGAAAGCATGAAAGAAGAGGAAAAAAGAAAAGCATACCTGCACCCCCTGCCTGGCTCTTGGTCCCCCTTTAGTCCCCTTATTTCTACTGACCCGTTCCCTTGGCAACTGGCAACTCGCTCCTGCAATATTCAAAGGAAATCTCACAACTGCACATCAAATAGGACACAGGGGATGTTTTCAGTTGTCTGAGACTGACAGACAGACATTCACACACCCAGGGAAGACACAGACACAGAGACACAGAGATGGACAGAACGATGGAAACAAAGATAAACAAGGAGAAAGACCCAGCACAGAGAGAAAAAGAAACCCAGGGAGATGGACGTAGGACAAGAGATGCCAGAGCTGACAGACAGAATGATACAGAGACAGATAGACAGACACTTGAGTGGCAGGAGGAGACAGATATAGGAGAGACCAAACCAGAGACAGAGAGAAAAGACAGATAGACACAGTGAGATGAAAAAGAGGCAGAACAGAGAGATAGAGATGTCTACTGGGTAGGGTGGAGGAATAGAAGGAGAGAGAAAAGAGGGCACAGAAACAGGAGATGCTGTGACAGTCAAATAGAGGAGGCAAAGGGAGAAAGCTGGAAGCACCTGGTCCTAAGAGATCTGGCCACCCAGGAATCCCTCCAAGCTCAGTGCGTTCTCCCTCCTCCCTCCTCTCTCCCTCTCCTCTTGTTCCTACTTTTCCTCCTGATCAGACTTCTCACCTCAACCAGACAGTTCCTCCCCTGGTTCCCACATACCTTTTATCCCTCTTGTCTTTGTCAACATTTCATCACACCTGTGTGCCCAGGGAGGGGGCATGTCCTTCCTGATGGCTATCCCTGTACCTCCCTGGCTCCATTATGAATTCCTAAAAGTGAGAATGATTTTGCTATAGATTCTAATGACAGAACTCTAGACACCGTGGCAGACAACACACTGTGGAGGTCCCTATCAACTTACAGAACCCTGAGGAGGGCCCCAGGAGTTCCTCCTTAGGGTTAAGGATTGGGGTCAGTGTGTGGGTTGACAGAGGCCACTTGAGGAGGAGATAGTGGTCTCAGCTGGCAGGTGTGTCCCTGTGCCCTTGACCCCCTCACCTCTGCTCAACCCCCTCACTTCACTCAGGCCCAGACCCCTTGGCTTTCAACCTCTGGTGTGAGCCTGATCATAGGAGGGCTGTCAGCTAGAAGGCTGGGATAAGAGACTAGAAAAGTAAAGATGCTGAGCTCAGAAGGCAGAGGGAGAGTGAGAGGGCAGAGTGCAGGGCAGAACCAGGGTCCCCCTTGAGGGAAGCATGACAGACCAACCTAGACCTAATCACCAGCTCTGCCACTGACCAACTGGGCCACCATGGAAGACATTTAGCCACTTCAGTTTCCTCATCTATGAACTTGATAAATAGCCCGGAGTGACTGCCTAGTGAAGCACGGAGAGTGTATATATGTAGTGAGCGCTGATAAATGACAATGACAATGATAACAATAACTCACCGCTTCTTGGCAAAGACATAGCTGGATGCCTGTTTAGGGATCCCAAACTCAGTTTCCTACTGGGCCCAGCAGCAAAGAGCATGAGGAGTGAAATGGGACCTCAGGGGAGGTGGGATGGTGGAGCTCGGGAACTCATCTACTACATGGGCTCAGCATGACAAACTGCCAAATTTTCAAAAGGAGCTGTCGCGACGGGTGTTTTAATTTCAAATCTTTGAGTGTTACATATTGGCCACACATTCCATTTGCAAAGCACTCTGCAGGGCCATATAAAGCATTAATGTGCTAAATTGTTGTGAGCCCAGTTTGCAGCCGGAGTCACAATTGCAGGTGCAAGGAGCCAATCCACCAGCAGGAACGCCCTGCTGGTAGCTCCTCAAAGAGACTGAGCAGGAGCAGGAAGTCTGCATATTCCATGCCGTAGGGGCAGGGGAGACTGCTGCAGACCAGACCACATTCCTCAGGTCAGTGGGTCCTGGAGGCACAGGACCCAGGACCTCAGCCAGGTTGCCAGGAGAACCGTAGTTCTGCTGCAGCCCCACCTTACCCACCCCTGATTCTGCCTTGGAGCACACAGAGGAGGGCAGGCCATGCCCCTAGGGCTACAGAGATAGTCCCCAAGATGCAGGCTCCAGCGTGGGCTCTGTGAAAGGGAATGTCAAAAACCATGGTTCTGACATTGTAGTGAGGGTTGTTGCTCTGAGGAACTTGATTCAAATGCAGCCTTCTGAAGCCATCCCTGGAGTGTGATTCGGTGGGTCTGGGTGGTCCTGCAATGTGCATCTTAAGAAACATCCCAGGTGATTCCAATAGGTGCACTGCAGACCCACTGGGAAGCAGTTGGCTGGGACAATACAGTGTCCTGCCACCCTCTGGGACAGCCCCCATGGCCCTAAGGAACTGCAGTGTTCCCCCACCAGAGCCCTGGCTCCTCCACTGCTGGCCAGCAAGAACCCCACAGGCCCTGCTGCCCCCACACTGCTGAATCTGAGGAAAATGTAGGGACCCCTGCTGCTTGGTAACTCCCAGGGAAGACTGACTGTGCAGGAATCGACTCTACAAAGGATCCCACAGATCCCCTCCCTCTGTGCTGCTTACACCTCTCCCAGTCCTTTAACCACCAGGACCCTAATAAGTGTGGTGGGGGGCGGTGGGCACTTTTCCTCGGGAAGCAACCAAGGGCCACAATTGAGGCTGCCTGGGAGGTGTTGTTTTGGTATGCATGGTAGACACCAGAGGCCCCAGCAGCACCCTCTTTGGAATGCCCAGTACCCAGCAGATAGTGACAGTTGCTGTGACACACCTAGGTCAGGATAGTTGTGTTGGAACCCTATGGAGAGTGAGTGAGGGAAGCCATGCGGCCTCAAACCCCAGAGCTGGAAGAAGCAGACCAGGCTGCCCTGGAAACTCAGGATCCCTGGCCTGACAACACCAGCACGTCAGTTTTCTTGTAGTTACAGAAGGCCCAATGCGCTCACATTCAATTCTCATTTTGCCTAAGGTAGCTGGCTTTCTGTCCTTGCAGCCAAATATACCACCCAAAACCTACTGACTCAGAAACTTTGTATTTTTAACAAGTTTCCAGGTGATTCGTGGGCTGAACTGTGCTTGAGAAGCACTGATGTACAGCACTGCCAATTAGTCTGCTGGTGTTCTAGGACTCAATGGCTTCCATGTTGGAACCTGCCAGTTCCATCTGGAACCTGCCTTCCCCTACACCAGCATCCATGCATCAAACTCTGTGTATAATCCTGCCAGCCTAGGGAGGGAGGAGGCCTGGCCACTGTGCCCAATCACTGAGCAGCCTGGAATCATGGAGAGCAGGAGGGAATGCCCCTGAGGCCTTCACTAAAATCATAAAAGACACAGAATGTAGGGGGATGGTGTTTTCTAGCACAAAGGCTTGAACATAGGAGAACAAATCTCTCCTGTGCACTACCCACTCTCTGCCAGACACTGTTCTAGGCATAAGGGTCTAGAGGTGAGCAAGGTGGGACTCCCTGCTCTTTGGAAGTCTTCCATTTAAGGGGAGAAGATATACATTCATTAGGTCACCACTAATGAGCACATGACTACAGATTGTGCAGAAAAGAAACAGGGTCTGGTCACACATTGTTTCTGACGCCCCAATATGTGTCCTCTTCCTCTTCTTCCTTCTCAGCTGGGTACATGACCACCGTGAACATTCCCCAGCCTCCTCTACAGCTACATGTGGCCACATGGCAAAGTTCTTACCAGAGGGGGTTTGGGCAAAAGTAAATGCGTGGCTTCTTTAGAAGTGTTTTGTTGTTGGAGAGGTGAAATTTTCCTTGCTTTTCCTTCCTCCTTATTGGAATAGGGGTGTGGTGATTAGAGCTGGAGCAGCCTTCTTAGTCTGTGAGGGGCAGGCTACATATTGAGAATCATGGAACAAGACCGAAGAAGCCTAAGTTCCTGAGGGTTGTGGAGCCACCACAGAAGTGCAGAGCTGCTTTCCTCTAGACTTCATCTATAAGAGAGAGGAAAAAATCTTTATCTTGCTCAGCCGCAGTGGTCCCTGATACAATGGTGCTCTGTGAAGTTACAACAGAGGAACTCATTTAGATCGGGGAAAGGCCTCTTTGAGGAAATCTCTGACCTGCAAGATGAATAGGAATTGGCTGAGAAGAGCGAAAGGGGAAAGGCTCTCCAGTTGGGAGAAGGACAGCTACTTAGGAACCAAGAGGAGGCCATGGAAGCTAGAGTGAAAAGAAAGGAGAATGGGTTGGCAGGGGGCAGACCACATGGAGCCTGTGGTCCAAGTGAGGAGTCTGGGGGTATTAGGAAGTGTTTTCAAGTAGGGAGACAACATGGAGGGATTTTCAATTGTAAAACACCCGTCTCCCTTAAACTGGGAGCATCACAGAGTCCTAGTTCTCTTCAAAACTTGCCACTCTTATTAGTGGGCACCATTGCTACCTTTTACAGGTGAAGAATTGAGGAGGGTAGGGGACATGCTCAGGGCAATCCAGCTGGAATTTGAGCCTGGATCCATCTGCTTCTCAAACCCTGAGCTTTCCCTTGTATTATGGTCTTGACCACTCATAGGTGACCAGGTTTCTGGTGGTCCAGCCAGATCCACTAGGAGAAGGACAGGTCACCTCGCCCCTGGTTCCCTTGAATTTCAGTTTTCCTGACTCCCGAGGCCTCAGAAGTCACTGATCTCAAACACACTCTGTGCATTTGGGGAGATTGAGGCCTGGGGATAGGCTGGGCCCTGCTCAAAAACACACAGGTGATCTCTGCAGACCAAGTATCGGGGCCGTCCCTGGCTTCCTAAAGACAAGCACCATCCTTACACAGACTCCAGAAGGATGCCTTCACATCCACTGTCCCTTCTCCCTGAGCCTCATTCCCTCAAAACCACCTATTGAGATGAAAGTACTTTGTATATTAAAAAATGTTCTGTTAATATGGAGGCTGGATATAATTAAGCATAACAAGAGTTGGTGTCTTCATGGTGTTTTGCATATAAAATGCTTTCTCTGCTCTCCCTCCAAGTATCATATCCATGACAGAATTCACACCATTATCAAGTCATCCCTCCAATTACAGTATTGCCAATTTTGACTCACTTCTGGGAAATCCAAATTCCTACTAAGAACAATAAAACGTTATTTAATTAACCATTTGCACTTTAGTATAAATGAGTTTTTGCCCATCCTTTCTCTGAGAAGAAGCTGAAGCAGGAAAAAGAAGTTTATTAAGGAACAGGTAATGGGAAGGGATAATTATAAAGCTAAGGACAAACTTGCTGGGGTATCAATTCCAGAAGGTGAGGTCAGCCTGGACACAGCTGTGACCACTGGCCTTTTAAGGCCTAGGGATGTAGGAAGATCCAGAGTGTGAGCAACATCATGAGGACCTTTTGAAGGGAGGTCAAAAAAGTCTTGAGGACAGGGGTCATCTCTTGTTTAATTTTAGGTTGTTTGCTGGGAAATTCTGTGACATATCCCTCCTCAATCTTCTTAAATCTTCAGCCAATTTTGTAACATACCTATCTGCCTGGTGTACGGAAAAGAGAATGTGTCATATATCAGAAGCAATCAAAAGCAGAACAGATATAGCTCATATGCATGAGAGTGACAATCCAAAAATGGAAGCATGTCAGTTGTAACAGAAGCTCAGAGCTAAGAGTAAGGTGGGGGAAAGTGTGACCAACTCCTCCAGAACACCCAGAGATTCTGAGAGGGAACTGGTTTCACTCATGTTACTTAAACTATTTTGGAGTATAGAAATCAAGGAAAAATTTCCAACCTCATTCTGTAACACTTGACAAAAACACACATGAAGCTAATTTTTACTTATAAAAAAAATACAAAAATTCTGAATAAAATATTGGTAAAATAATTCAGTAGACCATGAAGAGAATGATAGGGCAATATGATGCAAGAATAAAAGAATGCAAGGCTGGTTAAATATTAGTATATCTACTGGTATTATTCACAACATTAATACTCTAAAAAGAGAAAGCTTTGGCTATGTCCATGGGTATTAAAAAGGAATTTAAGGGAAGAAAAATGGCGGCATGAGGTGAGCCTCTGTAAAGCTCCCTTGGAATTTACAACGAATCGGACAACAAAAACTCCACAAAGGACTCCCTGCACAGCAGACAGGCAAGATGAAGAGGCCCACTACCGAAGTCACCTACAGGTGGGAGATTCGCACGAGCAGGGGGAGGAGGAAAGGGAGCAGTGCGGAGACGGAGCCCCGGGGGGGGCGGGGGGGCCAAGGACGCAGACCTAGCTCAGTGCTCCGAGCTCGCTGCTTCCCAGAACTACCGCAGCTGCGGGAGAGGGAAGAACTAGGACTGCCAGGTCTCCGCTTATGGCCCACAGGGCTCAGGGGACAGCATATAACTCAGCTGAACCCAACGCTCACGGCAGAGACCTCGGAGAAAAGACTGAGGGAAGAAGGCTGAAAACGGTGGTTTAAGCCCTCACTGCTGAGCAGAGAACAGAAGCCTTAGACACTGAGACTAGCCGCCACCTCCCTACCCTCCCAGAACTCGCCCCGCCCCCACCTGCCCGGTGCTAGAAACAGAACAGTAGCAGTGTCAGAGCAAAATAACAGAATATTTGCTGTTCTGAAAACTGTGGACCGCAGACACAAATTCACAGCCCAACTAGTTCCAGCAGAGGGGAGGGAGCTATGGAGGCAGGAACGGCTGTGGTGGTGGTCGCCGCCATTGCTCTGGGCCACCTCTCACAACTCACCCTGCCCCTGGCCCCACCTATCTGGGCGGATCCCTGCAGGAGTAAACAGAACGGCTGAAACATATGGGCTCTGAATCTGGAGCTGGAAGCGCTTTGAAACATCGAAAGCTTCCGCATACCCACCGGGACACTGCACCCTGTGACCTAGACAAACTATTAGCAGAGGAGAAGCCCGTCTCCCAGGGAATCCCCCATTGTGTGAGAAGCTGGAATAGAACAGAGAAAACATAGCACAACCGTGTGGGAGAAGAAAAATAAGCTGCAGTTGGAGAAAAAATAAAACATTCTACCAACAAGTACTGGAAAACTAAAGAAAGACCGCTTCCTATTAACTTGTTGCAGAAGCCACTCCTGTAGATGTCTAGGAAGAGAAACAGTAAACCAGTAAGTGCCATGAATAACCAAGGCAACAAGATAGCTCAGAAAGAAAGTGAAAAATCTCCAGAAGAGGCACTTAAAGATACAGAAATATGTGACTTAAATGACAGAGAATTCAAGATTGCAGTTCTGAAAAAACTCAACGAGATGCAACACAACACAGAGAGGCAGTTAAATGAACTCAGAAACACATTCAAAGAAGAGCATGAGCATTTTACGAAATAGATTGAAATTATAAAAAAGACCAGATAGAATTTCTGGAGATTAAGAACTAAATAGAAGTAATTAAGAATGAAATAACCAGCTTAGGCAGTACAGTTGACCAGATGGAGGAAAGAGTCAGTGACATCGAAGATAGAAACCTGGGAATGACACAGATGGAAGAAGAAAGAGACTTGAGACTTAAAAGAAATGAAAGAACTCTACAAGAACTTTCAGACTCCATCAGAAAGAGCAATATAAGAATAATGGGCATACCAAAAGGAGAAGAGACAAGGGAACAGAGAATATATTCAAACAAATGGTCGATGAGAACTTCCCAAACTTGTGGACAGAACTGGACCCTCGAATCCAAGAAGCAAATAGAACACCTAATTACCTCAATCCCAACAGACCTTCTCCAAGGCACATTGTATTGAACCTGTCTACAATGAATGACAAAGAAAGAATCCTCAACGCAGCCAGGGAAAAGAAGACGGTAACTTACAAAGGAAAGCCCATTAGATTATCATCAGATTTTTCAGCAGAAACTCTACAAGCCAGGAGGGAGTGGAACCAAATATTCAAACTATTGAAAGAGAGAAGTCATGAGCCAAGAATAATATATCCAGCAAAGATATCCTTTAGATATGAAGGAGGAATAAAGACCTTTCCAGACACAGAAGCTGAGGGAATTTTCAAATACACGACCTGTACTACAAGAAATACTAAAGGAGGCTATTCAACCATCATCAACAGGGACAATTTGTGGCAACCAAAACTCAAAAAGGGGGAGAGTGAAGGCCTGAACCAGAATACGGGAATGGAGAAAGTAAGCGTGTTGAAGAAAATGGAATACTCTAAATATCAAACTTTCTTTTACATAAACTTAAGAGTAACCACTCAAAAAAAATCCAGAACTGAAATATATACTCTAATAAAACAAGAAACAGAGGGCAACATCATAGAATATCACCACACAGAAATAATAGACAACAACAAAGAGGCAAAGAAACAATGGAGACACAGGCTTACCACAAAACTAAAGATAGAATGATAGGAAATCCTCACATATCAATAATCACCCTAAATGTAAATGGACTGAACTCACCAATAAAAAGGCACAGAGTAGCAGATTGGATCAAAAAACTAAACCCAACCATATGCTGTCTCCAAGAGACACATCTCAGCTACAAGGACAAGCATAGACTCAAAGTGAAAGGGTGGAAATTGACACTCCAAGCAAATGGCGCCCAGAGAAAATCAGGTGTAGCCATAATGATATCAGATGAAACAGAGTTCAAGGTGAAAAAGATAACAAGAGACAAAGATGGACATTTCATAATGGTGAAGGGGACTGTACAACAAGAAGACATAACAGTCATCAATATTTATGCCCCCAATCAGGGAGCACCGAAATACACCAAGCAACTACTAACAGAACTAAAGGGAGAAATTGACAAAAACACAATTATACTAGGGGCTTAAATACATCATTGACAGCTATGGATAGATCATCCAAACAGAAAATAAATAACGAAATAGCAGCCCTAAATGACACATTAGATGAAATGGACATAATTGACATTTATAGAGCACTTCATCCTAAAAATTCAGACTATACATTCTTTTCTAGTGTATACGGAACATTCTCAAGGATAGACCATATATTGGGACATAAAATCAGCCTCAGCAAATTTAAGAAGATTGAAATCATACCAAGTATATTCTCTGATCACAAGGCTTTGAAATTGGATATCAACTGCAAAAAGAAAGAGGGAAAAAACACAAATACATGGAGATTAAACAACATACTTTTAAAGAACGACTGGGTCAAAGAAGAAGTTAGAGGAGAGATCAAAAGATACATAAAACAAATGACAATGAAAATACATCCTACCAAAATGTTTGGGATGCAGCGAAAGCAGTTTTAAGAGGGAAATTTATCTCATTACAGGCCTATCTCAAGAAACAAGAAAACTCCCAAATAAATAACCTCATGTTACACCTTAAAGAACTAGAAACAGAAGAACCAGTGAAACCCAAGGGCAGCAGAAGAAAGGAAATAACAAAAATCAGAGCAGAACTAAAAGAAATAGAGAACAAAAAGACAATAGAAAAAATTAATGTGACAAAGAGATGTATCTTTGAAAAGATAAACAAAATTGACAAACCCTTGGCTAGACTCACTAAGATAAAAAGAGAGAAGACACTAATTAAGAAAATCAGAAACAAAACGGAGAAGTGATCTTGGACACCACAGAAATACAAAGGATCATCCAAGAATACTATGAAGGACTATATGCCACCAAATTCAATAACCTAGAAGAAATGGACAAGTTCTTAGAAACATATAGCCTTCCAAGGCTGAACCATGAAGAACTGGAAAATCTAAACAGACCGATCACCAGTAACAAAATTGAATCAGTCATCCAAAACCTTCCCAAAAGCAAAAGTCTGGGACCAGATGGCTTCACTAGTGAATTCTACCAAACCTTCAAAGAGGATCTAATACCAATCCTGCACAAACTCTTCCAAAAAATTGAAGAACAAACAGTACTCCCTAACTCATTTTATGAGGCCATCATTACCCTGATATCAAAACCTGGTGAAGACAGCACAAAAAAAGAAAACTACAGACCAATATCTCTGATGAATACAGATGCAAAAATCCTAAACAAAATTCTACCTAATCGAATACAACGATGCATTAAAAAGATTATTCATCACGACCAAGTGGGGTTCATTCCCGGGGCACAAGGATGGTTCAACATCTGCAAATCCATCAATGTGATACATCACATAAACAAAATAAAGGGCAAAAATCATATGATTATATAAAAAAAATCTTATGAATATATAAATTGATGCAGAAAAAGCATTTGACAAGATACAACATCCATTTATGATTAAAAGACTTAATAAAATGGGTATAGAAGGAAAATACCTTAACATAATAAAGGCCATATATGACAAGCCCTCTGCTAATCTCACAATTAATGGAGAAAAACTGAAGCCCTTTGCTCTACGTTCAGGAACACGACAGGGATGTCCCCTATCACCTCTGCTTTTCAACATAGTGTTGGAAGTCCTTGCCAGAGCAATCAGGCAAGAGAAAGAAATAAAAGGCATCCAAATTGGGAATGAAGAAGTTAAATTATCACTCTTTGCAGATGACATGATGCTATATATAGAAAACCCTAAAGACTCCACCAAAAAGCTATTAGAAACAATCAACGAATACAGTAAAGTTGCCGGCTACAAAATCAACGCACAAAAGTCCATTGCCTTCCTATATACTAACAATGAAATCTCAGAAAAAGAAATACAAAAAACAGTTCCTTTTGCAATTGCAGCAAAAAGAATAAAATACCTAGGAATACACTTAACCAAGGATGTGAAAGACTTATATGCTGAAAACTATAAGACTTTTTTGAAAGAAATTGAAGAAGACACAAAGAAATGGAAAGACATTCCGTGCTCATGGATTGGAAGAATCAACATAGTTAAAATGGCCATATTACCCAAAGCAATATACAGATTCAATGCAATCCCCATCAAAATCCCAATGGCATATTTTAAAGAAATAGAACAAAAAATCATCAGATTTGTTTGGAACCACAAAAGACCGCGAATAGCCAAAGCAATCTTAAGGAAAAAGAACAATAATGGAGGTATCACACTTCCTGATTTTGGCTTGTACTACAGGGCCACAATAATCAAAACAGCATGGTATTGGCAGAAAAACAGACACATAGACCAATGGAATAGAATTGAGAACCCAGAAATAAAACCACATAAATATGGACAGATAATTTTTGACAAAGAAGCTAAAAACATACAATGGAGCAAAGACAGCCTCTTCAATAAATGGTGCTGGGAGAATTGGATAGCCACGTGCAAAAGAATGAAACTGGACTGCTATTTGTCACCATGTACCAAAGTTAACTCAAAATGGATCAAAGACTTAAGCATAAGACCTGACACAATAAATTGCATAGAAGAAAACATAGGTACTAAACTTATGGACCTTGGGTTCAAAGAGCATTTTATGAACTTGACTCCAAAGGCAATGGAAGTAAAAGCTAAAATAAACGAATGGGACTATATGAAACTTAAAAGCTTCTGCACAGCAAAAGAAACCATTGACAAAATAAAGAGGCCACCAACTGAATGGGAGAAGATTTTTGCAAACAGTGCCTCCGATAAGGGGCTAGTATCCAGAATATACAAGGAACTCATGCAACTCAACAACAAAAAAACAAACAACCCAATTGAAAAATGGGCAGAGGACTTGAAGAGACATTTCTCCAAAGAGGACATACAAATGGCAAATAGACATATGAAAAAGTGCTCAACATCACTAATCATCAGAGAAATGCAAATCAAAACCACAATGAGATATCACCTCACCCCAGTCAGAATGGCTATCATCAACAAGACAAATAATAACAAATGTTGGAGAGGCTGTGGAGAAAAAGGAACCCTCATACACTGTTGGTGGGAATGCAGACTGGTACAGCCGTTATGGAAGGCAGTGTGGAGGTTCCTCAAAGAATTACGAATAGAATTGCCATATGACCCAGCAATCCCTCTCCTGGGTATCTACCCAAAAAATCTGAAAACATTTAGAGATAAAGACACTTGTGCTCCAATGTTCATTGCAGCTTTGTTTACGGTGGCCAAGACATGGAAACAACCAAAATGTCCTTCGATAGATGAATGGATAAAGAAGTTGTGGTATATATACACAATGGAATACTATTCGGCAGTAAGAAAAGATGATATAGGAACATTTGTGACAACATGGAAGGATCTTGAGAGAGTAATGCTGAGCGAAACAAGTCAGACAGAAAAAGCAGAGAACCATGTGATTTCACTGATATGTGGTATATAAACCAAAAACAACAAAAGAACAAGACAAACAAATGAGAAACAGAAACTCATAGACACAGACAATGGTTTGGTGGTTGCCAGAGGGTAAAGGGGGTGGGGGGTGGGGGGTGGGAGATGAGGGTAAGGGGGATCGAATATATGGTGAGGGAAGGAGAGCTGACTCTGGGTGATGAACACATAATGGGATTTATAGATGATGTAATACAGAATTGTACACCTGAAATCTATGTAATTTTACTAACAATTGTCACCCCAATAAATTTAATAAAATAAAATTAAAAAAAAAAAAAAAAAAAAAGACAAATTGTAACAAGTGTTGGAGAGGCTGTGGAGAAAAAGGAACCCTCATACACTGTTGGTGGGAATGCAGACTGGTGCAGCTCTTATGGAAGGCAGTGTGGAGGTTTGTCAAAAATTACGAATGGAATTTCCTTCTGACCCAGCAATCTCTCTCCTGGGTATCTACCCAAAAAATCTGAAAACATTTATACATAAAGACACGTGTGCTCCAATGTTCATTACAGCTTTGTTTACGGTGGCCAAGATATGGAAATAACCAAAATGTCCTTCGATAGATGAATGGATAAAGAAGTTGTGGTATATATACACAATGGAATCCTATTCGGCGGTAAGAAAAGATGATATAGGAACACTTGTGATAACATGGATGGATCTTGAGAATATAATGCTAAGTGAAATAAGTCAGATAGAAAAAGCTGAGAACCATATGATTTCATTGATATGTGGTATATAAATCATAAACAACAAAAGAACAAGACAAACAAGTGAGAAACGGAAACTCATAGACACAGACAGTAGTTTAGTGGTTACCAGAGGGTAAGGGGGTTGGAGGGTGTGAGATGAGGGTAAGGGGGATCAAATATATTGTGATGGAAGGAGAACTGACTCTGGGTGGTGAACACACAATGGGATTTATAGGTGATGTAATACAGAATTGTACACCTGAAAACTATGTAATTTTACTAGCAATTGTCACCCCAATATATTAAAAACAAAAAACAAAAAACATCTGATCTGCGAAAAAAAAAAAGAAATAATGAAAACCGAGCCGAAATAAACAAATTATGACTAATAATACAATACAGAAGATCAGTGAAACCAACATCTGGTTTTTTGAAAAGATAAACAAAATTGATAAATGTTTATCCAGACTCATCAAAAAAAAAGAGAGAAAGTACAAATAAATCAAATCAGAGGTGAAAGAAAAGAAGTGACAACAACACCAAAGAAATACAAAAAATGTTAAGAAAATATTATGAGGAAACATATGTCTACAGTGTGGAAGAAATGGATATGATACATTCCTAGAAACATGCAGTCTTCCAATGCTGAATCCAGAAGAAACAGAAAGTCTGAACAGACCAATTACTACCAATGAAATTGAATCAGCAATCAACAAGCTCCCAACAAGCAAAAGTCCTGAACCAGATGGCTTCACAGGTGAATTTACCAAACATTGAAAAAAGAATTAACACCTATTCTCCTCAAACTATTCCAAAAAATCCAGTAGGAGGGAAAACTCCTGAGCTCATTTTACCCTGATTTTCACCCACCATTACCCTGATTCTAAAACCAGACAAAGGCATTACAAAAGAGGAAAAAAGAAAAAAGAAAAGTATAGGCCAATATCCCTAATCAACAAAGATGCAAATATTAGTAAACTGAATTCAGCAATACATTAAAAAGATCATACACCATGATCAAGTGGGATTTATTCCTTGTAGGCAAGATTGGTTCAATATCAACAAATAAATTAACATGATACACCACATAAACAAAATGAAAAATAAAAATCATATGGTCATATCAATAGATGAAGAAAAAGCATTTGACAAAATCCAGCATCCATTTATGATAAACATTCTCAGCAGAATGGTAATAGAGGAAACATATCTCAACCTAACAAAAGCCATATATGACAAACCCACAGCCAATATTATACTCAATGGGGAAAAGTGAAAAGCATTCCCCTTAAGATCAGGAACAAAACACAGATGCCCACTTTCACCACTTTAATTCATCATATTACTGGAAGTTCTAGCCAAAGCAATCAGACAAAAAAAAAAAAAAAAAAGGGGGGGGGAGTTGCGTGAAGAGAAGGCATTCAAATTGGGCAGGAGGAAATAAAAATTGTCACTATTTGCAGATGATATGATACTATATATAAAGAACCCTAAAGATTGCACCAAAAAAATATTAGAACTGATAAATGAATTTAGTAAAGTAGCAGGATAGAAATTAATATTAAAAAATCGATTGCATTTTTATACACCAATAATGAACTATCGAAAGAGAAATTAAGAAAACAATCCCGCCTACAAATGCTTAAAAAATACTTAGAAATAAATTTAACCAAGGAAGTAAAATACCTATACTCAGAAAAATTCTAAGCCATTGAAGAGAGAAATTAAAGAAGATACAAATAAATGGAAACATATACCATTCTTATGGATAGGAAGAATTAATGTAGTTTAAATGTCCATACTGTCCAAAGCTAAGTATAGATTTAATGCAATCCCTATCAAAATACCAATGGCATTTTTCTCAGAACTAGAACAAATTATCCGAAAATTTATACGGAACCATGAAAGACTCCAAATAGCCACAGCAATCCTAAGAAAAAAGAACAAAGATGGAGGTATCATGCTACCTGATATCAAATTATACTACAAGGCTGTAGTAATCAAACAGCATGGTATTGGCATAAAAACAGATACGTAGATTAATACAGAATACAGAGCCAAGAAATAAATCCATGTCTATATGGTCATTTAATTTATGACAAATGAAGCAAGAATTTACAATGGGGTGAAGACAGTCTCTTCAATAAATAGTGCTGGGAAAACTGGAGAGATACACGCAAAAAAAAAATGACACTGGACCACCTTCTTATGCCATATACAAGAATAAAATCAAAATGAATTAAAGACTTAAATGTAAGACCCAAAACCATAAAACTCCTAGAAGAAAATATAGGAAGTATACTCTCAGACATTACTTTTACTAATATTTTTACTGATATATCTCCTCCAATAAGGGAAACAAAAGAAAAAATAAACAAATGGGACTACATCAAACTAAAAAGTTTTTTCACAGCAAAGGAAACCATCAACAAAGCAAAAAGACATTCTAGTGAATGGGAGAAGATATTTGTCAATGATACATCTGATTAGGGATTAGTGTCCAAAATTTATATAAAAAAACTCATACAACTCAACATCAAAAAAACAAACAATCCAATTAAAAAATGGGCAGAGGACCTGAAGAGATGTTTCTTCAAAGAGGACATACAGATGGTCAATAGACATGAAAAGATGCTCAACATCACTAATCATCAGAGAAATTTAAAATAAAACCACAATGAGATATCTTCTCACTCCTGTCAGAATGGCTATCATCAATAAACCAACAAACAACAAGCACTGGCAAGAATGTGGAGAAATTGGTACCTTTGCACACTGTTGGTAGGATTGCAAATTGGTACAGCCACTATGGAAAACAATATGAAGTTTTCTCAAAAAATTAAAAATAGAACGACTTTATGACCCAGTAATTCCACTCCTGGGTATTCTTGAAATCCAAGATACTAATTTGAAAACATATATGCACCCTTATGTTTACTGCAGTGCTATTTAAAATAGCCAGGATATGGAAACAACTGAAATGCCCATCGATAGATGATTGGATAAAGAAATTGTGGTACATTTATACAATGGAGTATTATTACTCTGCCATAAAAAAAGAATGAAGTCTTACCATTCACAACCACTTGGGTGGACCTAGAGGATATTATGCTAGGTGAAATAAGATTGAGAAAGAGAAATACCATATGGTCTCACTTATATGTGAAATCTAAAGAACAGAATAAACAAGCAAACAAAACAGAAATAGACTCATAGATACAAAGAAAAAACTGATGGTTGCTAGAGCAGAGGTGTTGGGTGATGGGGGAAGGTGAAGGGATTAGAATGCACAAATTGGTAGTGACAAAATAGTCATGGAGGTGTGAAATACAGTATGGGGAATATAATCAATAATATTGTAAAGACTTTGTAGGGTGTCTGATGGGTACTGGACTTAACCACTGTGCTATACACCTGAAACTAATATAAAATATGATTGCATGTCATCTAATTTAATACATTTTTAAAATCCCAAAAAACCCGAGTAAAAAATGAACAGAGGAACTGAATAGACATTTCTTCAATGAAGACATACACATGGCCAATAAACACATGAAAAAATGCTCAGTGTCACTTATCATCAGAGAAATGCACATTAATATGACAATGAGATATCATCTCACGTCTATTAGAATGGCTATCATCAATAAATCAACAAACAACAAATGTTGGCGAGGATGTGGGGAAAGGGAACCCTCACGCACTGTTGGTGGGATTACAAATTGGTGTAGCCACTATGAAAAACAGTATGGAGGTTCCTCAAAAAATTAAAAATAGAACTACTATATGACCCAGCAATAAATCCAAAATACTAATTTGAAAAGATATATGCATTTCTATGTTCATTGCAACATTATTTATGATAGCCAAGATATGGAACCAACCTGTGTCCATCAATAGAGGAGTGGATAAAAAAGATGTGGTACATATGTACAATGGAATACTACCCAGCCAAAAACAATTTAATCTTACCATTTGTGATAATATGGATGGACCCAGAGTGTATTATGCTAAGTGAAATAAGTCAGACAGAGAAATCAAATACCATATGATCTCACTTACATGTGGAATCTAGAAAACAAAACAAACAGATTCATAGGTACAGAAAACAAACTAGTGGTTGCAAGATGGGAGGAGCATTAGGGGGCTGGGTGAAAAAAGTGAAGGGATTACGAAGTACAAATTGGCAGTTACCAAATAGTCATGGGGGATGTAAAGCACAGCATAAGGAATATAGTCTATATTTTAATAACAATGTGTGGTGCCAGGTGGGTACTAGATCTACTGGGGCTGGTATCACTTTGTAAGTTATATAAATGTCTAACTGCCAGGTGGGGTATCACTTTGTAAGTTATATAAATGTCTAACCACTACGCATTATACCAGAAACTAATATAACATTACATATCAACTAATTAAAACTAAAAAAATTTAAATAAATAAATGGTGTAGAATAGTGCTGTCATCCCAAAATTTCTCCTGTGCCCCTTTATAGTTGATCACTTCCCCCACCGCACACCACTGCAGCCAAAAAGTTGACTTGTGTCACATAGCTTTGCCTTTTCCAGAATTTCATATAAATGGACTCATAATACAATATAGCCTTTTGAGTCTGGCATTTTTCACTGAGCATGTATTTGAGACTCATCCATAATGTTACATGTTTTAATATTTGGCTTCTCTTTATTGCTGAGTAGTATTCTATTGCATGGATGTGCTACTGTTCCTTAATCCAGTCGCCAGTCAAAGGACACTTGGATTATTTCCATTGGGCCTAATATGATTAAAGCTGCTATCAATATTTGTGCACAGGTCTTTGGCTATATGTATTAATTTCTCTCACCTAGAAGTGAAATTGCTGGGTATGTGGTAAATGTATGTGTAACTGTATGAAAAACTGCCAAACACTTTTTTCAGTGAGGCTGTGCTATTTTGCATTCCCACCAGTAACAGCTGAATATTCTAGTTGCTCTGCAGTCTCATCAACCTTGATATTGTGAGGTTTTAAATTTTAGCCAATCTGGTAGGTGTGAAATTGTAGCTCATGATAGTTTTTTTTTTTTAAATTAAAGTTTATTGGAGTGACAATTGTTAGTAAAATTACATAGATTTTAGGTGTACAATTCTGTAATATATTATCTATATCTCACATTGTGTGTTCACCACCCAGAGTCAGTTCTCCTTCCATCACCATATATTTGATCCCCTTACCCTCATCTCCCACCCCCAAACCCCTGACCCTCTGGTAACCACTAAACTGTTGTCCGTGTCTACGAGTTTTTGTTTCTTTCTTTGTCTTGCTCATTTGTTGCTTTCAGTTTTATATGCCACATATGAGTGAAGTCATATAGTTTTCAATGTTTTCTGTCAGATTTATTTCACTTAGCTCGGTAATCTCAAAATCCATCCATGTTGTTGCGAATGGCAGTATTTCATCTCTTCTTATGGCCAAGTAATATTCCATTTGTATATGTATACCACATAATTTTTATCCAATCGTCTATCAAAGGACACTTTGGTTGTTTCCATGTCTTGGCCAATGTGAATAATACTGCAATGAACATAGGGGTATATTTGTCTTTACGGATAAATGTTTTCAGATTTTTTGGGTAGATACCCAGAAGAAGGATTGCTGGTTAACGGTATTTTTTTTAAGAGCAGGAGTATTTAATTTTGATGAAGACTTCAACTCACTTTTAAAACAAAAAAAATGTAAATGTAATTTTACAACTTTAAACGGAAAACCCATATTAATTGCCATAAATTGATGTACAGTAGTCCCCACTTACCTGTGGTTTCACTTTCCATGGTTTCAGTTCCCTGCAGTCAACTGCAGTTTGAACATATTAAGTGGAAAATTCCAGAAAGAAGTTTTAAATTGTACTTGAGTAGCATGACGAAATCTTGTGCCATCCTGCTCCATCCTTCTTGGGATAGGAAAATCCCTTTGTCCACCGTATCCTTGCTATGTACTCTACCTGCTTGTTAGTCGTTTAGTAGCCATTTTGCTTATTAGATTGACTGTGGCCATATTGCATTGCTTGTATTCAATTGCTTGTAACTCTTATTTTACTTAATAATAGCCCCAAAGCAAGAAGAGTAGTGATGTTGGCAATTCAGAAATGCCAAAGGGAAGCAGTAAAGTGTTTCCTTTAAGTGAAAATGTATGTATGTATGTGTATGAAAAAAAAAACCACCATAGAATATATGGGATTTAGTACTATCCATGGTTTCAGGCATGTATTGTGGTTCTTGGAACATATAACCATTGACTAAGAGAGAGCAGGGGAGCTACAGTGTTAAAAATGTTTTTGGCAGAAAGTAACCCAAAATCTAACTTTCAAGGGCTTCAGGCAATATCTTTCTTTTTTAACTTTTTAAAAAAGTTATTGGGGTGACAATTGTTAGTAAAATTATATAGATTTCAGGTGTACAATTCTGTATAACATCATCTATAAATCCCATTGTGTGTTCACCACCCAGAGTCAGTTCTCCTTCCATCCCCATATATTTGATCCCCCTTACCCTCATCTCCCACCCCCCACCCCCTTACCCTCTGGTAACCACTAAACTATTGTGTGCAATGTCCTTATGGATATGTGGTGAGCTTTTGAAGTTCCAAAGCTCTTCCTGCACCAGATTCAGAGCCCGTATGTTTCAGCAGTTCTGTTTATTCCTGCAGAGATCCGCCCAGATAGGTGGGGCCAGGGGCGGGGTGAGTTGTGAGAGGTGGCCCAGAGCAATGGCTGCGACCACCACCACAGCCGTTCCTGCCTCCATAGCTCCCTCCCCTCTGCCAGAACTAGTTGGGCTGTGAATCTGTGTCTGCATTCCACAGTTCTCAGAACAGCAAATATTCTGTTCTTTTGATCTGACACTGCGACCGTTCTGCTTCCAGCACCAGGCAGGTGGGGGCTGGGCGAGCTCTGGGAGGGTAGGGAGGGGGCAGCTAGTCTCAGTGCCCAAGGCTTCCATTCTCTGCTTGGCAGTGAGGGCTTAAACCACCGTTTTCAGCCTTCTTCCCTCAGTCTTTTCTCCGAGGTCTCTACTGTGAGTGTTGGGTTCAGCTGAGTTATATGCTGCCCCCTCAGCCCTGTGGGCCATAAGCGGAGCCCTAGCAGTCAGAGTTCTTCCCTCCCCAGCAGCTGCAGTAGTTCTGGGATGCAGCGAGCTCGGAGCACTGAGCTAGGTCTGTGTCCTGCACCACGTGGCTCTGCCTCCGCACTTCTCCCTTCCCTCCTCCCCCGCTCATGCAATTCGCCCACCTTTAGGTGAATTCAGCAGTGGCCTCCTCGTCTTGCCTGTCTGCTGTGCAGGGAGTCCTTTTTGGAGTTATTGTTGTTCGATTAGTTGTAAATTCCAAGGGAGCTTTATGAGGCTCACCTCATGCTGCCAGTGTGATGAAATCTCAGGCAATACAATATCTTAATAAACATTTAATTATCTCACAGAACAAGAACGTGGAAGAGGTTTCCCATCCAAGTACTAACCAGACTCTGGGTGATGAACACACAATGGGATTTATAGATGATGTAATACAGAATTGTACACCTGAAATCTATGTAATTTTACTAACAATTGTCACCCCAATAAATTTAATAAAATAAAATTAAAAAAAGAAAAGAAAAAAAGAACGTGGAAGAGGCAGCCCTCCAACATCCCAGGCTCTCTCCATTTTTGTAACACAGTGACCTTTGCCCTTAATCTGTTGCCTTGTATCACTAGATAGCTGCTTGTTTCTGGGCATCACACCCCGGGTTCAGAACAAGAAGAGCAAGGTGCAGACAGAACAGGACTGGGACTAGGACAAGGCAAAAGAAGTGCCCACATTTAAGGAGATATTTTCTCTCAGATGCTGCATGTGCTCTTGCTTGGCCCTGTGAGCCAGTGCCTTTGTAAATCTGGCACCCTAAGCAGTTCTCTTGCCTCTCACACCTGCAGGACTGGTTCAGAGCTGGAAATTCTCCTGCTCTTCTTTTACCAGATGACAGAATATCTGTCCCAGAAGCTCCCCCAGCAGATGTCTTCTTTATGTCTCATGGTTGGAACTCAGGTCTACCTCATAGTCATTCCTGATTGTGAAGGGGCTGAGAGAGGGGTATCTTTGCATGTTGCAAGTCAAAGTAGAAAAAGCATACTTCTATGTAAAAGTGAAGGTTTGCATCCTATGTGTTTAGGATGCAAACAAATTGTGTATGTCAAAAGTACGATACCATATGATCTCACTTATATGCAGAATCTAAAGAAAAGAATAAGTGAATGAACTAATCAGAGACAGTTTTAGAGACATAGAGGAGAAACTGAGGGTTGCTAGAGGGGCGGGAGGGTGGGGATAAGGGGAAGGTGAGAGGTTTTGAAAAATAGTCGGTAACCACAAGATGGTCATGGGGGTTTGAAAATTAATTTGGGGAACGTACAGAGGGATAGTGGATGGGGGAAGGGGGTTCACACAGTGTGAGGGATATAAATGATAAACGTCTAAATTTTGCTTTGTCTTGTGCACCTGAAACTAATAAATAAATAAATAAATAAATAAATAAAAAGACAAACAAATGAGAAACAGAAACTCATAGACACAGACAACAGTTTAGTGGTTGCCAGAGGGTAAGGGGGGTGGGGGGTGGGAGATGAGGGTAAGGGGGATCGAATATATGGTGATGGAAGGAGAACTGACTCTGGGTGATGAACACACAATGGGATTTATAGATGATGTAATACAGAATTGTACACCTGAAATCTATGTAATTTTACTAACAATTGTCACCCCAATAAATTTAATAAAATTAAAAAAAAAAAAAAAAAAAAGTACGTGACCTGGGGTTCCATTTTGAAACCAGCTGGTTTTGCTTACTTTCCAAACCTGCTTGGCTCCTAATAAAATTTACAAACTTTATTAAAAGCTGTGCACATTATGAAATTACAAAGAACACAGACTAGTCAAAACAACTTAGAAAAGAAGAAAGTTGGAGGATTGTAAAGCTACAGTAATCAGACTGTGTGGAAATAGCATAGAAGTAAACACATAGACCACATAGAAATAGACTAGAATTGAGATTCCAGAAATAACTTAAGTTTAAGTGATTTTCAACAAGGATGCCAAGACTATTGAACACAGAAAGAATAATTTTTTCAAATAAGAGTGCTGAGGCAAGTGAATAGCCACATACAAAAGAATGAATTTGGAACCCTACCTCACACCATATAAAAAAAAAGCTGAACTCAAAATGGATTAAAGACCTAAATGTAAGAGCTAAAACTATAAAACTCTTAGAAGGATACATGGGGGGAAATTTGCATGATCATGAATTATACAATAATTTCTTATGTATAACACCAAGAGCACAAGCAATAAAAGAAAACAATAAATAAATTTAAACTTCATTAAAAGTAAAATATTTTGGTCTCTGTCTCTGCCATCAACCATGTGAGGATGCAATAAGAAGTCAGGAATCTACAATGTGGAAGAGTGCTCTCACCAGAACCTGGCCATACTGACACCATGATCTTGGACTTCAAGCTTCCAGAACTGTGAGAAATAAATTTCTATTGTTGATAAAAAAAGTAAAATATTTTGTGCATCAAAGGATACTATCAAAAAAATAAAAAGACAGCTCACAGAATGGAGAAAATATTTTTAAATTGTGTATCTGGTAAGGATCTAATCTTCAGAATACATAAAGGACTTTTATAATTCAACAATAAAGAGGTGAATAACCCAATTTAAAGATGGACAAAGGATTTGAATAGACATTTCTCTAAAGAAGTTATAAAAATGGCTAATATGTACATGAATAGATGCTCCACATCATTAGTTAGTAGGGAAATGTAAATAAAAACCACAGGACAGATGACTTCACATCCATCGTGAGGGTTATAATAAGGAAAAAAAGGGGAAATAACATATGTTGGCAAAGATATGGAGAAACTAAAACCCTGGTACATTTTTGGTGAGAATGTAAATGATGTAGCCACTATGGAAAACAGTTTGATTGTTCCTCAAAAAGTTAAACACTGATTAGCTCTTGACCCAGCAATTCCATTCCTGGGTATATAACCAAGAGAACTGAAAACATATGTTCACACAAAGACTTTATAGCAGCATTATCCGTGATGATCATAAAGTGGAAACAACCCACATGTCCATCAGATAATGAAAGGATAAACAAAATGTGGCATATCCATACAATGGACTATTCAATCATAAAAAGAGTGAAGTACAGGTTCATGCTACAACACGGATGAACCTTGAAAACATGCTCAGTGAAAAGAGACAATCACAAAGGCAACATATTATATGATTCTATTTATATGAAACATTCAAAATAGGCAAAGTCATAGAGACAAAAGTAGAATAGAGATGACCAGGGGATAAAGGGAGAGGGGAAATTGGGAGTGAAGTAAACATTTTGGAGTTCGACAGTGGTGACGGTTGCACAATGTGAATATACTAAGTGATATAATAAGACACTGAAGTGTCCATTTGTAAATGGTATTTTTTATGTTATGTGAATTATATCTTAATTTAAAATGATAATGAAAGAAAAAAAAACATTCACCTGCAGAGGATCCAGTCAGAAAGCTAAGGAGGGTGGCTATTTCACATGAGAGTATAGCATCTTCTCTGGCAGAGGAGCCTGTGATGGTGCAGGGCTTGAAGGAACCAGACATAGAGGCAGCTCCTAGGCCTGGAAGGGCAGGAATTTGCTACTTTTAGAATGTGGCAGTGGCCTGTTCTGGCCTCAGAAAGCTGCTTCAGAGTATCCAGCTCAGGGACAGCATGCCCAGCCACCAAGACAAACATCACCTGGGGATGTTCCAAGCTACCTTGATGTAGGTTGCTTTTAAAACATGTACTTGGAGCCTCAGAGACACCTGGGGTGCCAACTTCTGGGCTGCCACCCCTACTGACAGACAACCTGTCATCTTCCCTTCCTCTGTTTGCACAGCCTGGCTTCATTAGTGGAGAAGTGATGATCTAATTCCCTCCAAACAAATGTTTGGGATGTAGAATTTTCCTTCAACAATGAACAGTGACAGACAGTGAGAAACCTGCTTGCACCTTCTGGCGATGGGGTGGGGGGAAACACCCTGGCATGCCTGGCAGCCATGGAGAGCTCTGTATCCATGGCTGAAGGCTTCCTGATATCCTGGGCTTGGACATGACTGGCTGGAATTGCAGAAAAGAAGATAATGCTGGCCCATTTGCATTGAAATGAACATATGACAGTCAGACTGGTGTTGGCCCCTTACACAGCCCCCCACCATCTTGGAGTCAGATAGCCCTGGACTTTCACACTTTGTGAGTGACTGAGCAAGACACTTAACCTACCTCTGTGAAGGGGAGGTTGAAAGCTTTGTGGGCAGGATGTCCACTGAAGTGTATCCTTGGGGATCAATGCAAAGGAGAGAGGAAGGCAGTAGCACGCAGAGGGAAATGTGAAGCTGAATCCAGGCGCCATGATAACTTCAGTGAATCCACAGGGCCCAGAGCTGGAGTGGTCCTCAGAGCTGTCCTGAATTGGGTATGTGGTCCAGGCCTTTATGCACCTGCATGGGTGTTCCTCCTGGGGTGGCGGCATCCACAGCTGGAGGCAACCACTGAGGAGGCTGAATGCCAAGCCTTTCTGGCCACAGCACTGCTGGCAACTGAGGGAGTTTGCTCTTTGCTGAAGGGAGATATGGGCAGCATGTCATGGCTCCTATCACTCTGGTCTCTAAAATCAGGTATCAAGCTTGGAATATCCTAAGAAGGAGCTAAAGGAGGCCTGCATTTCTAATAAACTGTATGAGTAAGATGGCTGTGATTGGGGTGAAGAGGCAGGGAAGGGCAGTGAGGGAGCTCATTCTGTAGGGATACTGTTTGCAGGTCTTGTGCAAAGCCTTTGCCCATGTTCTCAGTCATCACAGGGACCTTGTCAGCTGTGTTAGCTGCATCTGAGATATTTTATGGATGTGTCCTTCCTTGGTCCCTAGCATGGGGCTTACCTGGCATGGAGTGGGCACTCAAAATCTGTTAGTTGGAAGGAGGAATAGGCATTGGTCCTCAGCATGCCTTCACTCTTCTGTTCAATGGCTGCATCTATCATTGTCATGTTTTCCTTAACATTAACTTCCTTCTTGCCAAATACCCTACAACAACAGTGTGTGCCAGATCCAATATTTAGGTTTATTATCTTTTTTAAAAATTCCATTGGGCAGAGGCAGACAAGATGGTGGCGGCGGCCACACAGGGCGGGAGAACTGGTGGTGGCACAGGCAGTAGTGGTGCTGGCAGTGGCCCCAGCTGTGGGACAGGCAGTGGCCACAGCGGCTTGTTGGATAAGTGGAAGATTGATGACAATCCTGTAAAAATTGACAAATGGGATGGATCAGCTGTGAAAAATTTTTGGATGATTCTGCCAAAAGTTACTTCTGGAGAAGTACAAGTATGTGAAGAATTTTGGTCTAATTGACGGTTGCCTCACCATCTGTACCATCTCCTATTTCTTTGCCATAGTGGCTTTGATTTGGGATTATATGCACCCCTTTCCAGAATCCAAGCCTGTTTTGGCTTTGTTCATCATATCGTGTTTTGTGATGATGGGGATCCTGACCATTTATGCCTCATATAAGGAGAAGAGCATCTTTCTCCTGACCCACAGGAAAGATCCTACAGGGATGGATCCTGATGACATTTGGCAACTGTCCTCCAGTCTCAAAAGGTTTGATGACAAATACACTCTGAAGCTGACCTTCATCAGTGGTAGAACAAAGCAGCAGTGGGAAGCTGAGTTCACCAAGTCTATTGCTAAATTTTTTGACTACAGCGGAACACTGGTCATGGATACATATGAGCCTGAAATATCCAGGCTCCATGACAGTCTCGCCACAGAAAGAAAAATAAAATAGCCAATTCTAAAAGTAGCCATCTTTCTGCAGGATCATGTGAAATTACGGCGTGAGGTTGAAAGAAGCAAAGAACTTAAAAATGGATAAAGAAATGTTAAAAATGTCCCTATTTTGTCCTGAAATTTTAGTCCATTCTGGATAAATAGGATTTTCTAGCTCAGATATGAGAAATTTTAGCTCCAATAATCTAGCTGTAGCTTCCTTGGTCTGCTGATTGCATTGTTTTTATTTGCTTTTCTGGAAAAGCATTTTTGCTAAAAGCCGTACAATCTTTCTCCTTCATATCTAGCTGTATAGCTTTGTGCCATGCAGCATTTGAAGACTCAGTTTTTGAAATTGCTAATCTGTTGCTGATTTTATTGTGTTGATTCCTGTTTCAACATCTGTTTCCCTTGATTGAGGATATAACTTCTTGTGTACATCTTTACACACCATTTTTCTGTGTGTGCATATCTGACTTGGAGAGAATTGGGGGGGAAAAGATAGCTTTTTAATTTGTTTAAAACAGACCTGCCTGTTACATTTTGTGCTCTTAACTAGTTAAAGAAGCGCCAATGACCCTCCCCAAAATTACATTGTATTTTAATTCTTTTTTAAATTAATTAATTAATTTCAGTTTCAGTTGACATTTAATATTATTTTATATTTGTTTCAGGTGTACAGCATAGTGGTCAGACATTTGTATAATTTATGTGGTGATTCCCCCTGATTAGTACCCCCCTGGAACTATACATAGTTGTTGCAACATCATTGATTATATTCTCTATGCAGTACTTTAAATCCCTGTGACTATTTCATAACTACAAATTTGTATTCCTTAGTTCCTTTAGCTTTTTCACCCCTCCCCCCCTTCTGGCAATCATGTTTGTTATATATATATATATATATATATATATATATATATATATATATATATATATATATATATGTTTCTGGGTAAAGAAATTGTGGTACATACGAGGTCTGACAATTAAGTTCACGAACTTGTTGCAACAATGCTGCTAACCTTTTTTGATATCAGAGGGATTATTCATTATGAATTTGTACCAACTGGACAAACAGTTAACCAAGTTTACTATTTGGAAGCGCTGAAAATGTTGTGTGAAAAAGTTTGACGACCTGAACTTTTTGCCAACAATTCATGGTTCTTGCATCATGACAACACACCAGCACACACAGCACTGTCTGTGGAGGAATTTTTAGCCAGAAAACAAGTCACTGTATTGGAACACCCTCCCTACGCACCTTATCTGGCCCCCAGTGACTTCTTTCTTTACCGGAAGATAAAGGAAATATTGAAAGGAAGACATTTGGACGACATTCAGGACATCAAGGGTAATACAACCACAGCTCTGATGGCCATTCCAGAAACAGAGTTCCAAAACTTCTTTGAAGTGTGGACTGGGGGCTGGCATCAGTGCAGAGCTTCCCAAGGAGAGTACTTCGAAGGTGACAGTAGTGATATTCAGCAATGATGTATGTAGCACTTTTTCTAGGATGAGTTCGCAAACTTAATTGGCAGACCTTTATATCCAATGAAATATTACTCAGCCATAAAAAAGAATGAAATCTTACCATCTCTGACAACATGGATGGACCTAGAGGGTATTATGCTAAGTGAAATAAGTCAGTTTGAGAAAGGCAAATACCATATGATCTCACTTATATGTGGAATCTAGAGAACAAACTAAATGAACAAACAATACATTGTATACATTGCATTTTCTGTTTTTTTTTTATATTTATAAAAGTTTATTTCAGTCATGCACGTATCCACAAACAAGTAATGCAGGGTCAGTCCAGCCTCTTCACAATGCAGCCTGGGTGAGTAGTTTCCTGAATTTTGCTGTAGCATTAAATATGTCCTGGTGGAGGATGGAAAGTAATCTACCAAAAAAGGAATAATATGCTTCCTACAGAAATCACATAATTAGGAGAAGCATTGGAGATGGGTGGGTGACAAGATGAGAGCAGGTTGCTCAGAGCAATACGATGACAAAGTGATCTGATGGACATCAATGTGCTACAAGAAAATGCAATGAACCTGAAAGAGAATCTACGATGGAAGAGCTCATGGAAGTCTGAGGAATCCGCTGCCTCAGAGGGAACTAACATCAAATGTTTATTTGTTTTCAAAAGTTCCAGACAAACAGAGCCAGCAGTCAGAAGAATGTGCTGTGACTCAGGCCCACCATGTTCCCACGTGTCTCTGTCTCCTGATGGTAAACAACTGAGACTCACGGCTTCTTCACTTCAGCTTCCAACCTCATTCATCTTCCTCTTCTCATGACCTCGGAAGCATAATCACAAGATCTCTGGGATAAAACTTCCCACCTCACCCACAATGACAGCAAAATTCAATGGAATAACTTTGGTATGAGAATTCATCATCATGCCACAAAATCTCTACTTGTAACTCAAGGTATCACATCCAATTTCCAGCCAATGACAAACACAGATGTACTATCTACACAAAACAAACGGATGTGGAATTTTCATCTTTCAATAAGAAAGACAAAAGGGAAAAGTAGATATCCTGTCAGACTATTCCAGGATGCACAGAAGTGCACCAAAAGAAAAACTTCAACAATTCATGTGTATACCATGATCACTTAAACATTATAAAAAGAAACAGTCACAATCTTTTTATGTAAAATTATTTCGAGCTTCACATAAGAAAACCTATTTATTAACCATGGATTGAAATGATACTGCAATGCAAATGAGACAAGTTTTATATGATGGTACAATTATTTAAAATCTGAGCTATTGAAATGTGTAGTAGAGATGAATGGGACAGAGAGGGATATTTATTACCTCAAACGTTCATATCAAAACACGAACTAGAAATTACTATACTGTGATCACTACTGATACATTACACATAAATGAGACATTACACAAACCAAACCATATTTGTAACATGTAAAACATGTCCATTCTGCTCTTATCTTTCAGGTGCCACTTCAGGGAAAAATTTCTCACATTCTTCGTATTCATAGGTATCTCTCTGGTGTCTCTTACGGTTCACATGGTTTTAAGGGAGACTGAAGACTTCCCACAGTTCTTGTGTTCAGATGTATGCCCCAGTATGTGTCCTCCTATGAGTGTGCAGGTTGTGGAATACCTAAAGCTTTTCCTCTTTGCTGACATTCATAGGTCTCCCCCACAGTGAGTTCCTGCATGTTTTTGAAGGGAGAAATAAGGCTTTACCACATTTTCTACTTTCATAAGATTTCTCCCCATTGTGCATTCTCACATATACTTTAAGGGAAGACTGACAAATTAAAACTTTCCCACACTTGTCACTTTCACATGGTCTCTCCCCATTGTGTGTTCTAGCATGTTCTTTAAGGGAGTAGTGAAAACTGAGAGCTTGGCCACATTGCTGACACTCATAGGGTTTCTCCATACTGTATGTTCCCACATGTCTATAAAGCGATGAGGGCCCACAAAAAGGTTTCTGACATTTCTGACATTTTTAGGGCCTCTTTCCAGTGTGCGTTCTTATATGTACTTTACCAGAGGACTTAAAACTGAAGGCTTTCCCACATTGTTGACATTCATAGGGTTTCACCCCACTGTGTGTTCTCACATTTCTTTAAGGAAGTAGTGAAAACGAAGAGCTTGGCCACATTGCTGACTTTCACAGGGGTCTCCCTCTTGTATGTTCCCACATGTCTATAAAGGGATGATGCCCCTATATAGGCTTTCTCACAATGTTGACATTGATAGGGTTTCTCCCCAGTGTGAATTCTCACATGGATTCGAAGAGAATATAAAATGCTGAAGGTTTTCCCACAGTCTACATTCATAGGGTTTCTCGCTAGCATGTGTTCTCAAATGAGACTTAAGATAGCATTTTGTAATGAAGGCTTTCACGCACTGCTCACATTCATAGGATTTCTCCACAGAGTGTGTTCTTTCATGTCTTTGAAGGGTGGTTTCACATCTGAAGGCATTTCCACACTCCTTACATTCATAGGGTTTCTCCCCAGTGTGAATTCGCATATGGTTTTGAAGAGAATATAAAACTCTGAAGGCTTTCCCACACTCCTTACATTCATAGGGTTCCTCCCTAGTGGGTGTTCTCAAATGTGATTTAAGACAATATTGCTTACTGAAGGCTTTCCCACACTGCTCACATTCATAGGGTTTCTCCCCAGAGTGTATTCTTTCATGTCTTTGAAGAGTGGATTGAAAACTGAAGGCCTTTCCACACTCCTTACATTCATAGCATTTCTCCACATTGTGCATATTCAAATGGTCTCGCAGGACTGTGGAAACCCTGAATCCTTTCCCACACTCTTTACACACATATGGTTACTCTCCAGTATGGATTCTAACATGTTTGCACAGAAGTGAAGGGAAACATAAAGGCTTTGCCACAGTGGTCACATTCATAGGGTTTGTCTGCAATGTGTATCCTCATATGTTCTCGAAGGGAGGAGGAAGAACTGAAAGATTTTCCACATTTGCTACTCTGGGAAAAAGGTTTCTGACCACTCAGATCGTTCACGTATTTCTTAGACCCTCTCTCACTATCCTGAATTGTACACAGTTTCTCCACAAGACAGCTTAGGCACGAGACACACCTGCAGGCTTGCCCACATTCCTCACATTGATGACGTGTGTGACCTGTTTGACATCTTTCCTGATTCTGAAGGAAACAACATTCCAGGAGGATTTTTCCACTCCTAGTGCATTCATAGGGTATCATTTGGGTATCTCTCATGCACAGGAAGAGATGAAACCTCATTCAGGGTGTATCTACCTTGATTACCTTCACTAGTTTCACAGAGACTCTCTAGCAAAGGACTTCTAAAAGGAGTCGGCTAGGTTAGCTGCCGATCTCCATTATTATTCATCAACTGGTTTTCTCCAATAACAGACTGAGAATCAATTCTTCTAAATCTCACTGTTTTCTCTTCAGTGGATATGTTATTGTCCAAAAAATTCCACTGAGAATGTGAGTCACTTGTTTTAACTTGACTGCAATAATCCACCGAGGCCAGGTTTCTGGCAGATCTCCAGCATCACTTCTCTGTAGAGCTTCCTCTGAGCACCATCTAGCAAAACCCACTCTTCCCGGGTGAAGTTCACAGCCACATCCGCAAAGACAACCATGTCTGTCTCCATGCCACGCTCCAGGCTCACTGCACCTCCGACCCAGTAGGTGAGAGAGACAGAAGTAGAGAAGGGGAACAGTGCCATTAGGAAAGAAAAAGAGACATGGCTTACATCATTGTATTTTCTTAATAAACCCAGTGAATAAAACTACTTTTGTCTTAGTAGAAATTGATAGTTCAAAATGTATTCACACAAACACTATTATGTCCTTTCTCCTCATTTTCACCTATTTTTGAGGCCCAACTGAAATGTCACCCCCTCACTGAGAAAACCCCTACACCCACCCCATGTGCTCTGTGCACCCTGGACACCAAGACACTGTACTACACTTGCCATCAGGTTTCTTTATAACACCAGTGGCAGCAAACCAAGCACAAATTAGCACAAATGACAAAGGAAGGGACAGGGCTCAGGGAAAATGGAAAATCTACAGGGCTTCTCTGTCAAGACTGGATCCTCAAAACTATGGTGATGGAAGGAGAACTGACTCTGGGTGGTGAACACACAATATGATATATAGATGATGTATTACAGAATTGTACACCTGAAACCTATGTAACTTTACTAACAATTGTCACCCCGATAAACTTTAATTAAAAAAAAAAAAAGACTGGATCCTGAAATGTGAACAGTAGCTCCAAGAGCCCAGGTTTATCATCCTTGGGGACTGCCTGGGGGCTCTCTTCTGCATCAGCTCCCATGCTTGCATCTCCACACCACTGAAGTCATCAGCAGAAAGAGAACACCATTTCCCCCAGAAGTCCAGTACGGTCTTGGCTCTTATTGGGCCATGTGACCTGAGAATATGTGGTTCCTAGAAGAAAAGATTTTTGTTTTTTTAACTAAAGGAGGAATGAAAGGACTTGGGCAAAATACATATAGGTACTCTCAACATAGATGTTACTGCACACATATTGTAATCTAGTTGAACCCCTATTACTCAAGGGCCATTTTAAAAGCCACCATCTCTAGAAGCACCTAATATGTAAAGCAAATATTAACAGGCCTAAAGGGAAAACTAGACAGCAATATAAAACTAGTTGTAGACTTTAAGACCTCACTTACATCAATGGGTAGATTATCCAGACAGAAGATCAATAAGGAAAAAAGGGCTTTATTTTTTTTCTAAATTAAAGTTTATTGGGGTGACAATTGTTAGTAAAGTTACATAGATTTCAGGTGTACAATTCTGTAATACATTATCTATATCTCACATTGTGTGTTCACCACCCAGAGAGAGTTCTCTTTCCATCACCATATATTAGACCTTATTTACCCTCTTCTAGAGCCCTGCTCCTCCCTCCCCCTTTTCCCTCTGGTAACCCCTAAACTATTGTCTATGTCTACGAATTTTTGTACTTTTGGTGAAACATGGGCTTTAAAGAACACATTAGACCAGATGGTATATATAGGTGTGTGTATATATATGATATATACACACACATATATGTATATATATATATGTATATGTGTGTGTGTATATATATATATTCTGTTGCTTTCATCCAAAAGCAAGAGAATGCACATTCTACTCAAATGCACATGGAACATTCTCCAGGATAGATGTTAGGCAACAAAATAAGTCGTAACAAATTTAAGAAGATTGAAATCATATCCAACACAATGGTATGAAATTAAAAATCAATTTAAAAATTTACAAATATGTGGAGACTAAACAACATGCTATTGAACAATGACTGGGTCAACAAAGAAATCAAAAGCAAAAAAAAAAAAAATACCTTGAGACAAATACAAATGGAAATACAACACACCAAAACTTATGGGATACAGAGAAAGCAGTTCTAAGAGGGATAGATGCCTACCTTAAGAATTAAGAAAAACCTCAAATAAACAACCTAGATTTTACATCTCAAAAAACTAGAAAACAAACAAACAAACAAACAAAAAAGCCCAAACTTAGTAGAAGGTGGGAAATAACAAAGGTCAGAGCAAAAGTAAATGAAACAGAGACTAAAAAGATAATAGAAAAAAAGTCAATGAAACCAAAATCTGGTTCCTTGAAAAGATATAAAAGATAGGCAAACATTTAGCTAGACCAACGAAGAAAAAACAAATAGGAATCAAAAAAATAAAATCAGAAATGAAACAGGAGATGTTACCACTGATACCACAGAAATACAAAAGATCATAAAATACTGCTACAAAAGTTATATGACAACAAATTAGAGAACCTAGAAAAAATGAATAAATTTCTAGAAACATAAAACTTTTGAAGACTGAATCAAGAAGAAACAAAAGCTGAACAAATAGATTATTAGTAATAAGATTGAATCAATAATTTAAAAACTCCTTACAAATAAAAGTCCAAGACCAGATGGCTTCACTAGTGAATTCTACCAAACATTAAAAAAATAATTAGTACCAATCTTTTTCAAAATCTTCCCCACCAAAGTTGGATAGAAGGAAATACTTCCAAACTCATTTTATGAGGCCAACATGACACTTATAACAATATCAGACAAGGATTCTACCAAAAAAAGGCCAAAATCCCAGAGATGCAAAAATCCTCTAAAAAATATTATCAAACTGAATTCAACAGCACATTAAAAGGATTATACATCATATATAATGTATATTTATAAGTGGGATTTTTCCAAGGACACTAAGAATGGTTCAACATCCTCAAATCAATGAATGTGATATGCCACATTAACAAATCAAGGATAAAAATCTTGTTATTAAGGGGATGAACATACAATGCAATATATAGATAATGTATTACAGAATTGTACAGTAGAAACCTATGTAACTTTACTAACCATTGTCACCCCAATAAACTTTAATTTAAAAAAAACACCTTATGATTATCTCAAAAGATGCAGAAAGGCATTGACAAAATTCAACATCCATTTATGATAAAAATTCTTAACAAAGTGTGTATAGTGAAAATGTACCTCCACATGATAAAGGCCATATATAATAAGTCCACGGCTAACATCATACATAGTGGTGAAAGCTGAAAGCTTATCTCCTTTTTTTTATTCTTTTCATTTTCTTTTTTTTTTTTTAACTATATGAATCATACGTTTTAATTTCTTTTTCTGTTTTGTTTTTAAATTTATTGGGGTGACAATTGTTAGTGAAATTACATCGATTTCAGGTGTACAATTCTGTATTACATCATCTATAAATATCATTGTGTGTTCACCACCCAGAGACAGTTCTCCTTCCATTATCATATATTTGATCCCCCTTACCCTCATCTCCCACCCCCCCTCCCTCCTTACCCACTGGTAACCACTAAACTATTGTCTGTGTCTATGAGTTTTTGTTTCTCCTTAGTTTGTCTTGTTCTTTTGTTGTTTTTGATTTATATACCACATGTCAGTGAAATCATATGGTTCTCTCCTTTTTCTGTCTGACTTATTTCACTTAGCATTAGACTCTCAAGATCCATCCACGTTGTCACAAATGTTCCCATATCATCTTTTCTAACTGCCGAATAGTATTCCATGGTGTATATATACCACAACTTCTTTATCCATTCATCTATCGAAGGACATTTTGGTTCTTTCCATGTCTTGGCCACCGTAAACAAAGCTGCAATGAACATTGGAGCACACATGTCTTTATGTATAATGTTTTCAGATTTTTTGGGTAGATACCCAGGAGAGGGATTGCTGGGTCAGATGGTAATGCTATTCTTAATTTTTGAGGAACCTCCACACTGCCTTCCATAGCAGCTGCACCAATCTGCATTCCCACCAATAGTGTATGAGTATTCGTTTTTCTCTAAAGCCTCTCCAACACTTGTTACTATTTGTCTTGTTGATGATAGCCATTCTGACTGGGGTGAGGTGATATCTCACTGTGGTTTTCATTTGCATTTCTATGATGATTAGTGATGTTGAGCATTTTTTCATGTGTCTGTTTGCCATTTGTATATCCTCTTTGGAGAAATGTCTCTTCAGATCCTCTGCCCATTTTTCAATTGGGTTGTTTGCTTTTTTTTTTTTTTTTTTTTAATTTTATTAAATTTATTGGGGTGGCAATTGTTAGTAAAATTACATAGATTTCAGGTGTACAATTCTGTATTACATCATCTATAAATCCCATTGTGTGTTCATCACCCAGAGTCAGTTCTCCTTCCATCACCATATATTCGATCCCCCTTACCCTCATCTCCCACCCCCCACCCCCCACCCCCCTTACCCTCTGGCAACCACTAAACTATTGTCTGTGTCTATGAGTTTCTGTTTCTCATTTGTTTGTCTTGTTCTTTTGTTGTTTTTGGTTTATATACCACATATTAGTGAAATTATATGATGATATCCAATTTCAAAGCTTTGTGATCCGAGAATATGCTTGGTATGATTTCAATCTTATTAAAGTTACTGAGGCTAGTTTTATGTTCCAATATGTGGTTTATCCTTGAGAATGTTCCATGTACACTACAAAAAAATGTATAGTTTGATATTCTAGGATGAAGTGCTCTATAAATGTCAATTATGTTCATTTCATCTAATGTGTCATTTTAGCCCTGCAATTTCTTTATTTATTTTCTGTTTCAATGATCTATCCATAGCTGTCAATGATGTATTTTGTCCCCTATTCAAATAGTGTTTTGGTCAATTTCTCCCTTTAGTTCTGTTAGTAGTTGCTTGGTATATTTTGGTGCTCCCTGATTGGGGCATAAATATTGATGACTGTTATGTCTTCTTGTTGTATTGTCCCCTTTACCATTATGAAATGTCCACCTTTGTCTCTTGTTACCTTTTTTATCTTGAAGTCTGTTTCATCTGATATCAGCATGGCTACATCTGATTTTCTCTGTATACCATTTGCTTGGAGTATCAATTTCCACTCTTTCACTCTGAGTCTATGTTTGTCTTTTGTAGCTGAGATGTGTCTCTTGGAGGCAGCATATTGTTGGGTTTAGTTTTTGATCCAATCTTCTTCTCTGTGCTTTTTTATTGGTGAGTTAGTTCTTTTATATTTAGTGTGATTATCGATGTGTGAGGATTTCCTATCATTCTATCTTTGGTTTTTTGGTAAGAGTGTGTCTCCTTTGTTTCTTTGCCTTTTTCTTGTTGTCTGTTATTTCTATGTTGTGGAATTCTATGGTTTTTCCCTCTGTTTCTTCTTTTATTATGTTATATGTTTCACTTCTGTATTTTTTCTGAGTGGTTAGCATTAAGTTCATATAAAATAGTTTCATATTTAGATTATTCCATTTTCTTCAACATGCTTACTTTTTCCATTCCCATATTCTGGTTCAGGCCTTTACTATTCCCCGTATATGTTTTGATTATCGAAAATTATTTCTATTTATGCTGTTCAAATAGCCTCCTTCAGTATTTCTTGTAGTGCAGGTTATGTGTTAGAAAATTCCTTCAGCTTCTGTATATCTGGAATGGTCTTTATTCCTCCTTCATATCTAAAGGATATCTTTGCTGGATATATTATTCTTGGCTCATAATTTCTCTCTTCCAAGAGTTTGAATATTTGGTTCCACTCCCTCCTGGCCTGTATATTTTCTACTGAAACATCTAATGATATTCTGATGGGCTTTCTGTTGTAGGTTACTGTCTTCTTTTCCCTGGCTGCCTTGAGGATTCTGTCTTTGTAGTTGATTTTTGACAGCTTCAATACAATGTGCCTTGGAGAAAACCTATTGGGGTTGAGGTAATTAGGTGTTCTATTTTCTTCTTGGATTCGAGGATCCAGTTCTGTCCACAAGTTTGGGAAGTTCTCATCGACGATTTGTTTTCATATACTCTCTGTTCCCTTCTCCCTTTCTTCTCCTTCTGGTATGCCCATTATTCTTATATTGCTCTTTCTGATGGAGTCAGAAAGTTCTTGTAGAGTACTTTCATTTCTTTTAAGTCTTGAGTCTCTTTCATCTTCCATCTGTGTCATTTGTAGATTTCTATCTTTGATGTCACTGATTCTTTGCTCTATCTGGTCAACTCTACTACCTAAGCTGGCTATTTTATTTTTTATTTCTTTTATTGAGTTCTTAACCTCCAGAAATTCTATTTGTTTCTTTTTAAAAATTTCAATCTGTTTGGTAAAATGTTCATTTTTTCTTTGATTGTATTTCTGAATTAATTAAACTGCCTATCTGTCTTTTCTTGCATGCTGTTGAATTTTTTTTAAGAACTGCAATCTTGTGTTCTCTGTCATTTAAGTCACATATTTCAATATCTTTAATTTCATTTTCTGGAGAGTTTTCATTTTCTTTCTGAGCTGTCTTGCTACGTTGCTTATTCATGGCAATTAATGATTTGTTATTTCTCTTCTTAGACATCTATAGGAGTGGGTTCTGCAACAGGTTGATAGAAAGTGGTCTTTCTTTTGTTTTCCAGTAAGTGTTGGTAGAAAGTTTTATTTTCTCTCCTACTGCAGCCTTTTATTCTCTCTCACACTTTAGTGTTATATTTTCTCTGCACTATTCTGGCTTCTTACACAATGGCGGGATTTCCTGGAATGTGGTCTTCTCTGTGAACAATTCACCTGGTTCATAGGGCACTGCCGCCATGGGGGGATGTGGAGAGCTTCTGAAGTTCCAAAGCTCTTCGTGCACCAGATTCAGAGCCTGTTTGTTTCAGCAGTTCTGTTTACTCCTGCAGGGTCCACCAAGATATGTGGGGCCAGTACTGGTGTGGTTTTTGAGAGGTGGCCCAGAGCAATGACAGGGAGCACCACCATAGCCAGTCCTGCTTCCTGAGCTCCCTTTTCTTTCCTGGACCTAGTTGGGCTGTTAGTCTGTGTCTGTGGACCACAGTTCAGAACTGCAAATAATCTGTTATTTTGATCTGACATTGCTACTCTTCCACTGATAGCAGTGGGCAGGTGGGGGTGGGGGAGCTCTGGGAGGTTAGGAAGGGGGTGGCTAGGCTCATTGCCTATGGTTTCCATTCTCTTCTTGGCAGTGAAGCCTTCAACTGCCATTTTCAGCCTTCTTCCCTCAGTCTTTTCTCCGAGGTCTCTGCCATGAGCGTTGGGTTCAGTCATGTTATGTGCTGTCCCCTCAGACCTGTGGGCCATTAGCAGAGCTCTAGCTATCCGACTTTTTACCTCTTCCACAGCTGTGGTATTTCTGGGATGCAGCAAGCTCAGAGCACTGAGCTAGGTCTGCATCCTGCATCCACGCGTCCCTGTCTCTGCACTTCTCCTTTCCCCCCTCCCCAGATCATACTGTTTGTCCACCATTAGGTGGTTACAGTAGTGTATCTCTTAGTCTTGCCTGTCTGCTGTGCAGGGAGCCCTTTGCAGAGTTATTGTTGCTCAATTTGTTGTAAGTTCCAGGGGAGATTTCAAGAGGCTCAGCTTATGCTGCCATTTTTGTGACATCATCAAAGTTATCTTGTAAGATCAGGCACAAGACAAAGATGCCATTCTCACCACTGTTATTCAACCTAGTATTAGAAGTGCTAGCCAGATAAATTAGTCAAGAAAAAAAAAATAAAATTCATCCAAATTGGAAAGGAAGAAGTAAAACTGTCATTATTTGCAGATGACATGATATTATACATAAAAAAACATAAAGTCTCCACTGAAAAAATTCTTAGAACTAATAAACAAATTCAGTAAAGTTTCAGAATACAAAATCAATGTATAGAAATTTGTGGTATTTCTGTACACAAATAACAAGTTAACAGAAAGAGAAATGAAGAAAACAATCCCATTTACAAAAACACCAAAAAGAAAAAGATACCTAGGGATAAATTTAACCAAGGTGTTGAAAGATCTGTATACAGAAAACTATAGCACACTAATAGTAGAAATTAAAGAAGACAAAACTAATTGAAAGATATTTTACGCTAATGGATTGGAATAATTAATATTGTTAAAATGTCCATACTACCCAAAGCAATCTACAGTTTCAGTGCAACCTATATCAAAATTCCAATGTCAATTTTCACAGAAACAGAGCAAAAAATTCTGAATTTTGTACAGAACCACTAAAGACCCCAAACAGCCAAAGCAATATTGACAAAGAAGAACAAAGCTGGAAACATTATACTCCCTGATTTCAAACTATACTACAAAAATTATAGTAATCAAAACAATATGGTTCTGGCCTAAAAACAGACACATAGATCAATGGAACAGAATAGGGAGCCCAGAAATAAACCCACACACATATGATAAAGTAATTTCTGACAAAGGAGGCAAGAACATACACTAGAGAAAAGACAGTGTCTTCAATAAATAGTGTTGAGAAAATGGGACAGCCACAAGCAAAAGAATGAAACCGAATCACTATCTTACACTATATACAAAATTAACTTAAAAGTGGATTAAAGACTTGGATGTAAGACCTGAAACCATAAAATTCCTGAAAGAAAACAGGCAGTAAGTTCTTTTACGTCAGTCTTGAAGAACAGCTTTTTGGATTTGACATGAAAAAATAAAGGCAACAAAAGCAAAAATAAACAAATGGACTCCATCAAACTAAAAAGTTTCTGTAGCACAAAGAAAACTATCATCAAAATAAAAAGTCAACCTATTGAATGGGAGAAAATATTTGTAAATCATATGTCTAATAAGGGGTTAAGGTCCAAAATATACAAGAACTCACACAACTTAATGGCAAAACCACAGATAGTCTGATTTTTAAAATGGGCAGAGGATCCCAATATACATTTTTCTAAAGAAGACACATAGATGGCCAATATGTACATGAAAAGTTGCTCAACGTCACGAATCATCAAGGAAATGCATATTAAAACTGCAATGAGATATTACCTGACACACTTTAAAATAGCTATTATCAAAAAGATAAGAAATAACAAGTGTTGGTGAGGATGGGGAGAAAAGAGAACACTTGTGCATTGTTAGAGGGAACAAAAATTGGTACAGTCACTATAGAAAACAGTATGGAGTTTTCTCAAAAATTAACACTAGAACTACCATATGATCCAGCAATTCTACTTCTGGGTATTTATCTAAATAAAATGAAAACACCAATTGTAAAAGTATGCATCCCCATGTTCACTGCAGCATTATTTACAACAGCCAAGTTGTAGAATAAATAGATAAAGATGTGAAGTATCACACACAAAAAAAATGGAATATTATTCAGCCATGAAAGAAGGAAATCTTGCCATTTGTAACAACACGGGTAGACTTTGCTAATGAAATAAATCAGACAGAGAAAGATAAATACCGTATACTGTATAATCTCATTTATATGTAAAATCTAAAGAACAAAACAAATGAACAAACAAAACAGTAATAGACTCATAGGTACAGAGAACAAACTGATGGTTGTCAGATAGGAAAAGCGTTGCGGGGCTGGGTGAAAAAGGTGAAGGGATTAAGAAATACAAATTGAGGAAGGTTAGAGTGACATCATAGGAATGGTGGCAGCAAGGTTGTCTTCTTGAGTTCTCCTCCAGAACTTACCACAAATTGAACATCTATAACCCATCAAAGGACTCTCTGTTCATCACGCAGAACAGCTAAGAGACTTGCACGAGGATTACTTGAAGGTGGGCAAATTGGGCGAGCAGGGGAAGAGGGAAGGGAGCAGAGTGGAGACAGGCCAGCATCCATGGCTGCGAAGATGCAGGGGGCCGCAGGATGGAACAGAGACCACAATAGCCAGGAGGTGGGTTCTCTCCCTGCAAACCAAAGCTGATGTCTCCTGCCAAGAGAGCAGCATATCCAGCATTTGAGGCAGTAACCTCAGCTGAGACCTCCAGCTGGGCCCTAAGTCGGACAAAGGACACAAACTCCATACCTGGGCCCCTCCCCCCAACTCTCCCAATCCTACCCCACCCTTGCAGAGACTCAAGCTGGCCCCTGAACTGAGTAGTGTCAGATTACAGAGGAGCCACAGTGCTCAGGATCTGGGAAGACACTGCTTGAAACTCTGACCCAGGGAAGAGGATGGAAAGATTGTGATGCTGCTGGACTGGGAGAGAGAAGACTCCTCCATGTCCAGGCCCCACCTTTTCTGGCCTGCCTAGGGCAGGGCAATTACAACTATGGAGACACTTGCTAGAGTCAGCAGTAGGCAGCACAGGCAGCTCTGGGCTTTCAGCAGCTCAGAAATCTCCCGTCCTCCACACACACACACACACACACACACACATGGAAGAAGTGCCCTAAGACTCAGGAGACCTGGGCACAGGGCTGATTGTGTAAGCTCAGTGCGCATATGTGCAGGCAAGAGCAGAAACTGCATTGACTTTGTAAAAACTACCATCCAGACTCCATAGCCCCACTCATCTAGAACTGCAGTCCCAGGGTCACTCTGGGCATCAGGTGACAGGCTCTGCCTGCACAAGACGCAGAGGACTCTGGTACAGCAGAGGACAACTTGGACATTACTTGGTGGGCTTAACCAAGACTGGCGCTGTTTTTTGTTTTGTTTTGTTTTTGTATTTTTGATATTTTTGACTGTGTTGATTGTGAATTATTGGTTGTTTTTACATGTGAGTGTATTTGTTTTTTACTTTGTTGTTATTTTTGTTGTTGTGCTTGGTGTCACGTGGGGTGTCAGGCGGGGTCTCTTCTGGGTTCTCTAGTCCTGCTCCCTGCATAAGAATGCAGGATAGGCGAGGCCAAAAAGGAACACCCATGGAGCCATAGGTAGGGGAGTCATACCATTATAGTCTCACTGGCGGTTGGGTTGGAGACACAGGAAGCAGAAGGCACATGATCTGCAAGCCGCCGTCCACTTGTCTCTGCCAACAAACCTCACTTGCTAACTGCAATCCTCCTCTCTGCAATCCGCAATCCACACTCCGCTGTACCACGCCATGCCATGCCATGCCATGCCACCACACCACGCTGCTACACCACTATACCACTACACCACCACCACCTGCTAGCTTAGCCACGGCAGTTATATCAGTGGCTAATGGCTAACTGCTAACAGCCGAAAGCCAACTAGTCACAGCTGACAGCCATCTACTACCCGAGCCAGCACCTTTCTACATGAGGCCGAGAGCCTGGAAACTGCTCTCTAGGTTTCTGTCCCCACACTCCACCCCTACAGGGTCTCGCCTCAAAATCTACATGACAAGTGTCTTCTGCGAGGGTCCCTATGCCATATTAGCCTACAGGAACCTATGGATGGAAAGAAATACTAGTCTTAGGAATCAACAATGGCAACTCCCTTCCATCTGGGAAGATAACATGCTAGCTTTTTGTCTTGGGAAAGAAGGGTCGCTGCCACTGGCACCTTTCCTGGTTTGTGGTACGAGACCTTTATGGCAGTGCTTGGGGTCCCTTGCATAGTTTCAACATGTAACAGAACAGGGGACCCCATAATAGGCCATAGTGAGAGCACATAGTTCCCTCGCAAAATCATCCCGGTATCGGGACCTCTGTATACTACAGTCACTTGCAGTGGCCACTCAGCCACTACCCCTGGCATCACTTGCAAATCATGAGTCAAAACCGACCCCCCATGGGGTTATCAGGTCCAACCACCGACAGTGGGGGCTTTTGACCCACCAGGGCCAAGTCCACTGTTGCTGTTTCCCTGCTTTCAAGCATGTGGGTGCTGGCAGCAAAATGTTCCCATTTCTGCCGTAGCCTGGCTTTAACAGAGTCTCACTGGTGGTAACTTGTAATTGAATGAGAGCGGCTGTTCGATGTAGCAGAGCTTCTACTGGTGCGGGCCCTCCCTTCCGTGGTCTCTCATTCAGGACTCTCAGGACGTCCCATAGACGCGAGGCCCAGTCATGCATCGTGGGAGGGTGTTTTGACACCCAGAGACCTTGCTTCAAAAGGCCATTATGGCGTTCAATCATGTCAGCTACTTGTGGGTTATACGGGGTATGAAACAACCATTGCACGTCCATCCTGGCAGCCCAGCGCTGCACTTCTTGCCCCGTAAAATGGGTACCTGTCACTTTCAATGACTTGGGGGTGCCCATAGAGGGCGCACAGCCATGTAAGAGTGACCACTGTATGCTGTTGATCCACAGCCGGACACGGCCAAGCAAACATCCACCACGTAGCAGTGTCCACCGCTGTGAAACCATACATTGCATTGCGGGCCTTAGGCAGGGGTCCAATGTAATCCACTTGCCAGAGAGTGAGGGGCACCCTCCCTTGAATAATCTACTGTGTCTCCCAGGTGAGCCTCCACCTTTGGGGGTTGTCCTGGGCACAGACGGCACAATCATAGCAGGCATCTGCTATCTTCTGCCATTTCAAAGGCAGACCCAAGCGTCTGCTCACCTGCCACATGGTTTGGCTTCCAGCGTGCTGCAATTTCCTATGCAGCCAGTGGGCCACATCAGTGGCAGGAGCCCGTTCTAACCATCGGACCCGTGCTAGAGCGTCTGCTTCATCATTACCTGGGGACACTAAGGGGGAGTGACCTGTGACATGCATTAGGGTCACCTCCTTTCTCTGCCCTAGGTCCCAGAGATCCTGCCACATGGCTTGACCCCACAGTAAACGGTGTCCTACCAACCACAACGTTAGTGTGGTATTGGTTTTGGTGTTTCCACGTAGGTAGCCACAACATTAGGCCCTGGAACACAGTCCAGCTGTCAGTACAAATAACTAGGGGCCCAGGCTCGTGGCTGATTATCATCCACACAGTCCGTAGCTCAGCCCACTGGCTACTCTGGCCCGTCCCAGTATCAAACCAAATGGTGTCTGTTCTGGGCTGCACACCAATAGCTGTCCAAACAGCTGCAGCCCCTCGGCTAGAACCATCGGTAAACGAGGCATCCTCAGGTACTGGGGACTGTCCTTCTTTGTAGGGCGAGGGCTCCAAGTCCTCCCCTCTAGGCAGAGCACTTGGCTCAGCCTGGGCTACAAGCTCCACAGGCCCCAGGACCTGTTGTAGCTCTGTGCTCAAAGGGTTTGAACTAAGGATGCTACGTTGCTCCAAGTAGGCACCCCACTTGGCGAGGGTGGTCGTCTGTGCCACCCCTGTTTTGGGTCCCTGGGTCCACGTACAGACCCACCCCTGGACAGGATAGGTTGTTCGAACTAACACCCGTGCCCTTCCTGTGGTGGCTTCTGTGGCCACTAGGGCTGCGTACACAGCAGCCAGCTATTTCTCTATTAGAGAGTAGCAGTCTTCTGGTCCTTTCCGCAATTGGGAGCAAAATCCTACTGGCAACCGGAGACACTCCTGCCATTGCCACAGGCCCCAACCGTACCGCTCTTGGGTTACGTGAACATCAAGTTCAAACAGGCGGCCAGGGTTACTGCTTGCAGAGCCTGTGCCTGCTGCACTGCCTATTTTGTGACAACAAAGGTTTGCTCTATAGCCTCTGTCCAATTCCATGTGGCCCCCTTTTTTATCATGTTATACAAGTGCCTTGCCATTTGTGCTAAATGGGGGTAAAAACACCTGCCAGCAAACCCAAATACATCTGCAGTTGGGAGACGTTGGTCGGCCGGGGAAAGGCTTGTATTTTGTCAGTAATCACCTCAGGTATGACCTTTGTCTTACCTGACCACACAACACCCAAAAACTTGACAGATAAGCCAGGGCCTTGGACCTTTTCCTCCTTCACCACCCAGCCATGTGACTTCAGGTGGCAGAGAAGAAAGGGAGCTGCTTGCTCTAAATCTGAAAGAGAATCGGATGTTAATAAAATATCATCGATATAATGAAACAAGGCCATAGAAAATGGTGATCCCACTGTGTCAAGTCCTGGGCTACGAGCCCGTGGCAGATAGTGGGGCTGTGCAAGTATCCTTGTGGAAGGATTTGAAAAGTCCACTGCCATGCATCCCAAGTAAAAACAAACTGCTCTTGACACTCGGGTGCAATGTCAATGGAGAAAAAAGCATTGGCCAAGTCCACTACATAGTGATACGTTCCCAGGTGGACAGTCAGACAATAGATCAAATTGTGAATTGAAGGTACTGCAGCGTGCAAGAGTGGTGTCACTTTATTTAACTCCCTATAGTCCACAATCATTCACCAGGTCCCATCTGGCTTCTTGATGGGGAGGCCATACTGGGGAGTTAAATGGACTGTGCATCGACCTCACAATATGTGTCTTCTCCAATTCCAATACTGTACTACCAATCTCTTGTCCTCCTGGCAGGTGGTACTGTCACACCATAACCACACGCCAGGGTTGCAGCAACACTTGAGGAGGGTGGTGAGCATGCCCACATGTCACCACTTTCACCACCCAGATCCTGAGATGGAACTCTCCCACCGACGTCTATAAGCTGAGGCCATGTAGCACGTCCACCCCAGAATATACTCCGGCACCGGGGAGACATACACCTTGTAGGTATGAGGGGGAAGCCTTCCTATACCTAGTGGTAAGGAAATGGCTTTCACAGTCACAATCTTTCCCCCGTAGCTATCAATACAGATTGCTTGTCCGGGGAACAGTTCTGGGTTCCCACAGACAAGACTGCAGTCTGTGCCAGTATCAACTAGAGCCAAAACCCTCTGCACATTAAAGGGGACCAATGTATGGACAGTTCACATAGGGTCTCCAGTCCCTGCTCGTTCCCTCTGACTGAGTACCTTGGCCCCACCCGTAATCAAGCTGAAATTAGTCAGCCTCAAGCGGCCGCATGAAGTCCTAGAGGGACACGGGTCGCGCTTTACCAGACTTCTCCTTTAGGCTTCGCCAGAATTGCTGTTCCGGACACAACTGTTTCTAAAGTGCCAACAAGAGTGCATTGGGTTGTCTGTCTATTTCTTCCTGATAAACCCCTGCTGCTACGAGATCACGCCACATCCGCGTGCGTGTTACTCTCTGAGGCCCGCAACCTCGCCCCTTTACTTTTCATTTGGACTTCCAGGTCTCAAATGCTTGGACCTCCTGTCTTAACTTCCTTTTCAGCTGACTTTAAACATCCCCTAGGGTGGCCATGGCCATGGTAACTTCATGGATCCGTCACCCCACATAGGGCATAAGAATGGCAACCAAGGATCCAAAAGCACTCGCAGGTGTAGTATCCAAAACCAGATCTCTCACACTGGTTGTCAAAAGCTTGTCATCCGGCCCCCGCATATTAGGGTTGAAAATAGCATGTCTCATACCCATTTCACGGATTATTTGAGTAAGTTCCGTATATGATTGCCATTGACTGACAGTGTCTGGCAGCTCGCCAGCCTGTCCCCATACTGTGCGTACCGCAGCAGTGAGCCACTCCATTAGAGAATGGTTGCCCTGGTTTTGAGCCAACCTATGGCAATTCTGTAACCTTTGTCACAGGGACGGGTGCACTGTCACGAAGGCTAGCTTTTCCATCTCGCCTGGGGAGCAGAGAATGCTGTCTGCCCCCTCATCCCATAAACATAGTAGCCAAGCCGAGATTGGCTCTCCAGGGCGTTGTCTGTACTGCCTCCCAAGCTCCTGCAACTCAGTGGGTGTGTAAGGGGTGTAGGTCGTGAACTCAGTCACAGCTGGGTTGCCTGCAGCAACGCCTCCGGAGGCCCAAAAGTTGCTCACATTTTACCCTTTGCTTCAAGATTGGTCGGACTTGGGGGTTAGGAGCTACATTGTCTCTACTCGCTTCCTCCGCCTCAGAGTCTCTACGGTGGGGCCCCTCTTCTAACAGGTGGACCTGAGCTTCCAGCACTTCCAACCGGAACACCTGGTCCGGCACCTGGGCCATTTCATTAAACGCATTTTCTGTGTTGAGACTCAAGGCCGTGAGGAACATCCAGCCCACGCTGCCGGCTGTACCCTTCTCCTCCTCCGGCAACTGCTCAGCTAGAACTTGCAGGGCACTCTCCACACTGGCCGGAGAGCCATCCATGTCCTCCTACCTCTCCTCGGGGGTCCAACTCCTGAGAACAGTGGTCACTGGGCACCACACACTGTGTGGGGGCCATCTGTTCTCCTGCCCAGTGTCAGACGCTATTTCTACCTGGCCAGAATCTTGCTTGCTGCCCCAGGTGTCTGAGTGGGTGGTGGCCTTGGTGTAAGATTATCCTCGGAGCCTACAGCAGCAGCAGATCACCAAAAGGAAAGCGATGCCTTCCATGGCCAAGAGGGTGGTGTGCGTCTGGAGGCTTGAGTCTCCCAGGCAGACCGCGTCTCTCATTTCCTGCGCCGCTCCTCACAGGCCTCTTGAAGCTGAGCTTTCACACGTATAAACTGCTCCATTACTCCTCTGGGCATTCTGGCTGATGCCATACCCTGCTCGATGCGCCATGTGTCATTTGTGGTGCCAGGCAGGTCTTTTCTGGGGTCTGTAGTTCCGTTCACCACACAAGAATGCAGGATGTGGTGAGGCTAAAAAGTAACACCCATGGAGCCATAGGTAGGGGAGTCATACCACTAGTCTCACTAGCGGCTGGGTTGGAGACAGGAAGCAGGAGCCACATGATCCGCAATCCGCCGTCCACTTGTCTCCGCCAAACAACCTCACGTGCTAACTGCAATCCGCCTCTCTGCAATCGCAATCCACACTCCGCCACTGTACCACTACACCACTACACCACACCTTGCTAGCTTAGCTGCGACAGTTATATTAGTGGCTAATGGCTAACTGGTAACAGCCGATGGCCAATTAGTCACAGCTGATGACAATCTACTACCTGAGCCAGCACCTTTCTATGTGAGGCCGAGAACCTGGAACTGGTCTCTGGGGCTCTGTCCCCACACTTAGTGATTTGCTTTGTTCTGAAATTGCTCTACACCAGGGCCCAGCTCAAGAGGCACAAGATTCAACACACCCAGAGGCCAACTCCAGACCAAACCAGAGTATTACCGGGTTTGACATACAAGTACATACCCAGAGGGGATTCTCTACAGGCACAAGAGGCCATAGGGGCCAAGCCTCATTTGAGCGGTCAACCCTCACATAGCAGAACATCCGCTTTGGGCAGAGCCAAGTCTCAAAACTAGTCAGCCTAGGAGTGAATCCACCTACTGACAAGCCCAAAGCAATTAAAGTTCAACTTCAACAGGACAATATACACAACAAAAGAGTCACCTTTGGAGCACACGCACAGGAGAAGAAGGAAGTGGCACATGTCAAATATAAAGGACACATACTACATAAGATAACCCAGCAAGAACTAAGAACCCTAGGGGATCTACCTAATACATCAGAGAAAACACAGAGAGTCAGCCAGAATGGGAAACAAAGAAACATGTCCCAAATAAAAGAACACAAGAAACCTCCAGGATTGGAACCAAATGAAATAGAGGTAACCAACCTATCAGAGACAGAGTTCAGAACACTGATGATAAGAATGTTTAAGGAGCTTAGAGACGACATCAAGAAGGATATAGAAATCATAATGAACAAGCAGTTAAAACTAAAGAACACAATAACTGAAATAAAGAACACACTTGAAGGAATTACCTGCAGGTTAGATGAAGCAGAGGATCGAATCAGCGACTTAGAAGACAAGTTAGCAGAGGTCACCCAAACGGAACAAAAAAAGTAAAAAGAATAAAAAACAATGAAGATGGTTTAAGAGACCTCTGGGATAACACCAGCACAACAACATGCACACCATAGAAATACCAGCGGTGAAGAGAGGAAGCAAGGGATCAAGAACATATTTGAAGTAATAATGTCCAAAAACTTCCCTCACCTGGTGAAGGAAACTGACATACAAGCCCGGGAAGTGCAGAGAGTTCCAGCCAGGACAAACATCAACAGGTTTACACCAAGGCACATTATAGTTAAAATGTCAAAGGTTAAAGACAAAGAGAGAATCCTAAAAGCAGCAAGAGAAAGACAGAGGGTTACATACAAGGGAACTCCCATAAGACTATCAAATGACATTTCAACAGAAACATTGAAGGCCAGGAGGGAGTGGCAGGAGGTATCCAAAGTGATGGAAAACAAAGGCCTACAACCTAGATTGCTTTATCCAAAAGGCTATCATTTAAATTTGAAAGAGAGATAAAGAGCTTCACAGAAAAGAATAAGCTAAAAGAATTCATTACCACCAAGCCAGCATTGCAGGAAATATTAAAAGGGCTTCTGTAAAAAGAAGAAATATGAAACAATCTAACTACAAATTTAAAGAATGGCAACAACTATGTACCTATCAATAATCACTTTAAATGTAAATGGATTAAATGCTCCAATCAAAACACGTAGACTGGCTGATTGTATAAGAAAGCAAGACCCTTGCAAATACAAGAGACTCACCTCAGATCAAAAGACACACACAGGCTGAAAATGAAGGGTTGGAGTAAGATACTTCATGCAAATGGAAATGAGAAAACAGCTAATGTTGCAATACTCATATCTGACAAACTAGACTTTAAAATGAACAATATATTAAAAGACAAAGATGGGAGCTATATAATAATAAAGGGATCAATCCGACAAGAGGACATAACCGTAGTAAACATCTATGCACCCAACATAGGAGCACCTAAATATATAAAACAGATATTGACTGACATAAAGACAGAGATCAACAGTAACACTATCATAGTAGGGGACTTCAACACACCTCTGACAACAAGGGACAAGTCTTCCAGACAGAAAATCAATATGGAAACAACAGTCTTAAATGACACATTGGACCACTTGGATTTAATTGATATTTTCAGAGCATTTCACCCCAAAGCTGCAGAACACGTTCTTCTCAAGCACACGTGGAACATTTTTCCAAGATAGACCACATGTTAGGCCACAAAACAAGTCTTGATAAATTTAAGAAAATTGAAATCATACCAATTGTCTTCTCTGACCACAGTGCTATGAAATTAGAAATGAACTGCAGGAAAAAAACTGGAAGACACACCAATTCATGGAGGCTGAATAACATGTTACTAAATAATGAATGGGTCAACCATGAGATCAAGGAAGAAATCAAATGATATCTCGAGACAAGCAAAAATGAAAATATGACGACCAAAAATCTATGGTATGCAGAAAAAGCAGTCCTAAGAGAGAAATTGATAACATTGCAGGCCTACCTTAAGAAACAAGAAAAATCACTAATCAAGAGTTTATCTTCTCACTTAAGGGATCTGGAAAAAGAACAGCAAAATAAACCCAAAGGGAGTACAAGGAAGGAGATAATAAAGATCATAGTGGAAATAAATGAAACAGAAACCAGAAAAACAATACAAAAGATCAATGAATCCAAAAGTTGGTTTTTAGAGAAGATAAACAAAATCGACAAATCTTTAGCCAGAGTCATCAGAAAAAAAATAAAAACATAGAGGGCCCAAATTTAAAAAAATCAGAAATAAAAGAGGAGAAGTGACAACAGACACCACAGAAATACAAATTTTTTTTTAAGAAATTACAATGAGCAACAATATGCCAACAAATTAGACAATCTGGAAGAAAGGGACAATTTTCTAGAAGCATACAACCTTCCAAGGGTAACTCCAGAAGAAAGGAAAACTTGAATAGAATAATTACCACCTGGGAAATTGAATCAGGAATCAACCAGCTCCCAACACAAAAGCCATGGACCAGATGGCTTTACAGGTGAATTTTACAAAAATTTCAAAAAAGAATTATCACCTATTCTCCTAAAACTCTTTAAAAAAATCCAGAAGGAGGGAAGGCATCCAAACACTTTTTAAGAAGCCACTATCACTCTGATCCCCAAATCAGACAAAGATACTGTAAAAAAGGGAAACTGCAGGCCGATATCGCTAATGAAAATAGATGCAAAAATCCTCAACAAAATATTAGTGAACAGAATTCAGGAATACATTAAAAAGATCATACTCCATGATCAAGAGGGATTCATTCCTGGTATGCAAGGGTGGTTCAACATCCTCAAATCAATTAATGAGAAACACCACAGTAACAAAATGAAAAATAAAAGTCACACGGTCATATCAATAGATGCAGAAAAAACATTTGACAAAATACAACAGCCATTTATGATAAAAACTCTTAAGAAAGTGGGAATAGAGGCACCATATTCAGCATAATAAAGGTCATGTCTGATAAACCCACAGCTAACATCATATTCAATGGGGAAAAGGTAAAAACATTTCTCTTAACATCAGGAATAAGGCAAGTTTGCCCACTTTCTCCACTTTTATTCAACATAGTGCTGGAAGTTCTAGCCACAACAATCAGACAGGAAAAATAAATAAAAGTTATCCAAATTGGTTAGGAGGAAGTAAAATTGTCGTTATATGCAGACAATATGATACTATATATAAACAACCCTAAAGACCACCAAAAAGCTATTACAACTGATAAATTAATTTAGTAAAGTAGCAGGATGCAAACTTAATATTCAGAACTCAGTTGCATTTGTATATACCAATAATAAAACATCAGAAGGAGAAATTAAGACAACTATCCATTTACAATTGCTTCAAAGACTATAAAATACCTGGGAATAAATTTAACCAAGGATGTGAAAGACCTATATGCTGAAAACTATAAGACAGTTTTGAAAGAAATTGAAGAAGACACAAAGAAATGGAAAGATATCCCGTGCTCATGGATTGGAAAAATCAACATAGTTAAAATGGCCATATTACCCCAAGCAATATACAGATTTAATGCAATCCCCATCATAATCCCAATGGCATTTTTTGAAGAAATAGAACCAAAAATCATCAGACTTGTTTGGAACCACAAAAGACCCCGAATAGCCAAAGCAATCTTAAGAAAAAGAACAATACTGAAGGTGTCACGCTCCTTGACTTTAGCTTGCACTACAGAGCTACAATAATCAAAACAGCATGATATTGGCAGAAAAACAGACACATAGACCAATGGAATAGAATTGAGAACCCAGAAATAAAACCACATAAATATGGACAGATAATTTTTCACAAAGAAGCTGAAAACATACCATGGAGAAAAGATAGCCTCTTCAATAAACAGTGCTGGGAGAATAGGATAGCCACGTGCAAAAGAATGAAACTGGACGGCTGTCTGTCCCCATGTACCAATATTAATTCAAACTGGATCAAAGACTTAAGAATAAGACCTGACACAATAAACTGTATAGAAGAAAACACAGGTACTAAACGTATGGACCTTGGGTTCAAAGAGCATTTTATGAATTTGACTCCAAAAGCAATGGAAGTAAAAGCTAAAATACACAAATGGGGCTATATGAAACTTAAAAGCTTCTGCACAGCAAAAGAAACCATCAACAAAATAAAGAGGCAACCAACTGAATGGGAGAAGATTTTTGCAAACAGTGCCTCCGATAAGGGGCTAATATCCAAATATACAAGGAACTCATACAACTCAACAACACAAAAACAAACAACCCAATTAATTGAATGAAAAATGGGCAGAGGACCTGGAGAGACATTTCTCCAAAGAGGACATACAAATGGCAAATAGACATATGAAAAAATGCTCAACATCACTAATCATCAGAGAAATGCAAATCAAAACCACAATGAGATATCATCTCACCCCAGTCAGAATGGCTATCATCAACAAGACAAATAGTAACAAGTGTTGGAGAGGCTGTGGAGAAAAAGGAACCCTCATACACTGTTGGTGGGAATGCAGACTGGTGCAACCGTTATGGAAGGCAGTGTGGAGGTTCCTCAAAAAATCACGAATAGAATTACCATATGACCCAGCAATCCCTCTCCTGGGTATCTACCCAAAAATCTGAAAACATTTATACATAAAGACACGTGTGCGCCAATGTTCATTGCAGCTTTGTTTACGGTGGCCAAGACATGGAAACAACCAAAATGTCCTTCAATAGATGAATGGATAAAGAAGTTATGATATATATACACAATGGAATACTACTCGGTGGTAAGAAAAGATGATATAGGAACATTTGTGACAACATGGATGGATCTTTTTTTTTTTTTTTTTTTTTTAATTAATTAGTTTCAGGTGCACAAGACAAAGCAAAACTTAGACATTTATCATTTATATCCCTCACACTGTGTGAACCCCCCTCCCCCCATCCACTATCCCTCTGTACGTTCCCAAAACCTCTCACCTTCCCCTTATCCCCACCCCCCTGCCCATCTAGCAACCCTCAGTTTTTCCTCCATTTTTCCAAAACTGTTTCTGATTAGTTCATTCACTTATTCTTTTCTTTAGATTCCACATATAAGTGAGATCATATGGTATTTGTCTTTCTCTTTCTGACTTATTTCACTTAACATAATGTTCTCTAGGTCCATCCATGTTGTTGCAAATGGTAAGATTTCTTTCTTCTTTATGGCTGCGTAATACTCCATTGTATAAATGTACCACAGTTTCTTAATCCAGTCATCTACTGATGGGCATTTCGGTTGTTTCCAGGTCTTGGCTATTGTATATAGTGCTGCAATAAACATAGGAGTGCATAAAGATTTTTGAATTGGAGTTTTGGATTTCTCCGGATAGATACCTAGGAGTGGGATTGCTGGATCATAAGGTAGTTCCATTTTCAGATTTTTGAGATATCTCCAAACTGTTTTCCATAGTGGCTGCACCAATCTGCATTCCCACCAACAGTGCACCAGCGTTCCCTTTTCTCCGCATCCACGCCAGCACTTGTTGTTTGTTGATTTATTGATGATAGCCATCCTGACTGGGGTGAGGTGGTATCTCATTGTGGTTTTTATTTGCATTTCTCTAATGGTTAGTGAGGTTGAACATTTCTTCATATGTCTGTTTGCCATCTGTGTGTCCTTTTTAGAGAAATGTCTCTTCATGTCCTCTGCCCATTTTTTAATTGGGTTGTTTGTTTTTTTGGAGTTGAGTTGAGTGAGTTTTTTATAAATTTGTGATATTAACCCCTTATCAGATATATCATTGGCAAATATCTTTTCCCAATCAGTAGGATCCCTTTTTGTTTTATTGATGGTTTCCTTTGCTGTGAAAAAGCTTTTTAGTTTGATGTAATCCCACATGTTTATTTTTCCTCTTACTTCCCTCGCGCGAGGGGATATATCAGTAAAAATCTTACTCCGGGTAATGTCTGTGAAGTTTCTTCCTATATTTTCTTCTAGGAATTTTATGGTTTCAGATCTTACATTTAAATCTTTAAGCCATTTTGAATTTATTTTTGTATGTGGTGTAAGGAGGTGATCCAGCTTCATCTTTTTGCATGTGTCTGTCCAAGTTTCCCAGCACCATTTATTGAATAGACTGTCTTTACCCCACCGTACATTCTTGCTTCCATTGTCATAGATTAAGTGGCCATATAGGCATGGATTTATTTCTGGACTCTCTATTCTGTTCCATTGATCTATGGGTCTGTTTTTATGCCAGTACCATGCTGTTTTGATTACTGTAGCCTTGTAGTATAATTTGAAGTCAGGTATTGTTATACCTCCCACTTTGTTCTTATTTCTCAAGATTGTTGAAGATATCCGGGGTCTTTTGTTATCCCATATAAATTTTAGGATTATATGTTCTATCTCTGTGAAAAATGTCGTTGGTAGTTTGATAGGAATTGCGTTGAATATATATATTGCCTTAGGCAGTATGGACATTTTAACTATATTAATTCTTCCTATCCATGAACATGGTATGTGTTTCCATCTATTTGTATCTTCTTTCATTTCTTTCTTCAGTGTCTTATAATTTTCTGAGTACAGATCTTTTACTTCTTTGGTTAAATTTATTCCCAGGTATTTTATAGTCTTTGGAGCAATTGTAAACGGAATTGCTTTTTTAATTTCTCCTTCTGATGTTTTATTATTGGTATATACAAATGCAACTGATTTCTGAATATTAATTTTGTAACATGGATGGATCTTGAGAGTGTAATGCTGAGCGAAATAAGTCAGACAGAAAAAGCAGAGAACCATGTGATTTCACTGATATGTGGTATATAAACCAAAAGCAACAAAAGAACAAGACAAACAAATGAGAAACAGAAACTCATAGACACAGACAATGGTTTGGTGGTTGCCAGAGGGTAAGGGGGTTGGGAGGTGGGGGGTGGGAGATGAGGGTAAGGGGGATCGAATATATGGTGATGGAAGGAGAACTGACTGGGTGATGAACACACAATGGGATTTATAGATGATGTAATACAGAATTGTACACCTGAAATCTATGTAATTTTACTAACAATTGTCACCCCAATAAATTTAATGGAAAAAGAAAAAAAGATATTTTTGTAAAAAAGAAATTCAATTAGAATTTTTATTTAGAGAGTATTGATGTCTTTACAACTTTAAGGCTTCCTAGTTAATAAAAAGGTATGACTCTACAATTATCTAATCTTATTTTATGTCTTTTAATCAAGCTTTATGGTTTTCTTCTTGTAAGTTCTTCACATTTCTTAATTTTTTAGGCATTTCACACTTTCAGTTGCTATTGAGAGAGAGCTCTTTTCTTTATTATATTTTTAGCTGTTTATGTTTTCTATAAAATGGTATTGATTTTGGTATGTTAATTTTATAACTAACAACCCTAGTGAATACACTTACTATTCCTAATATTTTTGTATTTTCACCAATGGTATCATACTATCATTCTCAATGATAAATTTTTCTCTTCTTTTCCAATCTGTGTGCAACTTATTTTGTTCACTTATTTAATTGCACTGACTAATTCCTCAGAAGAATGGTAACTATGTTTGCTCTAAGAGAATGTGAGCTTGAACCAGTCCTTACCGGTAGTATTGAACTTCTTCCTTCTTCCTCCCGAGGGGCAGGTGGAAGGAGGAAAAGCCAGAGGGATTTCTTAGCAGTGGGGTAGAGGATTTTAGGCAAGCTGTTTTCCGCACTTTTCTCCTCTCCTTCTAGCCATAGTTTTGGTGTATTTCCTGAGATACCTGATTCCAGATCTGCACTGTCTGATTTGGTAGTTATTAGCAGCACATGGCTATATAAATTTAAATTAAAGTTAATTGCAGTGAAATAAAAGTTAAAATTTAGTTCCTCATTTTCATTAACCACATTTCAAGGGCTATAACCATATGTGGATCGTGGCTCCTTGCTGGCTGAGCAGACATAAGACATCTATCCTGGCAGAATGTTCTCCTGGAGAGCACTGCTGAAGGCATTTATTTCCAATCCCCAAACAACACACTCTTACCTTGAGGAGTACTCATAAGGCCTATAGGGTTTTCATATTATGTATTTGGACTGGGGGTAGAGTGATTCTTAAAATTCTTAAATATACATTCCATGTTTTTTCCCCCAGAATTGCTCTCACCTTCAATTATCAAACTAGAAAATGTTAGTGATTTGTTTGTTTATTTTTCAGCATTCATTCCTTCAGCATCTCCCCAGTTCTATTGTTCTCTCCTACGATGAAGGTAGAGTGGCCACAACAGCATTTCCTGTCTCATGTGTTCCTTTAGAAGCTTGGCACTGCCCCATCAAGTGGTAGTGAGGCAGGATAAGTAGCCTAGGAAATTGACCAGTCCTTCCAAGATACAACCTGGAGCACCTCACTTGGTTACACAAGAAGTGACTGTATTCGGCACCTGCAGCTGGAGAAAAACAAGAACCAGTTTCATCCAGTAAGGCTAATCTCTATAACCCGGACCTGACCTTTAGCTAATTATAATGTCATTTACATTGTGGTTACTATGATTCCCGTAATGCACCTGACACCATAACAGTTCTGGAGGAACAAAGTAGGGAAGAAAAAGCAGGAAACTGAGTATCCCACCTACTAGGAGGAAATTGACGAGCCATGTCAATGGAATGTCACCAATTCCCACCCCAGGAGGAATAAATACCCCTGGTCAAGACTTCCTCAGCATGACTCAATCTCTGAGTTCACCTGTACTTCCCCCTCAAGTATGTACTTTCATTTCAATAAACTCCCTGTGCTTTTCTGCATCTGTGTTGCTCTTGAATTCTTGTGCAAGAAAGGATTCAATTCTTTTTTAGAGACAAGAATCTGGTTACTGCTGCTCCAGGTTGAGTCCTTTTTGGACATCCCCGTGAGCCTCCGGAGACAGCAGAGTCTAATATCCCTCATCTAGTGACTCACTTGGAGCCAGTAGAATGTCACAGAAGTGATGCTTCATGACTGGAGGGGCACTTACCCTGGAGCCCCAGCCACTGTCAGCACTTAGACTGCCCCAAAGCAGCCATATTGGGAGGGAGCCCAAGTTAGTCCACCTAGGGAGACTACATGGGGAGACCCTGAGGCTACACAAATAGCGATGCCCAGCTAGCCACTGCTGAAACAGCAGCAGAGGGCCACCAACCAGAACCTCTTCTTCAAACACCTCCTGCATTTTTGACCCATGAAAGTTCAAGAGATAATAAGACAGTTGTTGCTTTAAGCCACTATATTTGGAGAACTGGAGCAAAAGGAAGATGGAGATAGGTGGTGTGGGGTGTGTGTGTGTGTGTGTGTGTGTGTGTGTGTGTGTGTGTGTGTGTGTGTTGGGGAAGCTGGATGTCAGTTTCCAAAAGTTGCAACTGTTTTGCCTCAGGAGAGCATTTTTGGATGTTATGGTGCAATACGGGGTTCTTTTCCTTATTTTTCCACTCCTGTTAACATGACTTTGATCCTGTTCTTGGTAGAATAGCTGTGGTGCTTTTATGTGAAGGAGAATTTGGCTCCTCTCTGCACCTAGCATTCAGTGCCAACATGGCAGCAGTGACTGGCACTACCTTCACCATCCAGGAACCGAGGCTCAGTCCAAGTAGATTCTTTCTGACCCCCCAAATCTCAATGTATCTCATTAATTCTCAGCTGTTAAAAGTCATAGTTCTGCTCCATTTCTTTTATAATTTCAAGAAGAAAATTCCTTAGCTTTTTTGCCAAGACAATTTAAATTAGTATCAAAATCACATTTGATTTGAATTTAGCTGCCAAGGTTCTAAGTTTTGTTCAGGCTAATACCCCTTCTCTGCAGCTTCCTTTGAAGCTGGTAAAGTTTGCCTCTTAGTCCCTCCCTCTCAACCATACAAGGGGCTCCTCAGAAAGGGCAGGGAGAGAAAGCAGCCTAACTTCTTGGATTAGGCCCTCAGCTTTTTTGACTCTCAGCACTGGCATGCCCTGACTGGGACTCTGGCAGTTGTAGGTGTGGAGGCAGAAGAGAAATCCTGGGAGGGTTCAGAAAAAGCTAGGAAGCAAACAGAGAAGCCGGGATTGGAAATAGGTAAGACATGGAAATGTAAATTGGTGCAGCCACTACGGAAAACAGTATGGAGGTTCCTCACAAAATAAAAAATAAAAATACCATATGATCCAACAATCCCACTTCTGGGTATTTATCTGAAGAAAACAAAAACACTGTTTTGAAAAGATATCAACACCCCCATGTTTATTACAGCATTATTCACAACAGTCAGCCAATATATGGAAATAATTTAAGTGACAATTAACAAATGAGTGGACAAAGAAGATGTGGGATATATATAATGAAATATTATTCAGTCATAAAAGAAGGAAATCCTGCCATTTGTGACAACATGGGTTGAACTTAAGGGCATTATGCTAAATGAAATAAGACGAGAGAAAAACAAATACTGTATGTTATCACTTATATGTGGAATTAAAATAAACCTGAACTATAGAAACAAAGAACAGTTTGGTGTTGCTAGAGGTAGGGGGTGGAGAGTGGGGGAAATGGGTGATGCATTAAAAAAAAAAAGAAATCTGCCTGAGCAAGACCAAGTGTGTGCCAAGGAGAAGGTACGAGAGGGAGAAAGAAGGCAGGCACAAAAACTGGGGGCAGGTACAACTTGTCTGCCCAATCATCTATTTATCAATTGATTGATTGCTCAATCACCCATGTCTATTCATGCTCATTTAATGAGCACCTATGGTGTGCAAGGCTCTTTTCAAAGTGCTAGAAGATAATAGACAAAACCCTCATTCTGATGGAACTTATAGTCTGGTGAGGCAGTAAATAAAACTGACATATAGAAATGGAAGTGCTGGGGGAAAGGGGTGGGTTGCAGTTAAATAAGGTGGATGGGGTGGGCCTCATCACAAAGGTGATACCTGATGATGCAGAGGAGGTGAGGGAGCCCTGTGGGTATCTAGTGAGAACATGTATGTATGCAAGATGAAGAGAACAGTATGTGTAAGTGTCCTGAGACGGGACATGGCCGGCTTCTTCAAGAAATAGCAAGGTAGCCAGTGAGGTAGGCAGAAAAGTTTTAGGTTGGTGCAAAAGTAATTGTGGTTTTTGCAATTGTTTTTAACCTTTTAAACCACAATTACTTTTGCAGCAACTAATAGCAGCTGGGGAGGCCAGTGGTCTGGGCCAGACTTGGCTTTTACAGGGAGTGAGATGGCGGGTGGAGGTGGGCAAAAGAGCAGCATAAAGGGAAAGGGGGTTCCAGTTTAGGATTCCTGTGCTCCCTCCATTTCTGATAAGGCCTCTGGTGTTTGCTGGAGAGAGTTCTGGGGACTCTGTGTTTGCAGTCTCGACTAATCTGTGCTCCTTGCTGACCAGTCACCTGGCGAATGAGCCAACTGTGGTTGTGGGTTCTATGGGGGTCCTGAGGACTAGCTCTCTTTTAAACCAAAAATCTGGGCAAAGAAAGCCCCTTGTGGGCATTGTCAAGGGAATCCTAACAGGAGGGACCTTCACACAGGGTAGGTGCCAGGCAGCTATAGCCTCATGTGTACAACTGGATAGATGTGCAACAACTACAGCCCTAGGTAGAAGACCCTGGGGGAGAGAGACAGAGACACAGAGAGAGAGAGACAGAGAGACACAGACAACAGAGATAAAAGAGATAGCAAGAGAGCACAACTGAGGACCATATGGGTATGGCTTGTGGATCAGAGTGGGAAGACCACACACACACTCTTCAGCCTGGTAGGGGACAGGCCAAATGCAGTACGTTTGACTTCACAGAGAACAATATCCTCATGGCTCTTAGATGGTCCACTGAGGCCAGTGCCTCACAAAGACCTCTCCCAGCCTTTCCTGCTGCTGGGAGGCTGAGCATGCACAGGAGGGCTGACACCCTCCAAGATCATGGGGAGGGCGAGAAAGCACCAGGGGTACAGGTGAAGAGAGATAGGCACCCTCTGTTATGGGAGTGAGGCCACTGCCCATGGCCTATGCCCAGACATGAGTGGGACAGACTTGCACTCCATTGATGGACTGTTGGGCACCCTGGCTGGGTAGGATTACCTGCTCAGGAGAGAGGTGCCACCTGCTCCAGGCCTGCCCCACCATTAGAAGCTCCCTGGACTTCACAGTGTGAGTGAGGAGCAGGGACCCTGGCCCCATGACAAATGGGGTTGCTTTTGTTAGGCATTTTCTCCCATCAGGAGAAAGGAAAAACCACAGCTATGGGGTTGGCCAGACCAAGGTTCTTTTCTCAATCCTGCCACTGACTCATTGTGTCAACTTTAGCATCTCTCTGGGCCTCCGGTTCCTCAGCTCCAAGATGAAGATAGTAGTGGCCTGCCCCAGGGTTCTTCTTCCCTCATAGCACAAAATACAAGCTCAAAGCACAGCCTGACTGTTGGGCAGACATCACACTTGTCGCTTCCCTCTCATTACTTGACCTTTATTTTTTATTCAATGTTCTCTCTTTGGTCTAACTAAGACTGTACTATGATCTATTTATTTTTAAATGTTCCATGTCATTTTAAAAATATGTTTGGCCTAAAAATAGCATTATCTTTAGATTTTCTTAATCCTTATCTTTTAATGAGGGGTTTGACCTATTTATATTAAGCAGTTCACAACTACCTGGTCTTACTTCTGCTGTTGTTTTATGCTTTCTAGCTTCATTTGTTTGCTTTTTATCTTTTTGCCATTTTAACTTCACTTGTTTTGATGTCCCTGAATGTTTTATTTTCCTGGTGTGCCTTTATTTTTTTTTTTTTTTTTTTTTTTTTTTTTTTTTTTAGCAGCATTGTTTTGACTCTTTTTTTTTTTTTTTTTTTTTTTTTTTATTAATTAGTTTCAGGTGCACAAGACAAAGCAAAACTTAGACATTTATCATTTTTATCCCTCACACTGTGTGAACCCCCCTCCCCCCATCCACTATCCCTCTGTACGTTCCCAAAACCTCTCACCTTCCCCTTATCCCCACCCCCCCGCCCCTCTAGCAACCCTCTGTTTTTTCCTCCATGTTTCCAAAACTGTTTCTGATTAGTTCATTCACTTATTCTTTTCTTTAGATTCCGCATATAAGTGAGATCATATGGTATTTGTCTTTCTCTTTCTGACTTATTTCACTTAACATAATGTTCTCTAGGTCCATCCATGTTGTTGCAAATGGTAAGATTTCTTTCTTCTTTATGGCTGCGTAATACTCCATTGTATAAATGTACCACAGTTTCTTAATCCAGTCATCTACTGATGGGCATTTCGGTTGTTTCCAGGTCTTGGCTATTGTATATAGTGCTGCAATAAACATAGGAGTGCATAAAGATTTTTGAATTGGAGTTTTGGATTTCTCCGGATAGATACCTAGGAGTGGGATTGCTGGATCATAAGGTAGTTCCATTTTCAGATTTTTGAGATATCTCCAAACTGTTTTCCATAGTGGCTGCACCAATCTGCATTCCCACCAACAGTGCACCAGCGTTCCCTTTTCTCCGCAACCACGCCAGCACTTGTTGTTTGTTGATTTATTGATGATAGCCATCCTGACTGGGGTGAGGTGGTATCTCATTGTGGTTTTTATTTGCATTTCTCTAATGGTTAGTGAGGTTGAACATTTCTTCATATGTCTGTTTGCCATCTGTGTGTCCTTTTTAGAAAAATGTCTCTTCATGTCCTCTGCCCACTTTTTAATTGGGTTGTTTGTTTTTTTGGAGTTGAGTTGAGTGAGTTTTTTATAAATTTGTGATATTAACCCCTTATCAGATATATCATTGGCAAATATCTTTTCCCAATCAGTAGGATCCCTTTTTGTTTTATTGATGGTTTCCTTTGCTGTGAAAAAGCTTTTTAGTTTGATGTAATCCCACATGTTTATTTTTCCTCTTACTTCCCTCGCACGAGGGGATATATCAGTAAAAATCTTACTCCGGGTAATGTCTGTGAAGTTTCTTCCTATATTTTCTTCTAGGAATTTTATGGTTTCAGATCTTACATTTAAATCTTTAAGCCATTTTGAATTTATTTTTGTATGTGGTGTAAGGAGGTGATCCAGCTTCATCTTTTTGCATGTGTCTGTCCAAGTTTCCCAGCACCATTTATTGAATAGACTGTCTTTACCCCACCGTACATTCTTGCTTCCATTGTCATAGATTAAGTGGCCATATAGGCATGGATTTATTTCTGGACTCTCTATTCTGTTCCATTGATCTATGGGTCTGTTTTTATGCCAGTACCATGCTGTTTTGATTACTGTAGCCTTGTAGTATAATTTGAAGTCAGGTATTGTTATACCTCCCACTTTGTTCTTATTTCTCAAGATTGTTGAAGATATCCGGGGTCTTTTGTTATCCCATATAAATTTTAGGATTATATGTTCTATTTCTGTGAAAAATGTCGTTGGTAGTTTGATAGGAATTGCGTTGAATATATATATTGCCTTAGGCAGTATGGACATTTTAACTATATTAATTCTTCCTATCCATGAACATGGTATGTGTTTCCATCTATTTGTATCTTCTTTCATTTCTTTCTTCAGTGTTTTATAATTTTCTGAGTACAGATCTTTTACTTCTTTGGTTAAATTTATTCCCAGGTATTTTATAGTCTTTGGAGCAATTGTAAACGGAATTGCTTTTTTAATTTCTCCTTCTGATGTTTTATTATTGGTATATACAAATGCAACTGATTTCTGAATATTAATTTTGTATCCTGCTACTTTACTAAATTCATCTATCAGCTCTAATAGTTTCTTGGTGGAGTCTTTAGGGTTCTCTAAATATAGTATCATATCATCTGCATATAATGACAGTTTTACTTCCTCCTTACCGATTTGGATGCCTTTTATTTCTTTTTCTTGTCTGATTGCTGTGGCTAGAACTTCCAGCACTATGTTGAATAGAAGTGGAGAAAGTGGGCAGCCTTGCCTTGTTCCTGATTTTAAGGGGAATGGTTTTAGTTTTTCCCCATTGAGTATGATGTTAGCTGTGGGTCTATCATATATGGCCTTTATTATGTTGAGATATGATCCCTCTATTCCCACTTTCTTAAGGGTTTTTATCATGAATGGCTGCTGAATTTTATCAAATGCTTTTTCTGCGTCAATTGATAAGATCATATGATTTTTATTTTTCATTTTGTTAATGTGGTGTATCACATTAATTGATTTGCGGATGTTGAACCACCCTTGCATGCCAGGGATGAATCCCACTTGGTCATGGTGTATAATCTTTTTAATATATTGCTGAATTCTGTTTGCTAGTATTTTGTTGAGGATTTTTGCATCTATGTTCATTAGCGATATCGGCCTGTAGTTTTCTTTTTTTGTGGTGTCTTTGTCTGATTTTGGGATCAGGGTGATAGTGGCTTCGTAAAAAGTGTTTGGGAGTCTTCCCTCCCTCTGGATTTTTTGGAAGAGTTTGAGGAGAATAGGTGACAATTCTTTTTGGAACGCTCTGTAAAATTCACCTGTAAAGCCATCTGGTCCAGGGCTTTTGTTTGTTGGGAGATTGTTGATTACTGATTCAATTTCCTTGGTGGTAATCAGTCTATTCAGGTTTTCTGTCTCCTCTTGAGTTAGCCTTGGGAGGTTGTATGCATCTAGGAAATTGTCCATTTCTTCCAGGTTGTCAAATTTGTTGGCATACAGTTGCTCATAGAAATTTCTTAGGATTTTTTGTATCTCTGCGGTGTCTGTTGTCACTTCTCCTCTTTCATTACTGATTTTATTAATTTGGGTCCTCTCTCTCTTTTTTTTAATGAGTCTGGCTAAAGGTTTGTCAATTTTGTTTATCTTCTCTAAGAACCAACTCTTGGATTCATTGATCTTTTGTATTGTTTTTCTGGTTTCTATTTCATTTATTTCCGCTCTGATCTTTATTATCTCCTTCCTTGTACTCCCTTTGGGCTTATTTTGTTGTTCTTTTTCCAGATCCCTTAAGTGTGAAGATAAACTGTTGATTAGTGATGTTTCTTGTTTCTTTAGGTAGGCCTGCAGTGCTATGAACTTCCCTCTTAGGACTGCTTTCGCTGCATCCCATAGATTTTGGGTCGTTGTATTTTCATTTTCGTTTGTCTCGAGATATCTTTTGATTTCTTCCTTGATCTCCTGTTTGACCCATTCATTGTTTAGTAACATATTATTCAGCCTCCATGAATTTGTGTGTCTTCCAGTCTTTTTCCTGTAGTTCATTTCTAATTTCATAGCACTGTGGTCAGAGAAGACAATTGGTATGATTTCAATTTTCTTAAATTTATCCAGACTTGCTTTGTGGCCTAACATATGGTCTATCTTGGAGAATGTTCCATGTGCGCTTGAGAAGAACGTGTATTCTGCAGCATTGGGGTGAAATGCTCTGAAAATATCAATTAAATCCAAGTGGTCCAATGTGTCATTTAAGGCTGTTGTTTCCGTATTGATTTTCTGTCTGGAAGACCTGTCCCTTGTTGTCAGAGGTGTGTTGAAGTCCCCTACTATGATAGTGTTACTGTTGATCTCCATCTTTATGTCAGTCAATATCTGTTTTATATATTTAGGTGCTCCTATGTTGGGTGCATAGATGTTTACTAGAGTTATATCCTCTTGTCGAATTGATCCCTTTATTATTATATAGTGTCCATCTTTGTCTTTTAATATTTTCTTCATTTTAAAGTCTATTTTGTCAGAGATAAGTATTGCAACTCCAGCTTTTTTCTCATTTCCATTTGCATGGAATATCTTACTCCAACCCTTCACTTTTAGCCTGTGTGTGTCTTTTGATCTGAGGTGAGTCTCTTGTATACAGCATATACAAGGGTCTTGCTTTCTTATCCATTCAGCCACCCTATGTCTCTTGATTGGAGCATTTAAACCATTTACATTTAAAGTGATTATTGATAAGTACATAGTTATTGCCATTTTTAAATTTGTGGATAAATTGTTTTCGTCTTTCTTCTATTTACAGAAGTCCTTTTAGTATTTCTTGCAATGCTGGCTTGGTGGTAATGAATTCCTTTAGCTTATTCTTTTCTGGGAAGCTCTTTATCTCCCCATCAATTTTAAGTGATAGCCTTGCTGGATAAAGCAACCTAGGTTGTAGGCCTTTGTTTTCCATCACTTTGAGTATCTCCTGCCACTCCCTCCTGGCCTTCAATGTTTCTGCAGAAAAGTCATTTGATAGTCTTATGGGAGTTCCCTTGTATGTAACCCTCTGTCTTTCTCTTGCTGCTTTTAGGATTCTCTCTTTGTCTTTAATCTTTGCCATTTTAGCTATAATGTGTCTTGGAGTGGACCTGTTTGGGTTTATCCTGGTTGGAACTCTCTGCACTTCCTGGACTTGTATGTTGGTTTCCTTCATCAGGTTAGGGAAATTTTCAGACATTATTACTTCAAATATGTTCTCAATCCCTTGTTTCTTCTCTTCACCTTCTGGTATTCCTATGATGCGCATGTTGTTGCGCTTGATGTTATCCCATAGGTCTCTTAAACCATCTTCATTGTTTTTTATTCTTTTTTCTTTCTGTTGTTCTGTTTGGGTGATCTCTGCTAACTTGTCTTCTAAGTCGCTGATTCGATCCTCTGCTTCATCTAACCTGCTGTTAATTCCTTCAAGTGAGTTCTTTATTTCGGTAACTGTGTTCTTTAGTTCTAACTGGTTGTTCGTTATGATTTCTACATCCTTCTTGATGTCCTCTCTAAGTTCCTTAAACATTCTTATCATCAGTATTCTGAACTCTGTCTCTGACAGTTTGGTTACCTCTGCTTCATTTAGTTCCATTTCTGAAGGTTTCTTCTGTTCTTTTATTTGGGATATGTTTCTTTGTTTCCTCATTCTGGTTGACTCTCTGTGTTTGCTTCGATGTATTAGATAGGTGCCCTGGAGTTCTTAGTTCTTGCTGGATTAGTATATAATAAATGTCCTTTATATTTGACTTGCACTACTTCGTTCTTCTCCCCTGCGTGTGCTCTAAAAGTGACTCTTGTGTTGTGTATATTGTCCTGTTAAAGAAGATCCTTAATTGCTTTTCGCTTGTGAGTAGGTGGAGTTAACTCCTAGGCTGACTAGTTGTAAGACTTGGCTTTGCCCACGCAGGGTATTCTGCTGCGTGAGGATTGACCGCTTAGATGTGGTTTGCCCTTTGGCCTCTATGTGCCTGTAAAGAATCCCCTCTGAGTGTGTCACTTGTAGGTCAAACCCGGTAGTACTCTGGCTTGGTCTGGAGTTGGCCGCTGGGTATGTTGAATCTTGTGCCTCTTAAGCTGGGCACTGGTAGGGCAATTACAGAACAAAGCAAATCACCAAGCACAACAATAACAACAAGGAAAAAGTCAAATACATTCACATGTAAAAAAACAATCGACAACCCCCACTCGACATAGGCAAAGATGTCAAAAATATAAAGACAAATCAACACCGAACAAAAACAAACAAACAAACAAAAAACAAACAAACAAAAAACAAACAAACAAACAAAAAACACAGCGCCAGTTGTGGCTTAAGCCCACCAAGTAATCTCCAAGTTGTTCTCTGCTGTAGCACAGAATCCCCACTCGACACAGGCAAAGATGTCAAAAATATAAAGACAAATCAACACAGAACAAAAACAAACAAACAAACAAAAAACAAACAAACAAAAAACAAACAAACAAACAAAAAACACAGCGTCAGTTGTGGCTTAAGCCCACCAAGTGATCTCCAAGTTGTTCTCTGCTGTAGCACAGAATCCCCACTCGACACAGGCAAAGATGTCAAAAATATAAAGACAAATCAACACCGAACAAAAACAAACAAACAAACAAAAAACAAACAAACAACAAACAAACAAACAAACAAAAAACACAGCGCCAGTTGTGGCTTAAGCCCACCAAGTGATCTCCAAGTTGTTCTCTGCTGTAGCACAGAATCCCCACTCGACACAGGCAAAGATGTCAAAAATATAAAGACAAATCAAAACAGAAAGAAAAGAAAGAAAAAGAAAAAAAAAAAAAAAAAAAAAAAAAAACAGCGCCAGTTGTGGCTTAAGCCCACCAAGTAATCCCCTGCGTATTGTGCAGGTAGAGCCGGTCACCTGATGCCCAGAGTGACTCTGAGGCTGCAGCTTTAGATGCGTGGGGCTGAGGGGTCTGGACAGTAGGTTTTACAAAGTCAGTGCAGTTTCTGCCCTTGCCGGCACATATGCACACCGAGAATAGCACCACCAGCCCTGTGTCCAGCTCTCCTGAGTCTTAGGGCACCTCTTCCCTGTGTGTGTGTGTGGCCGGCAGGGAATTCCTCAGCTGCTGAAAGCTGAGTGCTGTATATACCACTTACTGCTGATCCCTGGGAGTGCCTCCGCCGATGTAATTGCCACGCCCTAGGCAGGCCAGAAAGGGTGGGGGCTGGGGATGGAAAGAGGGGTCTTCTCTTTCCCAGCCCAGCTGTGTCACACCCCACCCACAGGCCAGAAACGGTGGTATCTGGGGGTGGATGAGTCTTCTGTCTCCTAGTCCAGGGCAAACCACACTCTTCTCAGCCTCTTCCCTGGACCAAAGCCAGCGGCCAGTCTTCCCTTAGCCCAAACCCCAAGGCTCCTCTGTAATCTGACACTGCTCTTCAGATCAGGAGCCAGTTTAAGTCTCTGGAAGGGTGGGGGTAGGATTGGAAGAGCGGGGGGAGGGGCCCAGGTATGGAGTTTAATAGTCTCAAATGCTAGAAATCCTCCCTCTGCGGGAGGGAGAGGTCTGCTGTGGGACGCAAAGTAGAGTCCCGCACTTGGCTTTTGTGTTCTCTCTTTTGTCCTGGGAACCCCTGCGTCTCTGCAGCTGGGGATGTGTTTACCCCGCTCTAGGCTGGCTAGAAAGGGTGGGGGCTGGGGATGGAAGGAGGGGTCTTCTCTTTCCCAGCCCCGCTGTCTTAACACTCTTCCCGCAGGCCAGAAAAGGTGGTGGCTGGGGGCGGAAGATTCCCAGCTCCTAGCCTCCTCCCTGGGCCCGCCTGTCTTCCCGGAGACGGGGCTCCAAGGCGCCTCTGTAATCTGCCGCTGCTCCTTAGTGCAGGGGCTAGATCAAGTCTCTAGAAAGGCGGGGGCAGGGTCAGAAGAGCGGGGGAAGGTGCCCAGGCACGGAGTCTGTGTTCCTTGTCCGGCCCAAGGACCAACTGAGGTTATTAGCTGAAGTTAATGCTGGATATGCTGCCCCTGCAGCGGGAGAGGTCCGCTGTGGGATGCAGGGCAAAACGCCCACCTCGTGGCTTCCGGGCTCTCCTCCGTCCTGGGATATCCTGCGTATCTGTAGCCGTGGGTGTGGGCTGGAATTTCACAGGCACAGGTGCGGAGCAGATTTCCACAACCCGAGGGTGGGGGCCGAATTTCTACCGCCACAGGTGTGGACCGCGATCCCAACCCGCGTCCCCACCGCCACCGCAGGTGCGGCGCGTCTCCGCTCCGCTCCCTTCCTTCTTCCCCTGCTCGCCCAATTTTTCCCCACCTGCAAGAAATCCCTGCGCGAGTCTCTTCGCTGTTCTGCGTGATGAGCAGAGAGTCCTTTGATGGGTTATAAGCTTCCCGTTTCTGATAAGATCCGACGGAGAACTCAAAAAGTGCGCCCCGCTGCCGCCATTGCTATGACGTCACTCGCCTTTATTTTTAAATGGACATATATTGTAAAAATGAACATCAAGAATAAATTGATAACTATTGATTCTCCCTATGTAGAAAGAAATTAGCTTATTTCACCTTTTTCCTCCCCAGTTTTTAGAGGTATTATCTAGTATGTCAGCTCCAATTTTCATTTTTAATTTCCTCATTTATTTTACAATTATGCATCTTCTCTTTTCGAGAATAATTGTTCCTACTTAGCTTTCCTTTCTTTTCTAACTTAATTTTCCCATTCCTGAATCTTTTTTTTTTTCAATTAAATTTATTGGGGTGACAATTGTTAGTAAAATTACATAGATTTCAGGTGTACAATTCTGTATTACATCATCTATAAATCCCATTGTGTGTTCATCACCCAGAGTCAGTTCTCCTTCCATCACCATATATTCGATCCCCCTTACCCTCATCTCCCACCCCCCACTCCCCTTACCCTCTGGGAACCACTAAACCATTGTCTGTGTCTATGAGTTTCTGTTTCTCATTTGTTTGTCTTGTTCTTTTGTTGTTTTTGGTTTATATACCACATATCAGTGAAATCACATGGTTCTCCGCTTTTTCTGTCTGACTTGTTTCGCTCAGCATTACTCTCTCAAGATCCATCCATGTTGTCACAAATGTTCCTATATCATCTTTTCTTATTGCCGAATAGTATTCCACTGTGTATATATACCACAACTTCTTTATTCATTCATCTATCGAAGGACATTTTGGTTGTTTCCATGTCTTGGCCACCGTAAACAAAGCTGCAATGAACATTGGAGCACACGTGTCTTTATCTCTAAATGTTTTCAGATTTTTTGGGTAGATACCCAGGAGAGGGATTGCTGGGTCATATGGCAATTCTATTCGTAATTCTTTGAGGAACCTCCACACTGCCTTCCATAACGGCTGCACCAGTCTGCATTCCCACCAACAGTGTATGAGGGTTCCTTTTTCTCCACAGCCTCTCCAACACTTGTTACTATTTGTCTTGTTGATGATAGCCATTCTGACTGGGGTGAGGTGATATCTCATTGTGGTTTTTATTTGCATTTCTCTGATGATTAGTGATGTTGAGCATTTTTTCATATGTGTATTTGCCATTTGTATGTCCTCTTGTACTACAGGGCCACAATAATCAAAACAGCATGGTATTGGCAGAAAAACAGACACATAGACCAATGGAATAGAATTGAGAACCCAGAAATAAAACCACATAAATATGGACAGATAATTTTTGACAAAGAAGCTAAAAACATACAATGGAGCAAAGACAGCCTCTTCAATAAATGGTGCTGGGAGAATTGAATAGCCACGTGCAAAAGAATGAAACTGGACTGCTATTTGTCACCATGTACCAAAGTTAATTCAAAATGGATCAAAGACTTAAGCATAAGACCTGACACAATAAACTGCATAGAAGAAAACATAGGTACTAAACTTATGGACCTTGGGTTCAAAGAGCATTTTATGAACTTGACTCCAAAGGCAATGGAAGTAAAAGCTAAAATAAACGAATGGGACTATATGAAACTTAAAAGCTTCTGCACAGCAAAAGAAACCATTGACAAAATAAAGAGGCCACCAACTGAATGGGAGAAGATTTTTGCAAACAGTGCCTCCGATAAGGGGCTAGTATCCAGAATATACAAGGAACTCATGCAACTCAACAACAACAACAAAAACAACCCAATTGAAAAATGGGCAGAGGACTTGAAGAGACATTTCTCCAAAGTGAGAATTCTTTTTTGAATGTGTTTGTAGTATTCACCTGTAAAGCTATCTGGTCCAGGGCTTTTGTTTGTTGGAAGATTGTTGATTACTGATTCAATTTCCCTGGTGGTAATCAGTCTATTCTGGTTTTCCGTATCTTCTTGAGTTTGCCTTGGAAGGTTGTATGTTTCTAGAGAATTGTCCATTTATTCCAGATTGTCTAATTTGTTGGCATATAGTTGCTCATAATAATTTCTTTAATTTTTTTGTATTTCTGTGGTGTCTGTTGTCAGATCTTCTCTTTCATTTCTGATTTTATTAATTTGGGTCCTGTCTTTTTTTTTCTCTTTTTTTTTATGAGTCTGGCTAAAGGTTTGTCGATTTTGTTTATCTTCTCTAAAAACCAACTTTTGGATTCATTGATCTTTTGTATTGTTAGTCTGGTTTCTGTTTCATTTATTTCTGCTCTGATCTTTATTATCCCCTTCCTTGTACTTCCTTTGGACTTATTTTGCTGTTCTTTTTCCAGATCCCTTAAGTGTGAAGATAAACTTTTGATTAGTGATTTTTCTTATTTCTTTAGGTAGGCCTGCAATGCTATCAAGTTCCCTCTTAGGATAGCTTTCGCTGTTTCCCATAGATTTTGTGTCTCATGCTTTCATTTTCGTTTGTCTCAAGGTATCTTTTGATTTCTTCCTTGATCTCATGGTTGACCCATTCATTATTTAGTAACATGTTATTCAGACTCTAAGAATTGGTGTGTCTTCCAGTTCTTTTCCTGTAGTTGATTTCTGTATTGATTTCTAATTTCATGGCACAGTGGTCATAGAAGACAATTGGTATAATTTCAATTTTCTTAAATTTATTAAGACTTGTTTTGTGGCCTAACATGTGGTCTATCTTGGAAAAATTTCCATGTGTGCTTGAGAAGAACATATATTCTGCAATTTTGGGGTGAAATGCTCTGAAAATATCGATTCAATCCAACTGGTCCAATGTGTCCTTTAAGGCCATTGTTTCCATATTGATTTTCTGTCTGGAAGACCTGTCCATTGTTGTTAGAGGTGTGTTGAAGTCCCCTACTATGATAGTGTTACTATTGATCTCTGTGTTTATGTCACTCTATATCTGTTTTATATATTTAGGTGCTCCTATGTTGGGTACATAGATATTTACTAGGGTTATGTCCTCTTGTCAGATCGATTCCTTTATTATTATATAGTGCCCATCTTTGTCTTTTAATATAGTCTTCATTTTAAAGTCTATTTTGTCAGATATAAGTATTGCAACTTCAGCTTTTTCTCATTTTCTTTTGCATGAAATATCTTACTCCAACCCTTCAGTTTCAGCCTGTGTTTTGATTTGAGTTGAGTCTCTTGTATACAGCATATGCAAGGGTCTTGCTTTCTTATCCAGTCAGCCACCCTATGTCTTTTGATTGGAGCATTTAATCCATTTACATTTAAAGCGATTATTAGTAGGTACATAGTTATTGCTATTTTTTTTATTTGTGGTTAGAACCTTTTCATCTTTCTTCTGCTTACAGAAGCCCTTTTAATATTTCCTGCAAACCTGGCTTGGTGGTAATGAATTCTTTTAGCTTATTATTTTCTGTGAAGCTCTTTATCTCTCCTTCAATTTTAAATGATAGCCTTGCTGGATAAAGCAATCTATGTTGTAGGCGTTTGTTTTTCATCACTTTGAGTACTTCCCTCTATTCCCTTAAGACCTGCAAAATTTCTGTAGAAAAGTCATTTGATAGTCTTATGGGAGTTCCCTTGTATGTTAGGATTCTCTCTTTGTCTTTAAAGTTTGTCATTTTTATTTTAATGTGTCTTGGTGTGGACCGTTTGGGTTCATCCTGGTTGGAACTCTGCATTTTGGGGGCTTGTATGTTGGTTTCCTTCACCAGATTAGGAAAGTTTTCGGTCATTGTTACCTCAAATATGTTCTCGATCCCTTGCTCCTTTTCTTCACCTTCTGGTATTCCTATGATGAACATGTTGTTAAGCTTGATGTTATCCCAGAGGTCTCGTATACCATTTTCATTCTCTTTTTTTGTTGTTGTTCCGCTTGGGTGATCTCTGCTAACTTGTCTTCTGAGTCGCTGATTCAATTCTCTGCTTCATCTAGCCTTATGGTAATTCTCTCAAGTGTGTTATTTATTTCAGTTATTGTATTCTTTAGTTCTAACTCATTGTTCATTTTGATTTCTCTATTCTTCTTTATGTCATCACTAAGCTCCTTAAACATTCTTATCATCAGTGTTCTGAACTCTGTCTCTGATAGGTTGGTTACCTCTGTTTCATTTGGTTGCAATTCCGGAGGTTTCTTCTGTTCTTTTATTTGGGACATGTTTCTTTGTTTCCCCATTCTGGCTGACTCTCTGTGTTTGCCTCAATGAAATAAATAGTTCCCCTAGGGTTCTTGGTTTTTACTGGGTTATCTTATGTAGTATGTGTTCTTTATATTTGACTTGTACCACTTCCTTCTTCTCCTCCGCGTGTGCTCCAAAGGTCACTCTAGTGCTGTGTATATTGTCCTGTTAAAGTTGATCTTTAATTGCTTTTTGCTTGTGAGTAGGTGGAATTGACTCCTAGGCTGACTATTTGTGAGACTTGGCTCTGCCCACAGCAGACGTTCTGCTGCATGAAGGTTGACCGCTCAAATGAGGCTAGGCCTCTATGGGCTCTTGTGCCTGTAGAGTCTTCCCTCTGGATGTGTCACTTGTAAGTCAAACCTGATAATACTCTGGTTTGGTCTGGAGTTGGCCCTTGGGTCTGTTCAATCTTGTGCCTCTTTAGCTGGGCCCTGGTGTAGGGCAATTTCAGAACAAAGCAAATCACCCAGCACAAGAACAACAACAGCAACAACACCACCAAAGAAAAAAACAAATACGTTCACATGTAAAAACAACAGATAACCCACACTCAACACAGGTAAAAATATCAAAAATACAAAAGCAAAACAAAACTAGCAGCACCAGTCTGGGCTTAAGACCACCAAGTAATCTCCAGGTTGCCCTCTGCTGTACCAAAGAGTCCCTGTGTATTGTGCAAGCAGAGCCGGTCACCTGTTGCCCAGTGTGACCTTGGCACTGCAGTTTTAGATGAGTGGATCTATGGGGTCTGGATGGTAATTTTTACAAAGTCAGTGCAGTTTCTGCTCTTGCCTGCACATATGTGCACAGAGAGTAACACAACCAGCCCTGTGCCCAGGTCTCCTGAGTCTTAGGGCACTTTTCTGTGTGTGTGTATGTGGAGGGTGGGAGATTTCTGAGCTGCTGAAAGCCCAGAGCTGCGTATGCTGCCTACTGGTGATCCCTGGGAATGTCTCCACAGTTGTAATTGCCATGCCCTAGGCAGGCCAGAAAGGGTGGGGGCTAGGGATGGAGGAGTCTTCTCTCTCAGAGCCCAGCAGTGTCACACTCTTCCTGCAAGCCAGAAAAGGAGGGGGCTGGGGATGGAGGAGTCTTCTCTCTCCCAGCCCAGCAGTATCACACACTCCCCAGCCACTTCCCTAGGTCAGAACTGCAAGCCACGTCTTCCCAGATCCTGAGCACTAAGGCTCCTCTGTAATCTGACACTACTCCTCAGTTCAGGGGTCAGCTTGAGTCTCTGGAAGGGCGGGGGTAGGATTGGGAGAGTCGGGGGAGGGGCCCAGGTATGAAGTTTATGTCCTTTGTCCAATCTAGGGGCCAGCTGGAGGTCTCAGCTGAGGTTTCTGCCTCAAGTGCTGGATATGCAGCTCTCTAGGTGGGAGAGATCAGCTATGCGATGCAGGGAAAGAGCCCACCTCCTGAATTTTGTGATCTCTGTTCTGTCCTGGGACCCCCTGCTTCTCTGCAGCCATGGATGCGGGACCACGTCTCCACTCTGCTCCCTTCCCTCTTCCCCTGCTCGCCCAATTTGCCCTCCTTCAAGTAATCCTCATGCAAGTCTCTTAGCTGTTTTGTGTGATGAGCAGAGAGTCCTTTGATGGGTTATAGATGTTCAATTTGTGGTAGGTTCTGGAGAAGAACTCAAGAAGTCTGCCTCGCTGCTGCCATTCCTGTGATGTCCTCTTGTTGATTTTTCTATATGGAAGATCTAGCTATTGATGTCAATGGGGTATTAAAGTCCCTTTCTATGCTTGTGTTACTACCAACCTTTCCCTTTATGGCCATAAATATATATATATATCTCACCTTGGTTAATTTATTCAATTGTAATTTATTCAAATGTATATATATATATATACATATATGTGTATATATATATATATATATATATATATATATATATATATATATACATATATATATTTTTTGTATAAATGTTTACGAGGATTCTATTTTCTTGGTGGATGAGTACCTTTATTATTATAAAATGTCCTGCTTTGTCTCTTATTACAGCCTTTGTTTTAAAGTCTTTATTGTTTGGTTTAAGTATTGCTATTCCAGTTTTTTTCTGTTTTGTTTCCATTTGATAAAAAATATGATATATGATATATCATAAGAGATATGATATCATATATCTTTTTCCATCCCTTTAGTTTCAGCCTATGTGTGTCTTTTGTCTGAAACAGGTCTCTTGTAGACAATATATGTATGGGTCTTGTTTTCTTATCCATTCAGCTACCCTATGTCTTTTGACGGGAGCATTTAATCCATTTCCATTTAAGTGATTATTGATAGAAACATAGTTATTTCCATTTTATTATTTAACTCATGTTCTTCCTCCCTTCCCACTTCTTCTTAAAGAAGTTCTTTAACATTTCTTATAATACTGGTTAGGTGGCAATGAACAACTTTAGCTTTTCCTTGTCTGGAAAGCTCTTTTTCTGTCCTTTGATTCTAAATGATAACTTTCCTGAGTAGAATAATCTTGTTTGTAATTCCTTGCTTTTCATCACTTTGGATATTTTGTGCCACTCCCTTCTGGCCTGCAAAGTTTCTGTTGAGAAATCAGCTGACTGTCTTATGGGAGCTCCCTTGTAAGTAACTAGCTGCTTTTCTCTTGCTGCTTTTTTTTTATTATTTATTTATTGGGGTGACAATTGTTAGTGAAATTACATAGATTTCAGTACAATTCTGTAATACATCATCTATAAATCCCATTGTGCGTTCACCACCCAGAGTCAGTTCTCCTTCCATCACCATATATTTGATCACGATTAACCTCATCTCACACCCCACACCCCCCCTTACCCTCTAGTAACCACTATACTATTGTCTGTGTCTATGAGTTTTTGTTTCTCATTTATTTGTCTTGTTCTTTTGTTGTTTTTGGTTCATATACCAAATATCAGTGAAATCATATGGTTCACTGCTTTTTCTGTCTGACTTATTTCGCTTATAAACTCAACATCCATCCATGTTCACTTATAAACTCAACATCCATCCATGTTGTCACAAATGGTCCTATTTCATCTTACTTACCGCCAAATAGTATTCCATTGTGTAATATATATATATATATATATATATATATATATATATATATATATATATATACCACAACTTCTTTCTTCAATCATCTATGGAATGACATTTTGGTTGTTTCCATGTCTTGGCCACCATAAATAAAGCTGTAATGAGCACTGGAGCACACGTGTCTTTATGGATAAATGTTTTCCGGTTTTCTGGGTAGATACCCAGGAGAGGGATTGCTGGGTCATATGGTAATTCTATTCGTAATTTTTGAGGAACCTCCACACTGCCTTCCATAATGGTTGTACCAGTCTGCATTCCCACCAACAGTGTATGAGGGTTCCTTTGTCTCCACAGCCTCTCCAACACTTGTTACTATTTGTCTTGTTGATGATAGCCATTCTAACTGGATTGAGGTGATATCTCATTGTGGTTTTTATTTGCATTTCGCTGATGATTAGTGATGTTGAGCATTTTTTCATATGTCTATTTGCCATTTGTATGTCCTCTTTGGAGAAATGTCTCTTCAGGTCCTCTGCCCATTTTTCAATTGGGTTGTTTGTTTTTCTTGTTGTTGAGTTGCATAAGTTCCTTGTACATTTTGGACATTAGTCCTTTATCGGAGGCACTGTTTACAAAACTCTTCTCCCATTCATTTGGTTGCGTCTTTATTTTGTCGATGGTTTCTTTTGCAAAAGCTTTTCTTTCTTGTGCAGATGCTTTTAAGTTTCATATAGTCCCATTTGTTTATTTTAACTTTTACTTGCTTTGTCTTTGGAGTCAAATTCATAAAATGCTCTTTGAACCCAAGGTCCATAAGTTTAGTACCTATGCTTTCTTCTATGCAGTTTATTGTTTCAGGTCATATGCTTAAGTATTTGATCCATTTTGAATTAATTTTGGTACATGGTGACAGATAGCAGTGCAGTTTCATTCTTTTGCACATGGCTTTCCAATTCTGCCAGCACCATTTATTGAAGAGGCTGTCTTTGCTCCATTGTATGTTTTTAGCTTCTTTGTCAAAAATTATCTGTCCATATTTATGTGGTTTTATCTCTGGGTTCTCAATTCTATTCCATTTGTCTATGTGTAGTTTTTCTGCCAATACCATGCTATTTTGATTATTGTTGCCCTGTAGTACAAGCTAAAGTCAGGGAGTGTGATACCTCCAGCATTGTTCTTTTTATTAAGATTGCTTTTCTATTCGGGGTCTCTTGTTGTTCCAAACAAATCTGATGATGTTTTGTTCTATTTCTTTAAAAAATGTCATTGGGATTTAGATGGGGATTGCATTAAATCTGTATATTGCTTTGGGTAATATGGCCATTTTAACTATGTTGATTCTTCCAATACATGAACACAGAATATCTTTCCATTTCTTTGTGTCTTCTTCAATTTCTCTGAAAAATGTCTTATAGTTCCAGCATATAGGTGTTTCACATCCTTGGTTAAGTTTATTCCTAGGTATTTTATTCTTTTTGCTGCAATAGCAAAAGGAATTGTTTTTTTATTTCTTTTTTTGAGATTTCATGGTTAGCATATAGGAATGCAGTAGACTTTAGTACGTTGATTTTATAACCGGCAACTTTACTGTATTCATAGATTGTTTCTAATAGCTTTTTGGTGGTGTCTTTAGAGTTTTCTATATATAGTATCATGTCATCTGCAAAGAATGACAATTTAACTTCTTCATTCCCAATTTGGATGCCTTTTATTTCTTTCTCTTGCCTGATTTCTCCAGGGAGGACTTCCAATGCTATGTTGAAAAGCAGAGGTGATAGGGGATAGCCCTGTTGTGTCCCTGAACGTAGAGCAAAGGGCTTCAGTTTTTCACCGTTAATTATGAGATTAGCTGAGTGTTTGTCATATATGGCCTGTATTATGTTAAGGTATTTTCTTTCTATACCTATTTTATTAAGTTTTTAATCATATATTGATGTTGTATCTTGTGAAATGCTATTTCTGCATCAATTGATATAATCGTATGATTTTTGTCCTTTATTTTGTTTATGTGATGTGTCACATTGATGGATTTGCGTATGTTGAACCATCCTTGTGCCCCTGGGATGCACCCCACTTGGTCATGATAAATAATCTTTTTAATGCATTGTTGCATTCAATTTGCTAGAATTTTGTTTAGGATTTTTGCATCTGTATTCATCAGAGATATTGGTCTGTAGTTTTCTTTTTTTGTGCTGTCCTTACCAGGTTTTGGTATCAGGGTAATGTTGGCCTCATAAAATGAGTTAGGGAGTACTGTCTCTTCAATTTTTTGGAAGAGTTTCAGCAGGATTGGTATTAGATCCTCTTTGTTTTGGTAGAATTCACCTGTGGAGCCATCTGGTCCCAGACTTTTCTTTTGGGAAGGTTTGGAATGACTGATTCAATTTCGTTACTGGTGATCGGTCTGTTTAGATTTTCCAGTTCTTCATGGTTCAGCCTTGGAAGGCTATATGTTTCTAAGAACTTGTCCGTTTCTTCTAGGTTATTGAATTTGGTGGCCTATAGTCTTTCATAGTATTGTTTGATGATCCTTTGTATTTCTGTGGCATCCGTGATAACTTCCCCTTTTCCATTTCTGATTTTGTTTATTAGTGTTTTCTCTCCTTTTATCTTAGTGAGCCTAGCCAAGGTTTTTTTCAATTTTGTTAATCTTTTCAAAGAACCAGCTCTTTGTCACATTAATTTCTTCTATTGTCTTTTTTTTTCTGTTTTATTTAGTTCTGTTCTGATTTTTATTATTTCCTTTCTTCTGCTGACCTGGGTTTCATTTGTTCTTCTTTTTCTAGTTCTTTGATGTGTAACGTGAGTTATTTATTTGGGATTTTTCTTGTTTCTTGAGATACGCCTGTAATGAGATAAATTTCCCTCTTAAAACTGCTTTTGCTGCATCCCCAAAATTTTGGTAGAATGTATTTTCATTCTTCTTTGTTTCTATGTATCTTTTGTTCTCTCATCTAATTTCTTCTTTGACCTGGTCGTTCTTTAAAAGTATGTTCTTTAATCTCCATGTATTTGTGTTTTTTCCTGCTTTCTTTTTGCAGTTGGTATTCAATTTCAAAGCCTTGTGATCAGAGAATATGCTTGGTATGATTTCAATCTTCTTAAATTTGCTAAGGCATGTTTTATGTCCCAATGTATGGTCTATACTTGAGAACGTCCCATGTGTACTAGAAAAAAAATGTATAGTCTGATATTCTAGGATGAAGTGCTCTATAAATGTCAATTATGTCCATTTCATCTTGTGTGTCATTTTGGGCTGCTATTTAATTATTTATTTTCTGTTTGGATGATCTATCCATAGCTGTCAATGAGGTATTTAGATCCCCTAGTATAATTGTGTTTTGGACAATTATTCCCTTAATTCTGTTACTAGATGCTTCTGTATGTTTCGGTCTCCCTGATTGGGGGTATAAATATTAATAACTGTTATGTCTTCTTGTTGTATAGTCCCTTTTACCATTATGAAATGTCCATCTCTGTCTCTTGCTACCTTTTTCACCCTGAAGTCTGTTTCATCTGATATCAGTATGGATACACCTGATTTTCTCTGTATACCATTTTCTTGGAGTGTCAATTTCCACCCTTGCACTTTGAGTCTATGCTTGTCCGTGTAGCTGAGATGCATCTCTTGGAGACAGCATATGGTTGGGTTTAGTTTTTTGACCCAATTTGCTACTCTGTGCCTTTTTATTGGTGAGTTCAGTCCATTTACATTTAGAGTGATTATTGATACGTGAAGATTTTCAATCATTCTATCTTTAGTTTTCTGGTAAGACTGTGTCTCCTTTGTTTCTTTGCTTTTCTCTTGTCTTTTATTTCTGTGTGGTGGTATTCTATGATGTTTCCCTTTGTTTTTCCTTTGATTACAGTATATATTTCAGTTCTGGATTTTTTTTTTTTTGAGTGGTTACCCTTAATTTTATGTAAAAGCAAGTTTGATATTTAGAGTATTCCATTTGCTTCAGCATGTCTACTTTCTCCATACCTATACTCTGGTTCAGGTCTTTACTCTCCCCCTTTTTTATGTTTTGGTTGCTACAAATTGTCCCTGTTGATATGGTCGAATAGCCTCCTTTAGTATTTCTTGTAGTGCAGGTCATGTATTAGAAAATTCCCTCAGCTTCTGTATGTCTGGAAAGGTCTTTATTCCTCCTTCATATCTAAAGGATATCTTTGCTGGGTATATTATTCTTGGCTCATAATTTCTCTCTTTCAATAGTTTGAATATTTGATTCCACTCCCTCCTGGTTTGTAGAGATTCTGCTGAGAATTATGATAATCTAATGGGCTTTCCTTTGGAGGTTACCATCATCTTTTCCCTGGCTGCCTTGAGGATTCTTTCTTTGTCAGCTTCAATTCAATGTGCCTTGGAGAAGGACTGTTTGGGTTGAGGTAATTAGGTGTTCTATTTTCTTCTTGGATTCGAGGATCCAGTTCTTTCCACAAGTTTGGTAAATTTTCATCGACTATTTGTTTGAATATACTCTCTGTTCTCTTCTCTCTTTCTTCTCCTTCTGGTATGCCCATTATTCTTATATTGCTCTTTCTGATGGAATCAGAAAGTTCTTGTAGAGTTCTTTCATTTCTTTTAAGTCTCAAGTCACTTTCTTCTTCCATCAGTGTCATTTCCAGGTTTCTATTTTCGATATCACTGATTCTTTCCTTCATTTGGTCAACTCTACTACCTAAGCTGGCTATTTCATTCTTAATTTCTTCTACTGAATTCTTAATTTACAGAAATTCTAATTGTTTCTTTTTTAAAATTTCAATCTCTGCGGTAGAATGTTCATGTTTTCTTTTATTGTATTTCTGAGTTCATTAAACTGCCTTTCTGTGTTTTCTTGTATCTCGTTGATTTTTTCAGATCTGCCATGTTGAATTCTCTCTCATTTAAGTCACATGTTTCCACATAGTTAAGTTCATTTTCTGGAGACTTTTCATTTTCTTTCTGTGGTGTCTTGTTAGCTTGGTTATTCATGGCAATTAGTGATTTATTATTTTTCTTCCTAGACATCTACAGGAGTGTGTTCTGCAACAGGTTGATTTGAAGAGGTCTTTCTTTTGTTTTCCGATATGTGTTGGTAGAATATTTTATTTTCTCTCCAACTGTAGCCTGTTTGTCTCTCTCACACTGTAGTGTTATGTTTTCTTTGCACTATTCCAGCTTCTCACACAATGGGGGGATTCCCTGGAAGGCGGGCTTCTCCTCTGTTAATAGTTTGCCTGGCTCATAGGGTACCACGTCACTGTAGGAATGTGGAAAGCTTTTGAAGTTTCAAAACTCTTTCTGCACCATTCCCGTGTGTTTCAGCAGTTCTGTTTACACCTGCAGGGATCTGCCCAGATAGGTGGGGAGAGGGGCGGGGTGAGTTGTGAAAGATGGCCAAGAGCAATTGCGGTGACCACCACCACAGCCAGTGGCTTCCACAGCTCCGGCCCCTTTGCTGGAACTAGTTGGGCTGCGAATCTCTCTCTGTGGATCACAGTTCTCAGAACTGCAAATATTCTGTTCTTTTGATCTGACATTGGTACTGTTCTGCTTCTAGCACTAGGCAGGTGGGGGCAGGGCGAGCTCTGGGAGGGTGGGGAGGGGTCAGCTAGTCTCAGTGCCTAAGGCTTCCGTTCCCTGGTCAGCAGTGAGTGTTTAAACCACTGTTTTCAGCCTCTTCACTCAGTCTTTGCTCTGAGGTCTCTGCCGTGAGTGTTGTGTTCAGCCGTGTTATATGCTGCCCCCTCAGCCCTGTGGGGCATAAATGGAGCCCTAGCAATCTGAGTTTTCCCTCTCCTGCAGCTGCGGTAGTTCAGGGATGCAGCGAGCTTGGAGCACTGAGCTAGGTGTGCGTCCTGTGCCTGCAAATTCCCGTCTCCCCACTTCTCCCTTCACTCCTCCCCTATTCACACAATTTGCCCACCGTTAGGTGAATTCAGTAGGAGCCTCTTCTTCTTGCCTGTCTGCTGTGCAGGGAGTCCTTTGTGGAGTTATAGTTGTTCAGTTTGTTGTAAATTCCAGGGGAGATTTCCAGAGGCTCACCTCACACCGCCATTTTGATGACATCAATATGACCTGTCCTCATTTTTATACATTTCTTTTCTCTTTTTGTTGTTCTGTTTGGGTGTTTTATGTGACTTTATCTTCCAAATCACTGACTTGATCCTCTGTTTCATCTAACCTGCTATAGACTCCTTCTAGTGTATTATTCATTTCAGTTATTGTATTTTTCATTTCTGTTTGTTCTTTTTCATAAGTTGTATGTCCTTTTTTTCTGCTTACTATCTCTTTGTTGAAGTTCTCACTAAGTTCTTTGAGCATCTTTATAACCCGTGTTTTGAAGTCTATATCTGGTATATTGCTTGCCTCCAAAACTCTTTTTCTGGAGTTTTCTCCTTTTTTTGTGTGTGTGGGGGGGCATATTTCTTTGTCTTTTCATTTTAGCTGTCTCTCTGTGTTTGTTTTCATACATTAGGTACATCTGCTCTATCTCCCTGTCTTGGCACAGTGTCTTTATGCAGTAGGTGTCCTGTGGGGCCCAATGGTGTAATCTCTCTTAGCACTTGAGCAAGGTGCTGCAGGTGTGTCCCTTATGTGGGTTGTGCGTGCCCTCCTGCTTTAGTTGAAACTTTATAGCTGTTGGCACATTAGTGGATGGGATTGACCCTCAGACTGACTGACTCTGAGGGTTGGTCATGAGCATATGTGCTGTTGTGAGGGGGTTGATCCCACAAATCAGGATTTCCCCCCACTGTTTCTGGTGCTTTCTGAGACCCTTTGGGTATGGGGTTAATTGGACAGTGTTCTGTTGTGGTCTGAAGGTGGCCACCCAATATGGTGGTTCTGGGGACTCTTAAGACAGGCTCCTGTACAGGTCAAGGTCAGCTTCTTCCTGTGACCAGCCTGGGGTAGCTGATAGGAGCTACAAAGTGGTCCGTGGTTGGTTGCCACCTGTGCTGATCCTGGAGGTATGTGCTGCAAATTGAGACTGGCTGTCACCAATACTGGGTCTATGGCTGCTCGCAAAAGGCCCAGGCATCCCAAAGCCTGCCACGACCTGCTCACTGACCATAAGGCTCAGGAGCTGAAAGAGCCCTGGATGGTATTTGAGTTGGGTGAGATGGGGTCCCGGGGAGTCAGCAGGGTGTGGTGAGTGGTGTTTACCAGGTTAATGTAGATTCAGATTTAGTACTAGTGCTGAGGCTGGGGTCACTCAGTCAAAGTCACAGAGCATGTCAAGGCCAGCCACCATCTACCTGGGGCTTGCAGACTCCTGATAGTTGTTCAAGAAAGACTGTAGCAAAAGTCAACACCAGCTGTCAGACTGTTTGTTTGAAAGAGCCTCCAGTGAGTTGGGTGGGGCAGGGCCTCAGGGAGTCACCAGGGTGAAGCAAGTGGAGTTCACCAGGCCAACACACATTCAGATTTGCCTGTGTTAAGGGAGGGCTCAACACAGGAAAAATGGCACCCACCCACTAACTATGTGGGAAGAAGGCTCAATATAGGGATAATGGCATCTGTCCCTCCAGCCCTTGCCCTGAAACCACACAACTCTGTCATTCCTTGTATGTCTCTGTACTTCTTGAGCCACCAGACCTCCTGTAGAGCCCAGGGTTAGTCCCTGAGAGCCAGTGAGTCTGTTCAGGGAACCTTTAAGAGGAGTCCTGGACCTACAGCATCCCTCTGTCTCATTCAGACAGAATCACCCTTGATTTTCACAGCCAGTTGTGGGTGCTCCTAGTCCCAGCACTGGTGATTCAGGATGAAGAACCCAGTGTGTGAGACTAGGATCCTTGCTCCTCAGGGGGTACTTCTGCAACTGAGATATCCCTCCCAATTCTCAACCACCATCTGTGGGTGTGGGGCCAGCCTGTTTTCCATCTCTGCCCCTCCTACCAATCTTGATGTGGCTTCTTCTGTACATCTTACTTATCGGACTTCTGTTCAGGTAGTCTTCACATGGTTCTCTAAGTTGATTGTTCTATAATTTAATTGTAATTTTAATGTAGTCATGGGAATAAACAGTGCTTACTTACTCCACCATCTTTACTGGAGACCCCTGTATACAATATATACATAAAAATTTACTCATGTATATCATTGAGACATGAACAAGCATAATTCACATGGTGTGATGATGAAAATGTGTGCTTGTGTTGTACCTTCTCGGATCGCTTTTAGGTGGTTTTAAAGTGTCCTGTGATTACTTTAAATCGTGTTTAAGCAAAATTGTTGAGGCCTAGGTAATAATAAAAATATTTTCCTCCCCAAGGAACCCCTCTGAGGGCTGATAGCCTGTGGCAGGAGGGGCAGCACAGCCCCCCTTAGGATTACATTTCTCTCTTCTTCCCCCATTTGTGGTGGAGAAGATGTAGGGTGACAGGTGCTGTTTTTGTGAGGTGGCATTGATACACTGTCTGGGCTGGCCAGTGTTAAATGGTGCCTCTTTCCCCATGGATGCTTCTTTGCAGGCCCTCTCCCTTAGTCCATTCTCCTTCAGGAGGAACATTGTCTCCCCTGTTGGGTAGGATTTAAAGCAGCTTCTGGCTGTTTCTCTCACCCATGTGGCCCACATCTGTTTCAAAAGAAACATTCATTCATTCCTGCTTCCTCTTTGTTTCCAGTGTGGCCACCATACAATGAGAGGCATGTGTGCATAGAGGTATTGACTCTTGCTGGGAGCCAGCGCCCAGGCTCCCCTTGCTGTCAACGTGGCTCTTTTTCTCTCTGCCTTGGGCCCATATCTACACTTCCCGCCTTCACTCCTTAGATATGTATCACAAACCAGTCCTCATGTCCTTCAGGCTCAGAGACATGTGCCAACCTCTTCTGAAAGTTCTCCTCGACGCCCCATTCACTAAATAAGAAGGAAGGGCACACTCACTCCCTGTCAAACCCCTTGGTTACCTCTCAGCACATGAGCCACTCTCTCCCCAAAGCCCATCTTCAGAAATCTCTCTCCATTCTTGATCTATTAAACTTGACTGTGACTCTAGTTTTGGGTCATCTCCTTTGTGAATTGTGCCTCGGGCCTCACATCATTTTCAGGGAGCAGCATCTATAGAATTTGGACACCTCTATTAAAATTTCCAATTTAGCATTCAGTTGTACTTAAATTTATTTTAAATTGAAACATTACATCATAGATAGCTTGGGCTAAATATATTTAATTTAAATATACCTGAATATATCTGAAAATAAATACACTAGAATATTACAATGGAAAATGAAGCTATTAGAATTTAAAATGATTGTCCCTATACCACTGACTATCATTGTTGGTGTCATCCATGGTGACAGCATTATCCTTTGGGAATGACTGGGTTAGCAGAACACCAAGGTAAGCCTTTGTGTAAAAGTATACCCCAGGGCATGACTTAGTTGGTTAAGACAGAGACAGCTCCCTTGCTCAGCATAATTAATCAAGAAGATTGCTGAGAACAGGAAGGAGTGAAGGGGAGCACCCAGAATGGAAAGAAGCTGAGATAAGTGAAAGGAGGGTGGGAGAGAGGGAAGACTGAGCTGGGACAAGCATGTCCAATTTTTAGTGTTAACCTACTTGCTGTGATGTTGTGTACACTTTTCCCTTCATTTCTTGTCACCCAGGCTTCAGGATAGGGGGGCTAGATGCTAACTCACTCCAGGGTTCTCAGGATCTGTCCAGACTGTCTGGTTGGGACAAGGCATGCACATCATTGGAACAATATAACAGAGTCCTTACCTTTTCTCCTAGTTCCCCTAAGGGGAGGAAGGCATACCTTTATGTATCAGTTAGCTACTGCTATATAAAAAATCACACTGTAATCTAGTGGCTTGAAACAACAAACATTATTTCCTATGAGTCTATGTGTTGACTGGGCAATTCTGCTGTTCTTGGGTGAGTTTGCTCATGCATCTGGGGCCAAGGAGGATCAGGGAGGCAGCTCTGTTGACCTAGGTGGGGGCCTATCACATGTTGGAAGGTTGGCTGCATGCAGGCTGGTATAGGATGCCTAGGACCATTCTTTTGGGTCTCCAGCAGATGAGAACGAGCTTTTTTACACAGCAGGTGTTATGTTCCAAAAGATCTAGTAGAAGCTATGAGGTTTCCTGAGACCTAAGCTCAGAACTGACAGTGTCACTTCCAAACCCATTCCATTGGCCAAAGCAAGTCACAGCCTAGCTTAGTGGGGAAATGCACTTCAACTTGGATGGGAAGAGCTATAAAGCCAAATTGTAAAGGGCATGGACACAGGGAAGGATGAAGAATTGGGGCCAGGTTTACATCCATCTATTGTATCTTGCAACCCATAAACAGAAGTGCCTTTGAAAACCTCCAGCTGCTGTTGGTCAGGGCCTGAAGCCATTGTTTCTTTGCCACCTGCAGGGCCCTCTGTCAATGCAGTCTCCAGGGTGTGAGGCACATTTCATCCCAGGTGAAGGTCAGGACTAATGTGACTGACACAGTGAAGAAACTACAGAGCTGAGAAGTCAATAGTGCAGCAACCCCATATACTGCTTCCCAACAGAACATCTAGGGAAGGGCCCAGCAGCCACAGGAGCTTCTGGTGGGAGGTGAAGAACCATCCACAATGTGATGGAAAACCTGCCTAGACTCTCCGGCTCATGCCAACACAGTCAGCCAGGTGAAAATGAGAGTGCCAGGAGCAAATGGGAAATCATCTCCTGGCCTTGAGATGTCCTCGGCAGGGAACCGAAAGACTCAAGGCCCAGGTGGTGTTTCTTATCTTGCATTCCAATTGGTGGCTGGCTAAGGCTTTAGAAGAGAAAGGAACATATGGGAATTGAACAGCTGGCTAATAGATGCAATCAAAGAACAAGGTTTGTTTTTTTTTGGACTATGGCTTAAGATAGGTTCTTGGCTAGGGCCTAATATTAACCATCTTAATAAAATGCATTTGTAAAGGATTTAACTGTTTAGAACTCACTTTTGTTGATATGCTACTTCATTCTCCCTCTACATTAACTGGGGCTGAGGGTGGGTGAATTTTTACTCTATTTCACAGATGGAGTCAGAAAGGCGAGATTCCCCTGCCTGGGATCCCATGGCTAGTGATGGTCAGGGCCAGATCTAGAATCTAAAATCAGTCCTCATTTTAATATAGTAGAAGTGCAAATGGTTTGGAACAATGTTTTCCCACTTCTTTGTGACCCAAAGAAATAAAAAATGTACAATTTAGACTCAGGATATATATATGTGTGTTGATCTTTTAGTATTTAATGGTATAGCTGGAAAACATTTTGTGTGTGCACTATTTGTGAGAAAGATAGTCAGAGGGCCAGAAGGAAATAACTAGAAAGATAGTCTACCATGAGCTTGGGATGTCTATGTATAAAGGACAGACAGTGAAGAATTGTTTTCTGTATTCCCAGACCTTCCCAAGTGCTTCGCCAGCTGCCCCACTCCTCAGGTGACAGAGAAGTCCGTATTCCAAGTGATCTCACACTGTTCCACCCACTTCCCTGCTCTTGTCTCTGCTCATAGTGTCCCCAGGCTGCTCACTCGTGTCTGGATGGTCATTCTCTAGAATTTTTTTGCAGGGATGGCTGTTGTTGCTGCCTCCTCAGCATCTCTTCCCTCTCTCTCATGATTGATTTCATGACCAATCAATGGGCTGGGGTCCACAGTGTGGGCAGAGAGAACTGTCCTATCTCACCTGCTGGTACTGCCTTCCCCACCATTGCAGTGGGGGGTGTGACCCAGGCTGGCTGACCAGAGTGTCTGATTCCCTTGGGCAGAGCTGGAGTCCCTCTCCCACCAAGGTTAGGTGAGTTCCCAAAATCTGACCTCTGGGTGTGTCTATTTTCTGTGCCCACCAGAACCCAACACAAAGGACTCTGTCTTGTTTGTTGTAGTGCTCATAGGCACCCAAAAAGTATGTTGACTGACAGATGGGCTTCAAAAGGCAGAATAAGTGTAGACATTTCAAAAGCACTGTGCTGCCCAGGAACTCTCTGATGAAGTCACTGCCCAACCCCACATGAGGGAGAATCAGGCAGCATTTGGAGTTATTAATTCCACCTGGTTGCTCAGGGATTATCACTTCTGACCACTCCAATGGGCTTCAGGTTGGTCCTCTCTCCTGCCTTGGCTTGGTAGGCATGCCTGGGCCTCCTGCCACGCAGCTGCAGAGCAAGAGCTGGGCTGAACAGTGTCAAAGTGAGGGTAAGCTGTGGAGGCTCTCAGCCACATTCCCTCACTTGAAGAGGTCCTTCCACCATGGCCTTGGCCACCCCAGAGTGGGCAGGAGAGAGCTGTATCAGGTGCCATCCATTCCACATCTCCCTGGACCCTCCCATCACTCTGCTGAGGGTTTGAGTACCTTCTCTAACAGATAAGGAAACTGAGGCCACATGACCTGCTCAGCCTCAGCTGAACAAGTGAGCACAGCTCCCTCTGACTCTGAGATGAGGCTCTTCCATGTCATTGGTGTCCCTCAAAGTGTGGTACTCAAGAAATGCCATTGAAGACAGCCATGAGCCCAGCATAACCTACTATCCAATTCCACAGTGAGAAAGTTATTTCCCTACAAATTATCTTTCAAGCCTTCTAATGGCTTCAAGGAGAATGCTTTGATTTGGTGCTGGAATGTTTTAATACCTTTGTAATACTTGCTAATGTCTCTTCACTTAAGAAAGAAGGAGTAGGCCTCAGGCTAAAAGTCTTGCCAGGCAATGGTATCAAATTAGGGTTTAATAACATTATTCTGACTTCATTTTGTTTTCTTGTACTCATATTATGGAAAATGAGACTCCTTCCCATTTATGAAGTGATATAACGTTTCCTGTTAGGCATACATTGACTATAAATAAAAGAAACAGAAAATTTTTTTAAAATTCGGTAAAAATTACAGTTTAACTAATATTTAAGAAAACGTTAATTTGCGAAAGTCTGAAATTAAAGTGGAGGGAATAGCTAAAGGGGTGTTTGGCAGGTGTGTCAAATTTGGGAGGACATGGGCTGCCTCTTTTTGCAAACAAAACAGGTAGGTGTTCTGATACCATGCCCAAGCTGTCAACCAGCCCACTGCAGCCATTCCTCAATGCTTCTCAACCAACACTTTCCCTGCCACCACACCCCTGGGCATGGACACACCTCCCCTGGAGGGTCAAGATATGGCTGCTGGTTTCTGAGACCTGTAAGCTCAGTCGATTGAGAGGTAAGGGCCAGTGAAGGCATCTCTGTCATCCACCTGCCAAAGTTTCCATACTGCGAATTGCCAATTTTCTCTGAATCCCAGGGTGGTCCTGGTACACTGCTCAGGTCTGATCCAGTCCACTCCCTCAGTCTGAATTTTGATAATTATGAAAGAGAATTGCCCATCACACTCTTAAACATAGACTTTGTCCAGACACCCCACTGGTGTGCTCACCTTCCTTCATTCCTGGGTTAATCAGGCATGGGTGCTTTTGGGTGCTTAAAGGTACTGGGATGGCTGATCTAACCTGTTTTTTACTCACAGAAAGCCATACGTTCCACCACCACCCCTCGTTTTCTGTATTGTTAGAGCCCCAGACCTGTCTGGGTATCCACTCTCCTCCATGAAGCCTCAGGGAGGGGTGAGTCTCAATTATTTTAAGCCAATATGGTAACTGTTTTTAAAAGTGATTTTATGGCATGAGGTTTTTCTAACCTTTGTAGGAATCATCAATTTAAAAAAAATAGTTTTTAAAAAAATAGTCTTCTCTCGTTTGTTTTTTACTATTTGTCATTTGTTTTAGTAGGTACTGGGGTGGGAGATTCTGTGTTCCTGCTTCATTTTAGTATCTTTACCCCAATTTCAGCCTGGCCAGCCTCTGTGGCTCCCTTCTGAGAAAGCCATCCTGTCACAACCTTCTCCCCCACCCTCAAACACAACCTGGTTCAGGCAATGCAGAGATACACATCCACCAATCCTTTAAGACTTTGCATCTCAAACGTGGACAACCCAGAGGCCACGGTTTCCTTCCCAGCACCAGGCCTGCTGCAGGGCACGAATGTGATGCGTTATTGTACCACAGACCACCTGCCATATTCCCTGTACCCATAGACCTGGGACTGAGTTATGGGACACTTTTCTATATGTTTTTGCTTATTGTGAAACAAAGGACTCTGTAAGCAGAGCTCAGCATAAGCTTTTACTGCATAGGTGTCCTCCAGTTTCCCAAAGTTTGTGTTAACAGCCACTTCACTTTTAGGAAAGGCCTACATTAGTCCCTGTTTTTGCTAACCAAAAGAAACCCGAAGAGGATTTTTGCTTTTACGAAAAAAGCTGTTACTGTACTAACGTAAGTCTTTTGTAAAAGCAAGAGATGTAACGTGAACTTTTAGAAAGCAGAGGATACTCTGCTTTATGCCATTTCTACTCACTAAAGTTTCACAGGAATTCTCTACTTTTGGACAGTGGGGGAAACCTGTATTTTCAAAATGAAGCCTATTTATGGAAAAACAGCTCAGAGCCATGAATCAGATCAGATCAAGGTTTTCAGAGTCAGACAGACCTGGGTTTGAATTCTGGTTCTGTGTTTTACTAGCTGTGCCTGTAATTGTTCAATAGGTTCTTATTTAATTGAGGGAAAAAACACAGGCAAGTTATGTCATCTCTCTAAATCTCAGATTCTTTCTTCACAAAATGGGGATAATAATAGTAGCACTCCTTCAGCTCTTTAGCTGTTTTAGGAAAAATAAGAGATCACGCATGTAAAGTGCCTGACACAAAGCATGGCCTGTAATCAAAGTCAGGCATGGTTGTCACTATTTAGAACAAGATTTAAAGAAATGCAACTCTCAGGCACATTTATGTGCATAACGTATTCATTTACAATGTTTGTCAATAATCATTGCCTGTTTCGATCCCAGCTTTCTCAGACTTGAGCAAAATGAACATAACAAGATGTCTACAAGCCCGTGAATCTGGGCCAGAATCTGAGTCGCTCACATAGCTAGGGGGTTGCCCACAACTGCAAACTCCCTTTATCTCCAGCTCAATGCTTTCAAAACAGCTCACCTCACCCACTTCCCAGGACTCCCTCTTTCCAACTGTGCTGTCCTATCAGTGTTACCTCATTTCTCTTCCCACTGTTGACTATCCGTTTTCCTTTCCTGCAGCTACTATATTGCCCACATCTAATCCACACAGTCTGACTCAGTGTCTCCACTCTCTCAAGTAAGTGAGCTTTGCTTCCTGGCTAGGTTGCAGAATAGAATCCATGTCTTTTTTCTCTAACCCAGTGCTGGACATACTGTAGATGTTTAAGAAATGCTTATTGACTGAGTACACTGTAGGCTTCCATGACCACCTTACATAAAATAGTTTCCCCTGCACTCTCCATCCTCTCACCTGTTTGTTTCTCCAGAGCACTCATCACTACTTGAGGTCAAATGTTTACCATCTGTTTGTCAATTGCCTATTTGGGTCCAAGGGAACATAAAACAGCACAAGGGCAGCTGCACCATTTGTTTCATTCTCTGTTCTATCTCCACCACTTGTAGGATTCACCTGGCACATAGTAGGTCTTCAGTAAATATGCATTAAATGAACAAAGCCCCAGACAGTTCCACTATAGAACTTTGGTTAATCATTGTAAGTTGGATTCCTACAGGGAGTCACAAGGACTCTTTTGTGTGAATGCACACCCTTTATTAAGTGGGATAAAATGGTGGTCAAAGGAAAGATGGAGAGAGGGGGGTAGAGAAACAGAGACAGAGACACAAAGCACACTGTGGGAACAGAGTCCCAGAGAGCAGTTTCCAGGCTGTCGGCCTCATGTGGAAAGGTGCTGGTTCAGGTAATAGACGGTCATCAATTGTGACGAGTTGGCCATCAGCTATTACTGGTTAACTGGTTAGCCATTAGCCACTGATATAATTGCTGTGGCTATGTTGGTTGGTTGGTTTGTTGGTTGGTTGGTTGGTTGGTTGGTTGGCTGGCAGAGAAGCGGATGGCAGGCTGCGGGTCATGTGGCTCCTGCTTCCTGTATCTCCAACCCAGCCGCCAGCGAGAATATATGACTCCCCTATCTATGGCTCTGTGGATGTTCCTCTTTGGCCTCACCATATCCTGCGTTCTTGTGCGAGGAGCAGGACCAGAGACACCTCATGACAGACACACACACAGAATTGCATCTAGGGACAAATCACTAAGAGTCGGCTCAATATCTTTTGACCTGTCTGATGGCCTATTCAAAGTCTGCCTTCCTTAATCCTGCTCTCCATCTCTCACATTGATTCCAAACTGGAGAAGAGAGACAAGCACATGCCTAAGGGCAAAGAGAGTGCAATTAACAGCCCTGTGGCTTCATTTCAAAGCTGTCATCCAGTAGTTTGCCCTAACACTGCAGATTATTTTTTTTTGTCCTCTGGGCTATTATTACTATTCTCATCTTTTCTTTCTGCAATTCATTTTGAACAGTAAGCAGGCCAAGAACATATAAAAAGAAACTATGGGATTACACCAGGGAGTCCCAAACTTTCCGAAGTCAAGAAACCTTGGCTTAAGAAAAAAAACAAAAACAAAAAAATGAAAAATGGCACGTGGAAACTTTATAGTTATATTTAGATGTAGCAAATATTCATTGGCACTTTTCATTCATAGCAGTCCCATCAGGTTCAGAAAGGTAAAGACAATTGCTAAAGGTCACACAGCTAAGCAATAGAGATGGGATTTGAACCCAAGTCCTGGCTCCAGGCACAAGGCTCAGGCCTCTCACACGCTGCCTAGCCGAGGGGAATGTTTGCCAAGGCCCCAGTGCTCTCATGTGTGAGTACCAACCCAGGATTCTTGGGAGATGGGTGGCAGAGATGGGGCAGGAGGGGCTTCCAGACCCAGGTATCCTCTTGGTCAGTCCTCTTCCGATTTGACTTATAGGGTCAGGCCTCACCCATGGAGTGGTTGTTAGAATTCGTCCCCAGACAGGCTGAGTACTTGGTGTTTTCTTGCTGGGCTAGACTCTCAGACTCCCATCCAGATTTCATGGTTGATCTGGGTAGGTCAAGGGGCAATAAGGATTGGTCTGTGGGTGGTAGAGAATGGAGCCTAGAGATGTCGCAAATGCTTTAATAAATGGAATAAAGTTGCAGGGCGTGGGAGGGGTAAATTAGAGCTAAAAAAGACAAAAACAAAAATAGGCAGGTGGTCCAGCTGAGATGACTGTCAGGAAAAGCTGGCAAAACCCAGGGCATGAGGACCAGTACTGGCTATGGACTCTTTAGAAAAGCCGGTGGCCTTGTCACATTTCTGGGACCTGCAGCTTGGGCTTCACTCGTGGCTGCCTGCAATAGCCCAGGGCAAACTCCAGGGTGGTTGGGGAGATTCCTCCAGCTGCAGTTTAGTCCAGGTCTTTCAAGAGCCAGTGTGATGCAGCAGGCCCGCCTTCCAGTACCGCATGTCCAGCTCCCTCACCCGGATGGAGGGCTGGGGTTCTGCCTGGTGTACAGTGCACTAGGCACAGCAAAGGCAGGAGATAGAGTGCACAAGCACAGTCAGGGAACATGGTGATGGCACTGAGACCTCGATCACACTGGAGAGCCCTCTGGCCTTCAGACTGGAAGGGTTTATGTATGTGTATGGGGCAAGTAAATGTCTGCCACGAGGACCTTGTGTAAGGTCTGCATAATTCTCAAATTTTTTGACCCCCTTACCCTAGAGTGTCCCGGTGGGTCTTTCTCAGTGATCTGTAGCTCTTTCAGGTCCCGTCAGCTCATCAGAATGTCAGTGGCATGAGAGCAAGAAGGGCACAAAGGGATTGATTGCAGAGATGGAAGTAAAAGAGGCCTTCAGAGTGTGTGTTTCAGATCCGTGAGTATCCAGACCCATGAGTTGTGTGCTTATGGGGCAGAGGAGACACAGACCAGCTACATTGGCAGGAAAGGCAGCCCACTGTGATTTAGCTGAAACAAACAAATGGCTCCCTCCTCTACATCTTTTGCCAAGTGACTTTGCTCATTGGTCTGTGGGGGGCAATTGCCAAGACAAAACGGGACGTGACTGAAGGACCCTGGGGTCTCCTCTAACAATGGGAGATCACTGGGGCTGGGAGAAAACTGTCCTCTGGTTAGTGATGGATGTATAAGGGCTCACTGGCAGAGTGCAGGGACAAGAATAGATGGAAAAGAAATGTCCCTCTCCCCAAGACAGACTTCTAGCATGACTTTCTAATTGCACAAGATTCCAGATAAACCCAACCTTTTACCCTCGTGCACTCCCCAGAGTAATTACTCCTACGAAGTTGATAGGTTTCCTTCCAGAATGCTAAAAATGCTTTTTCATGGTGATCCATGCAAATCTGGGCTCAGTTTTTCAGTTACTGCACCAGGCGAGGAGGGGTATACAGTTGTTTCCAACTCTACATGCAGCATCTCAGCTACACACCTGGCAGGGATTCCCCAGGGCACACACCCTCATTCAGAAGTGGAATTAGCTGTCCTGAGGCACACGTATTTTTACAGGGTGCGAGAGTAACCCATTTCCTTCAACTTCAAGTGCACAGGATATTATCAAACCAATTTCTGCCCATTACATGGGTGAATAAGATGATATCTTGTCGTTGATTTAATTTGAATCTCCCTGATTACTGGTAAGGCTTAGCATCTTTTCTTCTGTCAGTTGGCCCATCTATTTCCTCTTCAGTGGATTCATATCGTTTGGCCATTTTTCTATTTGGTTGCTTATCTCTTCTCATTAGTGTGATGTGTTGTTTATATATTTTCAACTCTCCAGGATAGATTTCTCTGTGGAGAGCCCATGGTCAAAAGCTTATTAGACCAGTTAACAGGAGTGCTGTATGAGGCTGTAGGCTGCCTCTAACCAGAACCTCTGTGGTCTGTTTTTCCTTCCAGTTTTATTGAGATATGATTGACACACAATACATAAATTTAAGGTCAAGCCATAATGGCTTGACTTACATATATTGTGAAATGATTACCACAATAAGTTTAGTTAACATCTATCATCTCATATAGACACAAAAGAAAAAGAGAAAGTTTCTTTCCTTGTGATGGGAACTCTTAGAATCTACTCTTTTGACAATTTTCCTATATACATACAGCAGTGTTAACTATGGCCATCATGTGGTACATTACATCCCTAGTACTTATTTATCTTATAACTGCAATATCTGTGGTCATTTTGATTGACAACTGCACCTTCTCTACTAAGAGATGAGCATGAGGCAATGGTGGTGGTAGAGGGAGAGGCCGTGGTAAGTACTTACTGGAGGAAATGGTGATTTCCAGTTTTGAATCTTATCTGTAAATGGATATCCTATTGGGAAGCATCAATTTTCAGGAGTCCCACTAAGTGGCTGGTTCCATGAGTTGGGAAGGCAGTACATCCCATGGAGGTGTTGCAGATGCAGGGGAACACTGAAGACCCAATCATAAGGCTCTCCCTACAACCTGAGGTGCTGCCTCCCTGTCAAGAAAGGGAGCACCAGCAAGTCTTTGATTCATCATGGGGGAAGGCTATGCAATCTTTCAAGGGATTTAGTCTCTTCTGCTCATAACTCTTCCTCTTGGGAGCCAGACACAGAGACAGAAATATGCTATCAGGTTGTTTGGTGGGGAGTGCTCGCCTCTTGGAACAGCACCTAGGAGAAAGGGAGAAAAAGAGGGAGAAAGGAGAAAAAGAGGGAGGGATGGAGGGAGGGAGGCGGACTTAGGCAGAGGGAGCAGTTAGGATGTAGTACAGCCTTGCTGAACTCCCAGAGCTCTGGGGCTAGAATGGACTTAACATATGGCCTAAACTGAGATTAGAGAGCTGGGCCTTTTCACCCCTGCATTACCAAGCAAGGGTGGGGTCTTGGCAGAGGCAGCTCCTGGAGACTGCTCAGCTGCCAGTCCTCAGCTGTCAGTTCTGACAGCTGGGGACTGAGAGCCTGCTTCCCAAAGGAGGACACATTCCAGTGGCTCCCACCTCACTCAGAGTATAGCCTGAGTCTTACAGGCTTTCAGCTACCCAGTTGAGCTGCTACTGCCTCCTGCTTTCCTGTCTTTCCCACTTCACTTAATCTGAACTACCCTCCGCCATTCCTGGAAAGTGCCCAACATTCTCCTGCCTTGAGCTATGACCGGATGTTCCCCCAACCATCCCAGAAGAGCATGGATTCATCCTTTACCTTTTGCCATGTCTTGAGTGTTGGAATACTATCTTCTCAAGAAGACTTATTCTAACTACCCTATTGAAAATAGAAACCATTCTCCCAAGTATTGCTGTCCTCCAAATCTAGCTTTGTGATTGTCTATAGAATTTATCACCACCAGACATATCTCACCATTTTGCAAATCCTTTCTCCCAAGGAGAATGGAAGTTTGATGAGGGCAGGCATCTTTGTCTCCCTTGTTCACTGCTGGGTCCCAGGTGCCTGGAATAGGATCTGGCTCACACCAACCTCTCAGTACTTGCTGATGAATGAACAAACTAATGAGAAAATGGAGGGGACAGCAGGCAGTAAACCGATTCATATTCTCCTGCAGCATCAGGAACTCCCAGTGCAAATGTAGTCATACCATTAAGGCAGGCAGGACTCTCTGTGATGGGGATTCACTAAGGACACAGTTGTGTCCCTTCAGTATTGGCTCCATAATGGTGGGCAAAACAGAGCAATATGGCACACCTAGAGTAAACTTTTGGGCAAACAAAGAATTAGACTTGGACACCAATGTATAGGCTTGAAGCTACAGCAAGCATACATAAAACTATGTACAGACAGAGTTGTTCAGCTAGTATATTGGGGGAGGGAGATGGGGCTGACAATACTCCCAGGGCCCTCCTTCATGTCACTACTGATAGAACCTAAGAAGTTTCTTACTTTATCCAGATGAACAGAAAAGACACCTACAGGAACACACCTTCATTGTTTAAATGGAGATTTCAGCTGTGGCAGACCCAGTCGTGTCTAGTACCCAATTATTCAATCAAACACTCATCTAGGTGTTGCTGCAGAGGTATTTAGTACATGTAGCTAACATGTACAATAAATCGACTTTATGTAAAGGAGATTATGTAAAGTGGGCCTGACATAATCAGTTGAAAGCCCTTAAAAACAGAACTGAGATTTCCAGAGGAATAAGAAAGTTTCCAACATGTCTCTCCTGCTGGCCTGCCCTAAAGAATTCAGATTTGACTAGCCAGCTGCCACAACCATGTAAGTGAATTCCTTGCAAAAAATTAATATCTATCTATCTATCTATCTATCTATCTATCTATCTATCTATCTATCTATCTATCTTATATCTATCTAATTTCTTTTTTCTTTTCTTTTTTTTAATTAAATTTATTGAGGTGACAATTGTTAGTAAAATTACATAGATTTCAGGTGTACAATTCTGTATTACATCATCTATAAATCCCATTGTGTGTTCATCACCCAGAGTCAGTTCTCCTTCCATCACCATATATTCGATCCCCCTTACCCTCATCTCCCACCCCCCACCCCCCGCCCCCCTTACCCTCTGGCAACCACTAAACTATTGTCTGTGTCTATGAGTTTCTGTTTCTCATTTGTTTGTCTTGTTCTTTTGTTGTTTTTGGTTTATATACCACATATCAGTGAAATCACATGGTTCTCCGCTTTTTCTGTCTGACTTGTTTCGCTCAGCATTACTCTCTCAAGATCCATCCATGTTGTCACAAATGTTCCTATATCATCTTTTCTTACTGCCGAATAGTGTTCCATTGTGTATATATACCACAACTTCTTCATCCATTCATCTATCGAAGGACATTTTGGTTGTTTCCATGTCTTGGCCACAGTAAACAAAGCTGCAATGAACATTGGAAAACATGTGTCTTTATCTCTAAATGTTTTCAGATTTTTTGGGTAGATACCCAGGAGAGGGATTGCTGGGTCATATGGCAATTCTATTCGTAGTTCTTTGAGGAACCTCCACACTGCCTTCCATAACGGCTGCACCAGTCTGCATTCCCACCAACAGTGTTCTATCTAATTTCTTACTGGTTGTATTTCTCTGATGGGACCCTGACTGATACAGATGAATAATCAGAAAAAAATTAACTTGGCAAGAGTGTTATGAACACATTTTGCCAGCCGGTATAGACAATTTTCCAAGGCATATCTGGTCAGGATAAAATCACCAGGGGCCTGATTAGGATAGACCTTGATACTTAGATATCTGTGGAATGAACAAAAATGGCCAACATCATAGATTTAGATGACAAAATCACTGTAACAGTTGTGCAAAACACAGTTGATCAGAGCATAATGAACAATGACACAGTGTAGAAGATAAGATAAAGATAGACAATTGTCCTGGACATGGCTGGCCAAGAAGACAGTCACAGAAGAATAAGTCAGTGTCCATAGTTTCCCAGGACTTTGGTGGCAAGTCCATAGTCATGAGGATAAAGCCAGAGGAGATTTTCTGTCCAAGATGCTATGGCCAAGAACATAGTCCTTGAGGGCAAAGCTGGTGAAGACAGTGTAGACTGGACATAACCAGCCAAAATCAAGTCTTGGGGACACACAGCCAATGCTAGCAGTGTAGACAGCTGTGCACGTACTCATGGCCATTGTGTGCTTCAGGGAAGATTCTGCTTGAGATAGGCAGCATGTGTACTTGTGCTAGAGGTAGGCTGTGGTTTATTTTTCTTATTTATCCAAGAAGCTATTTTTGCTCATTAAAATCTGGTTGCTGTATCTAGTCAGGATCCTGGACTGTTCACTTGGTTAATTTAAGCAATCAGAGCTTTGATGAAGTAATTTTATTATCCTCTGGGACTGGCCAGCTTATGCCAAACCTCACTCTGTCTGTTGAAATGGAGTTAATTTTCACTGAAATTGCTTCTTAGCAGACAAACACGTGTCCCCATCATTGAGGACTTATGCTTCTGAAGCTCTATTATTTCTTAATTTACATACCCAGGAAGCACAGGATCTATACCCAAGACAGACAGAGATTCCCATGCACAGTGGAGGGAGACAGAGGAGGGAATGGCAGCACCTGCTCAGCCCCACATATCTGGTTAGAAGTAGCCATTAGCAATTAGTCATTAATCATTCAATAGTTTGCACAGTAGGAGCCCCGGTGTGTACGGCTCTATGTCCAACACAGAAAAAGGATGCAAGGAGGAGGGACTGTGATTCCTGTCTTCAAAGAACTCAATTTATTTGGGGAGGCCAGGCATAGACATGAGACTCAGAAATGACACAGGACAAATTTGATGCAGGGTTTGGCTCTGATCCAGGACATGGGAGAGTGGACCTACCTTCTCATCAGAAACGAAGAGTGGGCAACCTGAAAAAGGATGAGAATGACTCTTGGAGGTGACCTTCTATGGAGGAGCCCAGAAGCTTCTGGAGAACTTCACAGAGGAGCTGCAAGAATGGCTAGGATTGGGATGGACCGGGTGAAGGGGTCCAGAAGGGCACAAAGACAGTGCTCAAAGGGGAAGTCAATCCAGTGTCAAAAACCACACCTGGGGTTAAGGTCATGATGATTAAATCAGCATCAGTGCCAATGTCTGAGGCTTAAAGGTCAAATATAAGAGCAAGTCTAGAGGAAGGGTCAGTATGGGCCCACAACCAGTCTTGGTCAGTACCATGGAGAGCTCCAGTAGGTGCCAGGTCCAGGAGTTCCATAACCTGTGGGTATAAATATTCAAACACTGGTTGTGCAAGCAGAAATGTATAAGCCCATATTCTTTAATTCAGCCTTGGCTAGAAAATATAACTGAAGCAGAAGCTACGCACTTTGCCTAGCAGTTAATGAAGAACCTTGAAAAAAGGGGGGGGGGGATCTGTTAACATAGATACTTTGAGGAGAGGAGCAATAAGCTAGCCATCACATCTCATTAGATGGATTAGGAGAATGCTGAGGAATATTTGCATACCAATTACCATAAAATTTAAGTTCAATTTCTACTTATCTTATGTCTTACCTTCAGAAAGTTGAATTTCTGCCTACATCTGTTTGCTAAGATCCATTTTCCTATAATATTGAAAATTTTGTCATAATAGTTTCAAAAAGTGTTGGCTTATAACATTGAGATTTAAAATGTTTATTAGAATAATGTATGTTTATTAAAATGTTTGTAAAAAGAAAACATCCATGCAAATGTATGTATTTACCTTGATGATAATCAACCCACTATTTCCCTCACCAGCAAACTGTAGTCAATTCAAGATACACGCGTATAAGACAGTGCCGAGTTTCTTGCTATCGGGAACACAGTAAGATGCACATTTCCATTAAAATGTATTTGCAAGTACAGCAAAATGATGCTAGCATATTAACTTTTAAACCCAAAGCACAATCTTTGTTCATGGAGGAACATGTGTGCCTGCTCCAGGCTCAGGGATCACACTTTGGTCCTGCCCCAGACAGAGGCTACAGTCTCTCCCTCTCTGAGATCTTGCTAAGGCATTAAGCCCCCATCCCTTGAGCCCTGGCCCACAGTGGGCTATGCAGTTTTTTATCTTACTTTTATTGAGCTGCTTCTGAGTCTACCACCTGAAAGTTTCAGTTTTGCTTTAAAGCTTAGCTAGGTTCTTAAACCTTAAGAAAGTATTTGAGCACCTCCACACTTTCGTGGTGCAGGTGGGTGTCTGCCATTTGACCTTGACATACAGTTCCCATTTAACTCCTAGTTGGTTAACTACTTGGGTACTAGTCAAGACATTTACAATGTCCAGCACAAAACAGAACTTACTGGTTGTTTGATGAATTGGTGAATAAATAGATGAATGAAAGAGAACATAAAATAAATGAAAGAGCAGTAAGTTTGGACTTTAAGCTTCCTAGAAAAACAAAATGTCTGAAATTCAAGAGCTGAATCACTAGTGAAGGACAGGAAAAACACAATGTGTTGGGATATAATTTAACCAAAATCTTATACAGCCTCACCTGGCCCCAGAGGCTGCCTAACACACAACTCAGCCCAAATCTGGATGATGAGATAAGAGAAGGGGCAATTTCTGGCATTGACCCTGGGGGTCTCTACTTTTCCTCGAGGGGAGGAGGGGCAGCCCAATGGCCTAGATTCTCTCCAATTTGGGGATCTAAAATTAGAAAAATTTGAGTTTGAGTTTCAGCACTACACTTATGAACTGTGGGCCTTGGGCAGGTTAGTCTACCACTAGAGTCTGTTTCTTCAACTATGAAATAGGGATCAATGAAGAGCGTGGCCTCATAGAGCACAAAGATTAACATTTTGCACTACATGCAGCACAGAGAAGGCACTAATGTAGCCATTAGTATTGCTGAGCAAATGACACCAGCTGCTTCCCACCCTGAACAGCAGTTTGCAGGTGTCGGAGATGCCAACAAAGACATGACTCGCACAGGCACTGGATGGAACAATACTTTACTCAGAAAGGAGCTGGGACAAGATCATATTCCATAGTGGGCATCTGTTCCCCATGACCAACAGGCTTTGCCCTAGATCCTGTAAATGACGATGGTCTGTATGCACCCTTCTTGTGCTGCAGGCAAAGGACCAACTTCTTTCCACATGGGAAAGAGATACAGTGGTGGGGTTGGCAAGATGCCATATGATGCATGTGCTTAAGCAGAATAAAAAAGTACAAATCAAGCCTGGAACAAGGAAAGAGATTCCCAAACTAAGAGATGTGTACACCACAGGCTATGAGAGTTCCTTCTCTCCATGAAAGAAAATTTTATAAGTTCTAGGAACAATCTTTTTTTTTTTTTTTTAGAGTTTATTGGGGTGACAATTGTTAGTAAAGTTACACAGAGTTCAGGTGTACAATTCTATATTACATCATCTATAAATCCAATTGTGGTTCAGCACCCAGAGTCAGTTCTCCTTCCATCACCATATATTTGATCCCCCTTACCCTCATCTACCACCCCCCACCCCCCTTACCCTCTGGTAACCACTAAACTATTGTCTGTGTCTATGAGTTTTTGTTTCTCATTTGTTTGTCTTCTTCTGTTGTTTTTGGTTCATATACCACATATCAGTGAAATCATATGGTTCTTTGCTTTTTCTGTCTGACCTATTTCGCTTAGCATTATATTCTCAAGATCCGTCCATGTTGTCACAAATGGTCCTATTTCATCCTTTCTTACCGCCGAATAGTATTCCATTGTGTATATATATCACAACTTCTTTATCCATTCATCTATCGAAGGACATTTTCGTTGTTTCCATGTCTTGGCCAACGTAAAAAAAGCTGCAATGAACATTGGAACACAGGTGTCTTTATGGAAAAATGTTTGCATATTTTTGGGCTAGATACCTAGGACTGGGATTGCTGGGTCATACAGTAATTCTGTTTTTAATTTTTCTGAGGAACCTCCACACTGCCTTCCATAGCGGCTGCACCAGTCCACCAACAGTGTATGAAGGTTTCTTTTTCTCCAAAGCCTCTCCAACACATGTTACTATTTGTCTTGTTGATGATAGCCATTCTGACTGGGGTGAGGTGATATCTCATAGTGGTTTTTATTTGCATTTCTCTGATGATTAGTGATGTTGAGCATTTTTTCATATGTCTATTTGCCATTTGTATGTCCTCTTTGGAGAAATGTCTCGTCAGGTCATCTGCCCATTTTTCAATTGGGTTGTTTGTTTTTATGTTGTTGCATTGCATGAGTTCCTTGTATATTTTGGATATTAGCCCCTTATCAGAGGCACTATTTGCAAAAATCTTCTCCCATTCAGTTGGTTGCCTCTTTATTTTGTCGATGGTTTCTTTTGCTGTGCAGAAGCTTTAAAGTTTGATATAGTCCCATTCATTTATTTTACCTTTTACTTCCCTTGCCTTTAAGGTCAAATTCAAAAAACATTCTTTGAACCCAAGATCCATAAGTTTAGTACCTATGTTTTCTTCTATGCTGTTTATTGTTTCAGGCCTTATGCTTAAGTCCTTGATCCATTTTGAATTAATTTTGGTACATGGTAACAGACAGCAGTCCAGTTTCATTCTTTTGCACGTGGCTTTCCAATTCTGCCAGCACCATTTATTGAAGAGGCTGTCTTTTCTCCATTGTAGGTTTTTGCTTCTTTGTCAAAAATTATCTGTCCATATTTATGTGGTTTTATTTCTGGGTTCTCAATTCTATTCCATTGGTCTATGTGTCTGTTTTTCTGCCAATACCATGCTGTTCTGATTATTGTTGCCCTGTAGTACAAGCTAAAGTCAGGAAGTGTGATACTTCCAGTATTGTTCTTTTTTCTTAAGATTGCTTTGGCTATTCGGGGTCTTTTGTGGTTCCAAACAAATCTGATGATTTTTTGTTCTATTTCTTTAAAAAATGCCATTGGGATTTTGATGGGGATTGCGTTAAATCTGTATATTGCTTTGGGTAATATGGCCATTTTAACTATGATGATTCTTCCAATCCACGAGCACGGAATGTCTTTCCATTTCTTTGTGTCTTCTTCAATTTCTCTTAAAAATGTCTTATGGTTTTCAGCATATAGGTCTTTCACATCCTTGGTAAAGTTTATTCCTAGGTATTTTATTCTTTTTGCTGCAATTGCAAACGGAATTCTTTTTTTCGTTTGTTTGTTTCTCTTTTCTGAGATTTCATTGTTAGTATATAGGAATGCAATGGACTTTTGTATGTTGATTTTGTAGCCAGCAACTTTACTGTATTCGTTGATTGTTTCTAATAGGTTTTAGGTGGAGTCTTTAGGGTTTTCTCTATACAGCATCATGTCATCTGCAAAGAGTGACAATTTCACTTCTTCATTCCCAATTTGGATGCCTTTTATTTCTTTCTCTTGCCTGATTGCTCTAGCAAGGATTTCTAACACTATATTGAGAAGCAGAGGTGATAGGGGCCAGCCCTGTTGTGTTCCTGAACGTAGAGGAAAGGGCTTCAGTTTTGCACCATTAATTAGGATGTTAGCTGAGGGTTTGTCATATATGGCCTTTACTATGTTAAGGTAATTTCCTTCTATACCTATTTTATTAAGTGTTTTAATCATATATGGATGTTTTATCTTGTCAAATGCTTTTTTCTGCATCAATTGATATAATCATATGATTTTTGTCCTTTATTTTGTTTATGAGATGTATCACATTGATGGATTTGCGTATGTTGACCCATCCTTGTGCCCCTGGGATGAACACCACTCGATCGTGATGAGTAATCTTTTTAACGCATTGTTGCATTCAATTTGCTAGAATTTTGGTTAGGATTTTTGCATCTATATTCATCAGAGATATTGGTCTGTAGTTTTCTTTTTTTGTGTTGTCCTTTCCAGGTTTTGGTATCAGGGTAATGTTGGCCTCATAAAATGAGTTAGGGAGTACTGTCTCTTCTTCAATTTTTTGGAAGAGTTTGAGCAGGATTGGTATTAGATCTTCTTTGGACGTTTGGTAGAATTCACTAGGGAAGCCATCTGGTCCAGGAGTATAGCTTTTGGGAAGGTTTTGGATGACTGAATCAATTTTGTTACTGGTGATCGGTCTGTTTAGATTTTCCAGTTCTCCGTGGTTCAGCCTAAGAAGGCTATATGTTTCTAAAGAACTTGTCCATTTCTTGTTGGTTATTGAATTTGGTCGCTTAGTATTCTTGGATGATCCTTTGTATTTCTGTGGTGTCCGTGATAACTTCCCCTTTTTCGTTTCTGATTTTACTAGTGTCTTTTCTCTTTTTACATTAGTGAGCCTCACCAAGGTTTGTCAATTTTGTTAATCTTTTCAAAGAACCAGCTCTTTGTCACATTAATTTTTTTATTGTCTTTTTGTTCTCTATTTTATTTAGTTCTGTTCTGATTTTTGTTATTTCCTTTCTTCTGCTGACCCTAGGTTTCATTTGCTCTTCTTTTCCTAGTTCTTTAAGGTGTAGCATGAGGTTATTTATTTAGGATGTTTCTTGTTTCTTGAGATAGGCCTGTAATTATATAAATTTCTGTCTTAAAACTGCTTCCGCTGAATCACAAAAATTTTGGTTGGATGTATTTTCATTGTCATTTGTTTCTATGTTTCTTTTGATCTCTCCTCTAATTTCTTCTTTGACCTCATCGTTCTTTAAAAGTATGTTGTTTAATCTCCATGTATTTGTGGTTTTTCCTGCTTTCTTTTTGCAGTTGATATCCAATTTCAAAGCCTTGTGATCAGAGAATATGCATGGTATGATTTCAATGTTCTTAAATTTGCTGAGGCTGATTTTATGTCCCAATATATGGTCTATCCTTGAGAATGTTCCATGTACACTAGAAAAGAGTGTGTAGTCTGATGTTTTAGGATGAAGTGCTCTATAAATGTCAATTATGTCCATTTCATCTAATGTGTCATTTAGAGCTGCTATTTCGTTATTTATTTTCTATTAGGATGATCTATCCATAGCTGTCAATGATGTATTTAAGTCTCCTAGTATAATTGTATTTTGGTCAATTTCTCCCTTTAGTTCTGTTAGTAGTTGCTTGGTGTATTTAGGTGCTCCCTGATTGGGGGCATACATATTGATGACTGCTATATCTTCTTGTTGTATAGTCCCCTTTACCATTATGAAATATCCATCTTTGTCTCTTGTTATCTTTTACACCCTGAAGTCTGTTTCATCTAATATCATTATGGCTACGTCTGATTTTCTCTAGATACCATTTGCTTGGAGTGTCTATTTCCACCCTTTCACTTTGAGTCTATGCTTGTCCTTGTAGCTGAGATGTGTCTCTTGGAGACAGCATATGGTTGGGTTTAGTTTTTTTATCCAATTTGCTACTCTGTGTCTTTTTACTGGTGAGTTCAGTCCATTTGCATTTAGGCTTATTGACATGTGAGGATTTCCTGTCATTCTATCTTTAGTTTTCTGGTAAGTCTGTGTCTCCATTGTTTCTTTGCCTTTTTGTTGTTGTCTATTGTTTCTGTGTGGTGGTATTCTACGATGTTTCCCTCTTTTTCTTCTTTTATTACAGTATATATTTCAATTTTGGATTTTTTTTTTTTTTTGGTGGTTACCCTTACGTTTATGTAAAATAAACTTTGATATTTAGAGTATTTAGTTTGCTCCAGCACACTTACTTTCTCCATTCCCATATTCTGTTTCAGGCCTTTACTCTCTCCCTTTGTATGTTTTGGTTGCCACAAATTGTCCCTGTTGATGGTGGTCGAATAGCCTCATTTAGAGTTTCTTGTAGTGCAGGTCGTGTACTAGAAAATTCCCTCAGCTTCTGTATGTCTGGAAAGGTCTTTATTCCTCCTTCATATCTAAAGGATATTTTTGCTAGGTATATTATTCTTGGCTCATAATTTCTCTCTTCCAAGAGTTTGAATATTTGGTTCCACTCCCTCCTTGGTTGTAGAGTTTCTGCTGAAAAATCTGATGATAATCAAATCGGGTTTCCTTTGTAGGTTACCGTCTTCTTTTCCCTGGCTGCCTTGAGGATTCTTTCTTTGTCGTTGACTTTAGACAGCTTCAATACAATGTGCCTTGGTGAAGGCCTGTTGGGATTGAGATAATTAGGTGTTCTATTTGCTTCTTGGATTCAAGGATCCAGTTCAGTCCACAAGTTTGGGAAGTTCTCATCAACAATCTGCTTGAATATATTCTCTGTTCCCTTCTCTCTTTGTTCTCCTTCTGGTATGCCCATTATTCTTATATTGCTCTCTCTGATGGAGTCAGAAAGTTCTTGTAGAGTTCTTTCATTTCTTTGAATTCTCAAGTTTCTTTCTTCTTCCATCTGTGTAATTTCAAGGTTTTGATCTTCGATGTCACTGATTCTTTCCTCCATCTGGTCAACTCTATTACCTCAGCTGGTTATTTCATTCTTAATTTCTTCTACTGAGTTCTTAATCTCCAGAAATTCTATTTGGTTCTTTTGAAAAATTTCTATCTCTTTCGTAAAATTCTCTTGTTGTTCTTTGATTGTGTTTCTGAGTTCACTAAACTGTCTTTCTGTGTTTTCTTGCATCTCGTTGAGTTTTTTCAGAACTGCAATCTTGAATTCTCTGTCATTTAAGTCACATATTTCCATATTTTTAAGTTCTTTTTATGGCGACTTTTCATTTTCTTTCTGAGCTGTCCTGTTGCCTTGGTTATTCATGGTAATGACTGATTTATTATTTCTCTTCCTAGACATCTGCAGGAGTCGGTTCTGCAACAGGTAGATTGGAAGTAGTCTTTCTTTTTTTTCCAGTATGTGTTGGTAGAATGTTTTATTTTCTCTCCGACTGCAGCCGTTTTTTCTCTCTCACACTGTAGTTTTATGTTTTCTCTGCAGTATTCCAGCTTCTCACACAATCGGGGGAATTTCTGAAAGGTGGGCTTCTCGTTTGTTAACAGTTCGCCTGGGTCATAGGGCCCTGCATCCCTGTGGGGATGCGTAGAACTTTTTAAGTTCCAAAGCTCTTCCTGGGTAAGATTAAGAGCCCGTGTGTTCCAGCAGTTCTGTTTACTCCTGCAGGGATCAGCCTAGATATGTGGGGACAGGGGTGGGGTGAGTTGTGAGAAGTGGCTCAGAGCAATTGTGGTTACCACCACCACAGCCAGTCCTGCTTCCACAGCTCCCTTCCTTTTGCTGGAACTAGTTGGGCTGCGAATCTCTGTCTGTGGACCACAGTTCTCAGAACAGCAAATATTCTGTTCTTTTGACCGACACTGCTACTCTTGTGCTTCTAGAACTGGGAAGGTGGGGGTGGGGTGAGCTCTGAGAGGGTAGGAAGGAGGCAGCTAGTCTCAGTGCCTAAAGCTTCCGTTGTCTGTGGCAATGAGGGCTTAAACCACAATTTTTCACCTTGTTCCTCCAGTCTTTGCTCTGAGGTCTCTGATGTGAGCGTTGGGTTCCTCCATGTTATATGCTTTCCCCTCAGCCCTATGGGCCATAAGCAGAGCCCTAGCAGTCCGAGTTCTTACCTCTCCCGCAGGTGCGGTAGGTCCGGGATACAGCGAGCTTGGAGCACGGAGCTAGGTCTGTATCCTGCACCTTCGCATCTCCATCTCTGCACTTCTCCCTTTCCTCCTACACTTCTCGTGTGATTTGCCCACTTTTATGTGAATTCAGCAGTGACAGTCTTCATCTTGCCTGTCTCCAGGAACAATCTTATGTCCAGCTTGCAAGCTTTCACCAAGCTGCTTTTCCCAACAAGTATAGATAGATCATTAAAGTTATTGTGGTAGTCATTTTCTGTGCCTCCATCCTATGTTCTTCATTAAGAAAATCTCTCTCCTGCAAATGCTGAATCCCAGAGGCAAGCCCTGCCACTTTGGCACTTCCTTTATATCCTTTGCTTGATTTGTTTTTTAGTGTATATTATTTCTGATTACAGAATTAATATGTTCATTGTAAAAGAAAGAAAGAAAAGAAAGACAAAATACTTGACCATGCAGAAAAGTGGAAAGCACAATATTAAAATCACTCATAAGCCTGTCACTACTGTATCAAACTTGGAATTGCATCACTTATAAGGGTTTTAATGTACATTTTTACTTAACATTTCCCCAACACATTACCATGTATTCTTCAAAAGCACATTTGAATGCCTAATATTTTATATTATGGGTGTGACATGTTTCATGATTCTAGTAGATGTGATATTTTTAAGTTTCATATTCAGGTAGACAAACAATTGTAGCATTTTGAATTTATCTATCTCTCTACTTAACTACACCTCATGCTCCCCTCTGCAGATGGCAGTAACTTTGATCTAGTCATATCCAGGGAAATTCAGTCATTTAAGATTCATAAGCCAGATTATTTCTGCTCCTTCCTTTTTTCCCCCCTTTCTCCTAGGTTGACAGTTAAGTTATATTGTTTTTGGTTTCTTAAAAGCAAAATCCTAAAAGCCTCAGGACATGAAGCCAATGCTGCAACCACAGCTAGTATTCCAATAGCCCAGGTAGGAGAAAGTTCTGTAAAGGCACAAAAAAAGACAGTGGGGATCACATTCCCTAGGAGGCCCTGAACCTTGCTTCCCCATGGCTGGTGGCAGAAAGCCTGAGGGCTTTCAGAGGAATGGAAACTGGACCATGCCCTAATCAGTGACATCAGACTCTCAGGGCTGGTTCTTTGCTTCAGTACTTTTTAAATCTCCCCTAATGAGCTTGAGAACCAGCTATATGGACCCTTCACTGTGATGTGTGGCCCAAGGCAATGAGCATGACTTGGGAGCTGTTAAAATGCAGAATCTCAGAATCTGTACTTTAACAAGACCCGCATGTGATTTAAATACACATCAAAGAGTGAGAAGTTTATAGGGAAAGTAATAGAATTCTAAAAACCATCTATGGGGCTTTTAATCCCTAGTCAACATTGATAGTATGAGAGGGACAATAATTGGCTTTTGAAAAATACATTAAATGGGATTACTTTGGAAATATCTGTGCTGTGAGTCCCACCTTGCCCAAAGGATGGGGTGGGTGTTATTGTGTGACCTAAGAAAGAGACTTGATAGGGCTTGCTCGTCCCATGCCCAGAGGTCCATGGCACACAGGATGCAGAGCAGGCTAAACTAAGGGGCACACAACGGGATTTATAGATGATGTAATACAGAATTGTACACCAGAAATCTATGTAATTTTACTAACAATTGTCACCCCAATAAATTTAATAAAAAGTAAATAAAATAAAAAGTTACACCCCTTCCAGAAGTATAGGTATAAGAGATAAGTCAATGTGTCCCATGGACTAGAGGTGAACACACGCTGGAGGGAGCTGACAAAGATCACCTCCTTGTTGCTTGGAGTCCCAAAGGAATCCTATGGAAGAAAGCTGAAGATGGATCCCCAGATTCTGGGGACTCTGCCTCTGAAGACGTTCCTCTGAGGAGTCCATGAGAACACTTGTAAGAGGAAGACTTAGCTTGAAACATCTGGCAAGTTCCAGAAACCAGAGAATAAACATGTCTCAATCAAGGAGAAATCTTCTTGCTCCCCCTTCTCTGCTCTGTTGACCTGTAAAAATGAAATATTTATTTTACCAGCAAAAGTTGGTTTATTTGGAAATAGCAGAGAATAAGCAATTCAGGACATGCAAGCTATGGCAAAACCATAGGCAAGTCCCAGAACAAAGGGGAGGAATTTTATTTTGTAGAGGAAAGGGGACGTTGGGAGAAGCTTGTAAACAAAGAGTCCATTGGAAGAAACTGGGAGTTCCAAGTATAGTGGCTTTTCATTGATTGGGTTGTGACAGTCTCTCACTGGCTTGCCAAGGTGATAGAGTAGAAAACACCTTGCTGTTGGAGATGCAAGGCACTCTCTTCCTATTTGGGACAACCAAGGAGGAGTGATAAAGAGTGAGAGCTCCCCCTACAGGCCCTCCCTACACCAATCTTGGTTGAAGTCTCATGAATCTTTACAGCTCCAACCTTGTGGTTGACTAAGATTGATGGGGGCGGGGGGGCGGGGGGGCGGGGGGGGGGGAGGCGGGGGAAGAGGGAGGGAGGGCGGGGAGAGAGCTGTGTGGCTCAAATCAGATCTGATTGCTTCCTAAGGGCAGACATTAGCATCCTGGAAATGAAATGGCAGAAATTTAGAGTGGCTGTAGGACACTGTATTGCCATCACAACGACCATAACCATCATTACCTGTTATCTGTGGTATCAGAATCTGTGGTATCAGAGCTGGTACAGGGCCAGTTATCTGTGGTATTAGAGCTAGTATTAGGGGCAGGGGAGACAGGAGTTCCATCTCCGAATTAAGGCATGCACAGGCTGGGGTGGGTGAGGATAGAATTCCCACGATTTGAAATCTGTATAGGAAAAATCGTAATCACTGCTCCCACCTGGGGCCCTGGGAAACAGCTAGATGTTCAGGGTTCCTCCTGCTCCATGTCTTGGAGGGTGGAGAGGAGACAATCCAGTCCCAGGCCTGGCTTCCATGAAACTCCCTGCCCACACATTCAGGGAAGTAAAGGAGATGGGTAACAAAAATGCATGCAGAATGACTCTCTTATGCTGTATATGGTGTAATGTAAAAAAGGATATGTGATAACATTATATACATATTCATATATGATATCTGGAAAAAATACATTAAAGTGTTAATAACATTTGGGTTATGGAATTTTGGGTAATTTCTATTTTAACTACGTGTATGTTATAATTTTTACACAGAATATATATTACTTTGATAAAATCAATAAAATTTATTTTAGAAGTCCCTTTCTTTACTGGCATAAGGTAAATTGTCATTTTTATTTACTTCTAAATCTCTTATAGGCTCTCCTTGTATGCTGAAATCTTTAGTCCATCTGTATTTACTTTGGTATAAGCTGAGGCTCTGTCTTTATTTTTTCAATGTATTTAACTAACACCCCAGTAGCATTTACTAAAATATCCAGCCTTTTACTCTGATGTCTTAGCCTTTTTTTTTCTATTTTTCTCACTCCTCAATTCCATGTCATCTATAACATATATAAAATTATGACACCTGTGAGAGTCAGTTTCTAGGAAGTTTTCCATTTTCACTTCTCTGCTCAGCAATTCTAGTAGCAGTATTAAACCATTTTTATTATGACTTTTAAATCTTTTATTTTTTTAAATCCGGGAACATAAGATCAGCCTCATTATTACTTCACATGATTCTTCCATATAAACCTTTAAGCTACTCTATCAAGTTTGAATTAAATATTACAATAATTTAAGAAGAATTATGATATTTGAATTATTTAGGCTTTCTATTCAGGGCCATGGATCTTTCTTCACTTATATACTTCCTTTAATGTCTATCATTAGCTTTTTTTTTTTTCCTTTGACTAGTACCTGCAGCCTTCTGAAAAACGTCTTTGGCCAAAAAATAGTAAAGACTAAAGTTTTTTTTTAAAGTAACAATAATGAAAACTATGTATTTAAATAAATGGAGGCAACTAAAGCTATACTCAGAGAAATATTCAAAGCCTTAAATACTTTTAATAGTAAATAAGAAAAACTGAAACTAAGAATTCAATTCAAAAAGTCCTTTTAAAATTCCCATTCTGGGGCAGCCAGTTGGCTCAGCTGGTTAGAGTGCGAGCTTTGAACAACAAGGTTGTCAGTTTAATTCCCTCATGGTATGGTGGGTGCACCCCCTGCAACTAGATTGAAAATGGTGACTGGACTTGGAGCTGAGCTGTGATCTCCACAGCTAGACTGAAGGACAAAAACTTGACTTGGAGCTGATGGGTTCTGGAAAAACACACTGTTCCCCAATATTCCCCAATTAAAAAAAAATCCCATTGTGTTCACCTCCCCCCTTCCACCTCCCACCCTTGGCAACCACTTATCTGTTCTCTGTATCTATTAATTTGTTTTTAGTTAGTGAGTTTGTTTTTTTAATTCTGCATATAAGTGAGATTATAAGGTATTTATCTTTCTGTATATGACTAAATTTACTTAGCATTATGTCTTCAAAATTCATCCATGTTGTCCCAATATACATATATATGATATTTTCTTCATACAGTTATCCATTGGTAAATACTTAGGTTCCTTTCATGTCTTGGCTATTGTAAAGAATGCTTTTTGTTAAAAAAAAAAAAAGGAAGGAAGAAGAAAATAATAACACTAAAAGCAAAAATTAGAAAACAGAAAACCAAAAGAACTGACAAAAAATCTAAGATCCACTTAGTTATAGCTATTATAGTGTTTCTTCTTCCAGTCCTACCAGTTCCTGCTCCATGTGATTGAAACTTTGTTGTTAGGTGCATACATATTTAGTATTGCTAATGTCTCCTTGGAGAATTGGCTACTTTATCTTGCAGAATGTCCTTTTTATGCTAATAACATTCCTTTTTAATTGTTTTTTGAAGGCTATATTGTCTTATGTTAATCTAGCCACTCTAGTTTTTGATTAGTCTTTTCATGATACGAGGACAGACAATTAAGTTCGTGAACTCATCCTAGAAAAAGTGCTACAAACCTCATTGATGAACATTACCAAGGTCACCTTCAAAGGTCTTGGGAAGCTATGCACTGATGCCAATGCCTAGTCCACCCTTCAAAGTAATTTTGGAACTCTTTTTCTGGAATGGCCATCAGAGCTGTCATTGTATTTCCCTTGATGTCTTGAATGTCATCCTTTCAATATTCCTTTATCTTCAGGTAAAAAAAGAAGTCATTGGGTCCCAGGTGAGCAGGGAGAATGTTCCAATGCACTTATTTGTTTACTGGCTAAAAATTCCCTTGCAGACAGTGCCATGTGAGCTGGTGCATTGTGATGCAAGAGCCATGAAATGTTGGTGAAAAGTTTAGGTCATCTAACTTTTCCATGCAGCCTTTTCAGAACTTCCAAATAGTAAACTTGGTTAACTGTTTTTTCAGTTGGTACAAATTCATAATGAATAATCCCTCTGATATAAAAAAAGTTAGCAACATTATTGCAACAAGTTCACGAACTTAATTGTCTGGCCTTGTATACAGTTTTTATTTTATCTTCTCTATTTCTTTATATTTAATATGGATTTCTAGTAGATAGCATTTATCTAAGCAAAACCTAGTTATTTCATATGTACGAGACAAATAATTCAAATCTCTGGCCAAACCAAACAAAATCAAGTTAAAAATAAATTAACAAAAGAATGTCATTGTGCAATTTGAGAAAATGTGACTGTAGGAAGAGTTCTCCCCCTCAATAGGTAAAAATGGGCAAAAGCCTAGACACTTACAGATTTTTTAAAATTTATTTTTAAAATTTATTAGGGTGACACTTATTAGTAAAATTACATAGATTTCAGGGTCGGGCCTGATTAGTACTTGGATGGGAGACACTTACAGATTTAAAATGACAAAATTATTTTTCTGCAACCATTTTAATAATAAGGATAATTTTTAAATCAGTGTGACTTGACAGTTATAAATCCTAGATATCACTGATAAAGTTATTTTTTAATCCTAAACCTAATTCCCCTGTCTTTATTTATGTTTTAAATAATTTTTAGTTTTCAATTACAGTTGACATACAATATTATGTTAATTACAGGTGTATAACATACTGACTAGACATTTATATAACTTACAAAGTGATCACCCCAACAAAACTAGTATCCATCTGACACCACACATAGTTTTTATAATATTATTGACTACATTCCATATGCTATGTTCCCATGACTTTTTATGATTGGCAATTTGTACATTTTATTCCCTACCCTTTTTTCACCCATCCCACAACACTTTTCCCATCTGGCAACCATTAAAATGTTCTCTTGTATCTACGAGTTTGTTTCTATTTTGTTCGTTACTTTATTTTGTGTTTTAGATTCCACATATAAGAAATCATATGGTGTTTTTCTTTCTCTGTTTGACTTACTCCACTCAGCATAAAACCCTCTAGGTCCAACTTTGTTGTCACAAATTACAATATTTCATTCTTTTTTATGGCGGAGTAATAAGTGCTTTTCTCTTGCTACTTTTAAGATTCTTTCTTTGTTTTTAACCTTTGGCATTTTAATTATGGTGTGTCTTGGTGTGGGCCTCTTGGATTCCTCTTGTTTGGGACTCTCTGTACTTTCTGAGTTTGTATGTCTATTTCATTCACCAGATTAGAGAAATTTTCCATTATTATTTCTTCAAATAGGTTTTCAATTCCTTCTCTCTCTCTCTCTCTTCTCCTTCTGGTACCCCTGTAATGCAAATGTTGGTATGCTTGATGTTGGCCCAGAGACCCCTTAAACTATCTTCATTTTATGGATTCATTTTTCATTATGCTATTTGGATTAAGTATTTTCTGCTACTTGTCTTCCAAATTGATGATTCAGACCTCTGCTTTATCTAATCTACTATTGATTCCCTCTAATGTATCTTCATTTCAGTTATTGCAGTTTCATATCTGAATGGTTCTTTTTTTATGTTTTCTATCTCAATTTTTATGTTACTAACTCTTTGCTGAAGTTCTCCCTGAGATCCCAGAGATCATTGAACATCCTTATAATCAGTGTTTGGAACTCTGCATCTGGCAGATTTCTTGTCTCCATTTTGTATAGTTCTTCTTTCATTTGGGACATGTTTCTTTGTCTTCCCATTTTGGTTGCCTCCCTGTGTTTGTTTCTATGTACTAGATAGAACTGCTAAGTCTCCTGGTTTTAGTAGAGTGGTTTTATGTAGTAGATTCCTGTGGGGACTAATGGTGCAGTCTCTCTGCTCACCCAAGCCAGGTGGTTCAGGTGTGTCCCTTGTGTGGGTTGTGTGTGCCTTCTTGTTCTTTTTGAGCCTTGATTGTTGTTTGCACATTAGTGGGATGAATTGACCTTCAGGCTGATTGGTTGTGAGGACTGGCCATAACTACAGTGAAGGAGCTGTTGCGCATGAGCTGACCCTATGGAGCAGGATTTGCTTTAGCAGGGCTCTGGTGCCTGCTCAGTGTGCCCTTTGTGTGTTTAATTTGTGGAGCTGTTTGGGTGGTGCTCTGGTGTGATCTGAAGCTGGCCCTGGGTGTGTTGGTTCTGAGGCCTTTTTGGGGGGGGGGGGGCTCTGTTGCAGGCCAAGTTCAGCTGCTGCCCCTGCCCTGGCTGCGGTCACTTGGCCTGAGCTACAAAATGATCTGCAGATGGTTGCCACTTGTGCTGGGTTAGGAGGTGCCTCTGACAGGTTATGCTGCAAACTGAAGCTGGCTGCTGTTATTGCCATACTTAGGGCTGCTTAGCAAGAGGTAGAGCATACAGAGGCCAGATCCTGCTTGTTTGTGGTTGTGAACCTTTGAGATATCTTAAGAAAGTCTACAGCGTGAGGCAAGACAGACCATTTGTATGGAAAACCACTGGAAGTGTTTTGGGTGAGCTCACAATTTAGGTGGGGCAGGATCTCAGGGAATCACCAGGGCAGGGTAAATGGTATTAGCCAAGTTGATGGAGAGTTCGATATGGCTCCTGCTTGATTGTTCAAGCAGGGTGGTAGGAGGCCTCAACAATGAAACAATCGTTTCTGTCAACACCTCTGTCTGGGTGAAGGCTTACCCTCCTTCCCTCACCCTGAAGTCAGACAATTCAGTTCTTCCCCCTATGTTCCTTGTACCTTTCAAGATGTTGCTGCCCCAGAACTGTAGCTCAGAGTGAATGACCCTCTACATGGACCTTTAAGTGGAACAAGTAGAATTCTAACTACCTTCTGTCTCACTTGGCCACAATCTCCACTAATGTTCATAGCCAGAAGTTATTGGGACTTCTCTTCCCATCACTGGAACCCTGGGCTGGGGAGCCTGGTGAGGGGCTGGGACACATCATCACTCCTAAGAGTGGACCACTGGAGCCAAGGTATCCCTCCCAATTGTTAATTTTATTTTATTAAATTTGTTGGGGTGACAATTGTTAGTAAAATTACATAGATTTCAGGTGTACAATTCTGTATTACATCATCTATAAATCCCATTGTGTGTTCATCACCCAGAGTCCCTCCCAATTTTTAATTGCCACTCATTGGTTTGGGACCCGCCCAATTTTCTTCTCCATCCTTTCTACCAGTCTTAACATGGTTTCTGTATATCCTTAGTTATAGGACTTCTGTTCATCTAGACTTCAGTCATTCTCAGTGATGGTTGTTCTATAGTTTAGATGTAATTTTGAGGTGTCATGGGAGGAGGTGAGCAGAGCATTTACCTACTTTGCCATCTTGAAAAGATATAAAGTTATTTCTTTGATGGCTTTTGCCCAAAGTTATAGTCTTCTTTTGCCTGCTCCACTCCTTATCATAGAATATAATCTCTTCTACATTATTATTCTATTTTATCACTAACTGTTATGATATTTTAAACCACAAAGGCATTTATACAAAACAGTCATATTGCCTTTCTCCTATCCCAAGTTATCATCTGAAGATTTCATGATCTTTCTAAACCACACTTTGTAAAATTTCAATATTTCTCTGCTAAGATTTATTTGCTTTATTCATCTTTGTAGGACTTAACACTAGCATACTCCACGTTTTTACATATATATCTTGTTTATTCCCTGTCCGCCCCACGCATTAGAATATAAGATCTGTGAAAGCAAAATTTTTGTTGGTTTTGTTCACTGGTGTATCCTCAATGCCTAGAACAATGCCTGTTATGTAGTAGGTGTTCAATAAATACTTGCTAATAATCAATAAATGAGTGCTTAGAGTTAAAAATTAAATTTTGGTACAAGAAATATATCGGGTTTTTATTCCAGTTCCTGGCTGAGAGCTTCAAAAACTATTGCAATTTTCTGAGTGATAGAAGTGTCCTTATTATACCAATAAAGGTATTCATAGTGAGTCCCTAGTTGGCATCAGAATTGTGACTAGTCACAAGAAAGATCAAGCATGTGTTTAGAGGGTTGGAATTTTCAGCTGCCCAACCTCTGGGGAAGGAAAACGGACTAGAGATGGAGTTCAAATATGTAGCCAATGATTTATTCAATCATGCCTATGTTATGAAACCCTGATAAAAACTCTGGATACCAAGGCATAATGAGTCTTCCTGGTCGGTGAACACACTGATATGCTGGGAGGGTGACATACATGAATTCTAAGAGGCACCGATGTTCTGTGTCCCCCATTTCTGCCCTCTGTCTTACCCTATATGTGTCTTCATTTGGCTGTTGCTGATCTGTCTTTTAATAATAAAGCTGTGATCCAAAGTATAGCACTTTCAATGAGTTGGTGATGCCTTCTAACAAATTATCGAAACTGCAGGGGTCATGGGACCCTGAATTTGTAGGTGATTGACCGAAGTACGGCTGGAGTGTGAAGCGTGTTAGTTTTATGGAGAACTTTTCCCTTAAGCATGTGGAGCTGACATTAACTTGGGGTAGTTAGTTTCAGGATTGTATTGCAGTACACCCACTTGGGGTAAAAATATAACATAAGTTTAAAAATAAGTTTTTATGTTAAAAACCAGTAAGTTGATTTAAAGAAAAATATTGAGTAGTAATGGCTGATAGATATAAGGGATCAAGGAAATACTTGATGGAGGTGGCCTACAAATAATTCAGCTTGTGGAAAGACCCCTACGTGACTAGTGATCAATGCAATAAAAACAGAGGTTCCCTAATTTATTACCTGTGGCCTGTTAGCAGTATAGAAAACTAAGCCATGGGAGAGGTAATTTTTACACCATTAGAATGAGAAAGGCATTATTCTACCAGCAGGGGAAATTTATGTGTCATAAATGCATACCACATTCAACTCTATGCTGATAAATTTGAAAACTTGAAAAACAGGAAGATTTCACTACAAAATACAATTGATCAATACTAACTCAAGGAAAGGAAAAAATATAGAATACACAAAGAACCGTGACAGAATATGATAAAGATGTCGCTGGAGGCTCATGGGGGTGTCTAACAGACGACTCAACCCAAAGCAGTGGTGACCATGTTCTTGCATCTGCACAAGAAAGAATTCAAAAGCAAGACAGATGCAGGAAAGAGAAAGTGATTTATTGAAAACGAAAGTACACACTTGAGAGGAAAGTATGGGAAAACTCAGAGAACTAGTCGCCTGAGGAAGTCAAGATCAGGGGTTTTTATCCCTCCCGGGCAGGAATTGGTGATGTCCCATTGACGTCGTTCATTCGTCTTCTCCCCGTGGGTGGGACCCTCTGTTTCCTGCTGTTTCTTCCTTATTTGATTCCTCTAAATCTGTCACAGCATCAGATGCATCATGGGAGTTATACCACAATGTAAATGAGATTACAATGACATTATAATTAGCTAAACGTCAGGTCCTGGTCATAGGGATCAGACTAGCTGGATAAAACTGTTTCTTAGAGAGACTACCAAGATGGCACAGTAGGTAAATGCTGTGTTTACCTTCTCTCACAACCACATCAAAATTACAACTAATCTCCAAACCACCATTTTGAGAATCATCTAAAATCAAACTTTTCAACTAAGGATGTGCAGAAGAAGCCACCTTCAGACTGGTGGGAAGGTGAGAGACACAGAATGGGATGGTCCCACACCCATGTGTGACCAGACTATTAAAGATTGGGAAGGCTACTTTGGCTGTGGGGGTTCCCAGCCCAGGGTTCCAGTGCTGGGGAGAGAAGTCCCCATAATTTTTGGTTGTGAAAAACAGCGGAGATTGTAACTGAGTGAGACAATGCAGCTGCACTCACAGGTGCTCCTCTTAAAGGGACTGTTCATGGACTTATCCACCAATGGAATCACTCGCTCTGAGCTTCAGCACTGGAGCAGCAGCTGGAAAGGCAGCAGGGAAAAATGGTGGGGAATTGAGTTTTCTGGCTTGGCATGGGGGCTGGAGAAGTGGCTTCCTCCTGGACAGAGGAGCTGATGGAGGGCATTGTTTCTTTGTTGAGCCCTCCACCTTCCCTGTGAGTGAACATAGGCAGTCGCCATTTCTGTCTCCACTGTTGCTTTGCCCCCATCCCTGGCAATTGTGACCTGGCCCCGCCCAACTTTCAGGCACACCCAGGCTGCCTTCAGTGGCCACTTGCATTGGCTCAAGCTGCATTTTCCTAGGGTCTCTCAAAGGTTTGCAAAATGCAGACAAACAGCATCTGGCTTGAGCATGTCCTGTACCTCTGGCTGAACAGCCCTAAGCTGGCACTAGTGGCAGCCAGCCTTGGTTCATGGCTTGGCTTCTCAAAGGTGCCTCCAAGCACAGCACGGGTGGCAGACATCTGTGGATTTCTATCTGTCTCCTGCTAAGTGGCCCTGGGTGGGACACAGGCTGTGGCTGAAGTAGACCGATAGTGGATCTCCTCCAAGGTGGTCCTGGGGCTGCCACCCCCAGTGTCCAGGTTCAAAATGAGCTGGAGCATCACCCGGATGTCTCCAAGTGTGACACACTCCAGGGGCAGATTGGGCAGGTACCAGAGTCCTACTGAGACAGATCCTGCTGTGTAGGATAAGCCCCTGCACAACAACACTTCTACTGTAGTCAAGGCCAGTCTTCACAACTAGTGAGCCCAAGGGTCAGTCCCTCACATTGATGTACAGTTATGAACCAAGGCTCAACTACAAGGGGAGGGCACACACAACCCACACAAGGGATGCACCTGGAGCACGTGGCTCAGGTGACCAGAAAGACTGCGCCACTGAACCCCACAGCACACCTACTACATAAGGCCACTCTACTAAGACCAGCAGACATAGCAGCCCTACATAATACGTAGAAACAAACACAGGGAGGCAGTCAAAATGGGGAGACAAAGAAACGTGTCCTAAATGAAAGAACAGAACAAAGTTCCAGAAAAAGAACTAAGCGAAACGGAGGTAAGCAATCTATCAGCTGCAGAGTTCCAAACACTGGTTATAAGAATGCTCAATGATCTCATAAAAATGGAGATGGAAACCATGTAAAAGAACCAGTCAGAAATAAAGGATACAATAATGGAAACAAAGACTATATTACAGGGAATCAACAGTAGATTAGATGAAGCAGACGTTCCAAGCAGCGTTGTAGAAGATAAGGTAGCAGAAAACACCCAACCAGAACAGCAAAAAGAAAAAAGAATCCAAAAAGTTGAGGAGAGATTAAGGGGCCTCTGGGACAATATCAAGCATACCAATATTCACATTATAGGGGTACCAGAAAGAGAAGAGAAAGAGCAAGGAATTGAAAACCCATTTGAAGGAATAATGACGGAAAACTTCCCTACGTTGGTGAAAGAAATGGACATACAAGCCCAGGAAGCACAGAGAGTCCAAAACAAGATAAACCCAAAGAGACCCACACCAAGACACATCATAATTAAAATGCCAAAAGTTAAATCAAAGAAAGAATCTTAAAAGCAGCAAGAGAAAAGCAGTTAGCTACCTGCAAGGGAGCCCCCATAAGACTGTCAGCTGATTTTTCAACAGAAACTTTGCAAGCAAGAAGGGAGAGGCAGGAAATATTCCAAGTGATGAAAAGCAACGATGCACAACCAAGATTGCTCTACCCAGAAAGGCTGTCATTTAGATTTGAAGGACAGGTAAAGATCTCTCCAGACAAGAAAAAGCTAAAGAAGTTCATCACCACCAAACCAGTATTACAAAGACTCTTAGAGGGACTTCTTTAAGATGGGAGGAGGGTTAAGGATGGGTGAAAGGGGAAGGGATTAAGAACAAATTGGGTGTTATACAGTATTCATGGGATGTAGGTTATAGCATAAGGAATATAGTCAACAATATTGTAATAACTAGGTATGGTGCCAGATAGGTACTAGATCTATCAGGGTGATAGATGGGAGTGGGACTAGGGTCGGGGTGAAAAAGGTGAAGACGTTAAGAAACATAAATTGATAGTTAATACAGTATGTGGAATATAATCAACAATATTGTCAAGATCATGTAAGGTGCCAGGTGAGTACTGGACTTATTAGGGGGATCATGTCATAGACTCTGTAGATGCCTGACCAATGCACTATACACCTGTAGAGCTGAAGTGGAATAGTATTGAATGCCAACTATAAGTAAAATATAGGTATATATAGTCACAGGATGTAGAGTACAACATAGGGAAGATAGCCAATGGTATTGTAAGAGCTATATAAGATGTCAGAGGGGTAGTAGCTTGGGGAGTACGTTATCACTTTATGAGGGTTTTAAATGTCTAACTATTACATTGCTTTGTACACCTAAAACGAATACAAAAATTTTCAATAAAAATAAATAAATAAAAACAACAACAACAAAAGCCCTTGGTTTTTGTTTTTCTCCAGCTGCAGGCACTGAATACAGTCACTTGTTACTTTTGTAATCAGTGAGGCACTTCGTTGTACTCTGGAGGGGTTGTCAATTTCCTCAATTTCCTAGGTTACCTATCCTGCCTCAAATTGTTATAAAAGAAAAAATGACTTTCAATGGCAGCTCTCAAGTTTTGATGGGTAGGTTTTTTTCCCCCAAAACTTTGAGAGAATGGGTAAATTCTCAGCTTGTGTAAACATTCAGTGAAATCTCTCACCGAGGTTGATCACAGAAAATATTTCTTTCCTTGTTTAGTCTGGATTTATCATCTTTTGTTGTCCAAGCCATACTGTTTTTCTTTCTATCCCAGGCAGGGCTGTTGGGCTGGTTACATCTCCCCAGCAGAACCTCCTTCTTTACCAGAGATGAGATTGGAAATGCCCCAAACCAGTTCAGAGTGCAAACATTTCATAATAGAATTCTTATAAACTGATTTATTTTAAAAATGTGTAAATACAAAAGGAATACATGTTATTAGAAGATTAGAGGAAAATATACATTATGAAAGTCCCCAGTTCTAGAGCTCTGCTGTACAATATTGACCTATAGTTAACAATACTATATTTTGGGCTTCAATTTTTGTTAAGAGGGTAGATCTCATGCTAAGTGTTCTTACCACAATAATAAAAAAAAATGAAGTTTGCGAAAGCATTACAAATTTTTTTAAACATTATTGATGGCAGCTAGGTGGTCTTCTTGAGTTCTCCTCCGGAACTTACCACAAATTGAACATCAATAACCCATCAAAGGACTCTCTGCTCATCACACAGAACAGCTAAGAGACTCATAGAGGATTACTTGAAGGTGGGCAAACTGGGCGAGCAGGGGGAGGGGGAAGGGAGTGGAGTGGAGACAGGCCCGCATCCTTGGCTGCAGAGACGCAGGGGGCCGCAGGATGGAACAGAGACCACAAGAGCCAGGAGGTGGGTTCTTACCCTGCATCCCACAGCTGATCTCTCCTGCTGAGAGAGCAGCATATCCAGCTTTTGAGGGGGTAATCTCAGCTGAGACCTCCAGCTGGGGACTACTTTAGACAAAGGATGTAAACACCACACCTGGGCCCCAACTTCTACTCTCCCAATCCTACCCCCACCCTTTCAGAGACTCAAGCTGGTCCCTGAACTGAGGAGTAGTGTCAGATTACAGAGGAGCTGTAGCGCTCAGGATCTGGGAGGACGCAGTTTGCAGCTGCTGTGACCCAGGGAAGAGGCTGGGAAGACTGTGAGACTGCTGGGCTGGGAGAGAAGACTCCTCAATCCACAGCCCCCATCTTTTCTGGCTGCCTAGGGCAGGGCAATTACAACTGCGGAGACACACCCAGGGGTCAGCAGCAGGTGGCAGAGGCAGCTCTGGGCATTCAGGGGCTCAGAAATCTCGCACCCTCCACACACACACACACACACACACACACACACACACACACACACACACACACAGTGCCCTAAGACTCAGGAGACCTGGGCACAGGGATGGCTCTGGTATTCTCAGTGTGCATATGTGCAGACAAGACCAGGAACTGCACTGACTTTTTAAAAACTACCATCCAGACCACATAGCCGCACACATGTATAACTACAGTGCCAGGGTCACTCTGGGCATTAGGTGGCCAGCTCTGCCTGCATAAGATGCAGAGGACTCTTTGGTACAGCAGAGGACAAGCTGGAGATTACTTGGTGGGCTGAAGGCAAGACTGGCGCTGCTTTCTTTGTTTGTTTGTTTGCTTGTTTGTTTTGTTTTCGTATTTTTCATATTTTTGCCTGAGTTGAGTGTGGGTTATCAGTTGTTGTTTGTTTTTTAATTTATAGGGTTGACAATTGTTAGTGAAATTACATCGATATCAGGTGTACAATTCTGTATTACATCATCTACAAATCCCATTGTGTGTTCACCACCCAGAGTCAGTTCTCCTTCCATCACCAAATATTTGATCCCCCTTACCCTCATCTTCCACCCGCCAGCCCTTGCCCTCTGGTAACAACTAAACTATTGTCTGTTTCTATGAGTTTTTGTTTCTCATTTGTTTGACTTGTTCTTTGGTTGTTTTTGGTTTATATACCACATATCAGTGAAATCATATGGCTCTCTGCTTTTTCTGTCTGACTTATTTCGCTTAGCATTATACTCTCATCCATCCATGTTGTCACAAATGTTCCTATATCATCTTTTCTTACCGCCGAATAGTATTCCATTGTGTATATATACCACAACATGTTTATCCATTCATCTATCGAAGGACATTTTGGTTGTATACATGTCTTACGCACTGTAAACAAAGATACAATGAACATTGGAGCACACGTGTCTTTATGTATAAATGTTTTCATGGTGCAGCCGTTATGGAAGGCAGTGTGGAGGTTCCTCAAAGAATTACGAATAGAATTGCCATATGACCCAGCAATCCCTCTCCTGGGTATCTACCCAAAAAATCTGAAAACATTTAGAGATAAAGACACGTGTGCTCCAATGTTCATTGCAGCTTTGTTTACGGTGGCCAAGACATGGAACAACCAAAATGTCCTTCGATAGATGAATGGATAAAGAGGTGTGGTACATATACACAATGGAATACTATTTGGCAGTGAGAAAAGATGATATAGGAACATTTGTGACAACATGGATGGATCTTGAGAAAGTAATGCTGAGCGAAACAAGTCAGACAGAAAAAGCAGAGAACCATGTGATTTCACTGATATGTGGTATATAAACCAAAAACAACAAACGAACAAGACAAACAAATGAGAAACAGAAACTCATAGACACGGACAATAGTTTAGTGGTTGCCAGAGGGTGGGGGGGGGAGGTGAGGGTAAGGGGGATCGAATATATGGTGATGGAAGAACTGACTCTGGGTGATGAACACACAATGGGATTTATAGATGATGTAATACAGAATTGTACACCTGAAATCTATGTAATTTTACTAACAATTGTCACCCCAATAAATTTAATTAAAAAAAAAAATGTGTTCAGATTTTTTGGGTAGATACCCAGGAGAGGGATTGCTACGTCCTATGGTAGTTCTATTCGTAATTTTTTGAGGAACCTCCACACTGCCTTCCATAATGGCTGCACCAATCTGCATTCCCACCAACAATGTATGAGGGTTTCTTTTTTTCCACAGCCTCTCAAACACATCTTACTATTTTCTTGTTGATGATAGCCATTCTGACTGGGGTGAGGTGATATCTCATTGTGGTTTTCATTTGCATTTCTATGATGATTAGTGATGTTGAGCATTTTTTCATATGTCTATTTGCCATTTGTATGTCCTCTTTGGAGAAATGTCTCTTCAAGTCCTCTGCCCATTTTTCAATTGGGTTGTTTGTTTTTTGGTGTTGAGTTTCATGAGTTCCTTGTATATTCTGGATATTGGCTCCTTATTGGAGGCACTGTTTGTAAAAATCTTCTCCCATTCAGTTGGTGGCCTCTTTATTTTGTCGATGGTTTCTTTTGCTGTGCAGAAGCTTCTAAGTTTCATATAGTCCCATTCGTTTATTTTAGCTTTTACTTCCATTGCCTTTGGAGTCAAATTCATAAAATGCTCTTTGAACCCAAGGTCCATAAGTTTAGTACCTATGTTTACTTCTATGCAGTTTATTGTGTCAGGTCTTATGCTTAAGTCTTGGATCCGTTTTGAATAAACTTTGGTACATGGTGACAAATAGCAGTCCAGGTTCATTCTTGTGCACATGGCTATCCAATTCTCCCAGCACCATTTATTGAAGAGGATGTCTTTTCTCCATTGTAAGTTTTTAGCTCCTTTATCAAAAATTATCTGTCCATATTTATGTGGTTTTATTTCTGGGTTCTCAATTCTATTCCATTGGTCTATGTGTCTGTTTTTCTGCCAATACCATGCTGTTTTGATTATTGTAGCCCTGTAGGACAAGCCAAAGTCAGGGAGTGTGATACCTCCAGTATTGTTCTTTTTTCTTAAGATTGCTTTGGCTATTCGGGGTCTTTTGCAGTTCCAAACAAATGTGATGAGTTTTTGTTCTATTTCTTTAAAAATGTCATTGTGATTTTTATGGGGATTGCATTAAATCTGTACATTGCTTTGGGTAATATGGCCATTTTAACTATGTTGATTCTTCCAATCTATGAGCACGGAATGTCTTTCCATTTCTTTGTGTCTTCTTCAATTTCTTTCAAAAATCTCTTATAGTTTTCAACATATAGGTCCTTCACATCCTTGGTTAAGTTTATTCCTAGGTAGTTTATTCTTTTTACTGCAATTGCAATTGCAAAAGGAATTGGTTTTTTTTGTTTGTTTTTTTTTAATTAAATTTATTGGGGTGACAATTGTTAGTAAAATTACATAGATTTCAGGTGTACAATTCTGTATTACATCATCTATAAATCCCATTGTGTGTCCATCACCCAGAGTCAGTTCTCCTTCCATCACCGTATATTCGATCCCTCTTACCCTCATCTCCCACTCCCCAACCTCCACCCCCGTTACCCTCTGGCAAACACTAAACCATTGTCTGTGTCTATGAGTTTCTGTTTCTCATTTGTTTGTCTTGTTCTTTTGTTGTTTTTGGTTTATATACCACATATCAGTGAAATCACATGGTTCTCTGCTTTTTCTGTCTGACTTGTTTCGCTCAGCATTACTCGCTCAAGATCCATCCATGTTGTCACAAATGTTCCTATATCATCTTTTCTTACCGAGGAATAGTATTCCATTGTGTATATATACCACAACTTCTTTATCCATTCATCTATCGAAGGACATTTTGGTTGTTTCCATGTCTTGGCCACCGTAAACAAAGCTGCAATGAACATTGGAGCACACGTGTCTTTATCTCTAAATGTTTTCAGATTTTTTGGGTAGATACCCAGGAGAGGGATTGCTGGGTCATATGGCAATTCTATTCGTAATTTTTTGAGGAACCACCACACTGCCTTCCATAATGGCTGCACCAGTCTGCATTCCCACCAACAGTGTATGAGGGTTCCTTTTTGTCCATAGCCTCTCCAACATTTGATACTATTTGTCTTGTTGATGATAGCCATTCTGACTGTGGTGAGGTGATATCTCATTGTGGTTTTTATTTGCATTTCTCTGATGATTAGTGATGTTGAGCATTTTTTCATATGTCTATTTGCCATTTGTATGTCCTCTTTGGAGAAATGTCTCTTCAAGTCCTCTGCCCATTTTTCAATTGGGTTGTTTGTTTTTTTGTTGTTGAGTTGCATGAGTTCCTTGTATATTCTGGATACTAGCCCCTTATCGGAGGCACTGTTTGCAAAAATCTTCTCCCATTCAGTTGGTGGCCTCTTTATTTTGTCAATGGTTTCTTTTGCTGTGCAGAAGCTTTTAAGTTTCATATAGTCCCATTCGTTTATTTTAGCTTTTACTTCCATTGCCTTTGGAGTCAAATTCATAAAATGCTCTTTGAACCCAAGGTCCATAAGTTTAGTACCTATGTTTTCTTCTATGCAGTTTATTGTGTCAGGTCTTATGCTTAGGTCTTTGATCCATTTTGAATTAACTTTGGTACATGGTGACAAATAGCGGTCCAGTTTCATCCTTTGCATGTGGCTATCCAATTCTCCCAGCACCATTTATTGAAGAGGCTGTCTTTGTTCCATTGTATGTTTTTAGCTTCTTTGTCAGAAATTATCTGTCCATATTTATGTGGTTTTATTTCTGGGTTCTCAATTCTATTCCATTGGTCTATGTGTCTGTTTTTCTGCCAATACCATGCTGTTTTGATTATTGTAGCCCTGTAGTACGAGCCAAAGTCAGGAAGTGTGATACCTCCATTACTGTTCTTTTTTCTTAAGATTGCTTTGGCTATTCGGGGTCTTTTGTGGTTCCAAACAAATCTGATGATTTTTTGTTCTATTTCTTTAAAAAGTGCCATTGGGATTTTGATGGGGATTGCATTGAATCTGTATATTGCTTTGGGTAATATGGCCATTTTAACTATGTTGATTCTTCCAATCCATGAGCACGGAATGTCTTTCCATTTCTTTGTGTCTTCTTCAATTTCTTTCAAAAATGTCTTATAGTTTTCAGCATATAGGTCTTTCACATCCTTGGTTAAGTTTATTCCTAGGTAGTTTATTCTTTTTACTGCAATTGCAAAAAGAATTGTTTTTTGTATTTCTTTTTCTGAGATTTCATTATTAGTACATAGGAATGCAGTGGACTTTTGTACATTGATTTTGTAGCCAGCAACTTTACTGTATTCGTTGATTGTTTCTAATAGCTTTTTGGTGGAGTCTTTAGGGTTTTCTATATATAGCATCATGTCATCTGCAAAGAATGACAATTTCACTTCTTCATTCCCAATTTCGATGTCTTTTATTTCTTTCTCTTGCCTGATTGCTCTGGCAAGGGCATCCAACACTATGTTGAAAAGCAGAGGTGATAGGGGACAGCCCTGTCGTGTTCCTGAACGTAGATCAAAGGGCTTCACTTTTTCATCATTAATTATGAGAATAACAGAGGGCTTGTCACATATGGCCTTTATTATTTTAAGGTATTTTCCTACTGTACCTATTTTATTAAGTGTTTTAATCATAAATGGATGGTGTATCGTGTCAAATGCTTTTTCTGCATCAGTTGATATAATCATATGATTTTTGTCCTTTATTTTGTTTATGTGATGTATCACATTGATGGATTTGCGGATGTTGAACCATGCTTGAGCCCCGGGGATAAACCCCACTTGGTCTGATGAATAATCTTTTTAATGCATTGTTGTATTCGATTTGCTAGAATTTTATTTAGCATTTTTGCATTGGTATTCATCAGAGATATTGGTTTGTAGTTTTCTTTTTTTGTGCTGTCCTTACCAGGTTTTGGTATCAGGGTAATGCTGGCCTCCTAAAATTAGTTAGGGAGTACTGTCTCTTCTTCAATTTTTTGGAAGAGTTTGAGCAGGATTGGTATTAGATCCTCTTTGAAGGTTTGGTAGAATTCATTAGTGAAGCCATCTGGTCCCGGACTTTTGCTTTTGGGAAGGTTTTTGATGACTGATTCAATTTCATTACTGGTGATCGGTTTGTTTAGATTTTCCAGTTCTTCATGGTTCAGCCTTGGAAGGCTATATGTTTCTAAAAACTTGTCCATTTCTTCTTCGTTATTGAATTTGGTGGCATATAGTCCTTCATAGTATTCTTGGATGATCCTTTGTATTTCTGTGGTGTCCGTGATAACTTCTGCTTTGTCGTTTTGGTTTTGTTAAATAGTGCCTTCTCTCTTTTTATTTTAGCGAATCTAGCCAAGAGTTTGTCAATTTTGTTATTCTTTTCAAAGAACCAGCTCTTTGTCACATTAATTTTTTCTATTGTCTTTTTGTTCTCTATTTCATTTAGTTCTGCTCTGATTTTTGTTATTTCCTTTCTTCTAGTGACCTTGGGTTTCACTTGTTCTTCTTTTTCTAGTTCTTTAAGGTGTAACATGAGGCTATTTATTTGGGAGTTTTCTTGTTTCTTGAGATAGGCCTGTAGTGAGATAAATTTCCCTCTTAAAACTGCTTTCTCTGCATCCCCAAAATTTTGGTAGGATGTATTTTCATTGTCATTTGTTTCTATGTTTCTTTTGATCTCTCCTCTAACTTCTTCTTTGACCCAGTCCTTCTTTAAAAGTATGTTGTTTAATGTCCATGTATTTGTGTTTTTTCCTGCTTTCTTTTTGCAGTTGATATCCAATTTCAAAGCCTTGTGATCAGATAATATGCTTGGTATGATTTCAATCTTCTTAAATTTGCTGAGACTGATTTTATGTCCCAATATATGGTCTATCCTTGAGAATGTTCCATGTACACTAGAAAAGAATGTATAGTCTGATGTTTTAGGATGAAGTGCTCTATAAATGTCAATTATGTCCATTTCATCTAATGTGCCATTTAGGGCTGCTATTTCGTTATTTATTTTCTGTTTGGATGATCTATCCATAGCTGTCAATGATGTATTAAATCCCCTAGTATAATGGTGTTTTGGTCTATTTCTCCCTTTAGTTCTGTTAGTAGTTGCTTGGTATATTTTGTTTCTCCCTGACTGGGGGCATAAATATTGATGACTCTTATGTCTTCTTGTTATATAGTCGCCTTCACCATTATGAAATGTCCATCTTTGCTCTTGTTACCTTTTTCACCATGAAGTCTGTTTCATCTGATATCATTATGGCTACACCTGATTTTCTCTGGGTACCATTTGTTTGGAGTGTCGATTTCCACCCTTTCACTTTGAGTCTATGCTTGTCCTTGTAAGTAAGATGCGTCTCTTGGAGACCGCATATGGTTGGGTTTAGTTTTTTGATCCAATCTGCTACTCTGTGTCTTTTTATTGGTGAGTTCAGTCCATTTATATTTAGGGTGATTATTGATATGTGAGGATTTCCTGTCATTCTATCTTTAGTTTTCTGGTAAGGCTGTGTCTCCATTGTTTCTTTGCCTTTTTGTTGTTGTCTATTATTTCTGTGTGGTAGTATTCTATGGTGTTTCCCTCTGTTTCTTCTTTTATTACAGTATATATTTGAGATCTGGATTTTTTTTGAGTGGTTACCCTTAAGTTTATGTAAAAGAAAGTTTGATATTTAGAGTATTCCATTTGCTTCAGCACGCTTACTTTCTCCATTCCCATATTCTGTTTCAGGCCTTTACTCTCCTCCTTTTTATATTTTGGTTGCCACAAATTGTCCCTGTTGATGGTGATCGAATAGCCTCCTTTAGTGTTTCCTGTAGTGCAGATCGTGTATTAGAAAATTCCCTCAGCTTCTGTATGTCTGGAAAGGTCTTTATTCCTCCTTCATATCTAAAGGATATCTTTGCTGGATGTATTATTCTTGGCTCATAATTTCTCTCTTTCAATAGTTTGTATATTTGGTTCCACTCCCTCCTGGCTTGTAGAGTTTCTCCTGAAAAATCGGATGGTAATCTAATGGACTTTCCTTTGTAGGTTACCATCTTCTTTTCCCTGGCTTCTTTGAGGATTCTTTCTTTGTCGATGATTTTAGACAGCTTCAATAAAATGTGCCTTGGAGAAGGCCTGTTGGGATTGAGGTAATTAGGTATTCTATTTGCTTCTTGGATTCTAGGATCCAGTTCTGTCCGCAAATTTGGGAAGTACTCATCAACGATTTGTTTTAATATACTCTCTGTTCCCTTCTCTCTTTCTTCTCCTTCTGGTATGCCCATTATTCTTATATTGCTGTTTGTGATGGAGTCAGAAAGTTCTTGTAGAGTTCTTTCATTTCTTTTAAGTCTCAAGTCTCTTTCTTCTTCCATCTGTGTAATTTCCAGGTTTCTATCTTCGATGTCACTGATTCTTTCCTCCATCTGTTCAACTCTACTACCTGAGGTGGTTATTTCGTTCTTAATTTCTTCTATTGAGTTCTTAATCTCCAGAAATTCTATTTGGTTATTTTGTAAAATTTCAATCTCTGTCGTAAAATGCTCATATTGTTCTTTGATTGTGTTTCTGAGTTCAATAAACTGCCTTACTGTGTTTCCTTGAATCTTTGAGTTTTTTCAGAACTGCAGTCTTGAATTCTCTGTCATTTAAGTCACATAGTTCCATATCTTTAAGTTCCTTTTCTGGAGACTTTTCACTTTCTTTCTGAGCTGTTTTGTTGCCTTTGTTATTCATCTCAATGACTGATTTATTATTTCTCTTCCTAGACATCTACGGGAGTGGCTTCTGCAACAGTTTGATAGGAAGAGGTCTTTCTTTTGTTTTCCAGTAATTGTTGGTAGAATGTTTTATTTTCTCTCTGACTGCAGCCTTTTTTTTCTCTCTCTCACACTGTAGTGCTATGTTTTATCTGCACTATTCCAGCTCTCCCACAATGGGGGGGATTCCCTGGGAGATGGGCTTCTCCTCTGTTAATAGTTCATCTAGGTCACAGGGCGCAGTGTCCCGGTGGGTATGCGGAGAGCTTTTGATGTTCCAAAGCTCTTCCAGCTCCAGATTCAGAGCCTGTATGTTTCAGCAGTTCTGTTTACTCCTGCAGGTATCCGCCCAGATAGGTGGGGTCAGGGGCTGGGTGAGTTGTGAGAGGTGGCCCAGAGCAATGGCGGTGACCACCACCACAGCTGGTCCAGCTACCCCAGCTCCTTCCCCTTTGTCGGAACTAGTTGTGCTGCAAATCTGTGTGTGTGGTCCACAGTTCTCAGAACAGCAAATATTCTGTTCCTCAGATCTGACACTGCTACTGCTCTGCTTCCAGCACCAGGCAGGTGGGGTGGGGTGAACTCTGGGATGGTAGGGAGGGGGCAGCTAGTCTCAGTGCCTAAGGCTTCTGTTCTCTGTTCGGCAGTGAGGGCTTAAACCACCGTTTTCAGCCTTCATCCCTCAGTCTTTTCTCTGAGGTGTCTGCCGTGAGCGTTGGGTTCAGCCGTGTTATATGCTGCCCCCTCAGCCCTGTGGGCCATAAGTGGAGCCCTAGCAGTCTGAGTTCTTCCCTCTCCCACAGCTGTGGTAATTCTGGGATGCAGCGTGCTCGGAGCACTGAGCTAGGTCTGCATCCTGCACCTGCACAGCTCCATCTCCGCACGTCTCCCTTCCCTCCTCCCCCGCTTGTGCAATTCGCCCACATTTAGGTAAAGTCAGTAGTGGGCCTCTCCGTCTTGACGTCTGCTGCACAGGGAGTCCTTTGTGGAGTTATTGTTGTTCGATTAGTGGTGAATTCCAGGGGACCTTTACAGAGGCTCACCTCACGCTGCCATTTTGATGATGTCCTTTGGCTGCTTTCTTTATCATTAATTTTTGACAGCTTCACTATAATATGCTTTGGAGAGGGCTTGTTTTAGTTGAGGTAATTAGGTGTTCTGTGTGCTTCTTGGATTCGTGGATACGGTTCTGTCCATAAGTTTGGGAAGTTCTCATCGACTATTAGTTTGAATATACTCTCTGTTCCGTTATCTCTTTCTTCTCCTTCTGGTATGCCCATTATTCTTATATTGCTCTTTCTGATGGAGTCAGAAAGTTCTTGTAGAGTTTTTTCACTTCTTTTAAGTCTCAAGTCTCTCACTTCTTCCATCTGTGTCATTTCCAGGTTTCTATCTTCAATTTGACTGATTCTTTCCTCCATCTGATCAGTTCTATTACCTAAACTGGTTATTTCATTCTTCATTTCTTTTATAGAGTTCTTAATCTCCAGAAATTCTATCTGGTTCTTTTTTCAAATTTTAAATCTCTTTGACAAAACATTCATTTTGTTCTTTGATTGTGTTTGTGAGTTCATTAAACTGGCTGTCTGTGTTTTCTTACATCTTGTTGAGTTTTTCAGAACTGCAATGTGAAATTCTCTGTCATTTAAGTCACGTATTTCCATATCTTTAAGTTCATTTTCTGGAGACTTTTCATTTTCTTTCTGAACTGCCTTGTTACTTTGGGTATTGATAGCAATTAGTGAATGATTATTTCCATTCCTAGGCATCTACAAGAGTGGGTTCTGCAACAGGTTTGTAGGAAGAGGTCTTCCCTTTGCTTTCCAGTAATTTTTGGTAGGATTCTTTATTTTCTTTCCAACTGTAGCCTTTAAGTCTCTCTCACACTGTAGTGTTATATTTTTCTCTGCACTGTTCTGGCTTCTCATGCAATGCGGGGATTCCCTAGAAGGTGGGCTTCTCCTCTGTGAGCAGGTTGCCTGGATCTCAGCATTCCATCTCCATTGGGGGATGGGGAAAACTTCTGAAATTGTGAAGCTCTTCCTGCACCAGATTCAGGGCCTGTGTGTTTCACTGGCTCTGTTTACCCCTGCAGGGATCCACACAGATAGGTTGGGGCAGGGCGGGGTGGGCTGTGAGAAGTGGCTGTGAGCAATGGTGCTCTCCATCAGCACAGCCAGTCCTGCACCCAGGGCTCCCTGCCCTTTGATGGAACTAGTAAGGCTATGAGTCCTTGGCTGCGGACCACAGTTCTCCGAACTGCAAATATTCTGTTCTTTTTATCTGACACTGCCATCGTTTAGCTTCTAGCACTGGGAGGGTGTAGGTGTGGCGAGCTCTGGGAGGGTGGGGAGAGGTTGGCTAAGCTCCTAGCCTAAGCCTTCCACCCTCTGCTTGGCAGTGAGGGTTTAAACTGCTGTTTTCACCTTTCTTCCCTCAGTCTTTGCTCCGAGGTCTCTGCCGTGAGTGTTGGGTTCAGCTGTATTATATGCTGATCCCTCAGGCAGGACGGAATGCAGGAAACTTGCAGCTCCAAGCTAGGTCTGTGTCCTGTGCCCATGCGGCCCACATCTCTGTCCTTCCTGCTTCTCTCCTTCCTCGCTCTCCCAATTTGCCCACCTTTTGATGATTTTAGTTTTGTGTCTCTTAGTCTTGCCTGTCTGCTATGCAGGGAATTCTTTGTGGAATTATAGTTGTTCAATTTGTAGTAGATTCCAGGGGAGAGTTCTAGAGGCTCACCTCACACTATCATTTCTATGACGTCATCTCATGAAACTAAAATTTTATGTACAGAAATGCAATTGACATTTGTATATGCAATTTATGTATGGATTTTACAGTCAGCCACATGGCTAAACTCTATTATTGCTAGTAATTTGTCTCTAGATTTACTTTTTTACTTTTATAAGTAGAAAATCTTATCATCTACAAAAAATAACTTTAATTTTTTTCCCTTTACAATCCATATGCCTTAAGATTCTTTCTTTCTTTCTTTCTTTCTTTCTTTCTTTCTTTCTTTCTTTCTTTCTTTCTTTCTTTCTTTCTTTCTTTCTTTCTTTCTTTCTTTCTTTCTTTCTTTCTTTCTTTCTTTCTTTCTTTCTTTCTTTCTTTCTTTCTTTCTTTCTTTCTTTCTTTCTTTCTTTCTTTCTTTCTTTCTTTCTTTCTTTCTTTCTTGTCTTATTTCACTGCCTAAGATCTTTACTATAATATGGATCCAGGGTGGTGGCTTTGCACATTCCTGTATTTTGTGTGATTTTAAAGAGAATATATAAATGGAATTTGCTTCATCATCTATATATTTTCCCTGGGTGATCTCATTTATGTGCATAACTTCAACAAGGACAACTCCTCAAGCTACTTTCATCCCAGCCCTCCCCTAGCCCCAGAGGCACATATCCAACTGCCCATTCAAAATACTGCTTGGATATCACACAGAAGCCTTTTGCTCACCATGTTCAAAGACGAACACATTATTGTTATCGCAAAGCTTATTCTTGTGTAGCATTCTGTGTCCATCAATACCTCTGCCATCCACCCAGGAACCTTAACATCTTTCCACATCCCTCCCTTTTCCCCTTCTGGTCACCAATACCCAACAATTCTATCTCCAAAAACGTCTTAGATCTTCCACTTCTCTCCCTACTGCTCATTCACGAAATGCTCCCCAACGCAGGTTACCGTCTTTTCTCTCCCAGCTGCAGCTCTAACTTATCTTCCCTACCATTACTTTGCCTTCTCCCAGTGTTCTCCATCTTTTAGGCAAAATATACTTTCTAAAATATATAGAATATTAAATTGCTACCCTCCTTAAAAGCCTTTAATGTTTTTTTCTTTGCCATTCTTGAAGTAACTCTAAAGGAACTATGTGAGACAACCTCCGTTGACTCTTCCAGCCCCACCCCCACCTATTCCCCACCCTGGGGCACTCTAGCTCTAAAATACTCCCCCAGGCCTTATAGCTCTGGTCTGTTATTTAACCCCTGACTTGTGCCTATGTATATCACTTCCCGTGCCTGAAGTGTTAGCTCTACCACCCTTTGGAAAAGCCCAACAGAAGGCACAAATGAAACGAAAAGATGCATGAAGGGCTTGGCTGGCATCCATAAATATAAATATTGGCTACTTCCAGTCCTCACAGGAATGCTGACTGAGGTTCTCTTTTTCTCTGATGCCCACACTTAGGCCAGCGGGATGCAGGGTTTATTTTGGAGAAGTAGGGATGGGAGAGAGAAGTAGTTCCTGCTGTGGCAGGAGAAACCCAAGTGTAAAAAAGCAGGAATGGCATTACCTCTGCCTGTGGAGGGGCTGGGCATTCGGAAGGCCTGTTCCTTGTCCCTCTCCTAGCATGTGGGCTCCCATTCCCCTTCTTGCCCTTCCCATCTGCCTCTCTAGTTGCCAACATTGTGATGGAGCAGAGAGCTATTCGGGATGCTGTAGACTGGGCTAGTTTTTCACCCATGAACACACTACTGAATCCAGCAATCCCGTGTCCTCATTCGCACAGAGGGCCACTGTGGGCTGATGGTAGCCAGCACTGGGGGAGGACAGATGACTGCACTGTCTCCATCAAGGAGGACTTGGCTCTGAACACTCTGGAGATAAGTGTTATGCCTCTTCCCACCGACGGTCCCAGCCTGCCTTTTCCCTATACAGAATTCTAGATGCTGGTATTACCTCTTCCCCCGACCCCACCCCACCCCACTATCCTGCTTCCTGTCATTAAAATGTCGTCCTACCCCTTGGACAGTACCTTCCTGCACTCTGCAGCTCAACTGATCCTCCATCTGCCTGGGGAAGTGGGCAGGCAGCAGTTATTAATAGTAACATTAATAACCAGCATTTATTGAACGCTCACAATGTACTTGGCACTGTGCTGAGCATTTTAAACACATTATCTCAATTGATTTGCACTGGGCAGGTCCCTTAGCACTTGTTTTCTTGTAAGAGTCTTCAGAATTCATGAGACTCCGGTTTTTACACTTCAGTGAATTGAGCCTCAGAGAAAGGAATGCTGACTGCCCAAGGTCACCTAGCAACTCGGTGGTGAGGGAGGTTCTGTCATCTCTGCAGGGGCCCTAGACACCTGCTTCTGGAGTCCCGTGCACAAGGTAGAGTGGCCTTGGCCTCCTTACTGCTGCCACTATGCCTTCCGCCAGTGCCCACAGCATACTCCAGGCCTCTGAGCAGAAGGCTCACTGGCCAAACGAGGGTGTGGTTCAGTCTGGGGCCAGCGTCGGCTGTCAGGGCATGCTAAGTGTCAGGGGTTGGTGTGATCAGTTAAAGAGTCAATGTGGGCTGGGGTACGGGTCAGAGGATTGCTGACAGAGGCCAGTGTATGACTGGGATCAAGTCAGGATGTAACTTGGGTTAGGGGTCAGAAGTCACTGTGTAATTGGGTAGGAAGGGGTCAGAGTGACCCCTTCACTCTGGGTGAAGGGGGGTGGCCAACCTCAGGGAGGTGAGCCACTCCTAGAGAGAACCAGACCTCTCCCATGATCCTGGAATGAAAGGAAAGAGAGATTGTTGGTGGGAGTGAGGCTCCAGAGAGAGGTGGCATGAGCAGGGCTGCCTAGGAGGCCTCAGGGAGGATTTACAGCGTGGCTAGGTGGAAGCTGCCATGAAGCGGTAAAAGGGGGTGTCCAAGAGGAGTTCCACCCTGTCTGCATCTCTGGGCACCTGGCCCCTTGTCCCCCCACCCACAGCAGCCATTGTGGCTCCAGGGTGTAACACGACCAACTGACTCTGCTCAGGCCCATCACAGGAGCCCTTCTGGATGTGACTGTACTTCGTGGGAGTTGTAGCCCCCCACCCCTGTGACAAGTGCAGCCTCGCCAGGGCCTGAGACCTTGCCTACTTCTGACAAGCCCTCTGAATTCCCTGCCAGAATGAGCATTTCCCGGCCCATTGACACACACATCACCTTGTCCTATTCTAGTGGGAATTCAAGCCACTGGGGACATAAGACAAAGGTAAGAGGTTCAGGGCTTGTATATTGAGTGACAGTGACTCTCTCCATAGGAGAACATGTCTACCATCTTCTTAACACTTGTGAATTACCCCTTTTAAGGAAAAGAGAGGAAATCTCAGACTCAGAGCAAATCAGATAAGGTACTGCTGGGAACTTGCCTATCTCTAAGGTCTGGAGGCTTGGGAGAGGGTACATGTCAGCCTGTTGCCTGGTCAGAGCTCAGCTTTGTTGTCACAATATTTGTAGTGTTTTTAGGGTTCCTTTTTAATCTGTGGTAGTTGATATTGCATTTCTATTAACAAGAATTGTATAGGTTTCCTTTTGAAATGACAGGAGAGGTAGGAGTGGTAGCAGTCCAATGGATGCTGGCCCATTCACAGGAATCCCTGATAGTCCCCCTTTCCTGTGGCCAAAGGATCCCCCACCCAAGCCTCATAGCCTGTGGGAGAGTTGAACTCATTAAAAATAATTGCCTGGCTGGAGTCATTAGCGTCTCTTGGCAGAGCACCATTACTCAGCCCAGGCTGTCTGTGCTGTCACTGCTGCTTTGAATCAGAAACCTGCCAGGCCCTGGGGACCCTTCATCCCAAGGAAAGGTGAGACCAGAGATCACAGCCCTCTGGATAATGAGGGGAAGGGCTCGCACTCACAGCCCTGAGCACTCTGCAGGCATAAGCTCAGAACCCTCAGCATAGTTCTGTGGGGCTGATACAGCTTCTCCCTATTTTCCTAATGGAGAGAGCAACGCTCAGAGAGGTAAGGCCCCTGGCAGACACACAACCTGCCAGCAGTACACAGCAGTGTCTGGGAGCCTGGCTGTCAGAGCTAGACAGAGGCTTCAGGGACAGGTGTGTTGGCTGAAGATGCAGGGACACTTCTAGCCTGATCAGGCCTGAGAGAGGCAGGGCTTTGGGGTTATTGCACCCAGGCAGGGTGAGGGACAGAGCCATGGCTAGGAGCAGGCTGTTCCTAACCTAATGGGCTGGACAGGGACATCAGATATAAGCCTAGTGCAGCTGTGTAGCCAAAGCTCCCTAAGACAAAATCGACAATAGGCCAATTTCACCAGGCAGGTCCAACATCCTGGCCAGGCTGGCTTTGGGCCAGGCAGGTCTGAGCTCACTGCTTGAACACCTCTGCTGTGCTTGGCCAGCATGGTGTGCCCTGAAACTTACTGACTATCCTAGGAGCCAAGAACTTCCGTGGTATCTGAGGGAGTGTGGTCACCTGCAAGGTGTGACAAGAGAAGTGTTAAACAGGACTTATTATCTCTAAACACATGGATGTGCACACATATGAACTGAATGTTTGTGTCCCTCTGAATTCATATATGGAAGCTCTAACCCCCAGTGTGGCTGTATTTGGAGATAGAACCTCTAAGGAAGTAATTAAGGTTAAATGAGGCCATAGGGGAGGGAGCTGGGGGAGGCTGATCCTTATAAGAAGAGATACCATACAGCTCAGCTCTCTGTCCCCGTGTACACAAAGACATTATATGAGGATGTAGCGAGAAGGTGGACAGACAGCCATCTGTAACCCAAGAAGAGAGATGTTACCAGAACCCAACCACGTTGGCACTTTGACCTGGGACTTCCAGTTCCCAGACCTGTGAGAAAATAAATGTCTGCAGTGTTTTGTTGTGGCAGCCTAAGCAGACTAACACACACATTTTGGAGGTTTTTTCTTTTGTCTCTCTACCTGGGTCCCCTTTTACAGCTGTTGTGACAAATGGGGTGTGGGGGCCACATCACATCTGGAGGGGCTGGATCCTAACTTAGAGGTGATACTCCCTTTACAAGCTGGGGGATGGGGGACTTTATACAACTTATGTTTTGTGGTCTCAATTTTCTTATCTATAAAAGAGAGACAACACCTATTTCTGAAGGTGAGACTCATATGAGTGATGCTTTCAAATTGCCCAGCCCAGAGCATGTGCCAAGTGCATATTGTTATTTATCAATAATGTGAAGTCCCTAATCATGATCGGGCAGAGTGGAAAAGCAAAGATAAGAAGTGATGTGTAGACAAGAATGGGCTACCTACATGAAGAAAGTATATCTTAGTTTGGAAACGAAAGTTGTAATGGAGGTGGGGAAGGGGACAATATCAGGGCTGGGAATGGTATGGAAGAGGAGGTAGAGGGGGAACAGGGAAGGACCCTTCCTCAGATTGATACACATCCATCAAAAGACTGGAGACACCTAGGAGGCTCAGCTGGGAGCATTGGGGAGGGCCACCTCAGTGAGCTCACACTGTGTGCTGCAATCACCTGTGAGCCTGAAGAGCTACAAAGTCTGAGTTCTACCCCTAGAATCTGATCTAATGTATAAATATGTTTACATCAATCAAAGTAGACTTTAGGCCAACAGAGTATTATAAGAGTTAATGAAGGTCAATAAGAAAAGGAACAATTTACTGAGAAGATATTAAGATCCTCAACTTACATATTGAAAGCAGAAAAACATAACCACTAGACACATGACAACATGTTCCACCTCATTAATAATTTTAAAGTCAAATGGAAAGAGGATTGATTTAACATTTTCAATGATTAGGTATGCAAAGTTAAACAATGGGTGTTGGTATATATATTTGTATACACACTCGGACATTAATTGGAAGAAACTTTTGGGAAACCAAAATAAAATATATAAATCAAAGCCCTTCAAAATTTTATCAAAATAAAACTTCCAAACTCTTTGCCCTAGCATTCCCTCTTCTGTATTCAAGAAGATATGCAGGAGCGTAGAGTAGCCGTACATCAGTGGGGGTACATCAGTGGGGATGTTTTCTTCTGTGGGGATCTGCAGGAGCAAAGGTGCAGGAAAGTCTGGGCTCTAATAGCCAACAAAGTCACCTCTAGAAGGAGAGGATAAAGCAGGTTGAGAGGGATGTGGACTCTCTAGGTAGACACTGGTAGATACTTTCAAGATGATGGGTTGTGAGGAGAGTAACGCCTGGAAGTTAAGGAGAAGGAATGGAGGCAGAATGGTATTTCCAAGGAAAGAGACTTGGTGTGTTTCTATTGCTGGGAAGAAGTCAACAGGAGCAGGTAGGAACAGAAAGGGGTTATTCACTCCTCCTACATCCTAACAGAGAGAAGGAAAAGAGCAGGAGTAGCTTTGCCCAGAGGATCAATTTTCTATGAGAAAGAGAAAGGGAGAAGGATCTGTCCTGGCTGGATCTCATGGAGATGCAGACTGGGGCCCAGCGCCTTCCAGGCCAACCCACTTCCCATTCCTGGCCACCCAGATACTTCATTAAATTTCTCTTCTGCTTAAGTCTGCCTGGCTTCTGTTGCATGCCAGCAAGCCCCAGACTTATCCAGAGCTAAAAATCAAAGGCAGAATATGGACACTGTTAACCAGGCAGGACAGTGGTGTGCCCACTGTATGGACAAAGACTCTGGTGTCCAAAATCCTCAATTAGTTCTTTTTCATAAGTGCTAATTCTTATTTTTACTGTGATACCCTTCCTTATCTCTGAGGATACTAATTTTCCAACATCATAAAATGATTCCTGCTCTGATCGCTCTACTTAAATCAGGCTCTTCAGGTAAAGCTCTCACGTTAGTTTAATATGTATTTTCTTCCATGGTGACAGCTCTCCTCCGAGTGACTGTGTGTCATGAAATGTTCTAGTGTGTACCTACCTGGGGGGTTGTTTCTCTCTGCCTGATCAGGTTTTCTCTTGCTTTCAGAAAATCAGCACATTTTCTGGCTCACCAACTGGTGTTCTTTTTATTTTGGAGTGTATATTCGTTACATCATTTTCATACCTATTTTAAATCACTTTGTGGATTTCATATTCTCAGCCTATCATCAGAACCAGGAGTGGCCCATACCCTCTAATGTCACTCATAATGATCTGTCTGGCTTTCCCTTATGTTTCCTATAGCAATGTAAATGTGATCTTCATCAAAGATAACATCTAACTGGCTATCTTCTATAGGAAAGCTTTTGATTGTGATTATTTCCATTGTGTTCAGCCACTTAATAGAGGACTTTCAATTAATTATATACTTGATGCTTGAACAACACAGGTTTGAACTGTGTGGGTCTACTTATACATGATTTTTTTTCAATAAATACAGTAAATGTATTGTTTCTTCCTAATGATTATCTTAATAACATTTTCTTTTCTCTAGTTTACTTAATTATAAGAATAGAGTGTATAATACATGTAACATAAAAATGTGTTAATCAACAATTCATGTTATTGGTAAGGCTTCTGGTCAACAGCAGGCTGCCAGTATAGTTGGCTCTCTGCACCCGCAGATTCCCAACTGTGGGACAAAAGTACTATTTTCGATAATCAATTGGTTGGATCCACAGATGCAAAACTTGAGGATACGAAGGGCCAACTGTAGTTAAGTTTTTGGGGGCTCAAAATTTACACGCGGGTTTTTGATCTGCTGGTTGGTACTCCGACCCTTGAGTTGTTCAAGGAACAACTGTAGTAGCTTTTCACCAGATCTTCTGTATGAGGGCTAGATCACACAGAGACTACACAGACACAAGATAAGAGTGTCTTAAATGAAAGAAGTACAAGAGACAAGCATGGCAGTGCTCTCCATGCCTCACCATCTCCCTTCCAACTCACTTTTCATCGTCACCAGGGCATGGCCTTCGCTTGCATACTCCACAGCGGGCAGCTTCAGTCATCAAGCATGTTCCAGGCTACAAGACCAAGGAGAAGAGGGGAAAGTAAATGGGCATGTATTTAAGGAAAGTTCCTGGAAGCTGTCACTGGATTATTCTGCTTACATCCCTGTGCCAGACCCAAGCGGCTACACCTGCTGCCGGGCAGGAGAAAAGTGTAGTCTTTCCTCTAGGTGGCCATGTGCCCAGCTAAAGATGCAAGATTTGATTACTCTGAAAAAGAGAGGAGAGACGAATTATTAGGTGACAATGAGCTGTCATGATATAACTGACAAATAATAATGCCTTTATCTCTTCATTTTAAAGATCTCTTTTTATTATATTTTTTGAATTTTTATAAGAGTTAATTTGAGCCTCATTGACGACAAATGGTGGGGAGCAAGATCTCAAATGCTCCCAAGACTGATACCGCTTCTATTTTTTGACAAGGAAAGACAGGGCCTGACATGATCTCCTCCTGCAAGGACCCCTGCATTCACTCTGCACGTTTCCTCCCCTTGTATACCAGGCATAATATTAATGTGTTTTCTGTTCCTGCTTGCGAAATGGAAATGAAAGGCAAACGGCAGATATACTTTTGGAAGAGATTTGGGGAGACTAGCCATTGGATTGGCTATGCAGGAGAACAAAATTGACTCTTGCCTGTTGTGCACATCAAGGGAAGATGGGAGGAGCAGCCGGAGAAGGGTGGGGAGGATTCTGAGTTCGGTTTTCATGAGCTGAGTTTGAGATACTTTTCAGGAAAGAGCCTTCACAGCAATCACTAACTGGAAATGGAGCAGGGCTCTAGGCAAAGAGCCAGGACCTCTTGCTCCCTCCTCCTTGCCAATCCCGGTGAGAGTGGGTTCTAGAGATCAGCCCCATCCTTTTCTCTCCTCACAGCCCAGAACCTGTACACAGCAAGTGCTCAGGCAAAGCCAGTGTCTGAACAAAGAGAAAGTAGGAGAAGAGGAAAGGGGTATTAAATCTTGATAGACCCAAAGAGTCACACGTTCCTCCCCTTCTCTCCACAGATCTCATAAAATAACAATAACAGGAAGACTGTCTAACATTTATTAAGTGTTTAGGACCTGACAAGCATTTGCTAAGAGTCCTGTAGAGTATCCTGCAGTAGCACAGCTCTATCACCACTTGGAGATAAATCAACCTTGGCTTTGGCCCCTGGGGGTCAGGGACATAGGGTCACCCAGGTGAAAAGCAGCCCCATAACCCCCCTGCAAATAACTATAGCAAATGTGAATGTGTGTCCTTCAATTTCACCTTTAAATCAACATCTCTGAACAGTTCTCCACTCCTTGCCAATAAAGACACCACTTTTTGATGAGTAGTCACAAGGTTGAGTGTCAGCTGTCCCAGGGGAACCCTCCCAGGGTCCTGATTGAATGAGTCTTGCATGAGTCTCATAACCTCTATTTTATCTCAGACCTTCCTAAATATGCCCTCTGAATTTGGTGAAAACCTATCTAGCCATTTTTTGTATAAGGCAATAGATAAGCTAGTATATAATATAAGCTTTCTCTTATTTGGATCTCTCTTAACCCTGAGGAGGCTCATGAGTTGGATGTCATTATTCAGAGCAAAATATGAAGGCCAACGAGAGGTAGATGAGAGCTCCCATCACCAGACCACGGGATATAAAGGAAGGCTTCATGGAGGAGATTCCTAAGTGGATTCTGGAAGGCTGGACAGGCCAAATGTGGTAGGGACAGCAAAGGCATTCCAAGTAGAGGGAACAGCATATGCAAAGGCATGGAAGCAAGGGAGTAAGTTCCCCTTCTGAATCCTACATGTCATTTTCCCCTCCTCTTATGTGGCAGTAGCTCCAGGACTTGTAGTCCCAGGGCATATGTCTTTCAGAACTCTGGGGGGAATCTCCCTAGGTCTTCACCAGAACCACTATCCTTGAGTAATTGTACAAGCATGTCTGGGACTTTATCACCCCCAGAGAAGCAACGGCAAGCTTTATAAGGAGGGTAGGGAGAACAGACCGGTACTGAGGTCCCAGCTGGGGTGTGGGGTACAAGTATGAGTTCTGGTTTGGAGAGAGTCATCTGGTGACTGATTACTGAGCCCAGGGACTGGGTGTATGAAGTAGAGGGAAGTCCCATGCTGGGGAAAATTATCCAGAGGTTGGCTTCCCTGAAGTCCCAGTGTCTGGGCTTGTTGGAGGCTGGACACCCATCCAGGGAGAAAGGCTGAGACTATCCCACATGATATATGAGCTGTTGGAGACACCTGATATGGAAGTGCCACATGGGAAGAAAATAAGCCAGGGGGATTCCTTGTTGCAGCTTCAAAGACCAAGTTCCTGTTGCAGGGGAGCCACCTCTGGAAATGCAAGGATAGGGTTGGGTAACTGAGCAGTGCCAGAGGCCTGTGTCCTCACACAGCCCAGCTTCTCTAGAAGTCAGGAGCTGTGTGGAGGACTGGTTCTGCATGTGGACTGGGCTTCCACAGTGTTATGGTTCTAAATAGCTTTCTTGTTCCAGAGAACACAACCCAGCCATCGTTCTATGGAGAAGCAGAATGTGAGAAAACTAGGAGGAACAAGGGCCTGCTCAGGGGAGGGTGCTCAGGAGGCTAGGAGAGTTCCAGGCATTTTGAGGGGGTTTCTGGAACTTTTTATGAAACCCTTCCAACAACAGGGAGAGGAAGAGATTGGCATTCTGGGAGTGCCTCAGCTTATGTAAGTTGTCTCAGCTTCCATAAGTTAGTTGGTGTCACTGTGTCCAAATGAAAGATGAGGAGACTAAGGCTTAGAAAGACTGACTCTTACTAGGCCAATATGCATCAAGTGTCCCCTATAAGACAGCAAAGGGGTTGGATGTGAGGAGTCAGAGAAATCTCCCTGGAGGTATCTTAGCTGAGGTCTTGATGGCAGCGGGAAGGCAAGGAACATTCCAAGCAAAAGGAACTTCCTGTGCAAAGTCCCTGGGGCATGCAGCATGCTACACAAGAACTAGAAGTGGCTCACTGGGGTTTGGAAGGCAGAAATAAGGGTGCAAAGTGGGGTTGGCTGAGGACAGTGGGGCCACTGCAGGTCTCCAAGTCATAAGGATACTTACAAGAGGGTCACCTGAGCAAACAACCTGTTTATTGTCCACCCTGCATGTACTGCTCACTGTCCCAAGGGCTTAGTATAAAGCTGTGAACAACACAAACACAGACTCAAATCCCCAAGAAATTAACACAGACACTACACTCAAGCAAAAGGCAAATGTGGCAGGTGTTACTGAAGTGAGGGGATGGGAAGGGAGAGTGTGGTGGGCAGGGGCTAGAAAGCTGTGTAAGAGGTCCAAGGAGGGGACATTCACTTACAGAAGTCTGGAGGAGCTGTGAAAGGAAGTCCTGGAGTTCTTCTGGAGGAAAATGCTCCAAAGGCCCTGAGCCTAGAGCCCACTCTTCCTTTGCATGTCCTGAGCACAGTAGCAGGAGGGAATGGAGGGGAGGAGCTGAAGTCAGGAGGAGCCGGGAGGAACATTGGGAGCTTGGGTAGGACACAGCAAGACTGAGGATTGTGCAATGGCAGGGACAGTGTCCCACACTGTGGACAGGTCCAGAAAGGAAAGGGAAAGGCTGACAGTTAGCTCAGCATCCAGGAGGTCACTGGAGGCCTGTGTACTAGTGGGGATGAATTAGGTAGATGGCAGGGCTATAAGAGAACTGGATGGGGAGACAGGTGGGAAGTTGGGAGCAAAGTAGGGCAGCAGATGGAGGACATTTAGGATGTAAGAAGGGTTGTTTTAAAAATGGGGACAATACAACACATTTGTCTTCTCCTGGGGATGATCCAAGAGAGCAGGAGAAACTAAAAGGGGACGGATGAGGCTGTGGGGCAGAAGGCAGAAGCAGCAGGGGGCAGGGGCTGAACTACGACATCTAAATAATGCATCCTTCATAGGATCAGGCATAAATACAGGTAGGTTGGTGGCTGTGGAAGGGCTGTTGGGAGAGTGGGATTGCCCTTTCATTGATGGGGTCACTGCCTGAGGCGTTGGGTATGGCAGAGGGGAGGAGAGCACAGGAGGTGAGAGGACCAAGGAGATGCACAGCCCAGAGCATACAGAGGACCCTCAAGGTCAGTGGCCACGATGTCACAGTGAGGCCTACCTGCACGGATGTGAGGTCTCTCCAGCCATATTAAGCAACTCAGGTGCAGGCACGGAGGGGTTGGAGTGACCAGAGGAGTATGAGGAAGGATGGCAAAGGGACTGAAGCTGTAGCAAAAGGGGTGATTACTGTGATGGAGCAATGAATGGGTGGAAGGACTGAGAGAAATGAACACAGATAGAAGGGGCAGGAAAGAGTTAACAGGGGAAGACCCCTGTTAACTGGTAGAAGTCTTGGAATCCAGGTGCAAGAAGGAGTGATCAGGGAAGACAGTCCTTATGCAGTGGGAACAGGTGGTTGAACTTGAGGGGAGGGTGGCAGCTGGTGGGGCAGGGCACTGTAGGTGATGTAGGTGAAGGGACAGGCCGAGGGCTAGAAGGACGGGTATAGGAAGGGCCACAGGCAGATCATGAGCTGTGAAAATCCTGAAATAGCCAAGCCCTACCAGCACAGGGCTAAGCGTGGAAATGGAGTTCGGGAACCAGGAGGCAGAATTATGCTTTCATGTCTGAGTGTCTATGAAAAGTTGCCCTGCTGCCATAGATGCAGATCTAGTGGGCTGGATCTTTTTGTAAAACTATCCAGAAACAAACTGAGAAAGAAAAGGTGCATACAGCATGGTAAGGCTTTCCTGGCAGTCACCAAAGACAGAAACCACTAAAGGTAAATGATGTAATGACAAAAAAATTTTTAACACATCTGTATGCCCCACACACCAAAATTTTAAAAAACAAACTAACCAGAAACAGAAAAGAAAACAAACAAACAAACAAACAAACAAACCAAAAACAAAGACTATATACAACCAAGTCATAGGGAAGACTTGTGGTAATTTTAAGGGTAATTAGAGAAATGTAAAAAAAATATGTAAGAATGTGATATTATTTTTCATCTATCTAATTGGCACATTGACAAGTTTGGTATATGGGGCTCTGAGGCTGTGGAGGAAACATATTCACATGCATGGTTGGGGGGATCCAACTGGTATAACCTTTAGGGAGAGCAATTTGGAAATTGCTCTCAAATTTAAGATTATTCCCTTTGGCCCAGCTATTCTGCTTCCATATCCAAGATGAATTGTTAACTGAAAAAGGCCATTTTTGACTCCAGCAGGAGGCATTTTTGTGGTAGAAGGTGGTCCATGGAGAGCTATTAAGGGAGAACACAGCAGATGAGTGGGTTGCAAACCAGCCTCCCGAGCCCCCAAGCTCTACACCTGCCGGGTGGGGACCATTGAGGCCTAGAGCAGACTCTGTGTTTGCCAGGGTCTTGGCTGTGAGGAGGGGGCTCTGGGACAGCACCAAAGTGGACAGGGCAGGGAGGACCCAAGGTGATGAACGGGATGCCCAGTCCCTCCCAAAGAGAGCTAATAGGGGTGGGGGTAGGGTGGGGCAGAAGAGACTAGCTCCTCCTGGATGAGGCAGCTGGATAGGCTTCTTCAGAAGAGGTCCAGCCCTTCCCCAGGAACCAAGGAGAGAAGGAGAGGAAAAGGGCTGGAGGTGGAGGTGATATCAGCCAATGGCCCTAGACAGAAGGACCATCCCAGCTACAGATCCATTGTCCGCTCCAAGTCTGATCAGAGAAACTTCACCTGCCTAGGTCTTCAGAGCTTTCAGAAGCCATCCAGCTTCAGGGACAGCAGCAACTTAGGCCCATGGGCAACTGCCTTGACAGATTCCAGGAGCAGGTACAGGCTCCCAGAGGCCCTCCCACGTACACATTCATCTCCAGTTTGGGTGGGCAGGTGCTGCTTCCTACTGGAAGGATTTCATTGTCTTGGATGTGCCCAGCCGTGATTCAAGTAGGTTGTATTTTATAGCTGGTGGCGAAACCATAGGCCAGGTTGAGGTGTCCAGGTCATGGTGTTACAGAGGGAATCCTGGTCTTACTGCTTGGGGATGATGTAATTCTGGTTTCCTTATTTGTTTAAGGATGAGGTGAGCTAACATACACTGAAAACAGGGCCTGTGATGCTTGCACACCTCTATGAACTCACTAAAAAGATTGAGGTGCCCACATAAGTGGGGAAATTTTGTGGCCTATAAATCCAATCTCCATGCAGCTGTTTAGAAAAGACTGGAAGCTACATATCCAAGGGCTAAGCATGTTTGCCTCTGGAGACAAGCAAAGGATAGGGATAATGTCCCATTTTTATTTCATATGCTCATGTATATTTTTACAATAAGAATGTAATACTCTTGTATGAATGAAAAAATTTTAAGAAGATAAAAATAGAAAACAGGGCCTGGCACTGTTTGAGCGTTCATGGAGTGAGCGTTCATTCTATGAGTATTAGACTGTCTTCTCACCACACTGTTTACTGTCAGGCTGAGGGAGAGGCTGAATTTCCTTTGAAAATCGCCCCAACACCCTTACACAACGTGGAGATGCTGAGGAGGTCATTGTTGTAAGAGCCCCCCCACCTAAGGAGTCTTATATCTGGAAGCCCAGCCCCCACCCACTTCTCCCCTCACAGTGTGTACTTTCCCAGTGTACACCTCTCGATAAACCCCATCCCACCACACTGGAGTACAGGGGCTAGTGTGACTTTTCCAACTGGGTGGAAATAGTTGCAGATCTGTGTGAGGGCTTCAGAGAGAGGGGTCTGGGGCTGGGCCAGACCTCCTGCTTCTGGATGACTGGGGGTACAGTCGGGGGAGGGGGAGGGGCATCCATCAGGGTAGGAGGAGCTCAGGATGATGAGGACAAGGTACAAGGTGCTGTGGGGTGTCCGGCAGGGGTCTGCACTTACCTCAGAGGTGGGGTGGGCTCCTAGGCAGAAGCTGGACATAGTTGGGAAGGACAGAGAACAGCCTGTGCAGAGGATTTGAGGTGGAGGGAGTTGAGAGCTGAGGCCCCACCCTGAGCCAGGGCTGGACTGAGGCACCAGCTTCTGCAAAGTGAAATGGCTAGAGGCTGGAAGCCAACTCAGAATGACTCCTGAGAGCAGAAGGAAGGCACTGAAGGTATTTCAGCCTAAGGGGGTAACCAATTTTGCATTTCAAGATCATTACCTAGGCTAAGGAAGGAGGTGAGGGCAGGAGTAACAGAAGAGTCCAGGGTCCAGTTAAAGGAAATTTATTAACAGGAATTGGGACTGGTCTGAACAAGGAGATAGGGAGCAGGAAGAGGGAGATGGGGGCTCCACCTTTGGCAGGGAGGTGGTGAGGTCCTGGGAAGCTGTGAAGGAGTGTGATGGCAGGGGCTCTAACATTTATGAGATCTTTGGGGAGAATTCATCTGCCTAGGGAAAGGGTGTAGAGGCAACAGGACAGGAGCTGGGAGTCTTGTTATATGAAATCAATCCTCCTCCAATTAATACAAGGTGTGATCAAGAAATATGGTGTATCAAGAAATATGTTTAAATTAAAAAACAAATTCATTACAGTAAAAGACACATTACCATTAATCCCCCTCAAAATACTCCCCCTTATTTCAAACACACTTATCCCATCATTCTTGCCACTTTCTGAAGCAATTCTGGAAGTCCTCTTTCGTGAGTGTCTTTAGTTTTGCTGTCGTGGCTGCATTGATGTCCTGAAATGATTCAAAACGTTTACCTTTCATGGTCATTTTGACTTAGGGGAAGAGCCAGAAGTCACACGGTGCCAGATCCGGTGAATAAGGTGGATGAGAATACACCGTAATGTTTTTATTTGACAGAAATTGCCATATAACAGAAGTAATTTGCCTTTCAAAATGTACGGTGAATGCTGCTGCGAGTGCCATCCAACAGAAAGGCAGGGATCTTCAATATGGGAAGTGATGCATCAAATCTTAGTAACAGTGTGTGACAAGTTTCAACTTGTTTGGTGCAAGGTGGGTGTGAGCTACAGTTTGAGAGAAGGTGTTTTAAAGTTTGCCGTAAATCATCCTCCATCACGACAACACTCACACATCTCTTCTGGTATACGGCAATGTCTGTCAAATAAAAACATTACGGTGTGACCGCATCCACCTTATTCACTGGATCTGGCACCATGTGACTTCTGGCTCTTCCCCAGAGTCAAACCGATTCAGGACATCGAGGCAGCCATGACAGCATAACTAAACACATTCATGAAACAGGACTTCCAGAACTGCTTCAGAAAGTGGCAAGAACGATGGGATAAGTGTGTTCAAAATGAGGGGGATTAATGTCAATGTGTCTTTTACTGTAATAATTTCTTTTTATTTAAACATTCACTGTATTGTTTGCTTACGCCTTATAAAATTAGTTAATACCATTCTACTTGGAAACTCCATGTTGTTTACTTTGGGATCTGAACGAAATGGTCTTAAGATTTATGTAAACTAAAAACACATGCCCACAGAACAGTGCGATACACACAAAAAAGATATTCCTTAGACATTTTGGAAGGATTGTTCTTGGGGAGAGGAGGGAGAGAAAAGGGAATCCTTAAAGTGAGAGAATCGTAGGGATGCTGGGCTGAGGAGTATGGTGAATTCAGCCCTGCACCATGTCCTAAACACAGGGATAATCATGTGTGTAATTACTCATAATTAGGAATGTGTCCACTACTACCAGTGCAAGAGAATGGCAAGGATAAAGAAAAATGGAGATCTCTCAGCCCCATTCCCTGTCCCTCCCCCCAGGTGACAGCATATGTGCAGGCACAGAGGACTTCGCTATTTGTTTCCTCAGCATTGAAAGTCTTATAAACCCAGGGGGTGGGGGGCACCCCACCCCAGATGTATGGGAACCAGGCAAGAAAAGCAACTTTTAATCCATCTATCAAGTTCTGCCTCCAGGCTCACGTTCTGGGTAGTTAATGGGTTTCCTACCATCTCCAAGCAAATTCAGGCACCTGTTTTGCTGAATGGACACAGCCTGGTATTATATGAGATCCTACATGGGTCCTCCCAGCCCAGCCCACTGGGGGTTGGTCTACTCCCATGCTGATCACAGTGTTCTGATTCCAGTAGCTTTCTGGTAAGGGGTGACATCTGGTTAGACAAGGGACCCTCATATTTCACTTAGCCCTGGGGGCCTTCATTCAGATTCTGATGCTCAGGTCTGGGTGGGGGTTGAGACTCAATTTCTAACAGTCTGTGGGTTCAATCTGACTTCCACACCTAGTAATGAGCTATAGAGCTCATTTGGGTTATTTTCTTTCTCACTCTGTGCTGTTTTAGGATCCTTCCACACTGCCATGGCACCTGACTGGTGAGTAATCTATTCTACCATTTTTGTTGTTGTTATTGTTGTTTTTATCCAGATGGACCTGCTGGGTGCCAGCTCCTCACACAACATGGGCATATGAGATCTTGTCCAGGATCGTGGAACCTTCAGGCATGGTGTACACTTAACTTTCACAAGTCCCCTGGTCAGCCATCGTGGCACCACCCAGCCAAGAATCATTGCCATTTATTGTTTCAGGTCTTATGTTTAGCTCTTTGATCCATTTTGAGTTAATTTTGGTACATGGTTACAGATAGCAGTCTAGTTTCATTCTTTTGCATGTGGCTTTCCAATTATCCCAGCACCGTTTATTGAAGAGGCTGTCTTTTCTCCATTGTATGTTTTTGGCATTTTTGTCAAATATTATCTCTCAGTATTTATGTGGATTTATTTCTGGGTTCTCAATTCTATTCCATTCATCTGTGTGCCTGTTCTTCTGCCAATACCATACTGTTTGGATTATTGTTACCCCGTACTACAAGATGAAGTCAGGGAGTGTGATACCTCCAGCCTTGTTCCTTTTTCTTAGGATTGCTTTGGCTATTCGGGGTCTTTTGTAGTTCCATACAAATCTGATGATTTTTTGTTCTATTTCTTTAATAAACTGCGTCGAAGAAAACATAGGTACTAAACTTATGGACCTTATGTTTAAAGAAGATTTTATGAATTTGACTTCAAAGGCAAAGGAAGTAAAAGCTAACATAAATGAATGGGATTATATCAAACTAAAAAGCTTCTTCACAGCAAAAGAAACCATCGACAAAATAAAGAGGCAACCAACTGAATGGGAGAAGATTTTTGCAAACAGCGCCTCCGATAAGGGGCTAATATCCAAAAAATATAAGGAACTCATACAACTCAACAACAAAAAACCAAGCAATCCAATTTAAAATAGGCAGAGGATCTGAATAGACATTTCTCCAAAGAGTACATACAAATGGCCAATAGTCATATGAAAAAAATGTTCAACATCACTAATTATCAGAGAAATGCAAATAAAAATCACAATGAGATATCACCTCACCCCAGTCAGAATGGCTATCATCAACAAGACAAATAATAACAAGTGTTGGAGAGGCTGTGGAGAGAAAGGAACCTTCATATACTGTTGGTGGGAATGCAGACTGGTGCAGCCGCTATGGAAGGCAGTGTGGAGGTTCCTCAAAAAATTAAGAATAGAATTACCATGTGACCCAGCAATCCCTCTTCTGGGTATCTACCCAAAAAATCTGAAAACGTTAATACATAAAGACATGTGTGCTCCAATGTTCATTTTACGGTGGCCAAGACATGGAAACAACCAAAATGTCCTTCTATAGATGAATGGATAAAGAAGTTGTGGTATATATACACAATAGAATACTATTCTGAGGTAAGAAAAGATGAAATAGGACCATTTGCAACAACATGGATGGATCTTGAGATTATAATGCTAAGCGAAATAAGTCAGACAGAAAAAGTCAAGAACCATATGATTTCACTGATATGTGGTATATAAAACTGAAAACAGCAAAGGAGCAAGACAAACAAATGAAGAAACAAAAACTCAGACACAGACAATAATTTAATGGTTACCAGAGGGGAAGGGGCAATGCATGGGTGGTAGATAACGGTAAAGGGGAACAAATATATGGTGATGGAAAGAGAACTGACTCTGGGTGGTGAACACACAATGTGATATATAGATGATGTATTACAGAATTGTACACCTGAAATCTATGTAACTTACTAACAGTTGTTATACCAATACACTTTAATGAAAAAAAAAAAAAACTAAAGAGAACTACATAAACTATGTGTTTTATTTAATACAATTTTAAAGACACTAAAAGGTATCTGATATTAATATGAAAAATGCATTAGCTTTCAGAAGAAATGTAGGTTAAAAAGAAATCTAATTTATATTGGAGTCCCAAGTCACATGAGAAATTTTCATTATTTAGACTCGAAATGGAGGCTGAACAACATTTGTGGCAATAATTAAAATAATGATGATAGTAGTTGTGTATTATATTATCAATATGATTGCATATGCTTTGCTCCACATCTAGGGCAGTGTCCAGCAAATGATAGATACTTAATAAATACTTGTTTAATGAAGAGAAAAAAAAAAACAATCACTGCTAACACTGGGCATTACCCATGTTGTAAATTTTTGCCGATCTGATGGTCTAAAGTGGTCCACTGCAGTTTTATTTTGCATTTTTTTCAATAAATGAGACATTCTTTTCATATATATTTAGTCCCTGGATCACATTATTGGCTGTTATTATAATTATTTGCAGTGATATTGTTTGCTACCTAAAAACCTAATAGAACAGCTTGAAAAGCTTTAAACATATTTTTAACAAGATGACCATTTACAAAGTCAATCGGAAAAACTCCAAAGCTTTTCTAAATACCTGCAGTAATCAGGAAGAAAATATAATGGACAAACTTCCAACTACAAAAAACAAATAAAATGCTGGATGGAATATAACAAAACAAACCTTAAATTTCATATGGAAGAATAAAGACCCACAAAAGTGAATAAAGTAGAAGACCAAACCTGTTTTCTCCAACAACATGTAGACTTATTAGGAAACTAGAGTAATTAAAGACAGTTTGGTATCAAAGTAGGGGTTTTTATAAAATAAATGAAATGGAATGGACAGTGCAAAAGTGGCCCTGAATCCATATGGGAAAACTGAGATGCCATAATAAATTGCTGGTGAAACAATAGACTGTTACATGAATGGTGCTGGGAAATCAGTTATTTACATAGAAATTTAAAAATGATTCCCTATGCCATACCATGTACAAGAATAAATTCCAAATGGATTATGTAGCTAAATTTTAAAAACGATGTGCTTAACATTGAGGAAAAACAATGAGAAAATATCTTTAATGATGTTAAGATAGGGTAGGACTTATTGAACAAGGCATAAAGCATAAGATCGATTAACTTAACTGCATTAAAATCAAAACTTTTAGATGATAAAAGGCACCATCAACAAAGCAAACAGACAGAAGGGTGAAGATATATGCAATGTGCATAACTAATAAAGAATTTGTATCTAGCTTATGAAAAAGAACTCCTAAAATCAGGAAGAACAAGACAAATCTGAATAGAAACATGAGCAAAGAATACAAACAGACAATTCAGTGGTAAATAAATCTAAATGACAAATAGATATGAAAACATAAGATCAATTAAAGTCAGGAAATGCATATTAAAACAATAATAAGATGCTATTCCATATCCATCACCTTAGCAAAAAGTATAAAAATAAACAAATATTAATGGGAACTTTTGTACGCTGCTAAGGGTAGTAACAGCTGGTACAGCCACTTTGGAGAACAATTTGGTATTATCTAGTAAGTTGAAGATATACACACCCATGACCTAGAAATTCCAATTCTAAGTATCCAGCCTAGAGAACCTATCACATAAGTATAGAAGGAGAAATATACAAAGATGTTCACTATTTGTAACAGTAAAAAGTAATAATAATAAAATGGAAACAACCTAAATGTCCATCAACAGGAAAATGGAGACACAAATCACAAACTATGACATTTTCATACAGCAGTGAAAATAAATGAAGTATACCAAGACTGATATATCTCAAAAACCTAACCCTGGTAGAAAACAGCAAGTTATAAAACAAGATTTACAGTGTGATAATGTAAAGTTTTAATGCATGTAAAACAATTCTACATATTATTTACAGACACATACATATTTAGTAAAAGTATAAAATTGAATGGTCTACAGAATGGGAAAACATAATTTCAAATCATATATCTGATAAGGGATTAATATCCAGAATATAAATAGAACTCCTAAAACTCAACAACAACAACAACAAAACAACTCAATTCAAAAGTGACCAAGGACTTGAATAAACAGTTCTCCAAAGAAGATATATGTATGGTCAGTGGGCCCATGAAAAGATGGTCAACATCATTAATCATCAGAGAAATGCAAATCAAAACTACAGTGAGATATTACCCCATACCTATTAGAAAGGCTATTGAAAAACAAAACAAAACAAAAAACAACAACAACTGTTGATAAGGATGTGGAGAAATTAGAACCCTTGGGCACTGATGGTGGGAACATAAAATGGTACAGACACTGTAGAAAACAGTATGGAAGTGCCTCAAACAATTAAAAGTAGAACTACCGTATGACTCAGCAATTCACTTCTGGGTATCTACCCAAAAGATTTGAAAGCAGGATCTCAAAGATATATTTTCACACTCGTGTTCCTGTAAGCATTATTCACAATAGCCAAAATGTAGAAACAACCAAAATGTTCAACGATGGATGAATGGATAAACAAAATGTGGTATATACATACAGTGGAATTATTCAGTCTTAAAAAAGGAAAGAAATTATGACATCTGCAATAACATGGCTGGACCCTGAGGACATTTATTCAGTCATAAAAGGACAAACATTGTGTGATTTCACTTATATAAGTTAACTAGAATAGTAAAATTCATACAAACAGAAAGTAGAATGGTGGTTGTCAGGTGTTGTGGGGGAGGGGAAATGGGCATATTGTTTAATGGGTGTAAATTTGCAGATTTTATAAGACAAACAGAATAATGGGGTAGTGATGGCTGCACAACAATGTGAATGTATTAGGTTGGTACAGAAGTAATTGCGCTTTAAAAGGTTAAAAATAATTGCAAAAAACGCAAGTATTTTTGCACCAACCTAATACTTAACACCACCAAACTGTAGAACCGTTCAAGATGCCAGATAGTGTAAACTCTATGACTACTGTATCCCAGGATCACACCAAAATTACAAATAAATTATAGAACAATCAATCTCAAGAATCATCTGAAGACTAGCTGAACAGAACCCCTATAACTAAAAATAAGAGGCCACATTGAGACTGGTAGCGGGGGATGCAAAACGGGCTGACCCCAAACCAACAGATAGTGGTTGAATAGAGTCAGTCACACTTGCATGGCCTGGATGCCCCCTGAAGAGGGAGAGGTCTCAGCCCCACACTGGGCTTCACAGCCCAGGGGTCTGGTACTGGGAAGAGGAATTCCCACAATATCTGGCAGTGAAAATCAGCAAGGACTCTGTCTGCCCAGCCTGGTGAGATGGAAGGCAGCTAGAAACCCAGACACCTTCTTGTGGAGCCCGCACACAGTCTCACTTGCTTGAAGACTCTGGTGGAGGGGCTGCAGCTCAGGAAGCCCAGGGATGTTCATGGAAAGACTGAGTTTTGTGGCTTTGGAGGCAAGAGCTAAAGGCACATGAGCCATTGTTGTGCCTGTGTGGAGCCTAACACATGTGTAGCCTAGGGGAGGGTGCCACCTTTTCAGTGCTGAGCCCTCCCCCCCAAAAGGACAAGTCAGGAACCGCACTGGTCAGGTAAAATCCGCATGTGTGCACAGCCTTGGTCCCTAGGTCCCTGCCCCCTGCACAGCTAGTGCTACATCACAGGGGCACTCTTGAATGCTGGGTTGCTTGCTCCATGCCACAGGCTGCGGAGGCCTTTTTGCAACAGTTGGCAGCCCATGGAGACCTGGGAAACATTTGTTGGTGGGCAGTGATCCGAGCCTGCATGACAGCATCTCTTGGGCAATTCACAAGAACCTACAGGCCTGGGATAGGTGGTGACTGGCTGTGGTGTTCTCCTGGCGTTTTTGTGGGGTGATTCCAGCCTTGTAAGAGTACAGGAGCCAAGATGGCATTGGCAGTAGAAACCACTGACCACACCCCTTAGCTCCCTGCAACCCCACCCTACCCACCTAGAGCTGCATTGCCAGGGCCTTTCTCGGCACCTGAGTGGCCAGCCCTGCCCTACAAGTTAGGGAAGCCTTCTGCAGTGGAAAACGGCCTGAGACAGCTCAGGGAGCTTTTGGTGGTGGACAGTGCACCATAGCCACTCTTGGACAGCTCTCAGGGATTTGCAAGACTGAGACAAGCAATGACTGGCTGTGGTGTCCCAAGTGCATTTTACAAAGTGGTCATAGGCCAGGTACTGCCCCAACACAAGCGGTGGCTGGCTGCAGGGTTCTTGAGATACTGTGTGAAGTGGTTACAGGGCAGGCACTAGAGTAAGAGCTGAATCTGCACTAACTTTGTAAAAACCACTGGCCACATCTCTTGACTCTCTGGGACTCTGCCCCACCCCACCCAGTTAGTGCTGCTTTGCTGAGGGCACACTGAACATCGTGTCCACCAGCCCAGCCCACACACATAAGGAGGCTCTTAGACCGGCTGGGTCTTATAGGCAGCTACCAGGTGGCAACAGGCCTAGGGGGCCCTAGGCCTTTTGTTAAGGAGCCTCAGGCACACTACTGGTGGCAACTGGCCTCGGTTCACAGCAAGGCCACCCGCAAATGCCTCGAGGGCCAGCACAAGCAGCTGCCAAACACATATTGCTTTGTGGATCTTACAAGTAGTTGTGGGCCACTCACAGGCAAGGCTGAAATCAGCCTGCACAGAAGCCCCTCCCAAGAGACACCAGAAACACTCAGAGGCCAGCTTCAGACCTCACCAGAACTCTACATTGGTAGCCCCACGAGCGGTAAAACCACAAAAGGATCTCAATAGACATAAAGGCCCACAGGGGTGAATCCTCCTGAGGGGTCAGAACCCAGACTAAATTTCATACACTGGGCAGAGCCAGTCCTCATGGGCAGTCAGCTTTGGAGTCAATCCCACCCATTGATGAGCCAAAAGCAATCAAGACTCAACCATTTACATTATCAAAATGGCGGTGTGAGGTGAGCCAGGGAAATCTCCCCTGGAATTCACAACGAACTGAACAACTATAACTCCACAAAGGACTCCCTGGACAGCAAACAGGCAACACGAAGAGGCTCACTACCCAATTCACCTAAAGGTGGGCAAATTGTGCGAGTGGGGGAGGAGAAAATGGAGAAGTGCGGAGATGGGCCGTGCGGGTGCAGGATGCAGACCTAGTTCAGTGCTCCAGGCTCACAGCATCCCGGAACTACCACAGCTGCAGGAGAGGGAAGAACTCAGACTACTAGGGCTCCGTATATGGCCCACAGGGCTGAGAGGACAGCATATAACACGGCTGAACCCAACACTCATGGCAGAGATCTCAGAACAAAGACTGAGGGAAGAAGGCTGAAAATGGTGGTTTAAGCCCTCACTGCCACAGACAACGGAAGCCTTAGGCACTGAGAGTACTAGGCCCCTCCCTACCCTCCCAGAGCTCGCCCTGCCCCCACCAGCCCAGTGCTAGAAGCAGAAATGCAGCACTTTCAGATCAAAAGAACAGAATATTTGCAGTTCTGAGAACTGTGGTCCATAGACACAGATGTGCACCCCAACTAGTTCTGGCAAATGGGAGGGAGCTGTGGAAGCAGGACCGGCTGTGGTGGTGGTCACTGCCATTGCTCTAGGCCACCTCTCAAAACCCACCCTGCCCCTATCCTCAGCTATCTGGGTGGATCCTTGCAGGAGTAAACAGAAATTCTGAAACACACGGGCTCTGAATCTGGTGCAAGAAGAGCTTTGAAACTTCAAAAGATCTCGCATCCCCACACGGATGCGGTGCCCTATGATCCAGGCGAACTGTTAACAGAGGAGAAGCCCGCCTTACAGGAAATCCCCCCATTGTGTGAGAATCTGGAATAGTGCAGAGAAAACAACACTGCCATGTGACAGAGAAAAAAAGGCTGCAGTCGTAGAGAAAATAAAAAATTCTACCAACACGTACTGGAAAACAAAAGAAAAAACTCTTCCTATCAACTTGTTGCAAAATTCACTCCTGTAGATGTCTAGGAAGAGAAACAATAAATCATTAATTGCCATGAATAACCAAGGCAACAAGAGAGCCCAGAAAGAAAGTGTAAAGTCTCCAGAAAATGGACCTAAAGATATGGAATTATGTGACTTAAATGGCAGAGAATTCAACATTGCAGATCTGAAAAAACTAAAAATGATGCAAGAAAACACAGACAGCAGTTTAATGAACTCAGAAACACAATAAAAGAACAACATGAACATTTTAGAAAAGAGATTGAAATTTTGAAACAGAACCAAATAGAATTTCTGGAGATTAATAACTCAAAAGAAGAGATGAAGAATGAAATAGCCAGCTTAGGTAGTAGAGCTGAGGATGACAGAATCAGTGAGATCGAAGATAGAAACCTGGAAATCACATGGATAGAAGAAGAAAGAGACTTGAGACTTAAAAGAAATGAAAGAACTCTATAAGAACTTTCTGACTCCATCAGAAAGAGCAATATAAGAATAATGGGCATACCAGAAGGAGAAGACAGAGAGAAGGACACAGAGAGCATATTCAAAGAAATGGCCAATGA